>NC_064629.1:377792076-378522076 GCF_023864275.1 Schistocerca cancellata | reverse complement strand
TTTACCCACTATACCTCGGAGCGGTCTGACCTCCCCCCCTTGTGAACGGTATTCCAGCTCATGGTGGGGTCATGTTGCTCGTTTGGGACGATGTCTATTACCATCCCATCCCATTGACCACCCCACTCCAATCAATAGCTGTCTGTATTACTCTTTCTGCCTTTACTTTTTCTGTTTGTACCGTCTACACTCCATCGTCATCCGCAGTTAGTAGGGCTGACATGATGCACCTGATTGTTCAGCTTCCTCCGCCTTTTTTATTGTTTGGCGACTTCAATGCCCATCATCCCCTTTGGGGCTCTCCTGCATCCTGTCAGAGAGGCTCCCTCTTGGCAGATGTCTTCAACCATCTCAATCTTGTCTGCCTCAATACTGGCGCCCCGACTTTCCTCTCGGACTCTACTCATACCTACTCCCACTTGGACCTCTCGATCTGTTCTACCACTCTTGTCTGTCGGTTCGAGTGGTATGTCGTTTCTGACACCTATTCGAGTGACCACTTCCCCTGTGTCGTTCGTCTCCTGCACCACACCCCATCCCCACGTCCTTAGAGCTGGAACATACCGAAAGTTGACTGGGGACTTTACTCCTCCCTGGCGACCTTTCCGGACCACGATTTTCTCAGTTGTGACAGTCAGGTCGAATGCCTCATGGCTGTTATCATCAATGCTGCCGAATGTTCCATTTCTCGTACTGCCTCTTCTTCACATCGCGTTTCTATCCACTGGTGGAATGAGGCTTGTCGAGACGCTATCCATGCTCGACGACGTGCTTTACGCACCTTTCGCCACCATCTTACATTGGCGAATTGTATTGGATACAAATGACTCAGAGCACAATGCCGTAGAGTCATCAAAGACAGCAAAAAATCTTGTTGGGCCTCTTTCACCAGCTCCTTTAACAGTTTTACTCCCTCTTCTGTCGTCTGGGGTGGCCTGCGCCAGCTGTCAGGCATTAAGGCCCACTCCTCGGTACCTGGCCTGACTTCAGGTAATGAGGTCCTTGTTGATCCTGTGGATATCTCCAACGCCTTCAGCCACTTTTTCGCGGAGGTTTCAAGCTCCGCCCATTACCACCCTGCCTTCCTAGCCAGGAAAGAGGCAGAAGAGGCTCGGCGACCTTCCTTCCACTCGCTGAATCTGGAAAATTATAATTCCCCCTTTACTATGCGGGAACTCGAACATGCACTTGCAATGTCCCGGTCCTCTGCTCCGGGGCCAGATGCCATTCACGTTCAGATGCTGGCACACCTTTCTCTGGCAGGCAAAAGCTTCCTTCTTCGTACCTACAATCGCGTCTGGACCGAAGGTCAAGTCCCCATGCGTTGGCGTGACGCCATCGTTGTTCCTATACCCAAACCCGGGAAGGATAGACACCTTCCTTCTAGTTACCGCCCCATTTCTCTTACAAGCTGTGTCTGGAATGTGATGGAATGCATGGTTAATGCTCGGTTAATCTGGATTCTTGAATCTCGATGGCTACTTACCAATGTTCAATGCGGCTTTTGTTGCCGCCACTCCGCTGTTGACCACCTTATGACCTTGTCGACATTAATCATGAACAACTTTTTGTGAAAGCGCCAAACGGTCGCCGTGTTCTTCGATTTGGAGAAGGCTTATGATACCTGTTGGAGAGGAGGTATCCTCCGCACTATGCACAGGTGGGGTCTACACGGTCAACTGCCCCTTTTTATTGATTCCTTTTTAACAGATCAAAAGTTTAGGGTACATGTGGGTTCCGTATTGTCCGTCGTCTTCCTCCAGGAGAACGAAGTGCCTCAGGGCTCCTTCTTGAGCGTAGTCCTTTTTGCCATAGCGATCAATCCAATTATGGATTGCATTCCACCTAATGTCTCAGGCTCTCTTTTTGTCGATGACTTCACGATCTACTGCAGTGCCCAGCGAACATGGCTCCTGGAGCGCTGCCTTCAGCGTTGTCTAGACAGCCTATACTCATGGAGTGTGGCAAATGGCTTCTGGTTCTCTGAAGAGAAGACTGTTTGCATCAACTTTCGGCGATATAAAACGTTCCTTCCGCCATCCTTACATCTCGGTCCCATTGTTCTCCCATTCGTGGAATCAACTAAGTTTCTAGGGCTGACACTGGACAGGAAACTTTGTTGGTCTCCGCACATCTCTTATTTGGCTGCCCGTTGTACTCGTTCCCTTAATGTCCTCAGAGTTCTTAGTGGTTCATCTTGGGGAGTGGATCGCACTGTCCTGCTTTGCTTGTATCGGTCCATAGTCCGATCAAAGCTGGATTATGGGAGCCTCATCTACTGGTCTGCTCGGCCATCCCTCTTACGCCGTCTCAACTCCATCCACCATCAGGGGTTACGTCTTGCGACCGGAGCCTTCTACACTAGTCCTGTCGAGAGTCTTTATGCTGAAGCTGCTGAATTACCATTGACCTACCGGCGTGACGTACTGCTTTGTTGGTATGCCTGCCAGCTTTTGTCAATGCCCGACCACCCCACTTATCAGTCCTTCTTCGCCAATTCTCTCGACCGTCAGTATGGGTTGTATGTGTCTGCCCTGCTGCCCCCTGGAGTCCGCTTTCATCGCCTGCTTCGACATTTGGATTTTGCCCTCCCTACCACCTTCAGAGAGGGTGAGAGCCCAACACCACCTTGGCTCCAGGCTCCGGTTCATGTTTATCTCGACCTCAGCTCACTCCCTAAGGAGGGTACTCCGGGTGCAGTGTATAGCTCACGGTTTGTCGAACTTCATGTGCGACTTGCCAGTCACACCTTTATTTACACTGATGGCTCCAAAACTGACGATGGTGTCGGCTGTTCCTTTGTCGTCGGGGCCATCACCTTTAAATACCGGCTCCTCGACCAATGTTCCAGCTTTACGGCCGAGCTTTTTGCTCTCCATCAGGCCGTTCAGTATGCCCGCCGCCACCGCCATTCATCGTATGCACTCTGCTCTGATTCACTCAGTGCACTTCAGAGCCTTGGAGCTCCATATCTGGTCCATCCCTTGGTGCAACGGATCCAGCAGTCCCTCCATTCTTTCGCTAAGGGTGGCTCTCCTGTCAGCTTTCTGTGGGTTCCCGGCCATGTAGTAGTGCCTGGGAATGAGGCTGCTGATGCTGCAGCCAAGGCTGCAGTCCTCCTGCCTCGGCCAGCCTCCCACTGTGTCCTGTCATCTGACGTTAGTGGGGTTGTTTGTAAGAGGCTCGTGTCCTTGTGGTGGGATACTTGGTCCTCACTCCAAGGAAACAAGCTCCGGGCAGTAAAACTGCTCCCAACTGCTTGGACAACCTCCTCCCGACCATCTCGGCGAGAAGAGGTCCTTCTGAGCAGGTTGCAAATTGGGCATTGCTGGTTTAGCCACCGCTACCTGCTCTCCGGTGACCCAGCCCCGCAGTGCCCTTGTGGTCATGCATTAACAGTGCACCATGTTTTATTGTCGTGTCCCCGTTTTAGTCAATCTTGTGTTGTCCTGTCTCTGCCATCTACTTTACAGGATATTTTAGCGGATGACACTCGAGCAGCTGCTCGTGTTCTTCGTTTCATTACTTTGACTGGATTGTCCAAAGACATCTAACTCTTTCACTTACTTTATCTGCATCTTTGCAAGAACTTTCTGGTGTCCCCCCCTTGAGTTTTACTAGATTCTATGTGCTCTAACAATTGTGACTGGGCGCTAATGACCTCAGTAGTTGAGCGCCCTTAAACCCCAAACAAAAAAAAAAAAAAAAAAAGAATAGCAGTGTCATTGATAAATCGTAGTTTTTATTTGTTCTCCCTGAAATGTAATTCCGTATTCAAATTTACCCTTGGGTTTCCTTACTGCTTGTGTTTCATAGATTTCTGACGATGGCTGCCTTTAGTAGGAATATCATTTTGTATTGTTGTTCGTTCCATTTTTCATTATGCATACAGACCAGAATGCCACATCATAGATGATAATCCTGGACTACATAGTGCTGCCACAGGATACACTAGTGGAGGACTACTCTGTCACAGCATTCGCTGTGAAGTAAGGCTCATCATTCTCTCTCTCTCTCTCTCTCTCTCTCTCTCTCTCTCTCTCTCTCTCTCTCTCTCCATTACAGTAATCTGTGATAAGTTATCTCATCCATGGGCATGAACAGCATAGAATAAAATAGAATAGAAACTTCATCCCATATCATGTCATATACAATCAAATGATTGGGACATAGGTGACTCATGAGATTAAAGCTACTTTCTAATTGTAATTATACATAATAATTATTAGGTATTACAGGCCAAAACTATATTGGATCATTTTTTGCAAACTTTTATACATAAATACGTTACATTGAGTGATTAATTGAATAAAAAGTTGTTTTGAAAATTTCAGTTTATTAGAACAAAAACTACAGACCGTCCCATTTTTGGGATATTGGTCAAATGCACTATCCAAATTCACAATCTTATTCTCCATGCATAATATTGTAAGAAACAACACAAACAATAAATAATGTTTTAATATTATTGAATGTCTATTCAGTAAGAAATGAAGCAAAACACTTGTCGTGTACACCAACATTGCACCTATCACAATTTTTTTTCCTCCCCTTGCAGTAAGCACCTCTCTTCTGTGTTTTACTTGGCACAATGAAATGATTTCCTGGATCTAGTCGTACATCTGTGCTCACCCATCGTTCCATCAATTTGCTTTCTTGTGGTCCTCTGCATTTTGGTACTGATCCTGTTTTCTTTGATTGGTAAAACATCACTATTCTCCATTGGGCATCCAAAAGTGAGAGCTTCTCATTAGAGTTAGCAATTTGGTATGCACGCCATGTGTTTACTACGCAGATATCTATCGTAAGTGTGAATAATGGCCACCATCATTTCTTTGACCTTATCCTCGTCCTATAAAGTGATATCTGCTTGTCCAGTAGATCTATGCCACCGATATGGGCATTGTATTCTTCAATGAGATGTGGCATTGTAACAGATATTTCCTTTTTCTTTGCCCATGAGTACCTTTTAGTAGAACTCAGAGGAGTAATAGTACTGTAATTTGTCGCTACACATACTGGTTTGTTGTCACTCCATTTCACAACCAGAACTTCGTTCTCTTTGTCAAACATGTAGTCATAGAATTCTTTTGCCATTCTTATAGAGTCAATCAAAGGACATGTATTAGTTCGGATCTCTCTTATTGTTCCTATAGCTTTCATTTTACTCTTTCCGAGTGTGATCAGTGTGTCAACAAAAAGTTGTCAAAGAAAAGCTTATAATTCGGATACTCTGATTCCAGAATCATGCTGGTTAGTTTATTTATTACCCTTGCACTTAAAGGCTCCTGTTTGTTGTCAGTCTTGCCACAGTATGGCGAAAAATTACAAGGAAAGCCATTGTAACTTGTAAGACAACAAATTTTATATCCAAATTTTATACGCTTTCTCCTCAGAAACATTTTAGCTGAATGTTGCTGTAATAACATACCATCATTTCATCAATTGAGTTCTGAATGAAATATGCCAAATTTACCAAATTCCTTTTCATCATTTCAAAGTACAACCTCAGTTTGTACATCTTGTCGTTTCTGTCTATTTTGGAGTTGTCATTGAGATGAATGAATCTCTTTATTTCCCAAAACCTATTTCTTGATATGGAGTTGAAGACTAAAGGAACACCGACATCAGGAGCCTATTCCCAGTACATATTCTCATGGGGAAGCTTATGATAACCACTCAGAAGTAGTATGCCAATAAATGATTTTAGTTCTTCTTTGGTTAGCAGAAAATTTATTTTGTTATGTTGGCAAGCATAGATTTCACTTTGTTCAATAATAGTATCCATTAGTTTCTCAGAAAAAAAAAATCCTCAAACACCTGGGGCACTGTCTTATTTGCTAGACATTCCGCAACATAATGTTCGTTGCTCTTCCCTGTTTGACTAGTGTTTGTGTACATTGGTTGACATTTGTACCACTTACATTTGTATTTTTTTGTAGATAACGTACCACTTTCTGCTCCATCTCCTAACGCTTTCCTTCTTTTGGCTTCTGGAGGTACAACTGTAGTATTAGCTTCATCTCGACTGGTTATGAGCTCTAAAGTACCGGGTACATCTTGTACAACAGACTCATTAATCACTACATTTTCATCAATGTCTTCTTCATCTGTTATTACATCTGCATTGGGTGGAAGAATTGCCAATTCTACGTCATCACCTTCGTCACTATCTTGATGGTTCTCTAGTTCTGCTAGAATTTCTTCAAGTGTAAGTCCACGCAACATGTTTTTATCCTGTTGGAATTCTAAAATTTGAATAGAATATGAAAAAAAAGCAGATGCAAAAAAAGTAAAATGCAATTCTTCCCTGTGTAATACGTGTATACAAGAATATGGCATATCAACTATAAATGATAGTGTAACATGTCATTGTCCCATTATTGGGACCCATAAAATATATCGATATTGCACTTACTTGAAAAAATCTGAAGTATACTTAATCTTGCACGGACATCCATATGTTCATAACAAACATGCCCAGACAACAAAATCACAGCTCATTGTCATGCAGGAACTACCAGCAGACATACAGTGCTGCCAAGTGCGAGAACAAAAAATTGGCAAGTTTATAATTTTCCTGACATGAAGTAATTAGAAAAAAGTTATTTATTTTGCATTTACTGGTATTATAGCAGTTAGTTGAACCTACAGGTGCAACAATAAAGGCTAAAAGCTTCATTGCTTATGTAGAAATAAGTAAAATATATGCATCCCGAAAAAGGGACAATGGCCAGTAATGGGTTAAGTACCAGAAAATGATTTAAAATAATCATTTTGTAAATAAAGTAAAATTAAGAGCAAGTATTTACTTTTTAGCATGACAGAATAAAATGTAACATCAGGCACACTTATTTGTGACAGTCAGTCATAAATTCTTCTACACTGTAATAATATTTACTTGAAACTTCCTGGCAGATTAAAACTGTGTGCCAGACCGAGACTCGAACTCGGGACCTTTGCCTTTTGCGGGCAAGTGCTCTGCCAACTGAGCTACCCAAGCATGACTCACGCCCCATCCTCACAGCTTTAGATACTGGCAGAAGTAAAGCTGTGAGGATGGGGCGTGAGCCGTGCTTGGGTAGCTCAGTTGGCAGAGCACTTGCCCGTGAAAGGCAAAGGTCCCGAGTTCGAGTCTCGGTCCGGCACACAGTTTTAATCTGCCAGCAAGTTTCATATCAGTGCACACTCTGCTGCAGAGTGAAAATCTCATTCTGGAATATTTACTTGGTAGGTATTTTTTATGAATGATATCCAAATTCTTCTTGTTCATAATTTTTAAATTTTTCACAGACTTCATTTCCTAGCCTCATACTTACATATTAAGGTGTCTTCTCCAGCAGTTTTAGTGTATGAGTTGATAACTTAAATTGATATTTGTTTCTTGGGTCATAATCGTGCTTAAACAGGTTATCCTCAAAAAGTTATGGGTTTTGTTTAGAAAATTTAATTGTCTCATAGTTATAGAGGCCAGGAACAGTTATAAGATCAAGGGCCTTGAACAGAGGTCTGCACAATTGTCTTTTTTTCTGCACCTGCCATGGATCTAACGATTTTTTTTCTGTAGGCTAAAGACTGTCTGTAAGTTTGTTTTTTCTGCCCCCCAAAAAATTATACCATATCTAATCACAGATACAAAATATGCATGATATACAACTTTTTTGACTGGTGTTTCTATTATTCTGCTTGTAACATTCGTTGCAAATATTAGACTATTTAGACAGTGACACATGGCATCTACATGGTCTGTCCATGATAAATTCTTGTTCAGCATTACACCTAGAAATTTGGTACAGTTTGTGGTGGCAAGGTGCTTGTCCTCATATGGTATTTTTAGTATATCCTGTACAGCTTGTTTTGTGGTAAAGTGAATGATTTGAGTCTTTGTTAGATTTAATTTCAGACCATTATTTCTCACCCAGGCCTCAATTTCAGCCAGAGACTGCTGAAGATGATTAATTAAATTTTCACTTTTCTTGCAACAGACTATTGCTGTGGAGTGATCTGCATAAAGAATAGTGTCTGAATTCATGTTAGTCGGCAAGTCATTTATATAATACAAGAATAATATTGGCCCAAGGATAGATCCTTGTGGCACGCCTTGTTCTGTAATTTTCCAACTTGAGAAGAATCTCTTACCAGTTTCTTCTATTACTTTTCTTTGTTTCCTGTTTAATAGGTAAGATGACATCCATCTCAGCAAATTATCACTAAAATAATATGCTTGTAGCTTGCGAAGTAGTAGTTTGTGATCTACTGTGTCAAAGGCTTCACTTAGATCACAAAATATGCCCAATACATTCATATTTTTATCAAGACTATTATTAATTTTTGTAATAAGTTTGTTAATAGCTTACACACTGCAGTTTCCTCTTTTGAAACCATGCTGATTGTTGTGGATAATATTATGCAGATTATTATGGTTAATTATCTGGTTACATGCGGCTCTTGCAAATATTTTGGAAAATATTGATAACAATGAGATAGGTCCATAATTACTCACTTCATTGTGTCTCCCTTTTTTGTAAATGGGTCGTATTTCAGCATACTTCAGTCTATCCGGAAAACATCCTTCCTTGCAAGATTGATTCATTATAAGGGACAGAGGATGTGCAATACTATGGGTGACTGCCTTTATTATTTTTGTAGGAATTTCATCCCAGCCTACAGAATTTAAATTCTTCAATGACTTTATGATGTCAACTGCTTCATAATAGGATGTATGGGTGAATTTAAATTTAGTGGGGTTACATAAACTGGAAACAGTGTTCAAGTTTCCATTGTCTGCCTTTCTTGATACCTCTTTCATTCTTCACAATAGTCCATATTGCTTTAGACTTATTTTTAGAATTTGAAATGTAATTATTATTTGCCAATTTTTGGCTTGTCTGACAACTTTATCAAAGATTTTCTTATATTGCCTTACATTATTTAAGAATTTAGGGTCTCAATTATTTAGGAGTTTAGGGTCTCGATTGACCCTATAAAGTTTTCTTTTTCTCATGCTTGAAATCTGAATACCCCTTGTAATCCATGAACCCTTCTTAGGTGTGACAGTTTTTATAGTTACAAAAGGAAAACATTCACTGAACACCATCAAGATGGCCTCCAGAAAGTTATTGAAATTTTTGTTTACTGAGGACGGAGCAGTAAATGGCCATGTGATGAGGCTGATTTTATTGAAAAACATTTCTATATTTTCTAGTCTAAAATTTCTGATTTTCTTATTTGTGTGCTTTGGGCTGTCACAGTGTAATGGCACTAATAGAACACTTTGGTCTGAGATCCCTAAGCTTACCATACATTTTTCTGTTACTCTGTAGCTTAAGGTACTAGCAATGTTACCTATGCAGGATGCCGACGAAGCAGTTACCCTTGTCATCTCTACAAAATTTAGACTAAAACCATGTGTGGACATCAGCTCCTTCATCTTAAAGGTGAATTTGTCATTTTTTTCCTCACATCTATATTAAAATCAGCACAAACAACAATTTTTTTACATAACTTTTCAGCTTTGAGTTGGTAGAGTAAATTTTCAAGTTCGACCAGAAAACTGCATGAGATCGAGTAGCCAGGGGTATGATATATGCTGAATATCAGCATGTTATAGTCCTTAAGTTCTATGCAGCAACTCTCAAATGTGTGTTCTTCATTTAAATTATTGAAATTTTGCTTATTTTGGTATTTTACTGGTGAATGAACCAGAATACATGAACCACCATACCCCTTGTCTCTACAGAAGCTAGCTGCTACTTCATAATATGTAAGTTTGTTCAATAAATTTATATTTTCGTGTCTAAGGCAATGTTCACTTAAGCAAATAACCTCTACAGACCATTGTTATGAAAGAAAATGTAGATGTTTTTCATGAATTTCTAGGTGAAATAGTTCCAGCAGCAGTTTGTGGACATTTTGTTGCATATAGTTATCAGAGTACAAAGTATAAACTCCACAAGTCCATATTCAACTGTCTGTGTGGACTATTAACAGAATCTCAATGTCACTGAAAAAAATGTTTTCTTCCCTAGGAGACTGTTGACAAACCAAAAAGAGACTTAGGTGCGTCAGAAGATGCGCAGTTCTTCAGGGACATGGAAGAAGCATGTGAGCGTTCATTTTTAGACAATTTCTCACCGGGTTCCTTGGAACTGGACAGGGACCCTGAGGTAAGGAAATTATTTGAATAACTGATTTATGAAACACTGGTATGTGTATGTCCACTATGCTGCAATATTTTCATAACAAAGCTGACTTCATGAGAGAGGATAATACAGGAAAAAATAAATCTTCAGCTGCTGGAGAAATATTTTTGTTAACAATTCTGTTGTTTTATTTATTTATTTAGTCATCTGTCAGACATACCAAAAATATTAAACATTTTTAATTTCTATGTATACTTCAAGTTCAGTTATTGCATATACCTGAGAAATTGTTATGAGAACAATTACAAATACCAACACAAATGGTAACAGTACCTGATGATGACAATGCTGATAAAAGTTTAGCACTTTTGAAGTAGTATTTAGAGTTCTCAGAAACTGTGGGGAATTGAGAGAAAAGGTCACTCAAATAACAGTGACAGCAGCTATAGATCATATCTTTAATATGGAACTCTGCATAGAAAGAGGAGCAAGTAGTAGTGGGGGAAGGGACAGATTGACAGGAGTGAACTGCAAACAACTACATGGAAGATTTAGCTTTTCTGATAGGTGAACAACTAGCTGGCTTTTGAAATCTAAAAGGAATTTAATTTCTCTGATATTTTGAGGATAAATGTTAAGTCAGGTTCCTGACACAGAAAATGATTCTGAGAAGATTGTTGTGCTACTTAGTGGTATAGAGAGAGTTTTACTACATTAAGAAAGCATACTTCTGTAATGTTCAGATACTTCTGTTAGAGTTAAAGATAAATAAAACAGAGTGCAGTGATTGAGAAGACAATATATCAAACACAAAGGATGATAGTATTTCTGCTTGTCATCATGTAGCTGTGATCATTATTTGTAGGCAGAAGTGGTATGTTTGAAATGAGCGTCATCACAGATGTATTGTGCAGAAGTATTTATTGACAGTTCCAGCTAGTGCGAACTCTCATATGAAAGACTTTGGAAAATAGGATCATCATAATCAAGTATTGGGAGTGTTAATGATTCAAAGAGTTTCTTTTTATGACCAAGAGGAAATACTTCTGTATATTTCTGTAGAGAATGAAGTGATGGAGTAAAATCTGCTGTTGTATGTTCAGTCCAGTTTAAATGATGGTCCAGAATTAACCCAGTGCTCTTAACAAACGAAGGAAAAGTTATTTTGGAGCCATTAAATATGGAAGAGATTCCCTGAAATAAGGGGGGGGGGGGGGGTTAATTAAGTCTCACACGTAAGACATCTTGCCTTTTACAAGAGGAACCCACCCTAGTTGATGTAGTTGAAATTCGCAGGGTGATAGAAGGTTAAAAATAAAGGAAAACTTATTTTGGCTCAGGCACCAACACACAATAGCTTGTGACAACTACACACAGTTGGCTGAGGTGTAAGGTATGAGTGAGTGGAATCAGTGCTCAGCACTTAAGGAAAAACTTTGACTTTTAAGTTTAACAAGTAGACAGTGTCTAAAGCTTTGCTGAGGTTCAAAAAGCGCATAATTCACCTCTAGCTTGTTTGTTTGTCAGCCACTTTTATAAGAGCAGTCATTATTGTACTTAGATTTTTGTGGAAAGTTGACTGATATTCATCTAAAAGTGTATGTTGCAGAACAAACTACTGTGTGAAATGCTTCGTTCACACTGCAACAAGATTTCCCACTATACACTGGTAGCTTAATGTTATTCATAATATGAGGGTAAGTCAATTATTGTCTGCAATTTAGTTATATTTTTGTTTATTTTGGCAGTACTGTCGTTTTACATTGATGACAATTACTTTGTTTATTTGTTGTTATATCTTTGCAATTTTCAAGCTGCTAGGTTATTTTGTTATCACTGCCGTGCTGTTAATCATGGCTGCTCCACTGCCTGTTTGCACCAAAGAAGAGCAGTGTTCAGTGATCCATTTTTTGTGGTCAGAAGGCATATGAGGCTGAAATTCATCGAAGATTTTTGGTACAGTACAGGAACAGTGTTTTGCCACAACCGAGTGTCTATGAATGGATTGAAAAATTCTGAAATGGTTGCACAAGTGTTACACACTATGAAGGTGCCAGACGACCATTTACTGCCACAAATGAAGAAACCATTGAGCGTTCACCTGAAATGATTCTCTTAGACAGATGATTAACTATTGACCAAGCCGCACATCGTCTGAAAATTAGTCACAGTTCTGCCTATGATATGATCTGCAACAGACTTGGTTTCATAAAGTATCTGCAAGATGGGTCCCAAAACAACTCGCACAGTTGCATAAACAAGCACGCTTGGAGATCTGCAAAAAACATTTGGATCATTATGGTAATGTAGGGGACAACTTCTAAGACAGGATTATTACTTGTGATGAAACATGGATCCATCATTACGAGCTGGAGAGTAAACGGCAGAGTATGGAATGGAAACATCGAAATTTGCCATGCAAGGAAAAAGTTAGACCCAACCAGCCGCAGGAAAACTGATGCTTACATTTTTTGGGACACACAACATCCAGCACTGGAACATTATGGGGAAAGGGGCACAACAATAAACAGTGTACATTATAGTGAGATGCTTACTGCCAGGCTAAAGCCTGAAATTTGAAGCAAATGCTGAAGATTTCTGTCAAAAGGTGTTGTGTTGTTGACATACTGCTGCCCACACTGCTAAAATGCTCCAGAAACTCAAATTTCAAGTACTGGATCATCGTCCATATAGCCCCGATCTTGCCCCCTTCTGACTATCACTTGTTTTGTCCACTCAAACAGTCATTAAGGAGCTGTGTATTTGCCTCAGACAAAGCAACGAAAGAAGCTGTGCATTCCTGGAATAACAGTATTGTCAATGTGCATGCTTTTCTCCACAATGTCTGTAAAGAGGCTCTTCCTCTAGATGTTTGCTAATGATGCAAATGACTAATTCCCCTAAGAATGTTGGCCAAGAATTATAAAAGAGCACTTCAGTACTTACTGTGGAGACACAGCAAAGTAAATGCTGTTCAGACAGATCAAACTGTTGTTATATTTGCAAGCAACAAATTCATGCTCTGAATGTCTGATACTAAGCTATTTACTACACAAAAATACACATTATAAGCTGGGGGTACTATGGAGTCATTACAGTTGATCATTTTCCTTGGTAAGTGATAGTTTTTTTAATATTTTGCTTTTGACCACTTGTTCCACATAGAAGTGACCACTGGGGGAAGGCTATTTCAGATCCACTATAGTGTGTTTGTTCATATATTCAGGCTTCATCTTAAAGTGTACTGCAGCAATTTTCTCAATTCCCTTTTTCTTTGCCTTTGTCTTGCATATGTGCAGTGTCACCATGGTTACCATCGATTTGGTATGGTTAATTCCAGGGGTGGCTCGGTAGTGTTACTGTTGCCACCCTGTTAGCCATCCCCCTCCCCCTCCCCTGCACCTGGGAGGTGATATGTGTACCCCAAGTATCTGCTTGCAGTTTCATCCATGTGAAAGAGTGCAAAAGTTTCCTAGAAGTCTGCAAATCTTGTGACTGAGATGAGACTTCAGTACCAGCCCAGTATTCACTAGTGAGATGGGGAAACTGCAAGAAACCACATCCAGGCTGGCCAACATATCTCTCTTGTACAGAATTGAGTGAACTGTGTTCTATCCAAGTAATTTATCATTTACCTAGAAGTAGATGGTACTGCTTTTGGGTAGTGTGTTTATTGCTCCTTCTGTTGCAGCTCTGCTGGGCTTGGTTGACACTTAAATCCTCAACAAAACACACTATTTCTGTTTTATTAGTGTGAGATGGTAGTTCATTCATACACAGTGACAGCTGAATTCATCCCAGTATTGGACTCGGTGATATGCCAGCAATAATTTATCTCAATTCGAACGAAGATTTGTCATGAAAGGGAGAAGGAAAGAGACTTCATGCCCACCTCATTTAGACTTACTTAGGTTTAGATTAATTTTAACTGAAAAATTTCAAAGAGATTATAGAATTCATTTGAAACAATAAATTTTGAAAATAAAGAACGAAACTATGTTATAATATTTACAGAAGCTGGGCATAGAGTAAACCCCCCCCCCCCCCACCCCCCCTGTGCCCTTTTGTGGTGTTACTGCTAGGGTTAATGGGATAATATGCCATTAGCACATGATGGAAATATGAGGAAAATGCTTACAATGACATTACCATTTGATATATGTCACTGTTGTTTTTGACAATGACAATGCTGTGTTTCTCCATTTATTGTTGTTTCACTTGGTCTCGCGGACATGATGATACATGCAACAGTTTTCCATGCTAACAAATCAATGAGTTGAGGACATGCTGGAAAACCTGCAATATTTTGGCTGCTGTTTTGTTCCATCATTGTTTAATTTGTGATACAAGAAAGTGCGGTATACACATGGTGTAGACCTTCAGCATATTCGAAACTATGTGAGTGACTGTCACTCAGTTGTGACTGACATGCACCTTCTCCACTACCAACAAAACAATAATGTCTTAGTCTGAAAGCATTAGGACCTCTTCTTTTGTAGTATGTCCCATTTCCTTTTTGAGGCATAGGGAACCACTTCAACTTACCTTCCACTTTAACTTTCTCTCATTGGAAATTTCTGCCAGTTGACAATATTGTCATATTTGGGGCAGTCTCTTGGGTCATAACAACTGGTTCACCTTGATTTTTATGGTGTTTTTCTTGTGAAAAACAAGAAACAAATAACCACCTTGAGTTATTTCATTTGGCCAAATGTTCCATCTTGTGTTTTGTACTACACAACTTTTTACAATGGAAGACTGGTGTAAGACCTAAGTGGCAATCAATACAAGAACACTTCATTACTTGATGACATGTATCTTGATTGACCTTTCTGAAGTTGTTAAGATTGATGGATGATGAAGTATAACAGTGAAAATGAATTTATATAAAAATTAAGACCATTTACTTGTACACAGACTTGTCGTGCTGCTTACTTCTATGAATAGTGAAGCATCATACTATTGCAGCCCTTTGCTGTCAAAGCCAACTTTCTTAAACTGTTGTACACTGTGTGTTTCTTTTAGTATTTAAAAATCACCTGGTATCTTGTGATTGACTTTTAATGTCAGTCTCATTTATATTGCCTTATTCACCAGGCCACAGTGTCTCCATTGCAATCAGATGAGGAGCAGGACATGCCCATTATGGAAACATTGGACAGATATCTGAAAGACTCAATGGAACACATTGGTAGCCCTCTAGACTCAACACAGGTAAGTATTTGTATTAAAAATGTTACACTTTCTTTGAACATGTAGATCTATTAGACTAGTAAAATGTAGTTAATGTCTGAATGCTGTTAGTGGCTTGTAAACTATCACCATCACAGAGTTTTACTTCTTACCTGTGCAGCAGAGAGACAACCAGTGCTGTTAATTTGATGCTGTACTTTCTGGAGGTGCTTTTTTTTGCAATCATTAAGACACTAACTTAAGCAGCAACTTTTCCCAACAAACTATAAATTTCTCAGGTTTGGGTTTCACTGTTGCAATTCAGTAATACCATTGGCATCTGATACCAATGTGTCTTAGTGTGTTGTTAGTGTGTGACCTTTGATTCTCTTATACACTGTTAAAGTGCTCACTGGGTTTTAGTTACAAATAAAATGTATTGTTGTGCTAAACAGTTAATTTATATTTTTAACCTGCATATTGTATGTAGTAAACTTAATAAAAGGTTAAAATAAACGTTTCAAAAATATTGATCAGTGTCAAAACTTATTCTAAAAGTGATTTTTCTCTAGTTGGTGTGATCTGTTATGTATTCATGTAAGGTGTTTGACAAATGGCAGTTGTCATAAGAGATTTTCAGATCTTCCTGCTAAATAAACGCAAAGGCAGTCAATATAGCCATGTGGTTGAAGCTATTGTTAAATAAATATGTTAAATTGGAATGTTCTAATCATTAACTTGCTACACACTCTAATGCTGCATATTAAGTTATCCAGTCTTAAATGTTGTTATTGGTGTTTTGCCACATCATTCATGAGCTGCTGTCATAGACTATAATAAAGTATCACCCAAATAAAAGCAGGTATTATATTCCAGACAGCCATGTATTATCTGGCAAATACTAGCATCTCAATACTTTATAGTGGGCACTGAATATTCATACTGCAATGCAGTACTGTATTATGCCAGACTGCATTCATAAAGCTGAGCAGTGTTCAGCTGTGTTGTCGTGTACATTCAGTTCTTATGAGAAAGTGAAATTTGTATATTTATTCACCTCAATGACTAAATAAGAGTGGATAGATCTAAGTTAGATGCATTGAAAATATGTTAAGTTGTATTGCAGGAAGAACATGAATTATGATCTTAGAACAGGATTATCAATATAAAATCAAATAGGGGTAATACATTACTATATCTAATTGGTTTAGTGTGTACACCCACTTGGGGCGTATGGTACTGAAGTTCAGAAACAGTATCGGTTTATTTGCTCATGGGGATTACATGGTGAGGGTTTCCAGATGGATGAATTGAGATAACTTCAGTAGCCACAGACCCACCTCAAAGCAGACAGTAAATGGCCAAGATAAAGAAACTAAGCCATTTAGCATCTGCTCTACATGACGGCTTGGAACAGAAGAGTGTGATGTTTTTCAGCCATGGCACTGAAAGCCCTCCGTCTCAAGTCATTGATCCTGGGGCGTGATTTGATTGGCAGGACAGCTTTGCTGCTAATGATTTGACCTATTCCAATGTGAAGTGAGAGATCTTTGTCGTATCAGTGGCAAGGTGAAGGACAAAAAGGCAGCCTTCCTGTAAAATTTAAATAATAAAAATTACTCACATTTGGGAACTGGGGACACCTTACATATTTAGTTCCCTCTACCTGAAAGAATTCTGGGCTATCGTGCCAGTTTACACAATGGTGGGGGGCAATCTTTCAGCATCAGAGGTTCACACTGGAAGTTCTTCAGACGTCAAACAGCAACAGCGACTGGTGCTGCACAACCACTAGCTGCACAAGTGCCTCACCCCCTGACTGAGGCACCACTGGTGCCATGGGTCATGAGTATAAAGTGACCACCAAACTGCAGTTGTGCTGGTTTTTATGATGGTACAAGAGTTCTTGCTGAGTTGTGTAGCTCCAATCTGGTATCAACATAGTGTAGCCGCAGCTTGCTTTATGAAAAGACTTCAATTTGGAATTCGTAAAATAGTCAGTGTGTTGAAGTAAAGTATAATATAATTTATCAGAGCTTGTGTTCCCTCATTCCTTTTTTCTGCCTCAGGACCCGTGTGTGGTCTTGAAGGACAAGAGTACTTTTGGTAACAGTAGCACCTGGTCATTTTAAATCCACCACAAGTGAATTTGACAATCTCAATTGGGCCTTAAATCTAAAGGTAACAATATTTTAATTTTATGTAACAATTTGGTATTTTAATTTCATGTAACAATTCAAATCTTAGAATATGAGCATAATTGTAAAATCACCGTACAGTGACTACAGTAGACCACACAGAACTGATGCTCACAGCCTTACAAAGGCAGATGAAGCTCATTTTACTGACAGTTTTAAGGTGTACAAACAACTGAAAAACTCACTGATAAAGGATCAGGACATGAAGTAAAAATAATGAATACAGTGGAAAGTCCAGGTTGAAATATCGGCAACTATGAAAAGCATAGATGGCTAGTCAGTGTCAAGATGATATACAGAGTTGCAGACAGTCTTGATGAAGAGACTGTTGCACACTGAGCTTTTATCTAAAGTCTACTTCAGAAAACAGGGGAAAACACATTCAATCAAGCAGGGACTAGCTGCCAGGTGCAGCGTCGGAATACTATGGGGGTGGGGGGAGGTGGAGGGGAGCAGAGAGGGGAAAAAGAGTGGTTGGTCTGTAGGCAGTGTGTGATGCACAGTTAGGGTGAGGGGACATGAATTAGGAAGTTGTGACGACAAAGGGGGTGGAAACTGTTGGGTGGAGGGTGTGGGCCAATAGCTTATCATAGGTTGAGGCTGAAATAATTTCAGGAGCAGAGAATTTGATGTAAGGATAGCTCCCATCTGCACACTTTAGAAAGCTGTTGGTGGAGGGAAAGATCCAGGTGGCCTAGGCTGTAAAACAGCCATTGAAATGTAGCATTATATTCAGCTGCACGTTGTGCCACACAGTGGCCCACTTTGCTCTTAGCCACAGTGTGGCAGTGGCTATTTGTCCAGGTAGACAGCTAGTTGGTGGTACTACCAATAGAAAAAAAACTGTGAAATGATCGTAGCAGAGCTGGTATATGACAAGGCAGCTATCACTTGTGGCCCAGTGTCTGATGGGGTAGGATAAATGTGTTTCAGGACTGGAATAGGAAGTTTGGGTGGGTGAATTGGGCAGGTCTTGCACCTGGTTCTTCCATAGGGATAGGATACCTGTGGCAAGGGGCTGTGATTGTGTTATAGGTATGGACTAGGATGTTGTGGAGGTTGGGTGGTCCACAACTCTCCTCCTCATTAGGATCTTATGTAAAATGTCCCTCTTTTCATGGCATGAAGATAGATAATCAAATCTCTGATGGACATGGACCAGTTCCAGTCCAGGGTAGTATTAGGTAATGAAGAGAGCATTCCTTTGTAACTGATTCATTGGGAGTGGTGGGAGGACTGGGGGTGTTTGGTAGATGGCACATGACTTTGTTTGCAGAATAAATGTAGGGGATAGTTGCTCTCTGTGAAGGTCTTGGTGAGACCTTCAGCATAATGGGCAAGGGAGTTTTTGTTTCTGCAGATAGGCTCTCTTTGGGTGACCAAGAGGGGGGGGGGGGGTACTTTGGTGTGGAAGGGGTGGTACTGTTGGTGGTTCAAGAACAATCTACAAAGAAGTGTCCCCTTCGTCACTCAGCACCATCTCTGACTGTAACAACTGAATGGCATCCTCTATCAGGGCTTTATCATCAGGCACTGAAATGAGGGGCATCCTATCAGAGATCCTTCCCAAGCCTCCTAAAGAGGTGCTGTGTCACCCACCCAACTTCAACAACATCCTGATCCATCCCTATGCCACCCGCAATCCCAGGCCCTTGCCAGAGAGAGCATATCCCTGTGGAAGACCCAATCCGATCACCAGCACTTCCTATTCCAGTACTGTCACAGGCTTATCCTACTCCATCAGAGGCTGAGCTGCATGTGAAAGTAGCCATGTACCAACTCTGCTGCAAACACGGCACAGGTTTTTATATTTGTGTGACTACACACCAGTCCACCAGGATGAATGGTCACTGACAAACAATGGCAAAAAGCAAAGTGGACCACCCTGTGACAAAACATGCAGCTGAACGTAACATGCTTGGTTTCGATGGCTGCTTCACAACCCAGGCCATCTGGATTCTCTCCTCCACCATCAGTTTTTCTGAGTTGTGCACATAGGAGTTATCCTCACAACACATTCTCTGCTCCCAAAATTATCCTGGCTTCACCCTACAATAACCTACTGGCTCCACACCATCCACCCAACAGTTTCTGCAACCTCTATCCTATCACCTCCTTCCAATCCATGTCCCCTCATCATATTTGATATTTGCGCACCACCCTCTGGCAACAAACCCACCAGTCTTTTCCCCTCTGTTCCTTTCCTTTCCTGCTTTCATTCCTCTCACCCCTCAGCCTCACGACACTGTGCCTGGCAGCCTTGTCTTGCCACCTTCTAGTCCCAGCATGCTCTTCCAGATAACTCTCTTCTATGCCCTGACCAGTACCCTGCCACCCCTCCTCCATACCTGCTCCACTCCAGATTGCTGGCAATTGGTGACTGTGTGCGTGCCTGTGTGGGTGTATTTTTATTATTATTATCTTCTTTCCTTTCTCAGACCTTAGGTCTGGTTAAAAATGGAAAGTGACGCGGACCTTGATCAAGCATGACTTCCTTTTAACTGTACGGTATATGTTACATTGTATTTAGGAACTTTCGGGTGATTGAACATGTATCAATAATTATGGATTTCTGTAGTTGTATATATAAGTTTGGATGTAGCTGTATTGCGTTGATGTACTGGTGGATATTGTGTGGTATGACTCCTGTAGTTGATAGTATAATTGGTATAATGTCAACTTTATCCTGATGCCACATGTCCTTGACTTCCTCAGCCAGTTGGATGTATTTTCCAATATTTTCTCTTGTTTTCTTCTGTATATTTGTTGTGTTGGGTATGGATATTTCAATTAGTTGTGTTAATTTCTTCTTTTTATTAGTGAGTATGATGTCAGGTTTGTTATGTGGTGTTGTTTTATCTGTTATAATCGTTTTGTTCCAGTATAATTTGTATTTATCATTATCCAGTACATTTTGTGGTGTGTACTTGTATGTGGGAACGTGTTGTTTTATTAATTTATGTTGTATGACAAGTTTTTGATGTATTATTTTTGCTACATTGTCATGTCTTCTGGGGTAGTCTGTATTTGCTAGTATTGTACATCCGCTTGTGATGTGATCTACTGTTTCTATTTGTTGTTTGCAAAGTCTGCATTTATCTGTTGTGGTATTGGGATCTTTAATAATATGCTTGCTGTAATATCTGGTGTTTATTGTTTGATCCTGTATTGCAATCATGAATCCTTCCGTCTCACTGTATATATTGCCTTTTCTTAGCCATGTGTTGGATGCGTCTTGATCTACGTGTGGCTGTGTTAGATTATACGGGTGCTTGCCATGTAGTGTTTTCTTTTTCCAATTTACTTTCTTCGTATCTGTTTATGTTGTGTGATCTAAAGGGTTGTAGAAGTGGCTATGAAATTGCAATGGTGTAGCTGATGTATTTATATGTGTGATTGCTTTGTGTATTTTGCTAGTTTCTGCTCGTTCTAGAAAGAATTTTCTTAAATTGTCTACCTGTCCATAATGTAGGTTTTTCATATCTATAAATCCCCTACCACCTTCCTTTCTGCTTAATGTGAATCTTTCTGTTGCTGAATGTATGTGATGTATTCTATATTTGTGGCATTGTGATCGTGTAAGTGTATTGAGTGCTTCTAGGTCTGTGTCACTCCATTTCACTACTCCAAATGAGTAGGTCAATACTGGTATAGCATAAGTATTTATAGCTTTTGTCTTGTTTCTTGCTGTCAATTCTGTTTTCAGTATTTTTGTTAGTCTTTGTCTATATTTTTCTTTTAGTTCTTCTTTAATATTTGTATTATCTATTCCTATTTTTTGTCTGTATCCTAGATATTTATAGGCATCTGCTTTTTCCATCGCTTCTATGCAGTCGCTGTGGTTATCCAATATGTAATCTTCTTGTTTAGTGTGTTTTCCCTTGACTATGCTATTTTTCTTACATTTGTCTGTTCCAAAAGCCATATTTATATCATTGCTGAATACTTCTGTTATCTTTAGTAATTGGTTGGGTTGTTGATTTGTTGCTGCCAGTAGTTTTAGATCATCCATGTATAGCAAATGTGTGATTTTGTGTGGGTATGTTCCAGTAATATTGTATCCATAATTTGTATTATTTAGCATGTTGGATTGTGGGTTCAGAGCAAGACAGAACCAGAAAGGGCTTAATGAGTCTCCTTGGTATATTCCACACTTAATCTGTATTGGCTGTGATGTGATGTTATCTGAATTTGTTTGGATATTACGTGTGGTTTTCCAGTTTTTTATTACTATGTTTAGAAACTGTATCAATTTAGGATCTACTTTGTATATTTCCAATATCTGTAGTAACCATGAGTGGGGTACACTATCAAAGGCTTTTTGGTAATCAATGTATGTGTAGTGTAGCGACCTTTGTTTGGTTTTAGCCTGATATGTCACCTCTGTATCTATTATCAGTTGCTCTTTACATCCTCATGCTCCTTTGCAGCAGCCTTTTTGTTCTTCATTTATAATTTTGTTCTGTGTTGTATGTGTCATTAATTTCTGTGTAATGACTGAAGTTAATATTTTGTAGATTGTTGGTAGGCATGTTATGGGGCGATATTTAGCTGGGTTTGCTGTGTCTGCTTGATATTTAGGTTTCAGATAGGTTATTCCATGTGCAAGTGTATCAGGGAATGTGTATGGGTCTGCAATGTAACTATTAAATAATTTAGTGAGATGTGAATGTGTTGAGGTGAACTTCTTTAGCCAGTAATTTGCTATTTTATCATTTCCAGGGGCTTTCCAATTGTGTGTAGAATTAATTGCTTGGGTGACTTCATGTTGCAAAATTATCACTTCAGGCATTTGTGGTATCATCTTGTATGTGTCTGTTTCTGCTTGTATCCACCGTGCATGCCTGTTATGTTGTACCGGGTTTGACCATATGTTGCTCCAGAAGTGTTCATTTCTGTTATGTTTGGTGGATTGTCTATTTTAATGTGTGTGTTATCTATTGTTTGGTAAAATCTCTTTTGGTTTGTGTTGAATGTTTGGTTTTGTTTCCTTCTATTTCCACTTTTTTTGTATCTTCTAAGTCGTTTGGCCAATGCTTGTAATTTCTGCTTTTTTTCATCTAATTGCTCTATTGCTTCTTGTTGTGAGATTTTACCTAACCTTTTTCGTTTTTTGTCTGATATTTCATTTCTTATACATTGTGTTAGCTGTCCAATGTCTTTTCTCAGTTTTTCTATTCTGATCTGTAGCCTGTGTTGCCATGCTGGTTTTGTGGGTTTCTTCTGTGTGTTGGTTTGTTCTGATCTCTGCCTAGTGTGTATATTTAGTGTAGTGAGTGCTCCTATATAAACCAGTAGTTGTAACTCTTCCATAGTTGTATTTTCATTTATTTTGTTGTGTATGATTGTGTTGATAGTTTTTATTTTTGTTTCGACTTGTGGGTTATTTGGCGGTCTATGCAAGAATGGTCCAATGTCTGTATTTGTGTCTTTGTATTCTATATATGTCAATTGACATTTTTCTTCTATATCTAACATGTGTGTCGCTTCATGTTGTATTTGTGCTGGTTCTGGTGGCTGTCTTAAGATTTCGTTTTCCTCTGATTGTTTAATTGACACGTTTTGTTCTTTGTTTGTTTGCTCTGGGATGTTTGAGTCCATTACTGTATTTTCTTCTTCTTCTGATTGCACATTATTTTGTTCCAGTATTTGTTGTACTTTTTGTTTGATGTTTTCTAATTCTGACTGGGGTATCCTGTTATTTTTTATTATTACACGGATCTGATCAGCTAGTCGTTGTTCTGTTAAAAATTTTAATTCCGGGTACCTGGTAATAAATGTTGCGTATACTTGTGATCTGTATCCAGTTGTGTTGGTTCCTAGGTTTGTTGCTTGGTAATAACAGAACATGAGGTGTCGATTAACTTCATCTGACCATCTCATCCTCTGTCTTTGTTTTCCTTCTAGGGTGGTTGCAGGAAGCTTATCCTGCAAAACACCTCTATTTGGATTTAAATAATTTTCCAGTTGGCTAGCAGTGTCGTTACCATTGTGGGCGGGCATAGGGTTCAAGCGTCATCCCCGACCATGACGGCGCTTGTCCGAGGCTTCTTTAGTTCTGTCCTGAACCAAGTAATCACACTAAAAGGGGGGTTAGCCCTATTAGTGGTTTGTACTTTTCGTCGCCTTTTACGACTGGCAGAACATACCGGAGGCCTATTCTTTTCCCGGGCCTCCACGGGGATTATTATTATTATTATTATTATTATTATTATTATTATTATTATTATTATTATTATTATTATTATTATTATTTCTGAAGAAGACTTTACAGGTGAATGATTAACTTCTATCATTATTAGAGGGGGGGGGGGGGGGGCGCAATGAACCCAGTGCGATTTTTAATAGACTGGGAGCCACATGATGTTGGAATTAGGTTCAACTATCAGAATTGGGAAATACTTGCAAAACATTATGCTTCTCATTGCATTAATGCATCTTACAAACAAATAATAAATAATTGACAATGAACACCTGAAGGGTGATTTCCTTGATCCAAATTGATCTATTACAAAAGAGAGTTAATCAGATTCATATAAACTGAATAGAAAGGCTGTAAAAATAACTCATTACAAACATCAAATGAACACCAGAAAACACCAATAAGACTATTCTTTGAAACACACAGAAAAGTAAACAGTTCTTAGCACAAATACAAAGTAATAGTCTTAATTAAAGAAGACAATCCTAGCTGAGGTGACAAAATTAAAATTAATGATAGTAGAAAAATACAGTAAGTTGTCATCAACTTTACACTTCACCTTTGTACAGTCCACTGGAACTTATCCAAGGCATGTCATCACCTGTATTGGCTGTTTGCATTCTGGTACATAACTTGCATGTTAAACAGCAGTATCAGAATAGCAAAGAGGGTGGAAGTGCTGCAGGAGCAGTTATGTTATGTAAAATATGAATGGCACCTCTGTCTAGGGATTTGTTACTGCTCCTGTGCCATCAACTAAACTAAGGACTTGAGCAATTCAGTGTTGTTAGTGTGTGAAAGACAGGATGTGTACTGAGAGAGAATGTAAATTCCAGAATGAATAAGAGGAATGGTGCAATAGTGGCATTCAAAGTTTTTCAATTATGGATATTACAATGGGATGCCTAGAACAGAAGTTCAATATTGTGCAGAGTTAATCAGTATGTGTGCAGAGTGAAATACTGATTGGAACACGATAGTGAAACCAGAATGTCCTTTAGGATGGCATGTTATTAACAGAATCTTATGCTGTGAAGTAAAGATTGACTGCCCCCTGACTGAATGTTCTCAATATCTTCCAAGAATAAATGCAGACTACAACAGACACTGAATTGACCTCATGTGCAATTATAGATGCTGAATTGTGCTGCCAATGCTTATTGGGAGCCTGTTAGTCTCATGGAACTGCATTAGAACATAGTGGCACAGAGCAGAGAAAATGCATCAGCTGTGTGGTTGGCTTGGTTTGATGAAGGCCACTTGTTCACAACAGACATGATATTGTTCATAGCAAGCAGCCCAGTTAAGGAGGTGGTCTGTCCAGGCACTGGTAATATCAAACTGACATCCTTAAAAATCTAGAAGGCACACAGGCAACTTTATAACAATGACACATATGCAACACTTACGCAAAATATTCCAGGTAATCTGGGGTCTGATGGGGTAAAAACTCGCAACAGAATCATAAATATGGCTAAACAACACAGAAAATACCATCTTCTGCCTTAGCCGTATGATAAGATTTGTTCTCAAACCATTGATAGTACATTTTACAGAGAGGTGGAACATAAATTACAGCATCAGCACATTTACTGTGTAAAAGTTTCAGTGTGCATTTGATTTTTATGTTGAATGGTTCTTTCTAAGTTACGCTGGATCCCCTACACAAGATGGTATTTCACTACCCATATACTTGGATAAGTGATAAAGACAAACTAAAGTATTCTAGTTTGAGAACTGTAATTTGTCATTGACAGGTGGCACAAAATGTTGTGTCTGGAATGGTACAGCTGAGGGACATGTAAATTTCTTAGCAGTTCCCAGTTTCATGGAAGTTTTTTGTAACTTCATATAATATCTTATTTGGTGTAGCAGCATCCTAGCAATCTTTTGACTCTGGAACTGTTTCCTCCATGGTATGACTGCATTGTTCTGCTGACTGCTCTTCCAAATAACCGTTAATCTTTTATCAGCAGCAACTTCATGATCTCAAAAAGGGAATGCATTTTATTATTATAAACAACCCCGAACAGTCTAAACCATGTCATTTTGTGTACTCTGGCATTGTAAGATGAAATTTTAAATGGCAGTAGAAGATCCTACCCTGTTCATGTAATTAGACATTATTTCACATGTTCAGTGCTGCCATTACTCTTAGGGTGAGGTAGTTCTAGATTTCAGATAGTTGACACACGTGTTGTATAAAATTGGACATAGTTTGTTCCTTGGTTTGTTATAGTGGCATCCCTCACTCTATTTGTGAGTGGAACAGGAGGGGAAAGTAATGTATTCAAGAGTAGCCTCCCATATTTGTAAAAATAAAGTACTAACAAAATGTCAGTTTGGTTTTCAGAAAGGTTTTTCAACAGAAAATGCTATATACGCTTTCACTGATCAAATATTAAATGCTCTGAATAACCGGACATCACCCATTGGTATTTTTTGTGATCTCTCAAAGGCCTTTGATTGTGTAAATCATGGAATTCTTTTAGATAATCTAAATCATTATGGTTTGAGTGGGGCAGTGCACAAATGTTTTAATTCATACTTAACTGGAAGAATGCAGAAAGTTGAAATAAGTGGTTCATGTAATGTTAAAACAACAGCTGATTCCTCAAACTGGGGGGCTATCAAGTACGGGGTCCCACAGGGTTCGGTCTTAGGTCCTGTTCTTGATAAACATTAATGACTTATCATTCCACATTGATGAAGATGCAAAGTTAGTTCTTTTTGCTGATGATACAAGTATAGTAATAACATCCAAAAACCCAGAACTAAGTGATGTTATTATAAATGATGTTTTTCACAAAATTATTAAGTGGTTCTCAGCAAACGGACTCTCTTTAAATTTTGATAAAACACAGTATATACAGTTCTGTACAGTAAATGGCACAACTCCAGTAATAAATATAGACTTTGAACAGAAGTCTGTAGCTAAGGTAGAATTTTCAAAATTTTTAGGTGTGTCCATTGATGAGAGGTTAAACTGGAAGCAACACATTGATGGTCTGCTGAAACGTCTGAGTTCAGCTACTTATGCTATTAGGGTTATTGCAAATTTTGGTGATAAGAATCTCAGTAAATTAGCTTACTATGCCTACTTTCATTAACTGCTTTCGTATGGCATCATATTCTGGGGTAATTCATCGTTGAGTAGAAAAGTATTCATTGCTGAAAAACGTGTAATCAGAATAATTGCTGGAGCCCACCCACGGTCATCCCGCAGACATCTATTTAAGGATCTAGCTATCCTCACAGTAACCTCACAGTATATATATTCACTTATGAAATTTGTTGTTTATAATCCAACCCAGTTCAAAAGTAATAGCAGTGTGCATAGCTATAACACCAGGAGAAAGGATGATCTTCACTATGCAGGGTTAAATCTGACTTCGGCACAGAAAGGGGTAAATTATGCTGCCACAAAAGTCTTTGGTCACCTACCAAACAGCATCAAAAGCCTGACAAATAGCCAACTAACATTTAAAAATAAGTTAAAAGAATTTCTAGATGACAACTCCTCCTACTCATTGGCTGAATTTTTAGATATAAATTAAGGGAAAAAAAACAAGAACTTAAACATTAGTGTCATGCAATATTTTGTGTAATGTAATAGCTTGTACAGACATCTTTTGTTAACCTGACACGTTCCACATCATTATGAAGTGTCTTATTCATGATCTATGGAACAGGTATTAATCTAATCTAATCTAATCTAATCTAAAAGTAGCAGTACAGGGTACCCTCCACCATGCACTTTATGGTGGCTTGTGAGTATCTATGTAGATGTAGATGATTTTTAAAGTGGAATTTTACATACCTATTCAGTAGACCAGTCCCAGATTAGTCAATTATTCATTTTATTGATACTTATTGAGAAGAGACAGTAAAACATGAAGTATAACCAGTACTCCAGCAAAAATAGCACTGCCCTGTGCTGACTGCTACTGCCAAGCATGCAGCACTACTGGGTTGCTATTGGATTGCTGTTCAGACTTCCTGTTTTACTGTCCCTGTTAATACATAAAAGGTCTGTCTAAAAAGTATCTGACCTTTAATTTTCCAGTGCAGAATAGTGACAATAGCATGGCACCACTGTACACAGTAAAGGAAGAGACCTAAATGTGCATGCGTGAATTTTGTCGCTGCCTTCCAGCATGTCAGTTGCTGCCTGTTGGTCACTGAGTTAAGTGCTACACAAGGTGTTCGTCGGATTACCAATTCTCTCAAGATGACTGAACATGTTGAGCAAAGATACTGCATCAAATTTTGTGAAAAGCTTGATGATTCTCAAAGCGAAACAATTTGTAAGATTCGGCAGGTGTTTGGAGAAGATGCGAATGGTTCAACTGATTCAAAAATGGATGCACATCAGTGGAGAGTGACAGCATTCTGGCGGGCCCCAAACTGCTTGGCGTGCAGCTGTTGTTGAGCGGATGTAAAATTTGGCAATGGCAGATCGTCATTTAACCATGTGGGAGATTGCCCAAGAGTTTAGAGTGAGCAAAGATTCTGCACATGCAATTTTGTGTGATGATTTGAACATGCACCGAGTGGCTGCGAAATTCGTGCCCAAGTTGTTGTCACCAGAACAAAAAGACCTCCATTTTGACATTGCACAGGACCTTCTGGACAACACTGATCCTGGGTTTCTGAACACCATGATAACTGAAGACAAGTCATGGGTGTACGGGTATGACCCAGAAACAAAAAAAAAAAAAAAAAAAACAGTCATCACAATGCATCCCAAGTCTCAAAGGCCGAAGAAAGTGCAGCAGGTGTGAATCAAAATCAAGATGATGCTGGCTGTCTTCTTTGATGTCCATGGAATGGTGCATAATGAATACACACTGGAAGGACAAACAGTGACAAAGAAGTACTATCAAGATGTCCTCCAGCAACTCCGTGATGTAGTTCGGTGCCAAAGACCAGACATGTGGACGGCGAAAAACTGTCAACTGCATCACAACAATGCCCCCGCACATTCATCCACTTGATCCAAAATTTCTTGGCCAAACGTGGAATTAGAGCTGTTTGCCAACCTCGCTACTCTCCAGACATGGCTCCTTGGGACTTCTGGTTGTTTCCAAAATTGGTGACGCCACTGAAAGGATCACGTTTTGAGAGTAGAGAAGCGATAATGTGCAACATGACGACACAGCTGAACACATTCCAAAAGAAGACTTCCAGAGATGTTTCTGGCAGTTGAAGGATCAGTGGGCCAAATGTGTGTAAGCACAAGGGACCTACTTTGAAGAGGATTAGGGTCCCAACCTCGTCAGGTATTCGAAATATTTTTCCTGGCCAAAGGTCAGATACTTTTTAGACAGGCCTCGTATCAACAGAATGAATGTTGCACACAACTGGTTTGGGAGCACTCAACTGAACTGGCATGTAAAATCCTGATTTAAAAAATTGTTTGTAATGGGAAACAGAAACTTTCTGTTGTTGGGCATCACATGAGACATTATGAGCAGTAATTGTTTGGGCTGACTCCAGCTGTGCTATCCAAACACCAAATTACAAATATCTGCTGAAACACTAGAGAAAATGCAACTCAAGACTCTTAGAAGATGCACCCAGTGTGTAGTTGGTTGATTATATAGTGAGATTTTTAAACCAGATTTTAACTTGTGAGCGAATTCTGTGGGCAGATAATTGCTTACGAACTTCAGATTAAAACTAAAGAAAAGTATGAAATTAAGGTGATGGGGCATGGATAAATTGAAGGAATCGTAGGCTGTTGAGAGATTCAGAGGAAGCATCAGCTAATGTTGCACAGACACTGTGTGGAAAGAATAAAATAGAAGGCAAGAGGATGGCTTTGATACAGGGAAGGCAGCAGATGATCATTTGGGTATGACAAGGTCTAGTAGAAATCCCTAGATAACATAGGAGATACTGAGTATACTCCCTACTCTCTGGCTCCTACCCTTGTAACCACGCCCAGTGTAAAACCTGTCCCATGCACCCTCCCACCACCACCTACTCCAGTCCTGTAACCCGGAAGGTGTACACGATCAAAGGCAGAGCCATATGTGAAAGCACCCACGTGATTTACCAACTGACCTGCCTACACTGTGAAGCTTTCTATGTGGGAATGACCAGCAACAAACTGTCCGTTCGCATGAATGGACACAGGCAGACAGTGTTTGTTGGTAATGAGGATCACCATGTGGCTAAACATGCCTTGGTGCACGGCCAGCACATCTTGGCACAGTGTTACACCGTCCAGGTTATCTGGATACTTCCCACTAACACCAACCTGTCAGAACTCTGGAGATGGGAACTTGCCCTTCAGTATATTCTCTCTTTACAAATGTCTGCGTGTGCGTGCGTGTGTGCGTGTGTGTGCGTGTGTGTGTGTGTGTGTGTGTGTACCTGTCCTTTTTCCCCCCTAAGGTAAGTCTTTCTGCTCCCGGGATTGGAATGACTCCTTACCCTCTCCCTTAAAACCCACATCCTTTCGTCTTTCCCTCTCCTTCCCTCTTTCCTGATGAAGCAACGGTTGGTTTCGAAAGCTTGAATTTTGTGTGTATGTTTGTGTTTCTTTGTGTGTCTATCGACCTGCCAGCACTTTCGTTTGGTAAGTCACATCATCTTTGTTTTTAGATATAGGAGATACTGAATGTGATAAAAAGAAGAAAATATAAAAATCCAACAAATGAAGTGCACAAAGGGAAATACAGGTGTCTAAGTAATTAGACTGACAAAGTGAGAGAAGGTTAAGCAGGTATGGCTCGAGGAAAACACAAGACTGTAGGAGCATGCATGACTTGGGGGGAAACTGCTTATTAGAAAAATAGAGAGATCTTTGGGAAAAGAGAAGCAGCTATATAAATATAAATTACTCAAATGGAAAACCAGTACTAAGCAAAGATGAGAAAGCTAAAAGGTGGAAAGAGTATATTAATGGACTATGCAGTGGAAATGAACTTGAAGGCAGTATTATAGAAAGTGAATAAGACATTGATGCAGATGAGATGGGCCTTTAAGTGATCTGTCAAATTATTCTTGCAGTATCTTATCTCCAAAGTAAAAAAGGTCCTGGAATAGATGACACCCCTCTGAATTATTGAGATTCTCAGTGTCAACCATGACAAAACTATTGCACTTGATAATGGGTGTTAATATTATCCAACTATAAGTTTATTTTTTAAATCATCGTAGCAAAATACTGACTTCAATTATTTACAGAAGAGTGGTTGAGGTGAACACTGAGAAAGTTCATTTTGGGTTCTGGAGAAATAGAGGAACATGTGATACTGACTTTAAAGGCTTGACTGGTAGGTAGGTTGAAGAAAAGTAAACTTATGTTTATAGAATTGTAGATTTAGAGAAAGCTCTTAACAGTGTTGACAAATACTCTCTTTGAAATTCTGAAGGTAGTGGGGGTAAAATACAGGGAACAAAAAATTCTCTAAAACTTGCATCAAAAACAGACTGCAGTTACGAAATGAAAAACATAGAAGGGATGCAATAGTTAAAAAGAAACTAACTTGTAGCCTAAGCCCAATGTTGTTGAATTTGGACTTTGAACTAGCAGTAAATGAAGGAGAAATTTGCAAAGGAAATTATAGTTCAGTGAGAGGAAATAAAAACTTAGAGATTTATCAAAAACATTGTAATTCAAGCAGAAAGTTGAATGTAATTGATAAAGTCTTGATATAGGTCATAAGTTTAATATGAAAAAATAAAACGAGGGTAATGAATGTAGTCAAATTAAATCATATGATGCTGAGGGAATTAGATTAGGAAATGGCATTCAAAGTAGTAGATGCATTTTGCTATTTGGGCAACAAAGTAACTAGCAATAGCCAAAGTAGATAAGGTATAAAATGCATTCTGGGAATAGCAAGGAAGGCATTTCTGAACAGAATAAATTTATGAGAAAATATAAATTTCATTGTTACAAACCGTTTCATGGAGGTTTTTATCTGGCATGTAACTTTGTACAGAAGTGAATTGTGGATGATGAACTGCCCAGATAAGAATAGAATAGAACAGAAGCTTTTGAAATCTGTTGTTACAGAAGAATGCTGAAGATTAGATGGGTGGATTGGATGACTAATGAGATGGTTCTGGATCAAACCATGAGAAAATAAATTCATGGCACAACTTAATTAAAAAAGGGGTGGATCATAGCACACATGCTGATACAGCAAGAAATCTTCAACCTGGTAAAAGCAGTGAAGATCTGGTGGAGACCAAGGCTTGAATGCAGTAAGCAGTTTTGAGCGATTGTAGGTTGCAGTAGATGGACACAGACAGTGCTTATAGAGGATACATTAGCAAGAGGAGTTGTATTGAACCCATCTTTGGACTGAAAACCACAATAAATTTCCATTTGGTGAGCGAGAATATATTTCTGATTCTGTGGGGAGGGTAGTTGCTGTTGTCCAGCTTGGTCTGATTACTTGATGTTCCAAAGGACAACAAATGGAAATTTTAAAGTGTCATGAAGATAGTTACTATATTTAATTGAAATTTTTTATCTAGATTTTGCCCTCGAGAAGTTAGGGTCTGGCTTATATCAGCTACCTTGTCTTTTTACAAACAATTGCTGTACAAAAATTAAGCATATTTGTAAAAATATAACTAGCATATGTAGCTGAAGAGGGCATCAAGTCATTTTATTATGCAACAATGCAAACCTCTACCAGTGTTTTATTGCTGTTAACATAGTGTAGGTCTACCAATATTGTTTCATGAGCTTACAATTCAGTTTCAGCTGGATACTGGTAAGAAACCTTGATTTATGACCATATGAATGACCATTTAGAGTGAAAATCATCAAGCTAAGGAATATGGCATAGTTATGATGCAAGCTTCAAACTTAGTTTTGCCTTACACCAAAATCACCACTAGTCAAGGGCCTGGAAGAGAGTAGGGACTAAGCAGATGTAATGTGTGCTGTTGGGTTGCTTCAGAAGAGTGATGTAAGAAGGCTGTTTCAATGAGAGAATCTTTCAGGGGACCAAAATGTGGCAAGTACCTGGAACTTGAAGCTAAGGTTATTTCCTATACAAAAGATAATTGGAAAGGTGGGATACTGGTCTAATGAGAAATTATCCAACTAAAGGCTTCGGAAATCATGAAAGTATTAAACGTTCTGCAACAAAAATTTTGTGCACGTACTGGTTGGTGTTGTTGGTTTATGGTGATAAATGACGGTGTTCTCTGCTGAAGCACTACAGTAAAACAGAGAAGTTGGTCAACTTCCAGCATTAAGTTATCCAGTTGCAAAGATGTCACTCATAATCTTTCCGTCAGATTGGCAATGCTGACAAAATGTCAGTATCTTTTGGGCTGCTGGGCAATAGCGCAGTAGACAAGAAAGGGACAAAAAGTATCTCATTAAGAGGAACTGGGAATGGAAAAAAAAAATTAGAACTGTGATGTTAGCTGTTACAGCCTAATGGGAAAGTTGGCCCCTTTATGTCTTTCATCAGAAAGAAACCATGCTAAAAGAAAACTTTCGTATGGGTTTAGTGATTAGCTGTCAAGAAAAGGGCTGGATGACAATGCAGCTGATGGTTAACTCGTGTCTACTGTTTTAAATCGCAGATGTGGGCTTGTTAAGAGAGCCATGCTAGTTTTGGATGCTTTTAAAATGTATCTAACTGCTGAAGTAAAAAATGAACTTGCTGCACAAATGACAGATCTTGTAGTAATATCCGTAGGAATGACACCAAAACTACAGGTACTAGATGTGGCCATAAACAGACCATTAAAGTACAACTGCTGAAAAAGTATTCAGACTGGCTCCTGGAAGAAAACCATGTCTTTACATCATCTGGTGAGAGTAAGAAGCTAGTAGTCACCCTTTTGTGGAAAGAGGTTTCTTGCTTCATGGTCCTCAATACCATCAGGAAGTATCATCGAGGGGTTCAAGAAATACAACATATTAAAAATTATAGGAGTGAAAGTAATGAATTGAATAATGGTACTGATAGTGACGAGAGTAAATAAGACAAAATATGTTGCCAATGTGTTGTATCAAATGTTTACAGTACATACTTATTTCTTAAATGAAATAGAAATAAACTTTTGGTAATTTTTCTCCTCTCAATCAGTGTGCATCTTATTTTTGTGTAATTTTCTTTTCCCTCAAAATTTAGGGGTGTGGTTTATACATGGTGGTGGCGGCTTATTTTATGGCCAATGCAGCAATGTTTTTTTCACATCTCTTTTTGTGCTCTTCATACTGTGTTAGCTTGAGTACTTAACAGGACTGAGTGAGTGAGTGAGTGAAATATGTGCAGCATGCAATCAGTGTTAAAAGACCTTACATTTTTCCAAGTTTCACAAGATGTTAACTTTAGGTAAAGGTGAAAAACATTTTTCAAAATACTTATGGTACCTGAATATATTTGAAGAATTTTAATGCATTCAAAATTAGAAAATAGCACTGTGATGTGTAAGATACAATGTGGTTAAAATGCCATGAATTTATTTTCCTGTGTAGTTTCCAGGATTCTAAATTTATGCACAAATTTACATGAATACCAACATGAATGAGGTACTGAGCTAAAAATTCTCAGGGGATCTGGAAATAGTGCCATGATACGTGATGCATGTCATGTGAAGTAGCCATTAGCATAACTGGCTGGAGTGCTGTGGGTCACCAATTCAAATCCAGTCACCAGCAAACAACTGTTATTTAGTATTTGTCATTTCTAGAAGGTTCCTGCAATTTATTACTTTGATAAATGTAGCATATTCTGGAATATTTGTTGTTTGTATAGACATCAGTACTTTGTCCATCAGGCAGGTGTGTCCAGTTTACTAGTGTTCATAATTAATTGCTTTTAGTTCTAAGAGTTGTACTAATCTGATGACCCTGCTTTCGATTTTGGACTTCATTCTGGTTATGATGCAACACCATTTGATGGAGAGACTGGCTATTTCAAAAAATCTGCTTCACTGTGCCTCCAATTAGGCAACATAAAAAGCTGTCACCTACAAGCATAGAAACCAAAATACAAGCAGCACATCATTGCCATGGTTGATACATAGTCTGTTGGACTCCAAAACAGCATAAGTCAATTGAACATCAGGCATCCACCAGTGTTTTCCACAAATGCTGGTCACAACCTGAGAAAATCACTAAAAGGCTTCAACAGAGTTGCCAAGGACTACAGATTGGATCACTAATGTGTGTTTCTACTTCAATGGAACAACCCAGATGTGGTTTGAAAACAACAAAGGAAACTTCAGTAACTGGGACAAATTCCAGGTTGAACTGAAGAAAAATTTGACAAATGGCAAAGTCCATTTAGTGCAAGAACAATATATGAACATGGCCCAGTGTCATGGGGAAATGACAATTCGTACAGAAAGTTCTGGTACTGTGCCACATTATTAATCCAAATATGTCAGAAGACAACAGAATCTCACACTCTATGAAATGGGTCACAGAAGACATATACCAAACACTTTGGTAAAAGATGTCACAAAAACCAAGGAATTCACAAAGTGCTGCCAATGCATTGATAAAATGCAGCATAAAAGTTGGATGAAAGAAGTATGACCAGCTGTCGAATGTAGTCCCTATTGCAGTTATGGAAGACCACAGTGATGTAATCTCTCTCATACAACAAGCAGGAGGAGAACGAGAACAGTTCAGGACAGCCAGAAATGTTGGACTCAGTAAGGAGCAGACAGCAGCCATGGATGTAAACCTCATATGTTGGAGAATAATACAGATGGTTGAAAAAAAAAAATGTATTAATCTTTAAGCACCGTCTCCACCACCAGTCAAATGCACCCTGAAGAATTGACCTGGTCGGCTCGGACTGAAATAGCATCTGTCAAATGGAGGGTGCTGGTAGCCTCATCTTTGAGCATTCATAATGCACAAATACTCCATCAAATGATAAGCCAGATTCTGAACAACTCCTCCACAAAGTATAATGGCATTCAGTGCCCCAGATATTGTCTACAATGCAACCACAATATTGGCTGCTAATGGCAATGGCAGATGAGACTGAAAGCATCCAATGGTGAGTGCAGCAGGAGGCTATGGAGTGTAGTTGGACTTCTTATTTGATGATTAACTCAAAACAGTGCTACAGTGCAAGTGGTGATGGCTACAAAGCAGAGCAATGGTGATGATAAACAAAGCAAACATTGCACTACATCTACAACAATATTTGCCAAAGTTGACATTTGATCACAAAGAAACCCAAGGAATTTTGCACCATGAAAAAGAAGTGGCAGATGAAATGTTAGTTTTTCTGCAAGATGAGTCGGTGGGATGTGTGATGTAATATACACTAGACAGTGTGGACAGTGTATGTGAGGAGTGCAGTGACAATGATACATGCTTAACAAATGAAAGCGATACTGAAGTAGGTGTCGAGCCATGTAGTTTATCATCCTTGCCAGACAGGGAGCCACAAATCCTGCCTCCAGTGAAACATAGTAAAGGACAATCATTGTTCAAGGAGTGGGTAATAAACATAATTGCATACATAGAAGACCAACTGCAGCATAGTAAAAATAATAATTATGAACAGATGTCAAATAAGTCCACAAAAATAGGACTGTGTGGTGCATAAGAAAAACTACAGATTTTCAATGGAGGACTAGGGGGTGCTTATTACAACAGCTCGTGTTTGTGCATCTCAAGGATGCTTGATACAATCTACAGGATGTGCACAATAGTGACCTACAATATTATGCACATCAGACTGCACGCAACATGGATTACAGTGATTTCAAGGGAAGCAGTGGGTGGTTGCATAATTTCAAACAAAGTGTTAACTTGATGATGCACAGCCAGCTGTGTTTACTGCATCTACAAATTTTTGGACAGATTCCAAACTTATCCCAGTGTTCAGTAAATAATTTGTTTTCTGCTCCAATCGGTCAGGATTTGAAGAGCCTATACATATGAAAGGAACCCTGGAAATTAGAGGTACCAAGAGAGTTGAATCAAGATCAACTGACATCACTGCCTTAACACATTTGTACACAATTATGCTGACAGTTAATCTGAATGGTGAATTGGCTGGAAATTTACTTATTGTGCTGTGAGAAGTTGGAGATGCTCTGTCCCCTATGATTCTTTATCATGTGTGTGACCTTGCAAGGGCAGTAGGGAATATTTGTCACAGCAAGCAAGAGTGGGAAAATAGGCATAAGAGAACTAAAACTATGGTACGAGCACTGCTTTTGGTCAATAGCTGGTCAAAATGACTAACATTTGCTTGATTGTGGTCTCTGTACAAAAATCATACTCCTTTAGAGCAAACTACACCTCTGCCCACTGCGCAAATTCAGCCTCTGGATTTTTGTTTTTTCCATGCCCATAAAACATATTATTGCACTACCTGCAGGTGTGCCTTAGAAGATAGCCAATTTCATGATAAGCTCTGTGTCAGACTGTTTAACATTTCATTGCATACCATCAAAGCTGATCAATTCTCATCACACTGTCACACCAATATGATTATATGTACAGTCCTTAAGAGTGAATGCCAGGCTGAATGTCCTGCGCAGTTTGTAACCTCTATGGAGTTCGCCTTTGATCTTGACTTTGGTGTGAACCTCTGTGATCACTGTGGCATGCCATTTTTCATTCAGTGTTCATGTTTCAAGTTAATGGTTTGTTTTGAACATGTCTTGAATGTCGATGATGCCTATTTCATGAAGTATAATACATACATCCCATAGGTTGATCTGTGCACCTTTCAGACATTTATTTTGTCGCCCTTGTGATGAAGAGGGCAAGTCATTAGCAGCTAATATTTTTCCTGTCATAGTTGTTACCACAACACTTTCAAATAAGCCTTACTAAAGACTGAACTTGTAAACTCACACTCAGGGGTTCCTTGTAAGATATAAAATTTTTGCTTAACCCATTATCTTTATGTTGGCTATGTTGTCTTCCGTAAGGTGTGATAATGTACCCAGGCTGGACTAGTATATAGAAAATCAACTGATGAAAGGGATGTGAATATCTGGTAAATCTCAAGTTTCAAAATGAAGTTCAATATCTGACATTTTAAATGATTGTGTTCTGGAACTCTTCACACAGTATAACATGACAACTTGAAATAAACTCATGTTCAGAAAAAAACAGAACGCTGTGAACAACTAGAGATAGGATGTTCATATCCACAGGACATGTACCTTAGTATGTTCTGCAGAAATGATTAGCATTTGTCACCTCAGTTCACATGTTTCCTGTTTTCTAGTAGACACAGGGTCTGCCATGCGTCATGACAACTTGTTCCATGCATAAGGTGCGAATGGTGTCCTGTGGTATAGCCATTTGTGCCACATTCGTCTGGCTCCAAAGGTCACCTGTGGTTGTTGACGTTGGGTCACAGCACTGCATCCGTCATTCACCATAACCTTCACATTTTTGATTGGTAGCAAATCTGGTGATATGGTGGGCCAGGGCAAAAGGCTGACATCCCTTGACACCAGAAAGGCATGGGTTCACGCAGCAGCTTGTGGTCACACATTCTCTTGCAGAAAAATGGCGTTTGTGGTGGTGTGCAGAAAGGGTATGGCTATGGGTTGCAGGGTGTCATTCTTGTAGCTCAGACTGGTCACAGTGTCCTGGACACGCACCAACTGTGATTTTTGGTTGTCCCCCAACAGCAACCCATTCCATAAGGCCTTGAGTTGGCACTCTGTCTTGTGTGAATTCAGTCAGTGTGATGCCACTTCACCTGTCTTTGGTGAACCAAAATGCAGTCATAATTTTCAAACCAACCATACATGGACTCATCCAAAAACTCTGTATGATGTCATTTGTGTCTCCAGTGACATTGTTGAATACACTGTTGCCATCTAACGCATTCCTCTACATTCATTAACTGTAGGCGGAGAAGTGGACGATGCACATTTAATCCATGCTGCAATAAACGGCATTGGACTGTCACCCTCTGGTAGTGTATGATGTTCCACTGTGAAGCCAGAGCCAAGGAGGATGCACATACTTCCTGCAGTACCATTCAGATGGTATGTTCATCTCCTCAGGTCGTGGTCTGGGTGGTGTGACCTGACTCATCTCGTAGTGTTCCATGGCCTTCCATGAACCATTCCACATATACCCATTGCACTGCTGAAACACTACATCCCACAAGAGTAGCCATTTCCTGGATGGGTGCATCACGTTCTCTCATGTCAATAGTGTGCCCCTTTTCAAACTCACTGATTTGATGGTACGGTTAATGCATACGTCTGTGAGGCATCATGCACATTTGCTCAGGTCACAGTGATCCATTACCTTCAATTTATAGCAGCAACAATAGCCACAGGCACATTTTCCTGGTAGGTGGTATTGTTCCATGATATCGATGATGACCTTGAGCCTGTGGGTTGACATGGTTCAGTGGTAAGCATTTCTGCAGAACGTATTAATTCACATGCCCTATGAATATGAACATTCTATCCATAGTTGTTCAAGGTGCTATGTTTTTTTTCTGAAGATGAGTGTAATTTGAGCAAGATGTCTGCTTTCTGCAACATAACAAAATGACTTCACTACCATTCACCACATCTTCCTCATCTCTATGCAATGAAGTAGTACAAAAGTACAATACAAAGCAAAACTTACCTTCCCTGTATCTCTAGACCACAATTTACAATCTCTTCAACTTTACCTGTAATTCCTCTATGTCCATCTTACTGGAAGTGAGTGATGGTAGCTCACTGTCTAAGTGAGAGGTTAACAATTACTTACCTGCTATTTCTAGTAGAAATAGTCTCCTAGTTTGTCAGAAACTATTTTAATTTCAAGAATACTGATATTAATAAATTTTGCTCAGAGCAGCTCTTGAAAGCTTGTGCAACAGTAGTAGTGTACTGGAATAAGTTGTTTGTAATGGTAAGTGTATACAGAGCACCTTCAGGAAACTTTAACCTCTTAATTAAAAAAATCTGGAAACTCTGTTGTCCCATCTCACAGTTAAAAAAAAAAGGGGGGGGGGGGGTTAATAGTGGTTGCTGGTGATTTTAATGTGGATTTATTGAAAAGCTCTGCCAGTGAACAATTATTGAAATTGGTAACACTGTCATTCAATTTAATTCCTGCTGTGAACTTTGCCACTAGGGTATGTAATTGTTCTAAGACTGCTCTTGATAACATGTTAGACAAATCTAGAAAAAGTCATATCGCAAAACTAATAGTAAATGGGCTACCTCATCATGACATGCAGCATCTTATGTCAAATGTTGAAACTTGTCAGGATATAAAATCTATTAAATCTGAGTACAGGAGGGTAATAAATCAGTCAAAAATTGAATTTTAGCAGATTGCTCAAAGACATGAACTGGTTAGATGTATGTATTTTCCATTTAAATCAGCAGTACTACAAAGCATTAATTAATGAAGTTACTTCCTCATTTGAAAATTGTTTTCCCCTAAACGTAACTTCTTGGTCCTCACATGTATCTTACCTAGTCGCCCATTGCACCCAGTCCCTCAAAGACCTACATTCCGTCGGCAGTACTTCCTGGGAACTGGATTAGACCACCTCCCTTCATTTGTACCAATCGCTTGTCCATTTGAAGGTAGACTATGGGTGTTTCATTTCTGCATCTGAACATCTGTATATCTTACACCGTCTAAATAAAATCCATCATCATGAAATCCATTTGGCCACTAGCACCCTTTACAGCAGCCCGGTTGAGAGTCTCCATGCAGAAGCTGCCAAACTACTGCTGTTATACTGATGTGATGTTCTCCTCAGTGGATATGCATGCCGTTTGCTTGCCATGCCTGGCCACCCGTCCTGTGCCACCTCCTTCAAGGACTCCTTTGATCACCAGTATAGGGTGCATCCCTCTTCTCTGCCAAGTCCTGGAGTGCACTTTTGCCTATTGCTCTGGCAGCTTAACTTCACACCACCTGCCCACTTTCCCAATCGGTGAGAACCCTTCACCACCTTGACTTCGTGTAACAGCCCATGTTCACCTTGGACTCTATTCACTTCCTAAGGAAACTACTTCTGATTTAATCTCTCGCACAGTACTTTGTGTACACTGTTGGCCCTCATACTGACAGTGGTGTCAGGTGTGCTTTCATCATTGCCACAGACTATTTTTGGTATCGGCTTCTGGGACACTGCTCAATATTTATAGCAGAGCTCTTTGCCCTGATGGAACCACACAGTACATACAGTGACAGGCTTTTCAATTGTGCCATCTACTCAGATTATCTCAGTGCCCTTCAGAGCCTTTGTGTGCGGTACACAGTCAATCCCTTAGTGCAACCAGTTCAAGGAGGCCTCCACTTGCTCACTCTTTAGGGAGCCACCATGATATTTATGTGGGTCCCTGGTCACATTGCTCTTGACGGGGAAACAAGGCTGCTGACGCTGCTGCCAAGGCTGTAATCCTCTTACCTTGGCCTGTTAGTTCTTCAATTTCTTCAGATCTCTGTGTTGCCATCTGTCAATAAGTAGTGTCACTTTGGCATCACCACTGGTCCTCGCTTCATGGCAACAAGCTCTGGGGAATTAAACCTGTCTCAGCACCTGGGCCTATCTCCTCTTGGGCCTCTTGACACAAGGAGATAATTTTAGGTAGGTTGCGTATTGGGCTCTGTCATTTTGGACATTGTCATTTGTTGAGTGGTATTCACCAACACTTCGTGCTCATAGTCATCAATCTTTGATGGTTCACCATTTACTGACCAATTGCTTTCCTTTTAACCACCTATGTTCTAATGTATCTGTGCCATCCGAGTTATTGGCCGTTCTAGCAAACAATGCACAGGCTGTTGACTGCATTTTACTTTTTATCTGTCGTAGAAATATGGCGAAGGACATTTAATCTTTAGTTCAAGACTTCCGTTGTCTCTACGGCTTTTTTTGCGGATCTTTCTCCTAGGGGAAGTCCCTTTTGTTTGCTCTCTTTCCTTCCATCATTTGGGCTTAATGTATCGTCACTTTAACTCCTTATTTTTGTGTTAGTGTTCTAACAGTTTGACTTGGGTGCACATGAACCTGAAGGTAACTCTGATCAAGCAAAAGTTGATAAACAAATCGTGGATTACCCTAGGATTAAAGGTATCCTGTGGGACAAAAAGGAAGCTGTATCTACTACCTAGGAACAGTACTGTTGTTAGCATTGTAATTCATTCTAAAGAATACTGGAAAATATATAAGCAGGTAACCCAGAAATCTAAGCAGCTTTATTATGAGAAAATCATAATTATCGGGCAACAAAATAAAAACAATATGGGATATAGTGAAGACAGACAGATAGTGCCATAAAGGAAGAGGTACAGATAGCTCTAAAACTCACATTGGTAACAAGTGCATGTAGTATTGCAAACCTCTTAAAAGAAGTACTAACAGCTTGGGATTATCATATTCAGTAAACACTGCAATGGAATATCTGAGACCAGCCTCTACAAATGATTTATGTTAACTGGAAATGACACTATTGTCGCCCAAAGAAGTAGCATCCATTATAAAATCGTTAACATCAAAGTATTATAGTGGTTATGATAACACACCAGTGAAGTTAATCAAAGGGTGTTCATATTAGTTGATTTCTATCGTAAGATATTTGTATAATCAGTCTATTATCAGCAGAACATTTCCAGAGTGACTAAAATAGGCTGAAGATAAGCCTCTTAACAAGAAGTGGATAAAGAGATACCATCGAACTATCTACCAATTTCACTTTCAAAAATATTTGAAAAGGTTGTGTTCAAGCACCTCCTTAAGCATCCGAGTATATTGTCCATGTCACAGTTTGGGTTCCTTAAAGGTTCTGATGTAGAGAAGGCTAATTACACATACAATGTGTATGTCCTTAACTCATTAGATAACATATTAGAGGCTGTTGACATTTTGTGTGACCTGTCAAAAGCCTTTCACTGTGTGAATTGCAACATTCTCTTAAGTGAATTAGAATATTATGGTGTCACCAGCAGTGCTGTGAAATGGTTTGAGACTTAACTAACAGGAAACAAAGGCTGTCATTGGGAAATACCTGTGGAGTAAGCGGTCAGTTTTCATTTTATTGATAATTACATGTGGTGTTCCTCAAGTTTCCATCTTGGGTCTGTTGCTTTTCCTTGTGTACGTTAATGACCACTTGTCTGTTACATTGCCAAATGCTAAGTTTGTTTTGTTTTTCCGGTGATGCAAACATTTCAGTAAGTATCAAGTCAAGTGCAGATTTAGAAATGACTGCTAATCAAATTTTCACTGACATTAATAAATGGTATAAAGCAAATTCCCTGTTATTAAACTTTTAAAAGATACACTATATGCAGTTCAGAACATGTAAGAGATTTCCATCCAGCATGTATATAAAATAGGGAAACATGCAGATAGAAGAGGTTGAATGTGTTAAATTTCTGTGATTACAACTCTATAATGAATTCAGTTGGGAAGGGAATAATGCAGAATTGCTAAAGTGCCTGAATAAGTCTGTATTAGCATTGTGAACGATGTAAGATGTAAAAGACAAAATATATATAAAAAAACTTGTATACTTTGCTTACTTCATTATATTATGTCATATAGGATCATATTTTGGGATACCTCATCAATTTGAGATGGTTTTTAGAGTGCAGAAGTGCATAAGAAGTCATTTGGGATGTAAATACAAGAAACCTGCTCAATGAACTGGGTATTCTAACCAGAGCTTCTCAGTATATTTATTCCTTAATGAAATTTGTTGCGAACATATATATTTCCAACCAGTAGCTCAATACTAAGAATAACAATAATCTATGTAAAGACCTAAAATCATTTGATTTGGTCCAAAAAGGGGTCCAATATTCAGGAACAAACATTTTTCATAAATTGCCAGCAACCATTAAAAATTTGGTTTCAGATAAAGCACAGTTTAAACAGAGTTTGAAAGACCTGTTAATAGGCAACTCTTTCTACTCTACAGATGAATATCTCAATGGGGATGTTAGACCAATTTAAGTAAAAAAAATCTGTTGGATTTCAGTTTTGACAGCATGTGGTTAAAACAGTCAAGATTAGGTACTTAGTGTGTGATAAATTATATAAAAGTGCATAACTAGGTTTCATTCTGACTGTGTGTTAATTCTGTAAACATTAGCAGTTCCAGTTTACTGAAATGTATTTACATATTTTGACACTCTCCTGACAGATGTCGAGGGAAATTAGTATTATATTCAAATGTTCTGTGCTTTATTATGTTATTCTTTCTGACATGTTCCACACCCAACAGAATCGTATCATTTTTGGATATATGGAACAAAAACTGAAGCTAATCTAATCTATGTCATCCTGTAGAGAAAACCAGTGATCAACTATTAGACCCATGTGAACCAGTGAGTAGTCCTGCTGTAACTGGATCACTTCATAGGGAATGCGCACTGAAAGCATCAAGATGGACGAGTGCCAGGTCACTACCTCTCTGTCCTCTTAATGTTCAGTCATCCTGGCAGTAAATGACTGTTTGTCATATGTGGCACAGTGTGTTGTTATGTTTGGCATACCTCAGCTACATTTGTGTTACACTGCAACACATCAATAAATGTTCGTGTATTTAAAAGGTTATTGAGGTAATTCAAACCATAATTACTTCCATAGCAATGCAGATCATCACACTGCCATGTGACTGTCACATAACAGTACCACTCTGTTGTTAACTGTGTATTCAAAGTAGAAACATCTTGGCACTTCAAGCAGGTGTAAAAGTGAGTGTTACACTGTATGTATAAAACAATCTATGGTAATTATATACAATCACAGAAAATGAGAGAGGTCACAATCAAAATTATTAAAATAAGTAGCAAAACAAAGACACTGCTAAATGTATGTGCATATGTTGCTGTCACCATTGGCACTGCGTGTTGGGTTCCTACTGGTGAAAGCTGTACACATCCAGAGATTTCCAAAATTATCAAGACGTGCAAACAGTTTTGTCTTGTTGACTGTACATATGTAGCAAAATGTAATACAATTGAATTTACAGAATTTCATGTGGAAACTTCAACATTGCTCCAAAGGCATGGAAAATATTTGAGCATGAAATAATTAATTTTAGATGACTTATTTTTTGTATGAACTTTTCTTTTGTAAACGAAAGATCAATTCCTGCTGGTATCGTAGGATTCACAATGTGTCTTGGACTTGACTACACAACAGTCAGTTGTAGATGACATGTGGGATGAAGCCATTGGCTGTAGCCTAGATGAGACTGCTCCCTGACAACATGTCCAACTGTTAGTCCACTCAGGGCTTTCCTTTTCTATTATGTTGAATGTGTAATGTCACCGACTGAAAAAGATTGTTCTGTAAGGAGGAAGTGATTGTGCTTTCTCCTCACATAGGTCTGTACCAATGCAGTAGACATTATGTGAGCCACTAGAAGAAATGCCAGTGATGAAAGCACATGCCGCAATAATAATTGGAGTATCTGGTACCAATTCTGCCTGCAGCAGTGAAAATCCTCCAAATTGGAAACAGTGTCTTCAAGGAGGCTCCCAAAATCAGCATACAAATGGGAAGTGATGGATAATAGTCTGAATTATCTACCTCACATGCTATGCTGTCACCAAAGCTTAGAGGACTACCTTAGGTCTGGAAAATGCAAGGTTCCTGTTAAGACATAATTTTAAAACGTGGAGCACGCCATGTGATTATCTCTGATCATGGAAAAATTTCCATTTAAACATGTATAAGAGGTAATTTCACATTTCAACTTCACCTACAGTATGAAAACACTCTACAACCCATAGATGAACAGTATCACATAACGATCCAAGACATTGGCAGATACACTCTTGATGTACGTTTGTTGAACAGAGAGATTGGAATATAATACTGCCTGTCATGACATTTGCAGACAACACAGTGCAGCAAGATACTACAGGCTTCATACTGTTCTCTCTGCTCCATGGTCAAAAGATGGTAAAGACTATGGGCACACTTTTCCCATTTCATCCAGATGTTACTCAGCATAATATTTGAAACACCTCATCGCTAGGACCGAAGAAGCAAGACAGATGAATTGCATATGAGCTTTGCACAACCAAGAGGAGGACACAAAAAGCATTGACCAGTGAGATGTAGCCTAGGAGATTTGGTATGGATTTTTATGCCTGTGCAGAGTCGGACTATCATAAAGGTTTGTAAAAGGTACTTTGGGCCATATTGTATCCTTCTTTGCTTGTCAGAAATCATGTATGAAACTGGGAATTAAGCATAGACATATGTCTTCTATATGAAGTCCTAATACAGCCTGAGAGCAAATGAATGATGGGGACTTCCCATTTAAGGAAACTGAAGGCCCACTCTTTCATCACAAAGCTTGGCCATGTGTAACAGTGGTTAGTATTGCTGGGTGGGATGATGTGCTTTGCCAGTTCACCAGCAACTATTTGGTGTTCATATTTATCATTTCTAGAAGGCTCTGGATATTTCATGTTTTTGTGATGTGCATTATATTTGCATATTCTGGAATGTTTGAGGTCTGTGTAAACAGTAGCCCTCACTGTCCTGGAGGCAGTTCTGTTCTATCTGTATATTGGTGTCTGTGATAAACAGGCTTTCAGTGCTAATTTTTGTACTTCGCTAAATGACCTTGCTTTCAGATTTGACTAGATAGTGGTTACAACATGACTGTATATGGTAATAGATCCCAAAACCACTTAATTGAATTATCAGCATGATGATAATGCTGCCATGTGAGGGCAAACTACACTGCAATAAAGCCTTGTCACAACTTCTGCAAGGAAGAGAGGATGAGTTGAGTGGCAGGTGTGGTACTTCGAAAGAGAAGTTGGGAAGGACCTGTTACCAGCTAATTAGTTTAGTTTTTCTCAGAGTACTTGGATTGGGGTGTTAATTATTCAGTTGGATTGTTAGAACTTGTTGCATTCACGTACTTTGAAGATAGTGGTAATACTGGCATGCACAGTGGTCGCAAAATACTAAATGGAAGGCTGTGTAACGTATAGCACAACCATTCCCTTAAAAGATTGTAGACAGTGAGAACACCAGAAGTTAAGATTGTGTGCCTTGAAATAGTTTGCATTAAATAATTAAATGAGCTATGGGATTGTACAAACAATAATATGTCATAAAGATTTTGTGTAAGTAATACCAAAGGTTTTCAAAATGACCATGGAAAATAGTGACACATGTCCAGGTGGGTACCCGACAAGCAAACAGTACACTTTGAGGAAGGACTCCTTTATTGGTGCCTCTTGCATCATACCTCAGTCTCATTGGTCTTCTCTGACTGGCACACTCTATAATGGTCTACTCTACAAACATAAAACATCACAGTGGTAATAAAAAGAAATAGTATTTTTCTGACATATTATGCACAACTTATTTTCGTCCACAACTTATTTTCGTCCACAACTTATTTTCGTCCACAACTTATTTTCGTCCACAACTTATTTTCGTCCACAACTTATTTTCGTCCACAACTTATTTTCGTCCACAACTTATTTTCGTCCACAACTTATTTTCGTCCACAACTTATTTTCGTCCACAACTTATTTTCGTCCACAACTTATTTTCGTCCACAACTTATTTTCGTCCACAATCTTCTGCCTAGGGATTCTGTAGGAATTGCAGATCTGACCAATGACTGTACTGTAGTGGTAAGTAGTGTCACAAAGTACATGGTGTTTGAGTTAGGAACACTCCTTTCAGTGTCTTGTCATATGCGGGATATACACTAGAAATAGTAACAGAATGGTATCCATAAAAAAAGTGAATAGAAACTATGAAATAGTCCCAAACACAACTCTGAAACTGCCTACAGATTTCTTTAAAGCAAACAATAATATTGCAGTGCTGCAGTGCTAGAGTGCAGCAGCAGCAGCAGCAATGGAAACATTAGATGTAAAAATTCACTTATGTATCATCATAACCTCCTAAAATTACAGATGCGATTGTTAATGGCATGATTACTTGTGTAAAAAAAGTATAATTTGGCTGATTAATGTTACTTTGTCTGTTTCATCTTGTGTACTATATTATGTTACTAGGTCCCAACATCTACATCCAGAATTGATAGTGATGGCGGTCATCATTCAGCTCAGAGCAACAAACATCGTAGTACGTCACCGCAACCTGGCCCATCAACATCTAAGATAGTGAGTATTAAGTGACAAATTGGAGAAAAATTTAAGGTACACAGTATTAATAATAGATGATCAGTACATGCATCAAGCTTACTTTTATCAAGTTGTCTTAGCAGTCTCAAAAGCATAATGGGAACTTGCAGTCTTGTTATGTCAGGTGTCTGTCATTGACTCTTGTCCCATTGCACCTCATCGCATACATGCTGCCTCAAAGGTTTCTAAAAGACTGACAAGTTTACCATGGAGTCACGGCCAACTCCAATTTATAATCAACTGATACTGATAAGATTGTATGTTCTGTTGCTGCTTCCATTAATACTAGTAATTGAAAGTAAAACACCCTATATCACTGGTTGGTATATAACAACCTATTATGTTGTTCATAGTGCAATAAACTTCAAATGCAAGAAAATGAAGATTTAGGGTAAAATAAATGCTCATATTTGTGGATTTGGAATTGTTCTACTGGCATAAAATAAATTTTAGGTACAAGTAAAACCTTTATGCAAATAGCAAAAGGAGAGATTGCTACCCACTGTAAAAGTGGCTCACTGGATTACAGACGGGTACAACGAAAAGACTGTTACCCATTATAGCTTTTTGCCAAAACCTTCTTCAGCAAAGAAAGTACACACACATCCACACAAGTAGGCACACCTCATACAGGTGATTGGGAGCACTCAATTCTCTCTCTTCTGCCCTATGTTGTTTCATCACCTTCTAAATCACATTGCAGTCAGAGCTGCGGGTGGTGCGATCATGTGTATTAAGTGTGCTTCCTTCTGTGAAGAAAGCTTTGGCCAAAAGCTATAATGTGTAATAGTCCTTTTGTTATGCCTGCCTCCAACTCATTGGTTCATCTTTATGGTGAGTAGCACTATATCCTTTCCCAATATCATTGGTATTCCAACCTGGAGTTTCCTTAATGGAAATATTTTAGTAATAGTATAATTTCAGCAGTAGTATATGCTGACATGTGTGTTCAGTAATTCTTGGATTACTTGATGTGAGTGAGAGAGCAGTTCTTTTTTAAGAGTGGAATATTTCACAGTAGAAGTGGTGGTGGTGGTGGTGGTGGTGGTGGTGGTGGTGGTGGTGGTGGTGGTGGTGATGATGATGTTGTTTGGTTTGTGGGGCGCTCAACTGTGTGGTTATCAGCGCCCGTACAATTTCCCAACCTTTGCTCAGTCCAATTTCGCCACTTTCCTGGATGATGATGAAATGATGAGGACAACACAAACACCCAGTCATCTCGAGGCAGGTGAAAAACCCTGACCCCGCCGGGAATCGAACCCGGGACCCCGGGCTCGGGAAGCGAGAACGCAACCGTGAGACCACGAGCGGCGGACCGGTGGTGGTGGTGGTGGTGGTGGTGGTGGTGGTGGTGGTGGTGGTGGTGGTGGTGGTTACATCTTATGGCATGGTTGTGTGTCTGGTTAGCACAAATGGCCTATGCTGCATGACACAATACTAGCATGCTAATCATACCACTAGTGAGATGGCCACGTTTCATTGCCTGTAGTTGAGTACCAAAATTTTACAGGAAATGTTCCTTGCCAAGTGGTCTCATGTCAGAAAAGAATCTCTTAAAGATTTCACTGAAATTTTGTGTGAATATTTGCACATGTTCTCAGTGACCATGGGAAAAGTTTTACTTTCACCAATATAATATTTACAGAGATACAATTATTTGTTTGACACCATAGTGCAGCTTCCAACAGTGCCTCTTCAACAACTTTCAGGCATATCAGCTCGTGCAGTATTTTCTTGAAAGAAATAAAACTAGTCTACCTTGTGCAACATTTTATGCTCTCTTAAGCAAAATAATAATAAACACTTTTACTTAAGAATTCTCTTATGTATGATTTGAGGCAGTCATCCAAAATATATAGTTGAAACAAATTATGGAGTTCAGCTTTTTTTTACATCTGGAAGTAATTCCAGGATAAACCTGAGATTTTGCACATGCTTACAGTATAAGGACTCAGAATAGAAAATTCCGTTTTCCAACAGCTCGTCAATAGCTCACAAGCTGCCAGTGAAGTTGGTGATTTTTGTGAAAAAGCCTCAAATGGGTATTTTTAGCCCACTTCTTCATGAGTTTATAGAAAACTCTTTTACACCATGTTAATTAGAGATACCATGCTCTAAACCATTAAAAAAAAACTAGATTAAGTTTTGCAATGCAAGTGTGTAAGGCTAAAAAAAATGACAGTGTGGAGGTGCATTGTGAATGCACACACATTCTACTGGTAGTCAAATCTGATTTCTTTCCTTGTGTGTGATGGTTTCCTCACTTTAAAAGAAACCAGCAATGGTTCAGCCATCATGGACCACAGCAACATATTTATTCAGTTCTCGATCAGTACAATAACATTCCACATAACCACAAACTATGTGAACACAGAATATGCTATATATTAAACCAGAATTAAACTATCACACCAGTAGCACTGCACAGTGATATACTCAAGATTCTTTACAACACTAATCCTGTCCAAAAAATCTTGAACTTCATCCAAATTTACACATTGTGAAAAAGCTGTAAAACTTAAAGGCAGCTTATATATTGGCTGTTGCAACTTACACAACTATTTTACTACCATGATCTTCAGTGCCTTTGTAATGAGAACTCAAATTCAGACACTGACAACTGTTTGATTCCATAACTATTCTGGCAGAAAAAGGTGAAATATGTCGTGATGAGTCGTGACAACGCCACTTTTTTCCCAAGCATATATTCTTTTCGGCTCATTTGCTTCAAATTATCCATATGAATTTTGCTCATGAAGTATTTTTCTTTTTTTCTTTAGAGAGAGCACCAGTTGATAGAAAACTTAAAGGTTTTTGTAAAAATACCTAAAATGTTTTAAAGGATAGATTACTCTTCTCTCTTTCAAGGAAGTATTGCTAGAGATACAATGTCTGTTTTTGAAAACTCGAATGCACTTGTTGAAAGCTGCACTGTGGGTTCAAATGAGTGGCTTTCTCTCTGCAAGTATTAAATTGATGATCATGAAAGTATTAAATTGATGGTCATGAAACTTTTTCACTAATGTTTACCAGGAACATGTACAAATTTTCACACACAATTTTGTCAAAATCCATTATGGTCATGTGGGAACCTCAAAACCACTTGGCATGGAATGAGCCTGTAGGCATTTGGGAGTGATGCGCTGATCCAGATGGAAGGCACACACAGCTGGAACACCCAGTTTACACAACACTGTGCTACTAATTAACAAGAGAACGTGCCATACAGAATACAAAGACCTTAAAATGACAAAATATATCCACCTGTAACAGTCAGATGTTGCTTGTGCTTTTCTGGGCAATCTTCAGGTCACTGCAGGCCTTCGTTGTACAGCACAGTTCTGGTATATTTTGCAGGTAAATGTTGAGTGGTTTCTGATAAAATTTTCTGTCCTGATGTAAATTGAATACATTGTCAGACTTGACAATAAATTTTGAAGATGAAACTTTTACTGAACTCAGTATATTTCAACACTGTCCTATCTATATATCTATGTACATACTCTGCAAGTGACTGTGCAGTGTGTAACGGAGGGTACCCTGTACCACCACTAGTCATTTACCTTCCCGTTTAACTCGCAGATATAGAGTGAGGGCAAGAAAACAGCTAATTATGTCTCTGTATGGTCTCTAATTTCTTATATCTTTATGGTCCTTACACAAAATGTATGTTGGCAATTATGTCTCTATATGGTCTCTGATTTCTCATAGCTTCATGCTCCTTAAATGAAATGTATGTTGGCAGCAGTAGGATTTTTCTGCAATCGGCAAAAAATTCCGGTTCTCTAAATTTTTTCAATAGTGTTCCTCAAAAAGAATGTCACTTTCCCTCCAGGAATTCCTATTTGAGTCCCTGAAACATCTCTGTAACACTTGCATTGTTTGAGCCTACCAGTAACAAATTTCACAGCCTGCTTCAGTACTGCTTCTATGTCTTCCTTTAATCCATCCCAAACACTCGAGTAGTACTCAAGAACAGGTCACATTAGTGTCCTATATACAGTCTCCTTTACAGAGTAACCACACTTCTCTAAAATTCTCCCAATAAACCAGTCGGCCATTTGCCTGCCCTACCACAATCCACACATTCTCATTCCATTTCGTATCGCTTTGCAACATTACAACCAGATACTGAAACAATGTGGCTGTATCAAGCAGAATACAAATAATGCTGTATATGAACATAATGAGTTTGTTTTTCCTACTCACCTGTATTAACTTACATTTTTCAACAATTACATCTAGCTGCTGTTCATCACAGTAACTATAAATTTTGTCTGTCATCTTGTATCACCCTACAGTCACTCATCTTTGACACGTTCCCATACACGACAGTATCATGAACAAACAACTGCAGATTGCTGCCCACCCTGTGTGCCAGATCATTTATGTGTGCATAAAATAATAGCAGTGCTGAGTCACACATACCAATACCTTTGACTCTGGTGAACACTAGTTGTCCAGGGCAACGTACTGGGTTCGATTAATTACGAAGCCTTAGAGCCACTCACATATCTTGGAACCTTTACCATATGTTTGTACCTTTGTTACGTCTGCAATGAGGTACCATGTCAAATATTTCTCCAAAGTTGAGATATATGGAATCTGCTCATTGCCCTTCATCCATAGTTAACTGTATACCATGTGAGAAAAGGGCAAGCTGAGATTCATATGAGTGATTCTTTCTAAAAATGCACTGATTTGTGGTCATCAGCTTCTCCGTCTCCAGGAAATTTTTATATTCACAATTAGAATATGTTAAAGAATTCTGCAGCAAACTGATATCTGATATTAAAGATATTAGTCTGTAATTATGTGGGTCAGTTTTTACCCTTCACATATACGGGTATCACTTGCACTTTTTACAGTCTCTTGGGACTGCTTCCTGGGTGAGAGATTAATGATAAATGCAAGCTAGGTAAGGGGTCTAGGTAAGGGGTTGGGGTTGGGGTTGGGGTTGGGGTTGGGGTTGGGGTTGGGGTTGGGGTTGGGGTTGTTTGTTCAAAATGGTTCAAATGGCTCTGAGCACTATGGGACTTACCATCTGTGGTCATCAGTCCCCTAGAACTTAGAACTACTTAAACCTAACTAACCTAAGGACATCACACACATCCATGCCCGAGGCAGGATTCAAACCTGCGACCGTAGCAGTCACGCGGTTCTGGACTGAGCGCCTAGAACCGCTAGACCACCCCGGCTGGCTTGGGTTGTTTGTGGGAAGAGACCAAACTGAGAGGTCATCGGTCTCGTCGGATCAGGGAAGGATGGGGAAGGAAGTCGGCCATGCCCTTTCAGAGGAACCATCCCAGCATTTGCCTGGAGCAATTTAGGGAAATCACAGAAAACCTAAATCAGGATGGCCGGATGTGGGATTGAACCGTTGTCCTCCCGAATGCGAGTCCAGTGTGCTAACCACTGTGCCACCTTGCTCGGTGCTAGGTAAGGGGCCAATGCCTTAGAGAACTCTTTGTAAAACTAAATTGGGATTCACTCTCTGCCTGGTGACTTTTGTTTGTAACTCTTTCAGTTGTATGTCTAAACCAAGGACTTTTATTGCTGTGTTGTCCGTATGGAACTTGATGCAATGGTCAAACAACAGTATGTTCGTATGATTCTCCTGTGTGAAAGATTTAAAACTTCAGCTTTTGTTTTACTACCTTTGACTAATGCACCAGACTGGTCAGTGACTGGATGGAAGCCTTAGACCCACTTAGCAATTTTCTCTAGGACCAGAATTTTCTTGGGTTCTTGGTTAGATCGTTTGCTAAGGTATGGTGACAGTAGTTCTACGCTTCATGCATAGATCTGTTCACAGGTGCATGAATCTCTCTCAACCTTTGACTGTAGTCATTTGTGCTTTCTCTTTTGAACCAAGTGTGCAACATCCCTTCCTTCCTCACCATTTTCCAAATTTTGTTGTTAAACGATGGTGGGTCTTTTCCATCCTTAATCCTAGGCACATACTTGGCTAGAGCACAATTTACAATCTGCTTAAACTTTGCCCACAATTCCTCTACATCCATCTTACTTGAACTAAATGATGTCAGTTCATTTTCAAAGTGAGACACCAACTACTGCTGTTCCTAACAAAAACTCTCTCCTAGCCTTCTTGACTGATTTATGAACTTTCATAACGATAGTCGTTATGATTAAATCATGATCTCTAATTGCTGTATCTATACTGATGCTATTGAAAAGGTCCAGCCTGTTTGTAGCTACAAGGCCTGAGATATTTCCATTGCATTTGGGCTGCTGAACTAGCTGCTCAGGAGATGTTATTGGAAAAAATGTTCAGAAGTACTTCACAAGACTATCAATATGCACCCTCGGCAATGAATGCATAGACATCAGAGTCAAGGCTTATTAGGTTAAAGTCACCTCTAACTAGTACTGCATGAGCTGGGTATTTACATGCTACTGACTACAGACTTTTTTGAATAACTCTAAGACTGTCCCAGCCATATTGGGTGGCCAGTACAAACATGCGACAGTTAACTTGGTTTCACCTAGACCTGTTACATGTGATGAGGTAACTTCCTGTCACACTCAATTTCAACCTCAGTAGAGACAATATTTTTATCAAATGCAGTGAGAACTCGCCCTCCTATGCCCTATAATCTGCCTTTCCGATATACATTCCATGACTTGCTGAATGTCTCAGAGCTTTGCACTTCAGGGTTTAGCCATCTCTCAGTTCTAAGAATAATTTGAGCATGAGATCTTTTCTGGATGCAGTAAATTTGGAAACTTACAGTTCACTAATAAAATTTTGACAACCAGTGTCTTCACTTTAAACACAATCTGGTGTCCCTATCTGTGTTGTTGGAATGTCAGTCATGAACTTAGAGTACATCAGATGTGCTTTGAGTAGATTATAAATATATAATTTGTTGCATAGATACATAGTGAAGAGATCAAAGATGTAGAACAGGGCATAAAACCAGAATACATAATACAATTTTTTGAAAAAAAGGTGTACGCTGATGTTCCTTCTACAGATCCTAAGTAAAATGGTGCTCATGGGTTTGGAATATGAAACATTTTTATTTAACAGATAACAACAATCTTGTTATACTTACATGGATGTGGTATCTGTTCTTTCAGACATGTCCAAAAGAAGACTCCAGTGATGACCTGCAGCCATCTAGAACAAAATTAGAATTATATGTTAATACCTTCGCCTGCTGACGGGCATTGATATATATCAATAGGGACAGGTGAGAATGTGTGCCCCGACTGGGACTCGAACCTGGAATCTCCCACTTACATGGCAGATGCTCTATCCATCTGATCCATCGAGGGCACAGAGGGTGGTGTGACTGCTGGGACTATCTCATGCACACCTCCCACAACACCCACAGTCTCACCTTATATGTCCACACACACTACATTCGTAGTGTCCCTACCCAACACACTCATTAGTCATGCAGACATTCTTACCAAGTCCCATAAGAGTTCGGGTAATATATGTGCATCCGCACGGGGGGAGGAGGACGAGGAGGAGGAGGAGGAGGAGGAGGAGGTCGTGACCAGTATTGCCAGAACTATATACTTATATGGATATGGTGTCTGTTCTTTCAGATATGTCCGATAGAATAGACACCATATCCAAATAAGTATATAGTTCTGGCAACACTGGCCATGACCTTCTTCTTCTGTACAGATGCACACACATTACTGGAACTATTACGGGCTTTGTAAGAATGTCTTCCACAAGTAATGAGTGTGTTGGGTAGGGACACTACGAATGTAGTGTGTGGACATATAAGGTGACATTGTGGGTCTCACGGGATGCGTGTGTGAGATAGTTTCTGCAATTGCACTATCATCTGTGCCCTCAGTGACTCACATGGATAGAGCGTCTGCCATGTAAGCAGAAGATACCGGGTTTGAGTCCATATCCCATTGATATATATCATCGCCAGTCAGCAGCTGAAGGTATTAATATCTAATTCCAACAATCTTGTTGAGACACTGGAGATTCTGGTTATGAGTTGGGAATCTTTTTAGTGTATCCAAAGTAACATTCAGATGTCTGTTAATAAGGACTCGCAAATAGAGGCTAGCAATTATTGGTGATGGGTTTGGATAAACACACATATTTATTTTACATATATTTCATTGAACCTTACTTTAATTTTTAATATGACATTAAACTCCATTTTTGTGCTACATAAACCAAATTGTTTTATATATTCTTCACTTGGCAGATATTCACATAGAGCTTGTCATAAAAACAGTAAAAGCTTTGCTGTGTGATGTGCAACTAATGAATGACATGACCAGTATTGGAATTTCTTCCATATCAAGGGAATAAAACTGTGATATTGAACTGCTGTTTACTTAATGAAAAAGTATAATTTTCATAAAAAATAAGTTCCTCAAAATTGGGAAGGAGACTTAACAGAATTCCACGTTTGGAATGTAACACCTTCTCCACTGGTGCACTAGACTGACACAAAAACTGGTTACAGTCGTTAGGAGTTGGTGACTCTCAGAAAATCAGTGTCCCCACAAGTGCTGGCCTTCTGTCGGTGGTGGTTGTGGTGGTGGTGGTTGTGGTGGTGGTGGTGGTGGTGGTGGTGGTGGTGGTGGTGGTGGTGGTGGTGGTGGTGGTGGCAGGAGTAGTAACAGTTTTATTTCTCTATAGTTCTGCTTTACAAGGATACTGGAGACTTCTTGGTATTGAAATATAAGAATAACAAAGATAAAGTGATTTAAATGTACAAACTTAAGTCTAAAACAACAAGGATGGGACAAGCGTTTGATGATGACCTTATAGTAGGAGCCATCCTGGCATTTGCCTGGATTAATTCTGGGAAACCATGGAAAACATAAATGAGGATGCCTAGATGAAGATAGGAGTCTCCCCCTTCCAAAGACAAGGCCACTCTGTTTAAAAACAATGCTACCTGATTTGGTCCTTCAATGTATAGAATGTTTGGGTTAACAGGTACCTTTTAACTACCTTTGTAGATAAGTTTATCAGTTTCTTTAATCTCATCTGGTATTTTATTTTACGGTTCTTTTTCTTGGTAGAAAATGCTGTTTGGAGTTTTATATTTAATTTTTCTTGATAAATGTATGTTCATTCTAGATACTGTTTTGTGGTCATGGACAGAGCTGTTTGTGCATTAATTACCAATGTTATTTTTGCATTGGTTGACTGTTCTGTCAGTTCTTGATAAAATATTTTATATTACATGTTATTTTTGATGTGTACAACTTTTTGGTAAATGTATTCACATGGTGCAGTTTAAATCCCTACTGTTTTGAACAGACCTTTATGATGTGCGTGACTAATATTTTTGGTTGTTATTCTCTACAGTGTGGAATCTGTTAATATTTTACGTATTTGGTGCCCAGAAAAGAATGCCACAGCTAGGAACGGAGTGTACGAGGTGCATTCAAGTTCTAAGGCCTCAGATTTTTTTTCTCCGGACTGGAAAGAGATAGAAACATGCGCATTGTTTTAAAATGAGGCCGCATTCATTGTCAATACGTCCCAGAGATGGCAGCACCATATGGCAGATGGAATTTTACCGCCAGCGGCGAGAATGAGAACTGTTCCAAATACTTAAAGTGGCGACGTTTTCCTTACTTGAACAGCACGCAATCATTCGTTTTCTGAATTTGCGTGGTGTGAAACCAATTGAAATTCATCAACAGTTGAAGGAGACATGTGGTGATGGAGTTATGGATGTGTCGAAAGTGCGTTCGTGGGTGCGACAGTTTAATGAAGGCAGAACATCGTGTGACAATAAACGGAAACAACCTCGGGCTCGCACAAGCCGGTCTGACGACATGATCGAGAAAGTGGAGAGAATTGTTTTGGGAGATCGCCGAATGACTGTTGAACAGATCGCCTCCAGAGTTGGCATTTCTGTGGGTTCTGTGCACACAATCCTGCATGACGACCTGAAAATGCGAAAAGTGTCATCCAGGTGGGTGCCACGAATGCTGACGGACGACCACATGGCTGCCCGTGTGGCATGTTCCCAAGCAATGTTGACGCGCAATGACAGCATGAATGGGACTTTCTTTTCGTCGGTTGTGACAAAGGATGAGACATGGATGCCATTTTTCAATCCAGAAACAAAGCACCAGTCAGCTCAATGGAAGCACACAGATTCACTGCCACCAAAAAAATTTCGGGTAACCGCCAGTGCTGAAAAAATGGTGGTGTCCATGTTCTGGGACAGCGAGGGCATAAGCCTTACCCATTGCGTTCCAAAGGGCTCTACGGTAACAGGTGCATCCTATGAAAATGTTTTGAAGAACAAATTCCTTCCTGCACTGCGACAAAAATGTCCGGGAAGGGCTGCATGTGTGCTGTTTCACCAAGACAACGCACCCGCACATCGAGCTAACGTTATGCAACAGTTTCTTCGTGATAACAACTTTGAAGTGATTCCTCATGCTCCCTACTCACCTGACCTGACTCCTAGTGACTTTTGGCTTTTTCCAACAATGAAAGACACTCTCCGTGGCCGAACATTCACCAGCCGTGCTGCTATTGCCTCAGTAATCTTCCAGTGGTGAAAACAGACTCCTAAAGAAGCCTTCGCTGCTGCCATGGAATCATGGCATCAGCGTTGTGAAAAATGTGAATGTCTGCAGGGCGATTACGTCGAGAAGTAACGCCAGTTTCATCGATTTCGGGTGAGTAGTTAATTAGAAAAAAAATCAGAGGCCTTAGAACTTGAATGCACCTCGTGCATATGAATTGTATGAATAGTGTGTAACTTAAAACAGGCAGTTATGCACTGGTGACGGGATTCTAATGACATAATATAATTACAATATTTTGTTTTCAAGTATGTTTGTGTGTTCACATGATGATTTCAACTGAAAATAAATATTTATTACTAGAAATTTGGCATTTGTTACACTGTCTGTAGAGGTGCCATCTACATGTAATTTAATATCGTCACTTTTCCCTCTTCTAGCTGAAATTAATGGCATTTGTTTTCTTTATGTTCAGTATCACTTTGTTGCTTATTGACCAAATCTAACTTTCCTTGAGGGTCCATTTGCTTTCTTTGCAAATAGTTCTCTTATTTTCTCAGTGACTATAACATTAACCCCATGGCCACCACTAGTAGGAGAATCATTGAAGTGTATATCAGGAACAGAATGCTACCTTGAGGAACTCTTACATTAATGTATTCTGGCTCTGATAAATATTCTACTAAAACTTACTTGAGGTGTGTATTATTTCAGCTCTTTGTATCATATCTTCTAGGTGTGGTCAGAACTAGTCATTAGCTGCCCTTCTTTTACCTAATGCTTCCAGTTTATTTAGTAGAATCTTATGGTCAACAATATCAATAGCCTTTGAAAGATCAAACTATGCCTGTGAGTCATTCATCTTCATCAAGAGCATCAAGTACCACTATTGTGAGTTATTCTTTGGCTGATTCCGTACTTCTGATGCCTTGGAAACCAAACTGCGATACACTTAAAAGGTTGTATGTATTAAAGTAACTCGCTGATCTGATTTTCATAATTGATTCTGTTAGTGTTGAGAATGGTGACTGCAGTGAAATGGCTTAGTGATTTTCTGTCTTCTGCATTATCTTTCATTAGCAGAGGTACAACTCCAGCCTGTTTCAAATATGCTGGAAATTTTGCGGGTGTAAAGGATTCTTTTGTTATGTTTGTTAATGGAACTTGTGTAAACTCTATGCATTGTTTCAGTACACGTATTGGTACTTTATCTAAGCCTACTGACTTCATGCTCTGTAGTTGGTAGCAACATCTTTGTACTTCCTGTATCATTATTTACATATGATGTATTTGTTTGTGGGAATTTATGCAGTAACTTCTCTAAAATACTTGAAAACTGCTCATTCACATAGTTTGTGTGGTGTGTACCATTTATTACTTTATCCTCCCTCCCTGCTTCCCTCATCAGTATATTACTACATCTTATTTGTCTCTCTGTTTCCTTTTTTATGAGATCCCAGACTGCTTTGCTATTATCCTCTGCAGTGTGTTATTTTGTCATTAATTGATTTTTTTTGCATCAGTCCTATTCCTATAAATTTTTCTGTGCCAGCGATAGAAATTGAAGAATTTTGGGACTTAATTACTTTTTCATGGAACTCAGGTACTTGTGGTTTGGGAGGACTGTGTAATACCTGCTGTTATCCATTTGTTTTTGAGAGACATTGCCACTGGTAGTGATGTGTGTCCTTTCAGAAATGTCTTTTCAAAGTGCAATGTAAAGAATATTAAGAATTTAGAGAATTTCACATCTGCATTGGTTTCTCTATACACTTTGTCCCAACTTTGGTTTACTAGTTCTTTTGAAAAATCTTGCATTTTGAGTCCTGATGCTTGCCCTTTATAAGCTAGCAGTTTTGGGAATTTTTTGTACCTGATTTTTACTGTTGTTTGGCAGAACTGGTGCGATAGTTGAAGATCTTTTATAGCTACATCACACTTCTCGCTATCTGTATTTTTTGCCACATGCTCTGTTACTGATATAGTTATTATAGGCTCCCTTGTTCTGACGTGTTCTACATCCTGGAGGACCTCCTCACTACGTATCAATTGGAATGAAAGTAAATCTAATCTAATCTAATCTGATCTTATCACATTCTTAACCAATAGGGACCTGCCAAAACTCTGAAGGATACTTGTAAGTGTGCTACTACTTTAATTTGAAATTTGTGTTTGTCTCCACACCAAATTATGATGACTTTTGTATATATATATATATATACATCATGGAGGGAAACATTCCACGTGGGAAAAATATATTTAAAAAGAAAGATGATGAGACTTACCAAACAAAAGCGCTGGCAGGTCGATAGACACACAAACATACACACAAAATTCTAGCTTTCGCAACCAACGGTTGCCTCGTCAGGAAAGAGGGAAGGAGAAGGAAAGACAAAAGGATATGGGTTTTAAGGGAGAGGGTAAGGAGTCATTCCAATCCCGGGAACAGAAAGACTTACCTTAGGGGGAAAAAAGGACAGGTATACACTTGCACACACATCACATATCCATCCACACATACACAGACACAAGCAGACATTTGTAAAGGCAAAGAGTTTGGGCAGAGATGTCAGTCGGGACGGAAGTACAGAGGCAAAGATGATGTTGAAAGACAGGTGAGGTATGAGCGGCGGCAGATTGAAATTAGAAATTAGCGGAGATTGAGGCCTGGCGGATAGCGAGAAGAGAGGATATGCTGAAGGGCAAGTTCCCATCTCCGGAGTTCTGACAGGTTGGTGTTAGTGGGAAGTATCCAGATAACCCGGACGGTGTAACACTGTGCCAAGATGTGCTGGCCGTGCACCAAGGCATGTTTAGCCACAGGGTGATCCTCATTACCAACAAACACTGTCTGCCTGCGTCCATTCATGCGAATGGACAGTTTGTTGCTGGTCATTCCCACATAGAACGCTTCACAGTGTAGGCAGGTCAGTTGGTAAATCACGTGGGTGCTTTCACCCGTGGCTCTGCCTTTGATTGTGTACACCTTCCGGGTTACAGGACTGGAATAGGTGGTGGTGGGAGGGTGCATGGGACAGGTTTTACACCGGGGGCAGTTACAGGGGTAGGAGCCAGAGGGTAGGGAAGGTGGTTTGGGGATTTCATAGGGATGAACTAAGAGGTTACGAAGGTTAGGTGGACGGCGGAAAGACACTCTTGGTGGAGTGGGGAGGATTTCATGAAGGATGGATCTCATTTCAGGGCAGGATTTGAGGAAGTCGTATCCCTGCTGGAGAGCCACATTCAGAATCTGATCCAGTCCCGGAAAGTATCCTGTCACAAGTGGGGCACTTTTGGGGTTCTTCTGTGGAAGGTTCCGGGTTTGAGGAGATGAGGAAGTGGCTCTGGTTATTTGCTTCTGTACCAGGTCAGGAGGGTAGTTACGGGATGCAAAAGCTGTTTTCAGGTTGTTGGTGTAATGCTTCAGGGATTGCGGACTGGAGCAGATTCGTTTGCCACGAAGACCTAGGCTGTAGGGAAGGGACCGTTTGATGTGGAATGGGTGGCAGCTGTCATAATGGAGGTACTGTTGCTTGTTGGTGGGTTTGATGTGGACGGACGTGTGAAGCTGGCCATTGGACAGGTGGAGGTCAACGTCAAGGAAAGTGGCATGGGATTCAGAGTAGGACCAGGTGAATCTGATGGAACCAAAGGAGTTGAGGTTGGAGAGGAAATTCTGGAGTTCTTCTTCACTGTGAGTCCAGATCATGAAAATGTCATCAATAAATCTGTACCAAACTTTGGGTTGGCAGGCCTGGGTAACCAAGAAGGCTTCCTCTAAGCGACCCATGAATAGGTTGGCGTACGAGGGGGCCATCCTGGTACCCATGGCTGTTCCCTTTAATTGTTGGTATGTCTGGCCTTCAAAAGTGAAGAAGTTGTGGGTCAGGATGAAGCTGGCTAAGGTAATGAGGAAAGAGGTTTTAGGTAGGGCGGCAGGTGATCGGCGTGAAAGGAAGTGCTCCATCGCAGCGAGGCCCTGGACATGCGGAATATTTGTGTATAAGGAAGTGGCATCACACAACACAATCTGGAACCACAACACCCCAATTCAGTAGTTAACCTCTCCTCCAAACCTCTCTCCCAATCCGAAACCTCTGTCCTATCCAAAGGCCTCACCTTCAGCCCCACTCCCAGATTTAACCAAACAGCCCTTGTCAAAGATTTACTGTCCTACACCCGTACTCTCTGCTGGAAATATCACTTTGCCACGAAGAAAAATGATCCTAATCCTACTCCTAATGATCCAACTCCCCAAGATACTATCCAAATTGAACCCTACCTGGAACAGTTCCGTCCTCCGTCACAGCGGGACCCACCTCCTCTTCCTCAAAATCACCCTCTCCTAACCTTCCAGGAATTTCTGACTTCCAGCCTCTTTCCTCATTACCTTAGCCAGCTTCATCCTGACCCACAACTTCTTCACTTTTGAAGGCCAGACATACCAACAATTAAAGGGAACAGCCATGGGTACCAGGATGGCCCCCTCGTACGCCAACCTATTCATGGGTCGCTTAGAGGAAGCCTTCTTGGTTACCCAGGCCTGCCAACCCAAAGTTTGGTACAGATTTATTGATGACATTTTCATGATCTGGACTCACAGTGAAGAAGAACTCCAGAATTTCCTCTCCAACCTCAACTCCTTTGGTTCCATCAGATTCACCTGGTCCTACTCTGAATCCCATGCCACTTTCCTTGACGTTGACCTCCACCTGTCCAATGGCCAGCTTCACACGTCCGTCCACATCAAACCCACCAACAAGCAACAGTACCTCCATTATGACAGCTGCCACCCATTCCACATCAAACGGTCCCTTCCCTACAGCCTAGGTCTTCGTGGCAAACGAATCTGCTCCAGTCCGCAATCCCTGAAGCATTACACCAACAACCTGAAAACAGCTTTTGCATCCCGTAACTACCCTCCCGACCTGGTACAGAAGCAAATAACCAGAGCCACTTCCTCATCTCCTCAAACCCGGAACCTTCCACAGAAGAACCCCAAAAGTGCCCCACTTGTGACAGGATACTTTCCGGGACTGGATCAGATTCTGAATGTGGCTCTCCAGCAGGGATACGACTTCCTCAAATCCTGCCCTGAAATGAGATCCATCCTTCATGAAATCCTCCCCACTCCACCAAGAGTGTCTTTCCGCCGTCCACCTAACCTTCGTAACCTCTTAGTTCATCCCTATGAAATCCCCAAACCACCTTCCCTACCCTCTGGCTCCTACCCCTGTAACTGCCCCCGGTGTAAAACCTGTCCCATGCACCCTCCCACCACCACCTATTCCAGTCCTGTAACCCGGAAGGTGTACACAATCAAAGGCAGAGCCACGGGTGAAAGCACCCACGTGATTTACCAACTGACCTGCCTACACTGTGAAGCGTTCTATGTGGGAATGACCAGCAACAAACTGTCCATTCGCATGAATGGACACAGGCAGACAGTGTTTGTTGGTAATGAGGATCACCCTGTGGCTAAACATGCCTTGGTGCACGGCCAGCACATCTTGGCACAGTGTTACACCGTCCGGGTTATCTGGATACTTCCCACTAACACCAACCTGTCAGAACTCTGGAGATGGGAACTTGCCCTTCAGCATATCCTCTCTTCTCGCTATCCGCCAGGCCTCAATCTCCGCTAATTTCTAATTTCAATCTGCCGCCGCTCATACCTCACCTGTCTTTCAACATCATCTTTGCCTCTGTACTTCCGTCCCGACTGACATCTCTGCCCAAACTCTTTGCCTTTACAAATGTCTGCTTGTGTCTGTGTATGTGTGGATGGATATGTGATGTGTGTGCAAGTGTATACCTGTCCTTTTTTCCCCCTAAGGTAAGTCTTTCCGCTCCCGGGATTGGAATGACTCCTTACCCTCTCCCTTAAAACCCATATCCTTTTGTCTTTCCTTCTCATTCCCTCTTTCCTGACGAGGCAACCGTTGGTTGCGAAAGCTAGAATTTTGTGTGTATGTTTGTGTGTCTATCGACCTGCCAGCGCTTTTGTTTGGTAAGTCTCATCATCTTTCTTTTTATATATATATCTTTCATTTTCATTTCAACCTCATGTTAAACTTTCCACCTTCTAATACCATGTCACCCTCACAACACCCCCACAACGACCCCATTAAGTTTTATTTACATTCCCTCCGCAAACATGCCTTCACCCTAGCCAGATTACGCTCCCATATTTTATTTTCTCAGGCTTGTCTGACATTTGGTATAACCCCCAAAGGCCTCACACTTAAAGTTCCCATCTCTGGCTGCAACCCTTCTTTCCATCAGTCCCTATACCAGTTCCAAACTGAACAATCCATTGCCCTCACCCACCTAATCCTTCACCTTCACATCAACTCAGCCAATGAACACACCCGTCAACTCCTATCCTTAATATAAGTCATCAATCTTTCCTCTCCCACATCCACACCGGCTATTCAGAGCATCCTCCTACAGGCCAACCACAAATTAAAACAGCATGCCACCCTTCACCTCAAAAAACTATCCAATCTCCTGGTTTCCCACCTCTGGAAAGGCAACTCACTCACCCTTCACAACCTTTCCAGCAAACCTCAACCACCTCTCATTGCACACAAACCCAGTCTCTCCCATCTACTCAATCTCCCACTTCCAGCTCCACTCCCTCCAAAACCTCAAAATTCCAATCAACACAATCTGGTACCACAACACCCTAATTCAGTAGTTAACCTTTCCTCCAAACCTCTCTCCCAATCCGAAACCTCTGTCCTATCCAAAGGCCTCACCTTCAGCCCCACTCCCAGATTCAACCAAACAGCCCTCGTCAAAGATTTATTGTCCTACACTCGTACTCTCTGCTGGAAGTATCACTTTGCCATGAAGAAAAATGATCCTAATCCTACCCCTAATGATCCAACTCCCCAAGACACTATCCAAATTGAAACCTGCTTGGAACAGTTCCGTCCTCCGTCACAGCGGGACTCACCTCCTCTTCCTCAAAATCACCCTCTCCAAACCTTCCAGGAATTTCTGACTTCCAGCCTTACCTCTCAATCCTTCTTAAAAAACCTTAATCCTACTCCCAACATCACCACTGCTGAAGCCCAGGCTATCCGTGATCTGAAGGCTGACCGGTCCATCGTCATTCTTCCGGCAGACAAGGGTTCCACGACCGTGGAACTTGATCGTCGGGAGTATGTGGCTGAGGGACTGCGTCAGCTTTCAGACAACACCACATACAAAGTTTGCCAAGGTAATACCATTCCTGATGTCCAGGCAGAGCTTCAAGGAATCCTCAGAACCCTAGGCCCCCTACAAAACATCTTTACCTGACTCCATCAACCTCCTGACCCCACCGACACCCCGCACCCCTACCTTCTACCTTCTTCCTAAAATTCACAAACCCAATCATCCCAGCCGCCCCGTTGTAGCTGGTTACCAAGCCCCCACAGAACGTATCTCTGCCTACGTAGATCAACACCTTCAACCCATTACATGCAGTCTCCCATCCTTCATCAAAGACACCAACCACTTTCTCAAACGTCTGGAAGCCTTACACAATCCGTTACCCCCAGAAACCATCCTTGTAACCATTGATGCCACTTCCTTATACACAAATATCCTGCACGTCCAGGGCCTCACTGCGATGGAGCACTTCCTTTCACGCCGATCACCTGCCACCCTACCTAAAACCTCTTTCCTCATTACCTTAGCCAGCTTCATCCTGACCCACAACTTCTTCACTTTTGAAGACCAGACATACCAACAATTAAAGGAACAGCCATGGGTACCAGGATGGCCCCTTCGTACGCCAACCTATTCATGGGTCGCTTAGCGTAAGCCTTCTTGGTTACCCAGGCCTGCCAACCCAAAGTTTGGTACAGATTTATTGATGACATCTTCATGATCTGGACTCACAGTGAAGAAGAACTCCAGAATTTCCTCTCCAACCTCAACTCCTCTGGTTCCATCAGATTCACCTGGTCCTACTCCAAATCCCATGCCACTTTCCTTGATGTTGACCTTCACCTGTCCAATGGCCAGCTTCACGCGTCCGTCCACATCAAACCCACCAACAAGCAACAGTATCTCCATTACGACAGCTGCCACCCATTCCACATCAAACGGTCCCTTCCCTACAGCCTAGGTCTTTGTGGCAAACGAATCTGCTCCAGTCCGCAATCCCTGAAGCATTACACCAACAACCTGAAAACAGCTTTTGCATCCCGTAACTACCCTCCCGACCTGGTACAGAAGCAAATAATCAGAGCCACTTCCTCATCCTCTCAAACCCAGAACCTCCCACAGAAGAACCACAAAAGTGCCCCACTTGTGACAGGATACTTTCCGGAAATGGATCAGATTCTGAATGTGGCTCTCCAGCAGGGATAAGACTTCCTCAAATCCTGCCCTGAAATGAGATCCATCCTTCATGAAATCCTCCCCACTCCACCAAGAGTGTCTTTCCGCCGTCCACCTAACCTTCATAACCTCTTAGTTCATCCCTATGAAATCCCCAAACCACCTTCCCTACCCTCTGGCTCCTACCCTTGTAACCGCCCCCAGTGTAAAACCTGTCCCATGCACCCTCCCACCACCACCTACTCCAGTCCTGTAACCCGGAAGGTGTACACAATCAAAGGCAGAGCCACGTGTGAAAGCACCCACGTGATCTACCAACTGACCTGCCTACACTGTGATGCATTCTATGTGGGAATGTCCAGCAACAAACTGTCCATTCGCATGAATGGACACAGGCAGACAGTGTTTGTTGGTAATGAGGATCACCCTGTGGCTAAACATGCCTTGGTGCACGGCCAGCACATCTTGGCGCAGTGTTACACCGTCCGGGTTATCTGGATACTTCCCACCAACACCAACCTATCCGAACTCCAGAGATGGGAGCTTGCTCTTAAATATATCCTCTCTTCCCGTTATCCACCAGGCCTCAATCTCCGCTAATTTCAAGTTGCCGCCACTCATACCTCACCTGTCATTCAACATCATCTTTGCCTCTGCACTTCTGCCTCGACTGACATCTCTGCCCAAACTCTTTGTCTTTAAACATGTCTGCTTGTGTCTGTATATGTGTGGATGGATATGTGTGTGTGTGCGCGCGAGTGTATACCCATCCCTTTTTCCCCCTAAGGTAAGTCTTTCCGCTCCCGGGACTGGAATGACTCCTTACCCTCTCCCTTAAAACCCACATCCTTTCGTCTTTCCCTCTCCTTCCCTCTTTCCTGATGAGGCAACAGTTTGTTGCGAAAGCTTAAATTTTGTGTGTATGTTTGTGTTCGTTTGTGTGTCTGTTGACCTGCCAGCACTTTCATTTGGTAAGGGCGGACATTGCTGGGAGGTCCGATGCTCCAGGATGACAAGCACCCCCTCCATGGCATACAGTGGGAGGTAACAGCTCAGGTATCAGTACTGAGATCCCTGTGTTGCTGGGGGCCTCAGCCAGATGGGTACATAACAGCCCCACCACATGGAATGGCTAGACGTGCTTGTGACGTAGTAGGGAGAAGGGGGGCTACAGTGCCAAAGAAAGAGGGGAAAGAAAGGGGGGAGAGGAATCCATGCTGTAGACACTAGCGGGGAGTTCTTGCCCAAATGGCTCACATGAAAGACAGAAAATTTAGAAGCAGAGGTCAAACTCTAGAGGGGGGGGGGGGGTGGTTGGGAGGAGTGAGCGAGGGGGGGGGGGGGCCAAATGCCAAAAAGGGTGAAAGGACAGGCAAGAAGAACAAAATCGCAACAAGGAACCAGCTAGATAGCTAGGTCGATGTAAGTCACAACACCAAGAGAGGTGTAGGAGGGGGCAATGGGGAAGGATTGAGGATGGGGAGGGAGCGGTGTGGTGAAGGAAATGCAGCCTAGGAAGAAAGAATGGGCTGCAATAGCTAGGTGCCCTGTGTGTGTCATGCTTGAATTTACAAAAGAACTGTGAGGCCCCTGGTGGGAGTTTTGTAAGCTTGTAATGATTCATATTTAATGGAATATATTACTGTATAGTTAAAACTTAAATCACTCCATGTGTTGCCAAAATTATTCAAACTGATCCACATACACTCCTGGAAATGGAAAAAAGAACACATTGACACCGGTGTGTCAGACCCACCATACTTGCTCCGGACACTGCGAGAGGGCTGTACAAGCAATGATCACACGCACGGCACAGCGGACACACCAGGAACCGCGGTGTTGGCCGTCGAATGGCGCTAGCTGCACAGCATTTGTGCACCACCGCCGTCAGTGTCAGCCAGTTTGCCGTGGCATACGGAGCTCCATCGCAGTCTTTAACACTGGTAGCATGCCGCGACAGCGTGGACGTGAACCGTATGTGCAGTTGACGGACTTTGAGCGAGGGCGTATAGTGGGCATGCGGGAGGCCGGGTGGACGTACTGCCGAATTGCTCAACACGTGGGGCGTGAGGTCTCCACAGTACATCGATGTTGTCGCCAGTGGTCGGCGGAAGGTGCACGCGCCCGTCGACCTGAGACCGGACCGCAGCGACGCACGGATGCACGCCAAGACCGTAGGATCCTACGCAGTGCCGTAGGGGACCACACCGCCACTTCCCAGAAAATTAGGGACACTGTTGCTCCTGGGGTATCGGCGAGGACCATTCGCAACCGTCTCCATGAAGCTGGGCTACGGTCCCGCACACCGTTAGGCCGTCTTCCGCTCACGCCCCAACATCGTGCAGCTCGGCTCCAGTGGTGTTGCGACAGGCGTGAATGGAGGGACGAATGGAGACGTGTCATCTTCAGCGATGAGAGTCGCTTCTGCCTTGGTGCCAATGATGGTCGTATGCATGTTTGGCGCCGTGCAGGTGAACGCCACAATCAGGACTGCATACGACCGAGGCACACAGGGCCAACACCCGGCGTCATGGTGTGGGGAGTGATCTCCTACACTGGCCGTACACCACTGGTGATCGTCGAGGGGACACTGAATAGTGCACGGTACATCCAAACCATCATCGAACCCATCGTTCTACCATTCCTAGACCGGCAAGGGAACTTGCTGTTCCAACAGGACAATGCATGTCCGCATGTATCCCGTGCCACCCAACGTGCTCTAGAAGGTGTAAGTCAACTACCCTGGCCAGCAAGATCTCTAGATCTGTCCCCCATTGAGCATGTTTGGGACTGGATGAAGCGTCGTCTCACGCGGTCTGCACGTCCAGCACGAACGCTGGTCCAACTGAGGCGCCAGGTGGAAATGGCATGGCAAGCCGTTCCACAGGACTACATCCAGCATCTCTATGATCGTCTCCATGGGAGAATAGCAGCCTGCATTGCTGTGAAAGGTGGATATACACTGTACTAGTGCCGACATTGTGCATGCTCTGTTGCCTGGTCTATGTGCCTGTGGTTCTGTCAGTGTGATCATGTGATGTATCTGACCCCAGGAATGTGTCAATAAAGTTTCCCCTTCCTGGGACAATAAATTCACGGTGTTCTTATTTCAATTTCCAGGAGTGTGTGTGTGTGTGTGTGTGTGTGTGTGTGTGTGTGTGTGTGTGTGTGTGTGTGTGTGTGTGTGTACACTACCATTAATTTATTGAAAAAAGTATCCAAAGTACCACTGGGATATTAATGCATGCACAAAATGATTAATTTCTTGGTGTTACCAAGCCTTGTTAATGCAATAGGTGATATTTCAAAGTGTTGTTACACTTACTGAATTAAGATCATGGCTTGATTTCAACTGTTTCTCTTCTCTGCTATAAATCCATGATCCTCTGCCCTTTGGAGTAATTGTACAGTAAGAGTCTGTCATTTCACACAATGATAATACCACTTACTGGATTTCTGTCTCCATAAACCAGTGCTCACTGACACAAGCTATTGTGCAGTTCAAAGACTGTAAATCAGCTTCAAACTTTTGTATTTAATTTTTTATTGATTTTATGTTTTGATAAAGGGTTTTCAAGTCTTTGAAATGTCCCATGTTGCTTTCTCCAATGTTTATATATATATAGTATGTGTTGGTATGTTAGATTCTAACCTTAGAGTGATGGTTTCAGAGTTTAAACTGTTGGAGATACTACTTAGGCAGGGGAACCTGTTGTCTGCATTCACCGTAAAAAAATATCTACTTCTGCTACTTGGGATGGCAGGTATTTGATGGTTCATTTTCAGAGATCCACCCCCTATAATTTCAGGAATAAGCTGCACCAACCTTCCCTTCCCAGTCCTGTTGAGGTGTTGGCCATGCCTAGTGAAACCCCATCTATTGATATTGTCAACACACCAGAGCAACATACGACAATTTGGCTGCCTTCAGTGCCATCTCTTACCCCACCCAAATAATATACAATATGTGGCTACATATTGTTGACAGAAAACTGTAATATTGCATAACACTTGGTGTCTTACTGTGGCTAAACAGTGTTGTCAGGTGTGTAGATTGCTTGCCATGTCATCACAATTCCATCCAAACAGTGAGAGAGATGCAAGGCACATTAAGAAACAGTGTTCATATACGTATATACCACTTGCATCATGTCTAGTTGTTAACATGCTGAGCAAACTGCTAAGTAAAATCCTTGAGTATTGTAGTAAAGATCGATTTTTATCTATTTGATATATTATAATTTCAAAAAGTAACATGTCTGTAGAATCAATGATAGAACATCCATGTTTAAATTTAAATTTTGGGAAGGCAGTCTGCTTATTTGTATTGAGTAATGTAGCCACTGGATCTTTTATGGACAGGTTGACAAACATTTAACCATGATTTTAAGAGATATTTAGTTGCAATAAATTTAAATTGCGTAACTACATTGCATTTTCTTGGAACAGATGATATATACTGGGTGGAGAAAACTTGTCATGAAATTTTAACCCTGGATAGCCGATGCCAGTAGAAAACAAAATTACTAATTGTGTGTAGGTTGACAATGCGCAATTTTTAGAATATGGAAAATTGGTGCTAAGTGCTCCAATTGGCCAAGGTATTGCCCTGTTGCCAGATGCTCTGTCTGCAGGAGATCATGATGTATCCAAGGCAGCCCACATGCTCAGTGGTAGTGTGCCAGCCTTCCACTCTGGGGGCGAATCCGCTGGGGTCCCAACACATCCATTGTAGTTTTGTGATAAGATGTACTGGGAACAAACCTGTCAACACCTGTTAGTTCAAATACAGAAAGTCTTTTACAAATTGTGTTGGCCCTAAAAGGGGCCTTTTTTTTTTGTAGCTAGGACATCGTTTACTTAGTGCTAGTGCTTGAACTGGCGAACCTCTAACACGACACAAGCTTGGTAGTGTCGAACGGTGTTGTGCTGAACTCTTTCAAAGATTCCTCACATTGCCTTGATGTCATTGGTGGCATGTTGAATGCACACCATTAATTCCTCATTGTTTCTAGGTGGCTCACATCTGGGTGGGTGAACTAGAATCTTGAAGAATCCCCACAGGAAAAAGACCTGTGGCGTGAGGTCTGGTGATCGCAGGGGCCATGTCGCAAGAGCACCTCTTCCAATTACCCAGCCGTCAAAGAGTTCATTTAAATATCTGCACACAGCACAACTGCTGTGTGTGGGCGCCCCATTATACTGCAACCACATGTGTAGCCGTATGTCAAGGGGAACATCTTCCAGCAGGCCGGGTAGAGTTTCTTGCAAAAAGTGAAGGTAATTTGCCTTGGTAAGTCAAGGAGGTAGACCGACCGGCTCAATCAGATGGTCACCCACAATGCCTGCCCAAATGTTGAGTGCAAATAGTTCCTGATGTCTGTGAACGTACATGATGTGACGATTTCCTCTTGCCCATTAATGAATGTGTCAAGTGTTGTAAAGGCAATCCTGATGGAAGGTGCATTCATTGGTAAACAATACAATGATAGGGAAGTTGGGATCTCGTACAACACATCACAGAAACCACCGACAAAGCCCTAGTTTGTGTTCATAGTCTGCCACAGGATTTCGGTCTTGGACAGGGTGGAAACTAAATGGATGCTGGCCGTCATCCCTCAAAACCTCCCAGACTAACTGATGAGTGACCGCCATGTCATGTCCAACTGCTTGAGTACTTGTCGTAGGGGCTTTCTCAAAGTACTTGAGAGCAGTGTCTTCAAATGCTGCATCCCTTCAGGTTCGAGGTCTTCCAGCATCACCATGATATCCCACTAAAAAGCCTGTTTCACCAAGTTGCTGGCGAATTGCTGCAAACTTTTTTGGGTGTGGGTGGCGTTTTGCTGGGTACCATTCTTCATACAACCATTGAACTTCATGCACATTCCCGTCGGCTAGTCCATAAACAAAAACTATATCTCATTCTTCAAATGAATACTGTGCCGCCATGCTTACTGTATGACTAAATTGCAGGTGACGTGTATGTGCACCGAAGCGAAGCTTACTTGTGAATGCCTCTGACATGAGGTGGAGATGAACAGCAAGATCTATTCAACATGTGTGTGTTTCACATTAGGTCAGTGACGGGGCAAGGGGCGTACGTATTTGTAAATGGCAACCATAGGGGTGTCCGTCTGTCAATGAATGGCAATAGGGCATTGCAGTGTAAATTAAGAAATGGATTACACTCAAGTGTTCTAAATATGTTTGCAATATCATGTTTCCGGACATGGACCACACCTGTGAGGATCCCATCACTTCTTGGGCTTATGGAATGAAAATGAATCTAAAACAGTCAGTACTTGTGTACCTGATATTGTTTTTGACAGTATGTTCCTAATGTCCTTAGTCATTACAAAAATATCAGTAGTACTTCATGGGATTAATAATTATAACAATGGTGACTGAGGAAATACATAGGGAAGATAGGCAGTCAATGAGGGAGCCAGTAGGATTAAAAAAAAATAAATAAGTCGCTATAGTATGGATGATTGTAGGAAATGTAGGAGGGTTGGTGATCCTACTTGTGAATGATGTGGTATACAAAATGTTCTGAGAGTAATTGCATCAAACTGCTTTAAAAATAAATAACTTGAACAATATCCTTAATTTTTCATCAGGAAATCAACATTTCTAACTCAGTCTTCAAATTACTGGGAATATGCCATTAAAGATGTCATCTAAATGGTAATGTGATTAATTTATTTACTAATCAATGGAAAATCCATAATGTAATAATGAAAATATTATTAAAAGGATAGATTGCTACTCACTATATAGTGGAGACCTTGAATTGCAGACAGATATGTTGGTGGAAAAGAAGGCTGTGTAGTGCTGAAGTGAGAACAGGGAAGGATATAGGTACGTGAAGGAGTAATTAACAAAGTCTGAGGCCATGGGGGTTACAGGAACGCAGGGAGATGTCCCACCTGTGCAACCCAAAAAGAAAGGAAAAAAAAAAAAAAAAAAAAAAAGGCTGGTGTGGGCAGGAATGATTAGGATGGCACAGGCTGTGAAACAGTCATTGAAGTGAAGAACATTATGTTGGGCATTGTGCTTAGAAACTAAGTGGTTGAATTGTTTCTTGCCCACAGTCTGTTGGTGGCCATTCATGGGGACAGGCAGCTTGTTGGTTTATTTTTTTTATTCATTTACATTTACAATGAAACAGGTTTCTCATATTTTGTGTAGTTTTTATAACTAGTCATACACGCATTTATAATTACATAATATTTTGGTGATAATACCATATGTTGCTAATAATCTACATCTATATTAAATATTCTTTTACAGTATAACAACTTTTACTTACTAAAAAGGTTTTAAGCTTTTGTCTGAAAGTGGGGGACTCATTTATTTCTTTAATTTCTTGTGGTAATTTGTTATACAGTTTTATCCCATTATAAAATATACTTTTTTGCGTCTTTGCCCTGTTCTTTCTATCTAGATGGAGGTGGTGACAATCTCTTGTTTCATGGTCATGTATTAGGCTGTTGGTGTTGTACATGTTGAGATTTTTCTTAATGAACATTGTTCTGAAAGATATACTCACAAGAAACAGTTAGAATTCCTAGCTTTCTAAATAATTCTAGACAGTGAGCCCTGTTGTTGCTGTTTGTTATTATCCTTATGGCTCTTTTTTGTACTTTGAACACAGTTTGTATGTTACTGGCACGTGTTCCCCAAAACATGATCCCATAGATGAGGACTGAGTTTAGATATCCGTAATGTTATTTTAAGACAGGTATTATTGCATACCGGTGCAAGGTTTCTAAGAGCATAGCTTGCTTTGGATAATTTCTTTGCCAAAATGTTGACATGGTTTGTCCATTTCAGTTGGCTGTCTACATTCATCCCTAAGAATTAGGTACTTGTTCCACATTCTAATGAATTATTATTAACTTTTATTCTAGTGGCATTGTGCTTTTTGTTCAATTGGAAGTTAATATAGTTAGTTTTCTTTACATTTAGGGTTACTTTATTTTTTAATGACCAGTTGTGGACATCATTGAGAGCCTCGTTTGCTTTTTCTGACTGTTGTGTTGGATTTTCACCTGTTATTACTATGTTGCTGTCATCAGCAAAAAGTATTTTTTCTCCATGTCTGATACTTTGTGGGAAGTCGTTAATGTATATAAGAAACAATATTGGGCCTAATACACTTCCCTGTGGGACGCCTATATTCACATTTTCTGGGTCAGACAGGTGTTTCATAAGGGAATTGTGCAAAACTTGTGATATCTCAACTCGTTGAACTCTGTTTTCCAAGTATGATTTGAACCACTTCTTTGTCACATCTCTTATTCCTATTTGCCCTAATTTATGAAGTAAGATTTTGTGGTCAACTGTATCAAAGGCCCCCCCAGGGGGTTCACAACTCTTTTGTGGACACGTGCGTAGCGAGCACGGGACCCCGAGCTAATGTGGCCCTCCTTCCTTTCCGGGCTGCATACCTTCCCTTTCCTCATCCTTCCCCCTCCCTCATCTTCGCCCCCCCCCCCCACCTCTGGCTCTTTCCTTCCCTTTCTCCCCCTCTGGGAGTACGGTTTGTGCCTACGTCTGGAGACGGACGCTCTAAACTGTTACAAATTCCTTGCTTTCTATACTTGCAAGTCTTCGTCCTTCCTCTGTCCTTCTCTTTTCCTTCCCGCTTCTCTCTGCACTTTTCTCCACTGCGGCGTTTGAGACCCCTCTTCTTTCCTTTCCCTTTCTCTTATTTCCTCCCTGTGCGTGTCTGAAGGCCGACCCACGCACTTCCATGTGTAGCCGGTGACGGGGTAACGCGTAATTCCCCGCCCCGGGTAGACAGGTAGGACACGTACGTACCCCCTGGTAACAGCCAGGCCCAGGGAGGGGTGATTACCTGAGCTGATACCTTCCGAAAGTGCCGATTGGTCCCTCCGTCTGTTTGTCGGGAGGTGTGACCTGAGGTGTGAACAATCACCTAAGGCGGGAGTGCCCTCAGTGAGGGCCCCCACAAGGGAGGAGCACGCCATCGGAGACGTTGGTAATCATGGGGGATTCTTCCGCAATGGTTTCCTCACCTTCCACTATGTCTGCTCACAAACGTAAGTATACTGAGTCTCAGCCACAGACAGTTCTTCCATCGTTGCCACAGTTCCTTGTTGTTTCTCGGTCTGACGAAGGTCACGACTTCTCCACGGTCAACCCTTTCATTATTCAGAAAGGTGTCGACGCAATTGCAGGTCCTGTAAAGTCTTGTTCCAGATTACGGAATGGCACCCTGTTGTTAGAAACACACAGTGCCCTCCAGGCACAAAAATTGCTGCGTACTTCTCTGCTCCACACCTTCCCTGTCTGGGTGGAACCGCACCGTACCTTAAATTCCTCACGTGGGGTCGTTTATACACGCTCCCTCGATGGATTGTCTGACGAAGAAATTCAGCACTACCTGTCTGACCAGGGCGTAACGCCTGTTCATAGAGTTATGAAAAGGGTTGACACGAAAATCATTCCAAACCGCACTGTCTTCTTGACATTATCAAAGTTCAACTCCCATCGCAAATCAAAGCAGGCTATGAGATAATTTCCGTTCGCCCTTATGTCCCAAACCCTACACGTTGCTATCGGTGTCAGCGGTTCAATCACACCAGCCAGTCCTGTTCCAATCCGGCCAAATGTGTTACGTGTGGCACGGATGCCCATGAGGGTGCTTGTCCACCTCCATCCCCTCGCTGCATCAACTGTATGGGTGACCACGCTGCTTCCTCTCGAGATTGCCCCATTTTTAAGGACGAAAAGCTCATCCAGGAAATCAGAGTGAAGGAAAAGGTGTCGACCTTTGCTGCTCGAAAATTATTCGCCAGTCGCCAGCCCACCGTGACTCAGACAGGAAAGTACAGCACTGTCGTTGCTTCTCCTCGGCCAACAAAGCAGGCAGCCACGAAGACTTGCGACCTCACCTTTAGTGCCACGGTTGTCAGATCGGCCAGCGCAAAGATCGCCCGTTCAACCTCACCACTTTCGCCTACCCACTGTATGGCTCACCCTTCATCGGGTTCTGCTAAATCTCGCGCCCAAAAATCAGACACCAAGCCTTCCAAAAAAGAGCATACTCGTGAAGAGTTTTTACGTACCGCAACTTTCCAACCATCAGTTCCTCCTTCATCTAAACATCATACTTCTAAGAAGGCTACAAAGAAACCCAGTTCCTCTCCTTCTCCGCCAAGGCGTGTCCCATCTACAGCACCACCTGGCGGAAATCGCCCTCGGCCGTCTTCTGTGTCGCCGAGGCGCGCTGCTGGTGGCCGGTCAACCGGCCGATCGCTGGTGGCAGGAGCTGCTCCTGACCAACCTATGGATCAGGATCTTCTGCCTTCAGCTGACTGCCATTCCATGCTGTCAGTCGCTAGCTACGAGCAGTCTTTGAGTTGACAGCAATTTTGGTCACATTCCTCCATTTTCTGTTCACCCCATGTCCATTATCCACTGGAATATCTGCGGCATTCGAGCCAATAGGGATGAGTTGTCGATCCTCTTACGATCCTACTCGCCGGTCATCTTCTGTCTTCAGGAAACAAAGCTGCGTCCCCATGACCACTTTGTTCTCCCTCATTTTCAGTCCGTCCGATATGATCTCCCCTCTGTTGAAGGCTCTCCAGCCCATGGAGGACTCATGATTCTTCTCCATGATACTCTCCATTATCACCCAATCCCCTTAAACACTTCCTTCCAAGCTGTCGCCGTCCGTCTTTCCCTTTCCAGATACACGTTCTCTCTTTGTACTGTATACATTCCATCGTCCACACCAATGGCATGAACTGATCTCCTTCATCTTCTTCGTCAGCTTCCGCCCCCCTATTTGCTGGTTGGGGACTTCAATGCCCACCACCCACTTTGGGGATCTCCACATCCTTGTCCACGTGGCTCCATATTGCTAGATGTCTTCCACCAAGCGGATCTAGTTTGCCTCAACACTGGGGTCCCCACATTTTTGTCTGCCTCCACGACAAATTTATCTCATTTGGACCTTGCGGTCGGTACTGTTCCGCTAGCTCGGCGCTTCGAATGGTTCACCCTTGGTGACACACACTCGAGTGACCACTTTCCATGTGTCCTCAGACTGCAGCCTCAACTGCCATATATGCGCCCGTGACGCTGGAAGTTTGCCCAAGCTGATTGGACACTTTTTTCGTCTCTAGCGACATTCGATGACCGTCACTTTCCCAGCGTCGACGATGAGGTCACGCGTATTACCGACGTTATTCTTACAGCTGCAGAACATTCAATACCACGCACCTCCGAACTGCCCGGGCGCCCCCCAGTTCCTTGGTGGAACGAGGCATGCCGTGACGCACTACGTGAGCGGCGACGTGCTCTTCGCATTTTCCGTCACCATCCTACTTTGGCCAACTGTATCCGCTATAAGCAGCTCCGTGCGCGATGCCGTTGCATCATCCGCGATAGCAAGAAGGCAAGCTAGAAATTCTTTATTAGCTCATTTAACACCTTCACTCCCTCCTCGGAAGTTTGGAGTCAGCTTCGACGGTTCTCAGGCGCGCCTAGTTTCTCCCCGGTCTCTGGGCTCACTGTTGCGCATGATACATTAGTGGACCCCGTCGCCATTTCTAGCACATTGGGTCAGCACTTTGCTGAGATTTCGAGCTCTTCCAATTACCCGCCAGCGTTTCTCCCGAAGAAACGTGCAGCGGAAGTGCGACCTCTTGCTTTCTCCTCTCCAAATCTCGAAAGCTACAATACTGTTTTCTCCATGCGGGAACTCCAACATGCACTCTCTTCTTCTCGCTCCTCCGCCCCAGGACCGGATGGTATCCACGTCCAAATGTTGCTGCATTTATCAACCCATAGTCTGCGTTACCTCCTTCGCCTTCATAATCGAATTTGGAACCACAGTACTTTTCCCCGACGATGGCGGGAAGCTGTCGTCGTTCCTGTTCCGAAACCTGGAAAGGACACACATCTCCCCTCTAGCTATCGCCCCATTTCTCTCATGAGTAGTATCTGTAAGGTTTTGGAGCGTATGGTGAATTACCGTTTAGCTTGGTGGCTGGAATCCCGCAGTCTTTTAACACCTGCCCAATGCAGATTCCGAAAGCATCGTTCTGCCGTTGACCATCTAGTTGCTCTCTCCACTTATATCATGAATAATTTTCTCCGGAAACGCCAAACAGTAGCAATATTTTTTGATCTGGAGAGAGCATATGATACCTGTTGGAGGACAGGTATCCTCCGCACACTGTTCTCTTCGGGCTTTCGAGGTCGGCTGCCCCTTTTTCTTCGCGAATTTATGGCAGAGCGCACATTTAGGGTGTGGGTGAACACTACTCTCTCCCGTACTTTCTCCCAAGAAAACGGGATACCCCAGGGCTCCATGCTGAGTGTTGTACTGTTTGCCGTTGCCATCAATCCAATTATGGATTGTCTCCTTCCTGATGTCTCGGGCTCCCTCTTTGTGGACGATTTTGCGATCTACTACAGCTCTCAACGGACCAGCCTTCTTGAATGACGTCTTCAAGGATGTCTCGATCGCCTCCACTCTTGGAGCATTGAAACCGGCTTCCGTTTTTCTCCCAGTAAGACCGTTTCTGTTAATTTTTGGCGACGTAAGGAGTTTCTTCCACCCTCCTTACATTTAGGACCTGTCAACCTTCCATTTTCAGACGTCGCTAAATTCTTAGGTCTTATGTTTGACAGAAAACTATGCTGGTCCTCCCACATTTCGTATCTTTCGGCTCGCTGTCTGCGATCCCTCAACACCCTCCGTGTCCTGAATGGTACATCCTGGGGAGCGGACCGAGTGGTCCTTCTCTGCCTCTATCGCGCCTTAGTGCGCTCGAAATTGGACTATGGAAGATTAGTCTACTCCTCTGCTCAGCCGTCTATTCTTCGGCGTCTCGACTCTATCCACCACCGTGGATTGCGTTTAGTGTCTGGAGCTTTTTACACCAGCCCTGTGGAAAGCCTTTATGCTGAGACTGCTGAACCTCCGCTGTCCAATCGGCGAGCAGTCCTTCTGAGCCGTTATGCCAGCCATCTGTCTTCCATGCCTGCTACTCCAGCCCATGACATATTTTTCGACGCCTCCTTTGATGTAGGGTATGCAGGCCGCCCCTCCTCCCTACTACCACCGGGAGTCTGCTTCCGTCAACTGCTCCATTCTCTTTCCTTCCGCTTTCCAAAAACCTTCTTGACAACTTGGGGTACAGCACCGCCTTGGCTCCGTCCCCGGATCTGCCTGCTCCGTGACCTTTGTCAATTTCCCAAGGATGGTACCCCCTTCACTTGTTTATCGTTGGGGATTTGCTGCTCTATGTGCACAAATGACGGACGACACATTTATTTACACTGACGGCTCGAAAACATCGTTAGGTGTAGGGAGTGCCTATGTTGTTGGCGACACCCCAAATCACTTTCAGCTTCCTGACCAGTGTTCGGTCTATACTGCGGAGCTTTACGCTGTTCTCCAGGCTGTCCACTACATCCGCCACCATCAGCGGATACAGTACGTTATCTGCTCCAATTCTCTCAGTTCTCTCCTCAGTCTCCAAGCTCTTTACCCTGTGCACCCTCTGGTCCACCGGATTCAGGACTGTCTGCGCTTGCCCCACCTGGGGGGGGCGTCTCGGTGGCGTTCCTCTGGCTCCTTGGACACGTTAGTATCTGCGGAAATGAGGCGGCCAATATTGCAGCCAAGGCTGCAGTCTCTCTTCTTCGGCCAGCTATTCCATCGATTCCCGTCGCCGATCTACGGAGCGTTTTATGTCGTCATGTTGTTCATTTATGGCATGCACACTGGTCGACACTTCCCCAAAATAAATTGCGAGATGTAAAAACTCTTCCTTGTGCTTGGACCTCTTCCTCCCGCACGCGTCGTCGGGAGGAGGTCATTTTAACTAGACTCGGGATAGGGCACTGTCTTTTTAGCCATCGACATCTTTTAAGCGGCGATCCTCCCCCACTCTGTCCCCACTGCTCTCAGTTGTGGACGGTAAGACACCTTTTAATTGAGTGCCCCTATTTTACTCTGTTATGCGCCCGTCTACAGCTGTCGCCTGATATATCGTCAATTTTAGCCGATGACACGTGATCGGCCGATCGCGTTCTAGAGTTCATTCGTGCCAGTGAAATGACGTCAGTCATTTGAAGTTTTTTTTTTGGGCTAATCAACCGCTTTCTGTAGTGGATTTTTAAGCCTTCCTTCTGCTTTTAGTTTCTCCAATTTTATGCCTTTCGTTCCCACTACTGCTGGTTTCTATTTTAGGTTTTTTACTGTTTCTTAAGTCCCGGACTGGGCGCTAATGACCGTAGCAGTTTTGCGCCCTAAAACCACAAAAAAAAAAAAAAAAAAAAAATTTATCAAAGGCCTTAGACATTTTCACCTTTGTCCAGTGCTTCTAAAATTACTTTAGTGAACTGTGCTATAGCAGATTGTGTGCCTTTTCTGTACCTAAAACCAAATTGGTCATTGGAAAGAAGATTATATTTATTCAGGTAATTTAGCAGTCTCTTTTTGACTAGTATTTCTATTATTTTAGAAATGATAGACAGTATAGAGATCGGCCTGTAGTTCTCTACATTTTCCACATCTCCGTTTTTAAGGATAGGTATAACTTTTGCTTGTTTTAGGTACTCTGGAAAGTATCCAGATTCGAAAGATTCATTAATTATGTCTGTTAATGGGCCCTTTATGGAGTCTATACAATCTTTAATTATGCAGAGTGGGATTTCATCAAGTCCTAATGAAGTTTTATTTTTTAGTTGGTGTACTACTAGTGCCACTTCCCTTTCTGTAGTTGACAAGAGCACCATTGAATTTGTTGGCTGGTTCTGAGTAGGTAAATCATACGTATCTGGAAATTTCTGCTGTAATTTTTTTGCAATACTACTGAAATATGAGTTTACAAAATCAGCTAATTTTTTAGGGTTACCTACTGTTACATCTTTGTTTTTAATATGTGAATTGAGGTCCTTTTTAGCAGAGTTAGATGTTTGTTTGATGATGTTCCAGGCTGCTTTGCTCTTGTTTTCAGCTTCAAGTAATATTTTGTTGTTTGAAAGTTTTTTTGCGGCTAGCAACACCTTTCTGTGTATTTTCCTGTACTTTCGGTAGAATTGCAGAACTTCTGGGTTAGATTGATTATTTTTTATGGAGTTGAGATATCTAAGAGTTTCTGAGGATTTTTTGATACCTGTAGTCACCCATTGATTTCTCTTTGTAGTTTTAATTTGATAAAGAGGTTTGGGAAACATCTCTTCAAATCTGAGTTTAAAAATTGACATGAACTTGATAAATTTCTGATTTGCATTGGTTTCTGCATAGACTTCCCTCCAATCTTCATATTCTAGCTGGGATTTAAACTGATACAGGGCTGATTTGGAAAACATTCTTTTGTATGTACAAAGTTTAGGAGGAGTTCCTACATGAATGTTAGTTTTTAAGATCTGGCAGAGGTGATCTGATAGGCCCAGGTTTTGGACAACAATGACATTTTTTACTACCAATATCTGTAGCTACATGATCTGTAGATGAGGAGGATTCTTTCGTTATTCTAGTTGGACAATTAACAAGGGAGGATATTCCATAACAGCTTAGAATATTCCCATATATGTTGCTAGCTTTATCAGGCTTCATCATATTAATGTTTAAGTCACCACATTTGCTTTTGGTCCAGAAACCTTGTCTAAGCTTTGATTCAGTTTTGAGAAGAATATATCAATGTATCCACTGGGAGAGCGGTACACACAAAATATGACTAATTTTTTTGCTATGCCAGGTCCTATTATTTCAACAGCAGAAAGTTCGAAATGTTTGTCCTCACCTAGATCTAAAAGATCATATCTAACTTTAAATGACATCCTTGTTTTACATAGATACATGAACCACCTCCATTCATTGAGATTCTGCTATAGTAACATGCAAGGTCAAATGAGGCTAATGCAATGTGTTCAATTTCCTTCCCTTTGCACCAGTGTTCAGTGATACACAAAATTTGGCTATCAAAATTTTCCAATTCTACTTCTAGCTGTTGTGCTTTGTTCTTTATGGCTTGAACATTTTGGTGAAACACTGTTAGGCATTTGTTTTCACTTATCTTGGTGGTGCCTTTCCCTTTAGACCTGATGCTAAAAAATCCTGCTTGTCATGCTTACATTGGACACAGCATTGTGGTTGCAGCTTAGCAAATGTTGACATTCCCCCATCATTTTGAGATCGTTTCTTGCTGTGGTATTACTGTAAGAGCTCCAGGGTTGGACAGGAAGCTCTTTGTTCTTATCAGCTGACGATCTGCTGCCTGGTGGCCATATAAAGGGCAGGCTTCCATAGTCGCAGCCTTGCTTTTCTCACATTTAGCAACTATGTTGTGTTTAATTTCAGGAGGGGCAATGCCAGAAAGACAGTGGAGTTAATCTATGGATTAGTTCATAAACGTGTGATAATGTGATAGGACTCATTTTAAGTGCTACATCTATGTTTCTGGCATGGTTGGACTTGTATCATGCTGAACATGGATATTCAGCATTGAGGTTATTACAGAGTAATGTGGTAGTCCTCACAGTGTATGGGTGAGCTCCCTGTGTGGTACTGTCTGTTTCCATTCTACACTGTTTCTGTAAAATATTTTCTGTTTCATGTTTAGGCAGTGTTTCATATATGTACAGTCCAGATTTGCTCCCAAGTATTTTTAGTCAGACAGTGTTAAAGAGCAATTATTTCCCAGATTTGAAGGGTTTTAGCTGTTTGATGTGATTGGACTAATACCAATGGAAGATCTTCAGCCACTGTTGGATGGCCAACTGCAGATGAAGTTTCTGATGCTGTTGCTGCTTCTGATGCTGTTGCTACTGCCATTGAAAGTAGGTGGACAGTAGTTGCAGGTTTGACAGCTACGTTTTTGAGATTCCATGGTCACTGTTGCTGCGCCAGAAGTTTATGGTTGGGTCTCCTATACTTTCCACTGATGGCAGGGGAGTTAGGATGTTGTTTACAGAGCAGTTTTTATTATTTCAGCACCCATGGCTTCTTTACCCTTGATATTTCAGTGCAGACCATGAGTTGTAAAATTCTAGCTTACAGAACTGTCAACTGGTGTGAAAGAGTCATTGGGAAATGATTTATCATTTTTTGTAGTTTCCTGTTAGTAATCAACATAAGTATGCATCTATCTTTGGAGACTATGTCCACCTGTACATGCACTTTGTTTTTCCTTGGCACGATGGCATCTACGAGCAGGACAATGCAACGTGTCAAACAGCTCGCAGTGCACACATGATTTGAAGAGCACCAGAGTGAGTTTACTGTACTCCCCTAGCCACCAGATTCCTTGCATGTAAACCCAATTGAGAGTTTGTGGGATCACCTCAGTTGGGCTGTTCATGCCATGGTCATCAACTGAGAAATGTAGCCCTACTGGCCACAGCACTGGAGTTGGTGTGGCTCCGCATCCCTGTCAGTGTCTTTAAGATCCTCACTGATGCTCTTCCTGCGTGTTTCACACTCCAAAGGAATAGTCAGTCAAGCTTTTGGCAGGTGGTCATTAGATCTACTCACTCACTCACTCACTCACTCACTCACAGGTTAGGTTAGGTTAGGTTAGGTTAGGTTAGGTTAGGTTAGGTTAGGTTAGGTTAGGTTAGGTTCTTCCTGCGTGTTTCACACTCCAAAGGAATAGTCAGTCAAGCTTTTGACAGGTGGTCATTAGATCTACTCACTCACTCACACACACACACACACACACACACACACACACACACACACACACTCTCTCTCTCTCTCTCTCTCTCTCTCTCTCTCTCTCTCTCTCTCTCTCTCTCTCTCGTTATTAAAAACAATTAGTAACTGAGTTAGTGAATTTAGCAACAATTTTCTTCCAATCTACTCTTGAATTTTGGTGTTTTAAGAGTGACTTTTGATGTCTATAGGCACAGCATTGAAAATTTTCATGCCCCAGTTAGTTACTGCTTTCTGGACAAGGGTGAAGTTTGTCTGATTACTATTTGAGTCCTTTTTTAACGTCGTATTGTGGCTACAATATGCACTGTTCATGAAAAGTGAGAGCTTTTTGTTAGTAATATACAAGGGAGAAGACACATTGAGATGTCACTGTAAAAACTTGCTGTTCCTGGAAGAGTTTCCTGCATGAGTGTCGTGGATTAACACCATCCACTCATGGTGCATGCCAATTTAGGAGTTGGCACAGAGATGGCTGAGTAAACCTGTGCAATTCACACCTTTATATATGTTTAAAAGCTGACTTAGGAATTTTCCTTTGCGGAAGACTGCTTATGCATGGTTTACATGCTGATTTAATATTCTAGTTTTGCATATTTCACTGTTCACGTCTTTCAATGATTGTATCAGTACCCATTTGTATTGTGATACATTGTGAAATTTGACACTCGCGAGTGCTTCGCTAAATTGCTACTGTTATCGCCAGTTGTCAACTTAAACTACTTGTGCTCTCTTAAATTTTTTTAGAAATGTAGGCTTATCCTCATTGAAAACAATAGTTCTCTAATATCATTGTATGATTAGATGAGAAATGGGTTATTTAAGAGGATTTTCAGATGCTTACAAAACTATATTTTCATAATTTACCAATAAAAGTGCTTTTGGATAACTTATTTCCTAGCAAATTAGCGTTTTTGGTTCACAGTTACTGCCAAAGAATAGATGACCCTGAATTTCATAGTATATCAACCCAAAATAATGTGCATTTTTGAGAATTTTCGGAAGATATCCTAGTGTTCTACATAATCTAATTTGTAGTAGTCGTTTGTGATTTAGTTACTGTAGCAGATATTCTAACAAACACATTTTTCCCTTAATGAGAAGTATATAGTATCTACATTTATACCAAATTAACTCTATTTTCAGGTTTGGTAATAACTACAACTAACCAACCTCAAAAAGTTATAGGAAATTAGTAATTTTTACCACGCTTCAATTCTTGTAGGAAATTAGTAACTTTTTAGCTCAACAGATATAAAAGGTAAGCAGCAGGCATAGTTTAAATTTATTTGTTCACTGTCCAGTAAAACATTGCACCAGCCAAAATGCAGCCCCACTGTGAATCATGTTTCCGGACATGGAATGAGTTGGTTCACATTTGTAAGCAACTGAAAATTACCCTGACCACTGCCAAATGATTGGCAGCTGCTGCAGATCAGTGTGTTGGAAGAGATCCCAGGAGCCATGCACCTCTAATACCAATACCAAAGGTACCCTCAAGTACTGTCTACTCCTGTGGACCCTGTCTCCTCTGCACAAAGTGAGAGATCTGTCACTATTCATCCTCTTCACCGTGAGTAGCATGTCAATGGTAGATCCAGACACCCTGTATAGTTTGGATCGAGGGAAGACTCAAGGTGTTTACCAATCCCCATAACTAAGTAGTTCGAGGTGCTGTCTTTCACTGAAACGGACAAAATGGAACTTAGTTCTTCTGTCTTGCAGAAACCTGTTTCATCACTCATTCAACATGTTGAAGAGGATATTGCACCCACTGAGGGAAAAGGGTGCAAGCAACTGCAGATTGTCGCACACATTGAAACAAATAATGTCTGTCATCTGGGCTGTTAGTTTTTTTTTTAAGGAGACTCTCCGGCCAATCCAGATAATGATAGCTGCAGGAAACCCAGAAGTATCAGTCTAAGAGCAAAAGAAATGTCTCCCACAGACAAGAGTATCACAATCGTGGTGATCCACTGCTGAATCATTCGCAACAAACTGCCAGAGTTTGAAGCACTTCCGAAAAGCAGTGAAGCTCACATAATACTAGGTAAAGAAAGCTAAGTGTGTATCAAAAGGCTTGGCTAATGGAGAATGGAGGTGCTGTATTTGTCACTGTATGCAAGGAACTTAAATCCACTGAGATAGAAATTGAAGTTGCATGAGAGATCGTTTGGGCAAGACTCATATCAGGGGTGGACATAAAATGCTAACTGGATCAGTTGGCTTATATTTTAGATCCCTAAACATACTGTAATTATTGGTGGAGACTTTAAACACCCAACAATCAATTGGGCAAATTGCAGTTCTGTTGGTGGTGGGGGTGATAACACATCCTGTGAAAGATTACTAAATGCCTTTTCTGAAAACTACCTAGAACAAATAGTTGGGAATCCCACTAATGATGGAAATGTATTGGATCTAATGGCAACAAATAGATCTGACCTCTATAGGATGACCACACTGAAACTCGTATCTGTGACCATGACATGATTGTGCTAACAATGATTACCAAAGTACAAGGGACAACTAAAACAAGTAGAAAGATACATATGTTCAGTAAACTAGATAAAGTCAATGGTTTCATGTCTCAGTGAGGAACTTCATACTTCAGCACAGTGCAGGAGCATGTAGAGGAACTCTGGCTCAAGTTTAAAAGAATAGTTGAACATACACTGGATAGATATGTATCCAGTGGAACAGTTAAAAATGGGAGGGAACCTTCATAGTATACAGTCACTGTAAATAAACTTCTAAAGAAACAAAGATTACTGCATAATAAGTGTAAAACAAAGCATAGGACTACAGATAATAGAGATACTGAATGAAATGTGTTTGGCTATCAAGACAGCAGTGCATGTAGCCTTCAGTGACAGCCGTAGAACACATTCAGAGCTCAAACATGATGAGATATTTTGAACAAAACAGCCTCCTTCATGCCAGCCAGCATGGATTTCAAAAATGTCGATCATACGAAACCCAACCTGCACTAGTCTTACATGACATACTGAAAGCTTTGAATCCATGTGGTTGGGTAGATACTGAACCCACACATATTGTCAAAAGTTTGATCGTATGGGGTATAACATTAAATTTGTGACTGGGTTGAGGACTTCCTGATAGGGAGGACACAGCATGTTATCTTGGATGGAGAGTCATTGTCAGATGTAAGAGTAACTTCGGGTGTGCCCCAGGGAAGAGTTTTAGGGTTGTTGTGTTAATGTTGTGTGTTGATGACCTTGCAGACAACATTAATAGCAAAATTCAGACTTTTTGCAGATGGTGCAGTTATCTATAATGAAGTGCTCTACTAAAGAAACTGCATATATATTCAGTCAGATCTTGATAAGCTTTCAAATTGGTGCAAATATTGGCAACTTGCTTTAAACATTCAGACATTTAAAATTGTGCACTTCACAAAATGGAGAGAGAGAGAGAGAAAAAAAAAAAAAAAAAGACGGTGTCCTATGATTATAATGTCAATGAGTCATAGTTGGAATAGGTCAACATGTACAAATATATGGGTGTAACACTTTGTAGGGACATAAAATGGAATGATCACATAGGCTCAGTTTTTAAAGCAGATGTTAGAGTTCAGTTTGTTTGTAGAACACTGGGGAAGTGCAATCAGTCAAAAAAGGAGATCATTTACAAAACACCTTGTGGCCCATTCTAGAATACGGCTAAAGTGTATGGGTCCCATACCATATAGGAGTAACAGAGAGTATTGAACATGTACAGAGAAGGGCAGCACAAATGGTCACAGGTTTGTTTGGTCCATGGGAGATTATTACAGTGATACCAAAGAAACCGAACTGGCAGACTCTTGAAGACAGACGTAAATCATCCCAAGAAAGTCCAATAAGAAATTTTCAAGAACCAGCTTCAAATGATTAGTCCAGGAATATATTACAACCTTCTAGAGATGGCTCACACACATAGGCATTGTGAGGGAAAGATTACAGTAATTACTGCATGCACAGAGGCATTCAAACAAAGATTATTTCCATACTCCATACAAGAATGAAACAGGAAGAAACCCAGTAACTGGTACAAAGGGACATAACCTCTGCCCTGTGCTTTGCAGTGGTTGTGGAGTAAGAACAACTTACCTATTTGGGGGGGGGGGGGGGGTGTTACTGTGATGTGTGAATTCACAGATTTTATTCATATAGCATTTGAGAATGAAAGCACTTAGTGACATCAAACAAACTTGATATATGACTTCAAGCCATTACAAAACTTTTTCTCTAACAACCCTCATAAAATGATGAAAGGAAAAAGGTTTATCACTTACTAAATTTTCACTGTTCATGCGGTAAAGCTGCTGCACCAAGCATGACATTTTAATTTATTACCTCTGTGCTACTTACTGTGTTCAGGACGCACTTTGCAGGAAGCATTCACATGTACCACTGAATATACATGCAAAATTATACCACTGCAGGAGACACAGTTCAGCACATATGTTGTTGTTAATACTGAGATGCGTCAAAACTGCCACATAATGCATGACTTCTAATTTATTATTACTTTAGTACTAACAGTATTTGTGACACACTTTGTGGACAGTATTCACCTATATTATTTACTAACTTTACTCATTGTATGACACATAGTTTAGGATATAAGATGTCATAAACAATGAGCTACAAGAAAACAAAAGTCCAGGGCCAAATTAGCTACACATGCAGATGTAGTATGTTTACAGATGTGGATGACATTTGGTAAAATTGTGTGAAATATATGTGATGTGCATATTCTGGCAAAGTGGTTGGTAAAAAGCGTCTCCTAAATACCTGGATGGATATAAACCAAACTTTGTGCACATGTGTACATACTATCTGAAGAGAAGTACTGAGAAGACATTTTATTTTTCTCTCTTCATTTTCTTTGACTTGCTAATTGTGATGGGAGTTACATGCATCTGACTAACTATATTGCTGCTAAACTATGCAAATAAGGGCTGTCGGATCACTCAATGAGCATGTACTGCAAATTTTCCCTGCAACTGTTAAAAAATGTCTTGAAGATATTAGTAACTTTTTTCAGGCTTCACTATATTTCCCCTGTGACTTAATTTTTTAAGATGTGGACTCTGCTTTTTTCCCAGTCTCCCTTTTTATAACTTGTCAAATGTTTTTTCCATTGTTGTCAGTTTCAGATTTTATATACATGGTTTCGAATTTCTAATGACATTTTTTTAAAAATGTTACAGTACAATCTATAGTTCTTTTTTCTTGTGGAATCATCAGATATTCTGTGATTTGTGTTATTTTCTCTTTTTTTCTACATGAAATTCTGATCCCTTTGGTATTCCAGGGTTTTCTTTTAGTAGCCTGAGGAGTGTTGCTTATGGTTTTTGGAAGTACAGCTTCAAAGGATGACCTAAATTCATTGGAGAACAGGTTAAGCTTATTGTTAATATTTCTTTCCATTTATATGATACTCCAAAGAATCCACTGCCAGTAAAGAGTGAAGGTTTCTGTGGCATCACTATTGACTGATGTAACAGATTTAAAGGAATGTTCAGTTTCATCACACAGGTTGATGTCACTCACTGTAAGCAGATGTCTTATGATCTCATAGTCGACTGAGGATTTGGCTTCCGAGGGAACATTCCCAGGTGTAAATAAATGATCAGGTGAAACCTACTCCAAAAGGTAATGTGGAATGTTAGCTTTAGAGGGAATATCTTCGAAACCATGATACATAAAAAATTGTGTTACGTACAAAAGTTTAAATGTGATTGACATTCTTGAAAATTGTGTAACAAACTTTTGTAATTAATTTTGAAAAATTAAAAATTTTGTTAGAATATAAAGTAAAGCAGCTTTCATGATGCGTACATCTATGTGTAATAAAGCTGGTTTCTGAAATACAGTTTTAGGAAAATAAGCTTGAGGCCTACAGTTTGCTGTCTCCAAGTTTTTCCAGCCTGAAATGCCATATATGCCCAATGGTTGTACTGGTCTCGTCTAGCCTTTTGGGATCACCAGACAAACAAATTCCTTGTCCTTTGGTAAGATGCTTCACATTGATCACCTCAAGAATGTAGCAATATGGATTTTTCTTGCACACTGAGAAAGAAACCTTCTTTCAAATATCTTTCAACCTGGTCAGATATTAGCTAACCAGATTTTGATCCTTTCACAAGAACATTCAGGGGCTTCCAAACAGGTTCTTGAATTCTCAGTCCAGTCCCTCCCTTAGTTTGCTTTAAGATTGTCAAAAGAGTTAGTGGTCACTGTAAAAGACAGTTTTGAGCATTGTGCCTGGGGACAAGGCAGTTGTTCATCTGGTGATCCCAAAAGATTTTGATGGCACACGTACATTCGTGGAGTATACAAGGCTCTTGCTACTGGAAGAACATTGCAAAAACATTTTCAGATCTAGTTCTGCTGAATGACTGAGGTCAATCACCACTAAGGAATCAATATAATCAAGCTGCAGTCACTAGTGTATATAATAAATTGCCTTTGATAAGATAGTCCAACTTACAGAACTATCAGGGTACTTACAGGATCACCCACCCCAATTTCAAATCCTGCTGAATTTTGTTTTATATTGTGTTGTCTGTGGTGAGTATTATGTGAGGAAATTTCATTCATTCCGTGTGCATGAAACAAGTTATGTTTTAAGCCTTTCTTTAAAGATTATAGTTATTGTAATGCTGTATCATAATAATGAATTTCATATTATTTTCATCTAACAAAATACATGCATTTTGAAGTGGTAAACTAGAAACATATAACATGAACATAAATTTAAAATAACATTTTAAAACAGAAAAAAATTAAAATAAATAATTAGAATAACAATGAATGCTTAAAATAGTATAATTATTATGCTGCCAAATACTCGGACAGTACACTGTATAGGCCTACAGCTTATTTTCCAAAATTGGTACTTCAGAAACCAGCTTTTATTACATTAGGATGTATGTGGCATGTGAAACCTCTTTAATTTGTTATAAAAATGTTTTAATTTTTCAAAATTAAAGATGGTGAGGTGTTTTGCAAAATGTCAGATTATTACAAAAGTTGTTTACACAATTTTAAAGAATTTTGCTTACATTCAATTTTGTTTATAAAAACACATTTTTTATATATCATTGTTTTGAAGATATTTCCTCTTAACCTAATATGCCAAATTACTTTTATGTGTTTTTTACCCTTAAAAGTGAAATTGGGGAAAAACAAAAAAGTGTGTACTGCATTATTTAGACCCCTCTACGTACCTATCAGGGTTCATAAAGATAGTTTTGTTAAACCAGGGAATGTTCCCTTTGTTAGTCATTCAGTTGTTGTTCTCTCTATCAATGAATATATTGCCAATTCAGCTCATGCAAGTACTTGCTACTTTAGTGGAAAAGTTAATCACTGAAATTAGGTTAAACATTCTCACCAGCTACTCATGTTCCCCCCCCCCCCCCCCCCCCCCCCCCCCCCCCTATTGTCAGCCTTTGTCAAAAAGTTGATAATGGAACTCATCAATTATAATGAAATCTTTGGTTCTGGAATACAGGTTGTTTGGCTATTATAGGTACAAAAAAAGGGTGGGTAGAGGACAATGAAACCAGGAAATAATCCTAATAAACAGAGGTCCAGAAACCAATTGTTCCCCTGATAAGCCATATGCGCAAGTGTAGCGACGCCAGTGTTAAATCACTGTTAATGTATATGTCTACATTTATACTGCAGATTTACTGCTGGAATGTTACTGGTAGTTAGTAGAATACATTACTGTCATTGGTGTGAAGGGAAGAATGACCTTGAAGCAACCAGTCACAGCTGAAGTTTCAGGCTATGCCAGTAACGTGTGAGCAGCAAGGCTGCAGTGTAATCATGACCTTATGTTCCAGGTATCAGTTTGCACAGTGAACAATACACACATTGTGCATGTGTAGCAGTAGAAGCTGTTCCTGCAGTTGCAGAACTTAATTTTTGGGGATTTAATATTTTGGTGAAAGTTGTTGTTAATGTGTGTGCTGTTACAGTTTAGTCTGACTTTGTAGTCATTACTTCAGAGTTAAGCACTGCTGCAGCAGTGCTGCTTCTTTCGTAGTTGTTACTTCATATTCTAGTGCTGCTGCAGCTTCTTGATAAGTTCATAGTCAATGGTTTTCCAAAACTATGTTGGCCTTAGTTGTGCATAATGCTGTGAAAGTCTCCTTTCTTGTTGGAAGTGCAGTTGTGTCATAGCTATTATTTCTATTATAAACTCTATTCATACACACTTTAAACCTCTATCAGAGTAGTGATTTGGTCCCTTCTATGCAAATTTGTGCCATATGTTGCTAAGTGGTTTCTGTCTGGATCATCAGTGGAGTGGACTGACAGATTTTCTGTAGATGCTGTTGGCTTTGGGATTCCTTTGTTCACACAAGGTGATTCATTAAGGTCGTGCTTGTGTGGTATGACTGTAATTATTGCTTTTTCATCGCCTGCTGTACACAGTCTCTCTCTTCAGATACTAGCTGCTGTTTTAAGTTAGTTTCTATACAGGTAGTTCATGTCACCTAGTATCACAATATATTCTTTTTGCAACACACAACTTTTGTTTCTTACAATCCTTCAGAATTTCCTGCACCCCCTGATTAAAGTTTCACAACATTTGCAATATTCAGATGTAGCTGGTAGTGTAAAATTTCTGCAATTTTTCTGCTGTGATGAGTGTGTATCAGGTGGATTCATTCAATTCGGAAGACAGACAATTTGTATATACAACATTTTTTTTGGGCAGCCCTGAAACTATCTGGGAGATGAGGACAAACTACTTATAGCATATTGGCTAAAGTTAACAGAATGATTTGACTGCATAGGTAGACATAAATAAAAATTCCTTAAACTTCAGAGGATGATGATATTGCTAACAGTGATGAATTACATGTAGTGGTAATATTTTCAATGATTTTCTGTTGTTCTTCTCCTCCTCTTCTCCTCCTCCTCCTCTTCTTCTTCTTCTTCTCCTCCTCTTCTTCTCCCCTCCTCCACCTCTTCTTCTCCTCCTCCTCCTCCTCTTCTTCTCCTCCTCCTCCTCTTCTTCTCCTCCTCCTCCTCTTCTTCTCCTCCTCCTCCTCCTCTTCTTCTTCTCCTCCTCCTCCTCTCTTCTCTCCTCCTCCTCCTCTTCTTCTTCTCCTCATCCTCCTCCTTCTTCTCCTCCTCCTCCTCCTCTTCTCTCCTCCCCCTCCTCCCTCTTCTTCTCCTCCTCCTCCTCCTCTTCTTCTCCTCCTCCTCCTCCTCTCTTCTCCTCATCCTCTCTCCTCTTCTTCTCCTCCTCCTCCTCCTCCTCCTCTTCTTTCTCCTTCTCCCTCCTCCTCCTCCTCTTCTTCTCCTTCTCCCCCCCTCCCCTCCCCTCCTTCCCTTCTCTCCACTCCCTCCTTCCCCTTCTCTCTCTATCTCTCTCATTGTATGCCGAGGACATACAGATTTATATTGACTACTTATTTTACTTACTTCTGTTAAGAAATAATGTTTGTGCAATACATGAATGTTCTTTCAGGATGAGAGAAATACAGAGGAGGTTAACCTTGACAGAAGAGGAACAGTTCCTTAGGGACATGGAATTGGCCCGTCAGTTATCCCTCCAGGAAAAACTGGCGACGTGTTGCGGGTGATGGAGATTCATCTGTAAGTAAATATAAACATGCAATATATGTACATTCTCCACAAGCCTGATACTTTCCTAAAACATATGTTGGGGGTGGGGGGACAGTAAGATCATGGTGCAGTCATCTCCAAATTCAGTTCTCTAAATTACAGTTTCTCAAAAAGTGTGTTATCTTCCCTCTGCAGTCAGGCATTAGATATTACACACTTATGCCAGCAGATATCCAATCCTCAAAACTGTTCTTTAACTTGATGATAGCTTGTACCTCTCTTTGTGATGGGTTTTTAATCTTGTCTAAGCTCTAAAATCATAACTGTATGATTTATTTTTGGGAACAGGAGAAAGTTGCATGGACCATCATTACAGTATTGTTTTCGACCAACAATTCATGACCAAGCATAGTGTGAGCAGGTGTGTGACACATTGAAAAATCCAGGTCTATTTTGCCACAAATATATCTATCTATCTTTTTAATATGTAAATAGTAAGTATTATTAATTCTCAACTCTTATGGCAAGAACTAATGTGACATTATATATTTAAAATCAAAGAATGCAAGTAACATAACCCCCCTTCACATCTGATCACCCTTTTCAAAGCTCCCCTGCCCCCCCCGCTCCCCTCCCCCCCCTCTGGTGATTCAAAATGTTACCCGCGTGGATGATTAACATCATCCTCGAAAATCTGTTTCTGTTTTTTTTCCCCCCTTCATCACCTGTTAAATCACATTTCATTTGTTCTGAATTGTTGTTGATTTCATTTAATGATGTCAAAGCAATTTGCGTTCACTGCTTTTTTTGTTCAAAATCCCAAAATTCTGGAATAAATTTTGCTCTCACACATTTAATACCAAAAAGTGTGTAAGAGATCATTGCAAGCACAAATTGGTATGCCAATACCACCAGTGACATCTATGACTGTGATTCAGCTGTTTTTAATCATTATTACTTTCATTTTTTCATGATTTCAATGGTTGATAATGTTTTATGGCATCAAAGACACTAACAATCTTAATCATCAACACAGTTGTCTTCAAAATAATCATAACACTCAGACATTCTTGTTTTATTCATGGGAGACTATTTATTTATTTATTTATTTATTTATTTATTTATTCGTTCATCTGGGAATTACATTAAAATGATACAGAATTTCTAAACGTAATACAGTGTAAAATATAGCTCAAAATATTCATACATAGATACATACAGAATATATAAATATACTTTTATGAGGATAGGACAGATGATCTCCTGTGGGCTCGATGAAGGGACAATCCTGGTATTTGCCTGAAATAATTTCAGAAAACCATGGAAAACCTAAATCAAAATGGCCAGACAAACTGTGTCCTTTCAAATATGAGATCAGTGTCTTAACAGCTGCACAGCTTCATATGCTCCTTCCTTAGTCCACTTAAAAAACTGAGTCTGCCCCCCCCCCCCCCCCCTCACTCCCCTTTGCCCCTATGATTTAGATGCTGAGTATGTGAGAATAACAAGACATTACTATCGTGCACTATAGATCTTGGCATATCATTTTCATGTGAAAACATTAGGTGTGATCAGGTATTGAAGAAACATTCTGTACTCTGAATCCTGTAAGTAATCTTCAACTGTGTAGTATGTTTTACTTAAGATGAATGTTCTAGCTACCTTTTTTAACAAATGTGTTTTAGTCATCTTTTCCATCTCCTTGAGCAATTTATTATACAACTTTATTCCCTGATAGAAAATGCTATTTTTCAGTTGTTTTATTTTTCCTTCATAGATATGACTCCAAACTGGTTCTTGTTTCATTGTCATGTATACTAGAAGCATTAGTGAAATACTTACTATTTTTCCTGATATGCGCAATTGATTGGTAGATGCACTCACTTTGAGCAGTAAGGATACCCATTTTTAAACAGTTTTTACAATGAACTCAACTACTATTTCTAATCATTCATTTATGGTTATTTTCTGCAGTTTAAAAATTTTATCCCTGTTCTGTACATTTGATATACAAAAATGAATCCCGTAGCTATTAATTGAGCACACATTGGAATAATATGTCACAAGAAGACACTGGTTGTTACAAACTGATGATAGGCATTCTTTTTGGTATATTTTTGCGAGTTCATTTCATGTGTCTTGGCAATTAATTTTAATCCCTAAAACATTGTGTTTGTTTCAGACTGTATAGATTTATTACCTATGTTTGATGTGACAGAATTGGATTCGCTCTTCATGCTGAAGTGCATACTGTTTTTATTTATGATCAGTGATGATTTAATATGTACTGCCCAATTGTAAACACCCTCTATTTGCTTCCTCTAATAGGAGTCCTGGTGTTTCCTCTGTGACTTCGGTGTTACTGTCATCAGCAAAGAAGACTTTTTCCTCCATATCTTACATTGTCTGGAAAGTCATTGATATAAAGGATGTACTAAGAGGAATGGTCAATATTCAGGAATACAACAAGAATGGTCTTCAGAAGCAAAAATGTCAGGTAAACATGAACTCTAAAATGTATACCTTAATAGCTATGAGCACTTCTTCAGTAGAAAAATGTTTTTTTCACAATAGTAAAGATGGAAAAAGTGCTCATAGCTCCTAAGGTATGCATTTTACAGCCAATGTTTACTAGACATTTTTACTTCAAATGATCATTCCTGTCATATCCCTGAATATTGACCCTTCCTTGAGGGACATCCTTTATATTAAGAACAGAACTTGACCCAATACACCGCCCTAAGGAATAACTGCATTAATGTGATACTTCCTGTTTTTTACTTTTTGTACTAACAATTTATCATCAGCATGTGTGTGAACTCTCCCTGCTTTCTGCATCCAAATTTTCAAGTAAAACTGTAACCACCTATTTGCTATTTCTCTTACATCTACTGCTTCTAGCTTGTTAAGTAATATCCTATGGTCAACACTCTCAAAAGCCTTGGAAAAGTCAAAAAGTATACCTGTATTGTAATCATCGTTGTGAAGATATTAGAATACCACTTTGGAAACAAAACTATGCTTTATTAAAAATGATGTCTTTAGTCATATAATTCATTACACTAGACTTCATAAGTGATTTGAAATACTTGCTACAGTACCTTTCTTTAGTAAGGGCACAACTTGTGTCGGCTTTAGGTACTCTGGAATAATATCTCTGTTGAAGGACTCATTTATTACTTTGTTAATTAGGCTTTCATTCTGCATATGCACACTTTTGGAACAGAGACTGGAACCTTATCTCTGCCTATTGACCTTTTTTTCTACATTTGCTTTGTGACTTAAAGTGCTGTTCTGGGGAAGCTTCATTGTGCTTGCTGCGTAAGCTATTGTGGGTGCTACATGTATTTTAGGAAAATTTTATTGCAGCTTCTATGCACTACCAGAGGAACAGTAATTTACAAAATTTTCCAATACCTAATGAGTTTTTATTATTTTAACCCCATCTTTGAGGTGTAAGTTGTTGCACTTATCTGTATTCTCACATTTCCAGTTGCAGGATTTATGAAACCCAATACTACTTGGCTTTCATTTTCTGCATTATATACTGTTTGGTCATGGATAGATTTTTTTTTTCAGTTAGCAATATCCTCCTGTATATGTTTTATATCTATGATAGTAATCTGGGAACCATGGTTTATTGTAGTGTTACAGTAAAATATTGAGAAATTTAAGTGTATTGGAGGACTTTCTTATACCCACAATCATCCAACTCCCTACCTGCTGCTGTTGAAATACCTACTTTTTGGAAATGTCTCCTCAAAAATCAGTTTAAGGGATCTGCAGAATTTAGAGAATTTGGCCTCTACTTTGTTTCCTGTATAAACTTCTTCCCAAGTTTTATTTGCCAACGGCCTAGAAAAATAGTGTATTTTACGTACTGATCAGATCCATAGTTGAGTCAGTTCTACCAACCTTGTCTTCATCTTTATTATCTGATGGTAATGATTAGAAAGACAAAGATCTCTTATAAATACTTCACTATTTCCCTGCCAGTATCTAGAAGTACACAGTCTAAGACTGACACTGAACTTTTTGATACCCTAGTAAGTGTTTACCATTTGTGGCATAGCAGAAGTGCTCGAAATACTTAGGAAGATTCTGCTAATTTAACCCTTGACTTCTGTGTTAGCTCTCATGTCTCAACATACTATTACAATTGTAAAAAAAATGTGATATCAGCCATCTGTATTAATTTATTATGCAATCAGTTTGTCATTAACAGACCATCTTCAGGTGTCTACATACAATGCAAAATCATAAGATGATAAAATAAGTCATTATAAAAAAATAATGCATATAGCACTCACCATTCATAATGTATTGAGAACTTAAAATGTGAAATCACAGTCGGACAACTCGTAATCCCTATCAGCCATCGTGGCATAAGACAATCTCTCCAGTTTACAATAATATAGTGTCCATTATTCTGCGGCAAATACATTTTATAGTAATCATGTAACATTTGATTCTCACAAGGGAAACTCCCCATTGCACCCCTCTTAGATTTAGTGGTAAGATGGCCCTGTGGATAGCCCATCAAACACTGAATACAGATCAAGTGTGAAAATGGAGGTCTACTGAACTGTAAAAAAGAAGAAGAATTGGAACAGTGAATGGCCCAAGCTCAAGATCTGCAACATCTGGTGAATATGTATAGCCACCGTGTTATTGTTCCGTAGCCATGGTTTTGGACTGCAAAGGAGGAGATACGTGTTTAAATTATCTCATGCCCCCACCCACTTCCCCACCCCCCTACCCCACAAAATTATGAACTGTCCATCTGGTCATTGACAAGTCTGTTCGCTGTATTCAAATTTGTGTCTGTGTCATGGTGTAACATCCGTTTGCAATAGTAAGGTGTAAGGAAGGGACTTCCAGATATATGTACCTCCTATTTGTTACACACAAGTACCACATTATGAGTCTTGCATTCAAATTTGGAAGTTTTGACTCTTAAATTCTTTTGTTGTAACATAGTTAACACCCATTTATTTGTTGTTTTCTTTTCTGTGAGAGGTCCATGCTGCATCTTGCCTGCTCTCACTATTCATCACAATTACTTGTGACGGTAATATATTCTTATCACGTGACTCGTAGTCTATAACTAATGTATAGTATGGCAATTGCCAAGATTATGGGAGGAGAACACACACATCAGTGACGGGATGGAAAATACATCAATTTGTGAAATGAAAGGGAATACAAGGGAGATTTGAACACAAATCTTCCGCGCCATGGGCCAACACAGTGACATCACAACTGCAACACTGCAGCTATAGAATTTCACTTCATGTTGCAGATCTTGAGCTTGGACCATTCACTGTTTTGATTTTCCTTCTTTTTCCACCATTCAGTCCACCTTCTTCCTGTTTTTATGTTTGAACAGTTTTCAGTTTTTGATGGGCTATCTACTGGGCCATTTTACCATTAAATCGGAGGGGAGTGGGGGGGGGGGGGGGGGGGGAGGGCTGCAAAGAGGAGTTTTCCTTCTTTGTAACAAATGTCAACTGTTAGTCTGTTACGAAGAGAGTATAATGCATAACCAAAGAGTGGTCTGTAATTTTAAATCACAGATACTACTTAACGTGGGGTATGTTAATATCATTGAATCAGTAACAAAGTAAAGAGGAGAATGAAGACATAAAATACCCTATGTATGACCTATTGTAATAGTAAATTATAAAGTGGTAGTATACTAAATTACAAAATGTTGAAGTAGAATGAACATCACCATCTTGACAACCAATAACCTTAAGTAAACAACTTACAAAGCATCATGTTATCAGTCTTACTTCATCTATATAAAATACAGTCAGTAGTAGCTTAACAGTGATCTATGTAGCCTAAAATAGAGTTAAACATCTAAGGAGAATGACATTTGAATAGCCATGTACTGAAAGTGAACCTATTATATGAATGTACAGATCTTGTAAAATCAATGTATATTCAGTCTATTAATATAAAATATAAAAATAGCACTATTGCAAATTTTGAGCAGCCCTCTTAGATTATTGGCAGCTGATGATGTCATTTGCTGCCCAGTAAAGTCATCAGCAGATAAAAACAATTTAGAAAAGATATTTATATGATTCAAGAAGTGGCTGTTAACTCTGTATAAGGAAAGATGTGAGGTCATCCAAATAGTACTAAACAAAGTTGTTAAATATTGACTACATAATAAATCACACAAATCTAAATGCTATGAATTGAACTAGATAATTAGGGATTGCTAATAAGTTTGTATGGAAAGTGAACCAAAGGTGGTGGTTTATTGCCAGAACACTTAGAAGATGCAACAGCTCTACTAAAAAGACTGCCTATGTTAGGCTTACCTATCCATCCTCTTCTTGTGTATGGCTGCACCATGTGAGATCCACTTCAGATAGGACTGATGCAAATCAATGAAAACGTACAGAGGAAGACAGCTCATTTTGTATTATTGGGAAATAGGGGAGTGTGTGTCATGGATATGATAGGTGAATTTGGATGACAACCATTCAAATTAAGGTGTTTCTTGTTGCAGTTAGATCTTTTCATGAAATTTCAATCACCAACTTTCTCCTCCAAATATGAAAAATTTTTTTGTTAGTGCGAGCCTACATAGGAGGAAATAATCACTGTAATAAGTATGAAACTACAGCTTACATGGAAAATTTAAGTATTAATTTTTCCTGCATGGTGTTAAGAGAGTCAAACGGTACAGAAATAGTCTGAAGATGGTTAGATGAAACCTCTGCCAGACACTAAGTGTAGACTATGTAGATATACAGGGTGTTACAAAAAGGTACGGCCAAACTTTCAGGGAACATTCCTCACACACAAATAAAGAAAAGATGTTATGTGGACATGTATCCGGAAATGCTTAATTTCCATGTTAGAGCTCATTTTAGTTTTGTCAGTATGTACTGTACTTCCTCGATTCACCGCCAGTTGGCCCAATTGAAGGAAGGCAATGTTGACTTCAGTGCTTGTGTTGAAATGTGACTCATTGCTCTACAGTACTAGCATCAACCACATCAGTACGTAGCATCAACAGGTTAGTGTTCATCACGAACGTGGTTTTGCAGTCAGCGCAATGTTTACAAATGCGGAGTTGGCAGATGCCCATTTGATGCATGGATTAGCACGGGGCAATAGCCATGGCGCGGTGTGTTTGTATCGAGACAGATTTCCAGAATGAAGGTGTCCCAACAGGAAGACGTTCGAAGCAATTGATCGGTGTCTTAGGGAGCACAGAACAATCCAGGCTATGACTCAGGACTGAGGAAGATCTAGAATGACGAGGACACTTGCAATGGACAAGGCAATTCTTCGTGCAGTTGACGGTAACCCTAATGTCAGCGTCAGAGAAGTTGCTGCTGTACAAGGTAATGTTGACCACGTCACTGTATGGAGTGTTATGGGAGAACCAGTTGTTTCCGTACCATGTACAGTGTGTGCAGGCACTGTCAGCAGCTGATTGACCTCCACGGGTACACTTCTGCGAATGGTTCATCCATATATGTGTCAATCCTCATTTCAGTGCAAATGTTCTCTTTACAGATGAGGCTTCATTCTAACGTGATCAAATTGTAAATTTTCACAATCAACATGCGTGGGCTGACAAGAATCCGCACGCAGTTGTGCAATCACACCAACACAGATTTTCTGTGAACGTTTGGGCAGGCATTGTTGGTGATGTCTTGATTGGGCCCCATGTTCTTCCACCTTTGCTCAATGGAGCACGTTATCATGATTTCGTACGGGATACTCTACCTGTGCTGCTAGAACATGTGCCTTTACAAGTATGACACATGTGGTTCATGCACAATGGAGCTCCTGCACATTTCAGTCAGTGTTTGTACGCTTCTCAACAACAGATTCGGTGACTGATGGATTGGTAGAGGTGGACCAATTCCATGGCCTCCATGCTCTCCTGACCTCAACCCTCTTGACTTTCATTTATGGGGGCATTTGAAAGCTCTTGTCTACGCAATCCCAGTACCAAATGTAGAAACTCTTCGTGCTCGTATTGTGGATGGCTGTGATACAATACACCATTATCCAGGGCTGCATCAGCGCTTCAGGGATTCCATGCGATGGAGGGTGGGTGCATGTATCCTCACTAACGGAGGACATTTTGAACATTTCCTGTAACAAAGTGTTTGAAGTCACGCTGGTACGTTCTGTTGCTGTGTGTTTCCATTCCATGATTAATGTGATTTGAAGAGACGTAATAAAATGAGCTCTAACATGGAAAGTAAGTGTTTGCAGACACATGTCCACATAACATATTTTCTTTCTTTGTGTGTGAGGAATGTTTCCTAAAAGTTTGGCCGTACCTTTTTGTAACACCCTGTATAACAATGAGTGGTAGCTACTTCTGCATCACTCAGCATTGCTAATACAGGCATAATTGAAATGGTTTGAGATGTGAAAACAAAGTGAAAAAGTATCGTAGGGTTTTCATTAAAATACCATCACTATAGATGATACATGAAATGCCTAATTCATGCTTAGTGTAAAAAAAATATTGTGTGGTATATGTTGGATGAAGTATATGTGGATTTGTAGTGCAAATAGTTATCAGGGTAAAAACAAACAGAAAGTAAGGTTACATTCCTTACTGTCTCATCATCTATGTTACAATACCAACTTAAAACAAAATGTTTGTGAGCAGAGGCCTCTAATGTTTTAAGAATATCACAGTTCAAACTGAGATATGAGTATCAATAAGAAGGGCACAAAGAATGATTGTGCATAAATATATATGTGCTTAATAAAGTGCATCTCAGTACCTACGTCAGATAACATACAATTAAGAATCTCACAAGTGTGAAATTGAATAACCCTTTATTGGAAGTGACAGAATATCTAATTATGAACGTTAACAATACATCTGTAAGTTGGAAATTTAGTACCATGTAATATGAGTATATGGTGACAATACACTTAGGTGACAAAAGTAATTGAGTAGTGATACGCACATATACAGATGTCAGTAGTATCAATAGAAGGGCAGTGGATTGGCGGAGCTGTAATTCGTACTCAGATGATTCATGTGCAAAGGTTCCTGACATGATTATGGCCACACAATGGGAATTAAGACTTTGAACACAAGAGTGGTAGTTTGAGTTAGATGCATGTTATGTACAGTTCCAGAAATAATTATGGAATTCAGTATTCTCCAATTTGCAGTGTCAAGAGTGTGCTGAGAATACCAAATTTCAGGCATTACCTCTCACCACAGTCAAAGCAGTGGCCAACAGATATCACGTAGTGACATAGAGCAATGGCCATTGGATAGAGCTGTCAGTGCGAAGAGACAAGCAACACTGTGAGAGAGACTGCAGATCTTAATGTGGAACATAGAACAAACTTGTCCATTAGGACAGTGCAGTGAAATTTGGTGTTAATGGCCTATGGCAGCAGATGACCTATGCAAGTGCCTTCGCTAACAGCATGTCAGCATGTGTAGTGCCTCTCCTGGGCTCGTGACCCTATCGACAGGACCCTAGACAACTGGGAAATGAGGGCCTGGTCAGATGAGTCCAGATTTCAGTTGATATGAGCTGATGGTAGGGTTAGTGTGTCACAGAGCTCATGAAGCCATGGACCCAAGTTGTCGACAAGGCACTGTGCATGTTGGTGGTGGCTCATTAATTATGTGGGCTTTGTTTACATAGAATGGACTGGATCCTCTGGTCCAACTGAACCAACCAAAAACTGAAAATGATTGTTTGGGTGCTTGGAGATCATTTTCAGCCATTTTCATAAACAATGTTGTCTTGACACTGAGCCGCAGTTGTTTGCAATTGATTTGAAAAACATGGAAGACAGTTCAAGTGAATGATTTGGCCACCCAGATTTCCTGACATGAATCCCATTGAATATTTAAGAGACATAATTGAGAGGTCAGTTAATGCACAACATCCTGCACCAGCAACACTTTCACAGTTTTGGGCAGCTAGAGATGCAGCATGGCTCAATATTTCTGCAGGGGAGTTCTAACAACCTGCCGAGTCCATTCGAGGTAGAGTTGCTGCACTACGTCAGCAGACAGGAGGTCCAACATTATATTATGAGGTATCCAATGGCTTTTAGCATCTCAGTTTATATCATATGGCCCACTCATATGGGTATATTCTCCTCATATCGTAACATTATTTCTGAGAACTGTTAAAGCCTGATCAACAATTTCCAGAACAGATTCACTGCTATTTCTGCCTGGCAAAAATCCATACTCATTTTTTCAAAGTAATAGCTCAATTGAATATTGACTCAGGGAGTTGTTTATCACCCTTTTTGAATACAGGGATAACTTTGAGATTTTGAATGAATCCAGAAAAACTCCATACTGTAAACATCTATTAAAAATAAAACTTGGTGGCTTACTTATGAGTAAACTATTAGTTCAACAACATGCTTAGGCATCGGATAGCAGTCCATACTTTCAGAATTAGATAATGTGGAAACAGTTTTACAAACATTATCAGGTGTGATTTTTATCCCAATGAACTAAGGCCCTTCAGACAGCTGGGAACCAAGCTGGTTCCTTACAGATGCGTCAGTGCCCTTAATTTTGTCAGAGTTCTCCAATTGAAGTGACAAAGTAGCCATTCAATTCTCCTGGACCAACCAGATTTTGACATACGTGACTGGAAGAATTATCTTGTCTGATAATTTCCCATGCTGCCTTACACTTACTTGGAACACCTTCGATGTATCTTTTGCTGCTGTTTGGCTTGTATAAACTTAGCTTTGTAATACTTTTTACTTCTATTGTAAGCATTGTAATCCAGAGCCCTCTGTTCAGCCTGTCGATTATCCTAACTTTTATGTATTTGATTCAGTATGAGCATGTTTTCTCTAATTTCTCTCTGTTCTTTTGTGTACCAGTTAATTTTTATATCTTTGCATTTACTTGAGGAGCTAAATTTTGGTAATAGGGATGGGAAAACCACAGGAATTTAGATTTTTTTTTTAAATCTTCAGAATCGTTGTCAACTCAATTTTTCCTGTTTGACAATCATACACTGAGTCAGTTCACATTCATTAACTTGTCAATAAGTAACATAATGTGCTGCTCTCTGTGACCTCTTACCCTTGCCGCACTAATTTCATTTTAATTAAGTGGTTGCTTATGATTAAGTGTTAAAAACAATAGATGATGCTCTGCAAATACTCATTCCAGAGTCTCACTGCTTTGAATCTCCCATTTCAATATTAAAATCTTCATGGATAACAACCTTCATTTTCAGCTTAAAAAGTTTCTTAGTCACTAATTGAAACTGTTCAAAAAACTCATTTGTATACCTATTTGGGGACCTATGCATGCTCATGATTATTATATTTTCTTCAACCAGTCTTCCACAACTAAACTTAGCATTTGCTTCTGAAGAATATGGTATGATGTTTAATTTTGTAAATTTTACACCATGATTTATGTAAATTCCAGCATCACCACTTTTTCTGTTTTTCCTACACATTGTATTGGCTCTTGGATAACAAAACTCTCAATTTGATTTTCTGTTACCCAGTTTTCTGATACATGTATCACCTCTACATCCTTAATGTTACAAAAATGTTCAAATCCTAACACTTCATTTCTTGTACAACATAGACAGACTTTCAGCAGAGTAAATATTTTATCACTATTTTCTTTCTCAAGAGAGCACTCATTTGCATGTGACATATCCAAATTACACACACTATAATTGTCTAAATTGGAAATGCTGGGCTGTTTACGTCTGCTAAAATAGCATTTTCATCATTGCTCTTGGTTGTGACGGAGGCCACTACTGGCACTGTTATATCACACTGCAGGCTAAATTCTAGACATACATCACTTTTCCTTTGCAGAGGTGTAACTTTCTTAATCCACTGGTGCACATTTGATTTCATATGAACTATATCTGAGGTCTTACAACTAACAAAAGCCTTTCCCAGCTTGATGATTTGTAAACCATGTGCTCTATGAAATTTTCCTTAATGTGCATATATCAACATACGTTGCATTTTTATGAAGTCCCTGCATACATTTTGTACAGCCTTAGTCTTTTTTTCTACTTCCTTATTAAAACAGGACCAGTTATGTAGGTCATTGCAATGGGGTGCAGAGAAAAGATCACATAATTATTTGAGGGAAAGCACAAAATCTTTAGCATTGTTCTTTGCTACACCATTTGTCCCCACATGAAAGACAAGAAAATCATTACTGTTTACCCCAGACATTTTTTGTGACTGACTGCAGTTGCTGTCTTGAAATTCGTGTATAGTTTTATCATGTTGCTGATGTGATGTCTACACTTACTTCGTTGTTCAGAAGCTATTCCTCACCCTTGGCTATCAGTATAAATGCCAGCTTTACATGTACTTGTTGTGGGACGATAATTGTAGTTCAGTCTTTAAGGGGAAACGGTGGCAGTCTTGCACTGATATTTTTGTAAATCTACATCTTTGCCATTTTTTGTTCAATCTCATTAGCACACTTATGTATGGGATCAATATGATTTTTAAAAAAATTCAGAATTTTAATAACAATCTAATGCAGTGCGATAATTATGAATTTTTTGTTGAATTACTATTATGAGGTACACTTTTTCATAATTTCAAGGCACATTTGGCAATTTTTTTTAATGGTAAAATAATCTACACTAATAGGTGTACAATTAAGTGCAGTAACTTTTTGGTAAATTAATGCTATTATTTTCTTTGATGTTTTGGATCCAAACATTTTTTACAAGCAAATTTTTCAATATATTATCAACCACAAAACTGTGTATAATATCTTGATTAAAATTTTGTTCCACTTAAATATTGCTTCCAAGTAGAAGAATATTGTGCCAAATTTCATTGCAATCCTTCCAATAGTTTCTGATATGTGTGTTCCTGAAAGCAGTAAACCTTAAGTTGCAGAAAAATCATTTTAAAGTTTGGATGAAAAAAAAAAAAAAAATCTATCATACCTTAGCTACAACTGCCCATATCCATATTCCATTTCTTCCTCATCATCCTCTACTGCTCTTTTAGTTTCTCTGCTCCTTTGCCTAACAATTTTTTGTATGTTCTGGACTGAAGTCTCCGCCTTCGCGATTCTTTGCTTATTGCTGATCTGCAGTATCTGCTCAGTGAAGACTCCAGGTGTAAAGTCCCACTTGTTGACAATGTGAAATCTTACCACATTCCCATCGTTAAACACTGCTGCAGCTTGCAAAGGAGAAATCTTCACCACCAAACTGGAAACAAACAGTCTTTGGACATCTTTTCCAAATAAGAGCATTGAAACTTTCATTTGGGTTCTGTGTTTTCCCATGCAGAAATTTTTCTAGCAGTTCTGGTGAAGCCAGTGCTCTAAAAGTTGGTTTAATGGCCATTGAAACCTCATAAGGAAGGTTATTTGTATGGGTATAAGCTTCCCCACTTTCCTTACTTTTCAAAAATTTGCACCATTCATTGGAACAGAGGCCATGTTGAGGTGTAGTGTCAGTCGGCAAGTAATGAAACCAAATGGCCCATACTGCTTTCCTCATACTGTCCAAGCTTGTGAAGTTACTTCTAATTGCAGCACCGTAATAGACTTGTAGGCTGTCAATTCTCTTCTTTGTTAGTCTGTTTTTACCTCTCAGTGGCTTCCCAACCTCTAGTAGCTTGCCTTTGTCTGCAACAAGTCTTCGGAATCGTCCACCCATCCTCTTCTGAATATGTCAGTTTCTCACTTTATATTGGAAATATACTTTACCACGCCTAGGCATTGTAAAAAGATCAAAAGATTCAACCTTGCACAAAGAATGCCACAATAAATCAAGTGTCACTCAAATTCCACTGAACAGCACAAAATGTGTTTACAACACTCCACGTCCTTCTAAAGCTATATTTTCTAGGTTCACAGGCCAAGTTCTGCAATAAAATTTTTCCTCCATTTGGTACATTGGAAAGCAGGCTTGGCACATTACACTGCTTAGGGTTTTAATTTTTTATGCCATTTGTAGTTCAAATTTCAAGGAAAAAATTTGAGATAATAATCTCAATTATATTTACTATCAAATAAGCAAATAAAAATAATTTGTAAATTTTTCATTATTTCTGCCACTACAGATACCTGCAGTGTTTTGAATCACATTTTCCACATCATTTTTGCCAACAAGAGATGATAGTACCCGGGGAGAATTTAAAATAGTTGGTAAATGAATATTGTTGACAATCATGTTACATGGGTTATTTTTCCACCGTGAAATACATTCCAGTTTCATCTTACTTGCACAGTATTCGATCTTACCATGCAGTTGGACACTGTTCAGTTTTTGCACAGCCCATATTAGAAAGTATTTGAAAAAGATTGTCACCCACAAAATTTTTGTATATTACAGTCTTCCGTGGTTTTTACTTTGTCTGTTGTCTTGTGTGAAACTTTCATTCACTTTCCCCGAGTTGTTTGAACTACCTTGTGGATGATTTGCTGAGTTTTGCCTTGATAGCAGATCACTTTTAAAATAGGAAGCATATTCCCTCAACTTCAGTGCTAATTGGGTTAATTCACCTGTTGTTATGCATCACTCAAAAAGTGCTACGACCCAAATGAATGAGAGCGCTTATTTCTGAGAAAAGACAAAGTGAAACTGTCTTTAAGATTCTGTTGAATTACTGCAACCACAACAGTAGTATTGGGTAGGATGAGTGCCCTAGCTGCAAGAATTTTTGGTGGTATCAGAGGGATACAATCAAGGTATTACTTAAAACTGGCAGAAGAATGAAATAACAATTGTAATGAGAGAACACAATAGCAGTCGGACTGGTCTGTCTTAAGACACCAATAACCTGTGAGATACTGTTAATGTAAGAAATTACTTACATCATTTTTTAAGTTATTACAATTAAAAATCTGGTATGATGCAATGCCTAATGAAGAGTATAAAGCAGGGACTGCCAAGAATTCTGCAGGCATGCAGTTCTCTAACTTGTGTGGTCTGTTAACTGGCTGCACACTTCCTCACTATCGCACTACACTGTCTTATCTGTTAGGGGAGGAAGCAGGAAACACACCACGTTTAGATGGCAGTGCAGCTGCGCATGGAACTCTAGGTCTTGCATGTTTCTTGGTTGCGTATTTCATAACAACATGATCACAAACAAAATAATTTTCAATGTTATTTAATTATTTTTGGCATACTTAAATTGTAGGTTTTTGTCACTTAGGTTTAGGTTGCCTTGTAATTGTAGCTCAGTTTCATAATTTAAAAAGCCTTTACCACACACGTCTATCAAAACACCATGTTTGCGAAAGACATTCTACAGCTTTATCGTGAAAGAATTTGTCTTTTAAATGGGAATTGCATTACAGATCGAACAATTCCATCAGCACATGTGCAGGAGTGCTTTCAACTGAAACGGCAAACTATATACAGGGTGAGGCAGCGAAGTCATAACACCCCTTGTATCTCCCCAACTGTAATAGATACAAAGATGTTGTTTGGACAGTGAATTTCAGGGACAGGGGCTACTTGAATACATCACATTTCATGTTTGTGCTATTTTTTTTATTAGAGAGATATGAGACCATCTTCAGTTTTTTTAAATGGAACCCTATGTTAAATTTTAGCATAACATGATGGGCTTAAACAGAAGTTTCAAATATGTGTATATCATAATATTTAGGCGAATAGTTTTTGAGACACAGGTATGTTCTTGTATCGTGTTCGTCCTTCGATGTGGTGTTGTCCAATGTGACCTTTCCTGTTCACCACTGAGGAACTTAACAGGGAAGGCATTGTTTTCCTGCTTCTCGATGATGCCACAGGTGGCACACGAGGTAGCTGGAGAAAAGCGTATAAATGTGCTGCTGGAGTAATGAGACACTGCATTTCCATCGCAGTTTCTTGGAGCAGACATGTACACCAATGAATAAAAGTTAGATATGCCATCAAATGGGGTGATTTTGGACGGTTTTGTCATTATTTTGATTGTAACTTTCGTATATATTCTTAGATTAAATTGATTGTTAAGGAGGTGGTAGGGTATATATGTAACGATTAAAATATCCCAGAACCAGAAAGTGTATGTGTAGGTATATTTATCTGAGGCAGTTAAATAAAGTGTCCGAAGTCACCCCATGGATTGGGGTGATTTTGGACACATGTGCGTTTTAAATCTCTGTCCGAAGTTACAGTATATAGAGGGCGAATTCGGACAGTTACTGCCTTTTTTTATAAATTCTACATGCTTCTTATTTTATTTTGGTGACATTGTATACATTTTAAGGCAGCCCTTTGTTACAAATAAGTGATATGGAATGAGATAATGAATTTTATATATTACAGATAAGTTTTAATTTTGCAAGAATGTAAATAAAAAGTCTCTTTGTTCACTTCTGCATGAGCTTGTTTAATATTTTCGCTTAAACAAACGGAAAGATCTTCTGACTGTTGTTTGAGGAATAAATGCACCCATTCTTCTCCTGGCAAATTATTATGAAATTTATTCTCTTTTCGGCCGGATTTATCAAGGTAGCCTTTAACTAAATATCTAATATCCAATTTAGTGAAGGGTAATCCCCAATGTGCAGCTCACGAGATACCTTGCTTCAACATTTCTTCTTCTTTATTTAGCACTGGCTGTGCTTCAATTTTTTTCGAATGTGCTTCCTGCACTTTATTTTGTAGGGTTGATTTAGGTATACCATACTAATCAAATGCTTTTCTGTACGATAATTTACGACTTTGAATATCATGAACAGCTTTATCTAAAGGTTCTGGGTCATAATTACACCGTACTGTAGCACCTCTCCTGTTCTTATAAGCTCTTGGCATTGTTCAAAATTGCCCCACACAGTACACAGATTTACAAAAACTGTCATTATTTTATAACCTTGCATGAGAAACTCGACAAACTTGCACAGAAATGGTCTCAATGCTGTTAGCTACTGAGCGCGTCGACAATTACGGTTACAATAACTTCCCGCTCGGTGCAACAATAGAACGTGTCCACTTTACAATAATGCATGAATTTTTAACACTGAGACTGTTCGTAAATTATTCACCTAGGGAAACAATTGACGCAAAATAAAAGTTGTGGAAAGCGATAAATGCAATCTTGTGCTTAAAATAACTGGTGCACAGATGTTAAAATAAGTAACTCTTTCTTCCTATGCAGTAGAAAAGAGCAAATAAGCCATACTGTCCAAATTCGCCCTGGTGTCCGAAATCACCCTGTTTGACGGTGGTTCTAGTGAATGGTGAAAGCAGAAGAAATTATGTTAGAGCAATAAAGCGATATGGAGAGCTGTATCCTGATCGTGAGCATCCTATGCGCCAGCTTCTTGCACATATTTGCAAGAAACTACTTGAATCAGGATCATGGAATGCCATACAGAGGACAAGGCAGAAAACTGGAACTGGCGAGGTACATGAAGAGGGCATTCTAGTGTTGGCGCATAACGACCCTACTGTTTTATTGCAATGTATCGCTTTGGAATGTCATATAAGTCAGAGAAGTGTTCTACGCATATTGCACCAGCATAGAGTTCACCCATTTAACCTCCCATTACATCAAGCACTCTCTGGTGTGGATTTCAAACGACGCCAGGAATTTTGCCCGTTTGCCCTGCAGCGCCTTCATGATGATCCAACGTTTCTTCAATGGGTGCTTTTTACTGATGAAGTGACTTTGACCAACCACGGTAATGTGAATTTACATAATATGCATTACTGGTCAATAGAGAACCCTCATTGGCTTCGACGGATACAGCATCAGCAACTGTGGAGTGTTAACGTGTGGTGCGGCATCATCGGAAATGTCATTATGGGGCCGTACGTCATTGTGGGTATACTAAATGGCAATAACTATGCACAGTTCCTGTGAAACATTCTGCCAATTTTACTGGAAGAGGTACCACTAACTACATGTCAGTGCATGTGGTTCCAACATGATGGCTGTCCTGCTCACTCTCCCCGTGTGGCTACAGAGCTGTTAAATGAAAAGTTCCCAGATTGTTGTATAGGGTAATGTGCTGAAGTGAAGTGGCCAGCCTGGTCTCCTGATTTGACCCCTCTTGATTTTTTTTCTGTGGGGAGCAATCAAACATAAAGTGTATGCTCAAATACCAACTACTCCAGACTATATGAAGCAACGTATCATCGAACTGTGTGCTGATACCTCACGTGACACCCCCACAAATCATTCAAACGGCAACTACAAATGTGTATTGCAGCAGAGGGGAAGCATTTTGAGCACATGCTTCAGTAAAGTTTTGTATCGTGTACAGTATGTATTTTGCATCTTTGTATGTATTTGCTTTGTATTGTGATCAATAGTAAATATTTTCAAATAAAAAACAAATATGTATGAAGTAATTGTGACCAATAAGGGCCTCCTCATTTACATTTGTATTTCTGCTACTTAAAATGTATTAACATCTTGTAGTATTTTAATACTGTACATTGTCTGCTATTTTGGTATCACAGTTGTCAAATAACTGAATAATATTTGCATGACATCATCAGTTAATTTTTGTGCAAAATATTGCATTATGTATTACCGTATTTACTCGAATTTAAGCCGCACTCGAATCTAAGCCGCACCTGAAAAATGAGACTCGAAATCGAAGAAAAAAAATTTTCCCGAATCTAAGCCGCACCTGAAATCTGAGACCCGAAATTCAAGGGGAGAGAAAAGTTTTAGGCCGCACTTCCAAATCGAAACAAAGTTGGTCCATTGTAATATGAGACAAAATTTAGGTTGAATGAATGACGATACAGCTGTAGTAGTTTGGTTCGAGTCGTAAGCTTAGCAGTTAAGCTTTACCAGGTAGCCGTTGTTATGCGTCAGGCGCTCCATCCGTATTTATACGGGTACCTTTCCTTTTTCACGTGCTTCATCTGGTTTGAATTGATTGCTTATTTTTCTTTGATCTGACAAGTGCAGTTCTCTTTGTTATAGGTGTTTCCGTCACTCAAAGCTGAAAATGCATTACTGTACTGTGTCGTGCATTGTTTGTCGCATTCTGAAAATGAGGGTTTACGGCCTGTCGCCGTTCGTGGCATGGCTTGCTTTTGTGCATGCTACTGCCGCTTACAATTAAAAAAAAACAGAGAGGAATCATCTCATTAGCGAAACAATGGCAAGAGACTGATATTCATTGCTACTTACACTGCTGCTTTCTTTGATAATGATCAACAAGAACCAAATAATAGATGTTCTGAACGAGAATTTAGCGAAAATTTTTTCCGTTTGAAAATCTTTGCAGACGCCTCTTTAGTACAATACATTATGCACAGAAATTAGTCATCTTAGATTTAAAAATCTAGTCAATTGCCGTGCTTCATTTCTGACTGTATCACTATTAGGCATAAGAATAATACAAATATAAACATGACATGGTATGTATATTCTTCTGCGTCTGCTGTAGTCTCACTCTAGTTTCGTAGTTTATTAGGCGGACAGGATTTAAATGAGATAGCAGCAAACACGATAGAATACATGGCAAAATGTTTATATTCGTATTATTCTTATGGTGAAGAGAATACTGCATGTGATTCACAATTCATAAAAGTTCCTATTAGTAACCATTTCTTCTCACAGTTAGGAAAAAATTCAGAAAGCAGAGTTGGCCATATTGACAAATATCCCAAACAGTCTTGCCAGTCGGATTTTCGTAGTACATTGAAATGCTGCTACGTTCGAAGAGGAACAATACGGAATTTGTATTTACTTCGTTGGATAATGTATGAAAATGCAGTGGTCAAAACTCGGAGAGCGGAGAAAAAACAGCTCGTCTTCCACCTTTTTTTTATTTATTTACTGACGCAGAGGTTTTGGTGCCAGTATTTGTCTTTGTGCCTGCGAAGCATGCCTGCATAGCGCTACATATATTCGACGACAGAAGTTAGTTGTGGCGGCAGCTACCAATATTTTTCAGAACTTCCGCTTACTTTGCACTCGATTTTAAGCTGCAGGCGGTTTTTTGGATTACAAAAACCGGAAAAAAGTGCGGCTTAGATTCGAGTAAATACGGTACTATTGTCGGGTAAATGGGCGTGTTTGTGTAAGAATGGACAGGGAGGAGGGGGTAAGTAGCAGAAAAGAGAGAAATAAAAAAGAAATGAAAAGACTGGGTGTGGTGGTGAAATGATGGCTGTGTAGTGAGGCCAGGAGGGTTACAGGAATGTAGGATGTATTGCAGCGAAAGTTCCCACCTGCGCAGTTCAGAAAAGCTGGTGTTCGTGTGAAGGATCCAAATGGTACAGGCTGTGAAGCAGTCATGAGATGAGGGATAGCTAACTATAGGCCAATATCACTACTGACAAGCTTTTCAAAAGTTTTAGAGAAACTAATGCATGCCAGGATAGTTGAGCATCTCAGTGAACACAATAGCTTCAGCAAAAGTCAGTTTGGATTTCAGAAAGGTTTGTCAACAGAAGATGCAATATTTGCATTTACTGGCAAACTCTTGGAATCTATCAACAAAAAACTGAAAGTGATTGGCATATTTTGTGACCTAACAAAAGCATTTGACTGTGTAAATCACCAAATTCTTTTACAAAAAGCTGCACATCTCGGTATAAGTGGTGCAGCAGGGAAATGGCTCAACTCATATCTGTCAAACAGAAAACAAAAAGTTGTAGTAGATAGTCAAGATGGTGTCCCAATATCTTCAGAATGGGGTACCATCACATATGGAGTGCTGCAGGGCTCAGTTCTGGGGCCCCTACTTTTTATTATATTTATAAATGATCTTCCTCTCTCTACGGAATATTGTAGATTCACCATTTTCGTGGATGACACTACACTACTTATTGATAATTCGGAAGATAAGCTTGAGGTAACGGCAAATAAGGTTTTAAATGAAACGGTGAACTGGTTCAGCATTAATGGTCTTATTTTAAATTACTGTAAAACAAACTACATTCAGTTCCACAAAACATCCAAAGATGAGGAAATATTTGTAAAGGTAGGTGAGCAGACAATAAACAGGGTAGATTCCTCAAAATACCTAGGCTTGCATATTGATAGCAAACTGAATTGGTCCAGCCACATCGTGGATCTGTGCAAAAGACTAAGTTCAGCAACATATGCATTGCGCATTGTTTCTTCTTATAGAAATATGGAAACCATGAAGTCAGCGTATTATGGTTACTTTCATGCAATTATGGCATTTGGAATTATATTTTGGGGAAATCAGCCACTGGCTAAAAAAGTACTGTGTGTACAAAAGAGCCATAAGGATCATGTGTGGAGTCCATCCTAGAGCCACATGCAGGAATCTTTTTAAGAAGCTTGAAATACTTACATCCACTGCGCAATATATATTCTCATTGATGTGCTTCATAATGAAAGAAAAATCCATCTTTAAGCTGAATAGTGCATATCACAGTCACAATACTAGAAGGAAACATGATATCCACTATGAACAGCCAAATCTAAGTATGGTGCAGAAAGGAGTCCATTTCAGTGGCTGTAAGATTTTTTAATGCCCTCCCTTCAAGAATTAAGTGTTTGATAGATGATGATCTCCTGTTTAAAAAAACCTTAAGGCAGTTCCTATTGCAAGAATCATTTTATACATTAGAAGAGTTCCTGAACTACAGTGTTTAAGTAAACATATATTTTGCAATATTTATTTCTTTGTAACACTTATTATTTTGTAATCTTGATCTCTCTCTCTAAAATGTATTTTTGTAGTGGGATCTAAGTTACTGTTCACTGTTTTTTGTTTTGTAATCTCTATCTATATCTAACATGTATTTTTTTTTGTAGTGGGACCTAAGTTACTCTTTACTGTTTTTGTTTTGTTTTATGTATTACCATAAATTCTGGCCAAAAGCTTGTAAAATTGACACGTTCGATATCCTGTGATACTGTCACAACATGGATCACTGGAACAAGAGATAAATAAATAAATAAAATAAAATAAATCATGTTTGTCAGTGTGTTCAGCAACAGGGTGGTCCACTTGTTTTTGGCCACAGTTTATCTGTGGCCATTCATGCAGACAGACAGCTTGTTGGTTGCCATGCCTACTTAGAATGCAGCACAGTGGTTGCATCTTAGCTTGTAAATCACATGACTGGTTTCACAGGTAGCCCTGCCTTTGATGGGTTAGGTGATGTTAGTGACTGCACTGGAGTAGGTACTGGTAGGAGGATGTATGGAACAGGTCTTGCATCTAAGTCTATTACAGGGGTATGAGCCATGAGGTAAGGGATTGGGAGCAGGGTTTGTGTAAGGATTTTTTTAAAGCACATATACAGGTTCAGGCAGCTAAGTCGTAACACTCATCCATCCTTATTTCTCTTTATTTCTCTCCTTTCCACTACTTACCCCCTCCCCCTCTCCCCTCCCCTCCTCACCTTCTCTCCTGCCCTCCGTCTAAGCTGCAACACTTCACTGTCCGCCACTCCCATCATACTATCCCTCCCCTCCCTGCCCCAGCCTCCTCCTTATCCCCACCCAGTCACCATTCCCATCGTGCACTGGTGCTGCTGCCTTAATGGCCGAAAGCTATAATTGTGTGAAAATTTTTGTTATGCCTATCCTGACTCAGCATCTCTGCTATATGGTGAGTAGCAACTTTCCTTCTCTGGTATTGTTACAGTTCATCCTGAATTTTCCATTGTTTGAAATTAAAAATTCAAAAATTTTTAGTTCATCAAGATTTTTTAGAGTCAAAAACAGCTTACATTAAATGGCAAAAGATTTCAACAGAGTTTTGTTGGTACTTTTTATTCTTAAGGTCAGTCTGTTCATTCAGAATATTATCAGGGCTGCATTTCATACATGTGTAGATCTGTTTCTTCCAAAATATCCTTATAATGTCTCTATTTTACCATGTATAAAATTTTCATATGCTTACTCATAGTGCCAGTGTTATGTTAAAGATGTCACAAATGTCTTCCAAACGCTACTTGGATATTTTGAGTTACATGTTACTCATATCTTATCTTCAGTTTTCTATCTATCTCCCTTATATGTACTTGATCACATTGACCACATACTAATTGGTATACACGTGATTGATCATATGTAGAAATCTTTCATTGCTTGCCTGGAACATAACCCAGATGTTACTATTTCTAAAAAGTTGTCTAATTTTCTATGATGGTTTACCAGTGTGAGGTAAGATTGCAAACATATGTTATCTTTTCTTGTTTTATATTGTCAAATATTTATTTCTTTACACTGTCTTCAGTTTACTTCTCTCTATTTTCTTATAAAGATAAACATCATTTCTGCTAGCTACACACTGAAGTATGTTGAGTTTACCATTAATATTTTGTTTGTAGAAAGGAAGTCTAAGAATCCTCTCACTCCCAGCATGGAAAAATGCATGCTGATATCTGAAAGGATAGCATCAACTGTCAGGAATGATATCAGTTGTTCATTTGCTAAACATATGAAAGTGGAGTTTTCCATCAGTGGCAGAAATTTTCAAATTTAGCAAATTAATTTCCCCATTTTTTTCTGTTTAAATGGTGTATACTTCACATTAAAGCTTAATAGATTAGTCTAATCATGTAGTTAACTTATTTTGCCATAAATTACATTGAATAAAATGATGGTGTTGTCAACATATCTTCCGTAGTACACTATTTTGTTAGCTGATTGCTTCTGCTCATTGAACAGTTTATTCTTGATGTTGTCCATGAAAATGAAAATGTTTGGCAAAGTTCCAGTAAGGCAACATACCAAATCAATCTGTTTACTTGATTGTAATAATCACCATTGAAACGGAAGTAATTTTGGGACAGTAAAATGGTCAAATGATCAAACAGTTCAATAAATTTTGGATTACAAAGTTACCTATATTTCAGGTGGTTACATTTGACTCAGTTTATGGTTTCTTGTACAGGCACATTAGTGTTCAGATTTGTCATATATAGAGAAATTTTGACCCTGTGTGGGATATCAACATCTTTAACTTGTTCAAGCAACTCTGTGGCACTTTAATCATGTTATTATTAGACAGTATAGTTTTTAGTAATAATTGTATTAAACTTCTGGATGATTAACCTATACAACCAATGTAAATCACAGTAGGTCTTATTGGATTACATGTTTTCTCTATTTTGGACTGAAATCTCAGTCTTGGTGCCTTAAGAGTCATGACAATATTACTCTTACATAGAAATGAACATTTTAATGACTTATTTTGTGATGTTTTAATAGTATTAAGGGTTTCTGTCTAACATTTTTTCCATTTGTATGAAAAAACTAATAATTATATCTATATACTGTGTCTCATTCATTATTATGACAGAATTCCCTCTATCTGCTTTTAGTAATAGGGTTTCATAATTTTTAAGCTTCATATTAATACCTTTGAAGCACTTTGTCATCATTATAACTGATATTTTTCTCCATGTAATTTAGGAGAATGGTGTAAGTCATTACTTACTTCAATAGTATATCATTAGTTTTTGGTGTCATAAGGCATACAAGCCAGCCTTTATGAACGTAAACTCACCTTATGGTTTGCATCTTAAGCTACAGCCAGATATGGATTAACAATCGGTTTATACCCCTCAGATATTGTAAATTTTTTTATGACTTGGGGTTTATTTGTCTCGTAATCTACATAATCTAAATCATTCGATTCACGTACCAGAGACACATCAAATTGTGGCTAAACTTCACCATAAACAAAAAACAGCTGATGTTAACAAGAATAATAATAATAATAATAATAATAATAATAATAATAATAATAATAATAATAATAATAATAATAATGGAGCAGCATATGGTCAAACCCGGTACAACATAACAGGCATGCACGGTGGATACAAGCAGAAACAGACACATACAAGATGATACCACAAATGCCTGAAGTGATAATTTTGCAACATGAAGTCACCCGAGCAATTAATTCTACACACAATTGGAAAGCCCCTGGAAATGATAAAATAGCAAATTACTGGCTAAAGAAGTTCACCTCAACACATTCACATCTAACTAAGTTATTTAACAGTTACATTGCAGACCCATACACATTCCCTGATACACTTGCACATGGAATAACCTATCTGAAACCTAAAGATCAAGCAGACACAGCAAACCCAGCTAAATATCGCCCCATAACATGCCTACCAACAATATACAAAATATTAACTTCAGTCATCACACAGAAATTAATGACACATACAACACAGAACAAAATTATAAATGAAGAACAAAAAGGCTGCTGCAAAGGAGCACGAGGATGTAAAGAGCAACTGATAATTGATACAGAGGTGACATATCAAGCTAAAACTAAACAAAGGTCCCTACACTACGCATACATTGATTACCAAAAAGCCTTTGATAGTGTACCCCACTCATGGTTACTACAGATATTGGAAATATACAAAGTAGATCCTAAATTGATACAGTTTCTAAACACAGTAGTGAAAAACTGGAAAACCACACTTAATATCCAAACAAATTCAGATAACATCACATCACAGCCAATACAGATTAAGCGTGGAATATACCAAGGAGACTCATTAAGCCCTTTCTGGTTCTGTCTTGCTCTGAACCCACAATCCAACATGCTAAATAATACAAATTATGGATACAATATTACTGGAACATACCCACACAAAATCACACATTTGCTATACATGGATGATCTAAAACTACTGGCAGCAACAAATCAACAACTCAACCAATTACTAAAGATAACAGAAGTGTTCAGCAATGATATAAATATGGCTTTTGGAACAGACAAATGTAAGAAAAATAGCATAGTAAAGGGCAAACACACTAAACAAGAAGATTACATATTGGAGAACCACAGCGACTGCATAGAAGCGATGGAAAAAACAGATGCCTATAAATACCTAGGATACAGACAAAAAATAGGAATAGATAATACAAATATTAAAGAAGAACTAAAAGAAAAATATAGACAAAGACTAACAAAAATACTGAAAACAGAATTGACAGCAAGAAACAAGACAAAAGCTATAAATACTTATGCTATACCAGTACTGACCTACTCATTTGGAGTAGTGAAATGGAGTGACACAGACCTAGAAGCACTCAATACACTTACACGATCACAATGCCACAAATATAGAATACATCACATACATTCAGCAACAGAAAGATTCACATTAAGCAGAAAGGAAGGTGGAAGGGGATTTATAGATATAAAAAACCTACATTATGGACAGGTAGACAATTTAAGAAAATTCTTTCTAGAACGAGCAGAAACTAGCAAAATACACAAAGCAATCACTCATGTAAATACATCAGCTACACCATTGCAATTTCATAACCACTTCTACAACCCTTTAGATCACATAACATCAACAAATACAAAGAAATTAAATTGGATAAAGAAAACACTACATGGCAAGCACCCGTATCATCTAACACAGCCACACATAGATCAAGACGCATCCAACACACGGCTAAGAAAAGGCAATATATACAGTGAGATGGAAGGATTCATGATTGCAATACAGGATCAAACAATAAACACCAGATATTACAGCAAGCATATTATTAAAGATCCCAATACCACAACAGATAAATGCAGACTTCGCAAACAACAAATAGAAACAGTAGATCACATCACAAGCGGATGTACAATACTAGCAAATACAGAATACCCCAGAAGAGATGACAATGTAGCAAAAATAATACATCAACAACTTGCCATAAAACATAAACTAATAAAACAACACGTTCCCACATACAAGTATGCACCACAAAATGTACTGGAGAATGATGAATACAAATTATACTGGAACAGAACGATTATAACAGATAAAACAACACCGCATAACAAACCTGACATCATACTCACCAATAAAAAGAAGAAATTAACACAACTAATCGAAATATCCATACCCAATACAACAAACATACAGAAGAAAACAGGAGAAGAAATTGAAAAATACATCCAACTAGCTGAGGAAGTCAAGGACATGTGGCATCAGGATAAAGTTGACATTATACCGATTATACTATCAACTACAGGAGTCATACCACACAATTTCCACCAGTACATCAACGCAATACAGCTACATCCAAACGTAGACATACAACTACAGAAATCCGTAATTATTGATACGTGTTCAATAACCCGAAAGTTCCTAAATGCAATATAACACATACTGTACAGTTTGCTCAAATTATCATTTCATCATCTATGAATTCTTCTATTGAATAGTGGCATTCCTCCCACAGAATCTGCTGTAGCCTAATTTTTAAAATTTTGGCTTCATATTAAACATGTTTTTTGCCCATTAACTAGTTATATATTATCATCCCCATATACTGTTATCTCGATAGTATAAAATTATTTTTATTTCTTGTGTTATATTTATGGAAAAATGATTCTCCTCAAACAGTTTGTCTGGTGTGTAGGAAGATTATAATTTCATAAAAGTATATGGAGGGAACAGTTAGGATTTGCAGTTTTGAAATAAAGACCCTGTTTACTGTGCAGTGCACATGTATAAGACAATTTGCAGTTTCAGCTTTCGAGATACACTGCTTGAACTTCCTGAGAAAATTATCCCATATCTAATGACAGATTCAAACTAACTAAGATAAGCAATTTTTTGTGTACTCAAGTCAGTGGAATTTCTTAGTTTGATAGGAAGTCAGTGTGTGTATTCCAGCTCAAGTTGCTGTCCACATTTAGTCCCAGGAATTTGATCATGTCAACTTCATTCATAGGTTGATTGTTATGTTGTACTTAAAGTTCCACACATTTTGAATGTTTGGTTTTGAAATGTACCATATGGGTTTTTGCAATGTTCAGTTTCAACCCATTTAAGTGGAACCAGTTTTCTGAGGTATCCTGTTTGCTTATAATGGAGCTTGGAATTTTTTCTGAATCGTCATCTTCAATTAAAACAAAGTATCATCTGCAAACAGAACTGATAGGGAATTTATGTTTATGGGTAAGTCATTTACATAGAATAGGAACAAGACTGGCCCCAAAATGGAGCATTGACACACACCATGTGATACTGTACTCCATTTAGAATAATAATTCACTGCATCTGAGGTGATAGTGACCCTTTGTTTTCTGTTGTGTAAGTGTGATGTTAGCCAATTTAGAGCATTGTCCTTAATCCTGTATTTGTCTAATTTGTAGATAAGCAAATCATGATTCATGGAGTAAAATGCTTTTGCGATATTACGGAAGATGCCTGCAACTTTACTCCTCTCATCCAATGATTCACGTATATTTTCAATAAAGTTATTCACTGCATCCAGAGTGTTTTTTTCCTGTTTGAAATCCAAATTGGTTACTTACAATAATGTCTTTTTTTTTACAATAAAGTTTTGGATCTGATTTGCAGCTACTTTCTCTAATACTTTTGACAGGAATGGAAAAATAGAAATAGGTCGATAGTTACCCATGTCTTCCCTTGACCCATTCTTGAACAGAGGTATGACTTCAGCATACTTCAAAACATTGGGAAAGCATCCCTGTTCGAAAGACTGGTTGAATATTTTAATTAGGGGAGGTGCTATTATGCCACACACTGTTTTGATCACTTTATTGGGTATCCCATCCCACCCAGCAGAGTTTTTATTTTTTATTGATAGTATAACATTGTCCACATTCTTTATTGTGACTTTCTAACAATCTGTAAGATACTCAGCTTCTTAGTGGATCACAACTCTGACACTCTGCTACATCAACATCTGACTTTGCCACATGTATGAAGGATTCATTTAAACACACAGATATTTGAGCTGGGTATAGAATAAAGCTGTCATTCACTTTAATCCTAGATATTTCATTATTACTAACTCAAGAAAGCTACTTAAAAAATTGTTTAAGTTACTATTACTTGAAATAGAGCCATTGTAAAGCTATTCAACCTCTCCTGACTTATTTCTAAATGTAATTGTGTAATGTGATAAAATAATACTATGAATTTTGTGTAATGTGATGACACATACAAATTCTTTGCAGCTAAGGCACTCACGCTATCCTGCACAGCTGTTGTGGTTGTAGTAATGTAACAATCTTACTAGAGTTTTTCACTTAGTTATTTTCTGAGAAATAAACTATTTTGATAAATTGTGTCTTAGTAATGTTTGTATGATGTATGACAGTGGGATGTTTAACCCAATAATCATTGAAGCTGGGAGTATGCTTCCTTTTTGTTATAGTGTAATGTACTCATAAAATGCTTGATAGTGCTAGATTATCTTGTGATCAAAATGAATGAATAGTGCTACTGCAAATGCTTACATTATGTAGTCTCAATACTTAATTCAGTGTTGTCATTCACCATTAAAGTAGAATGTGTAGTGTGGTTATTGATGCTACAGGATATACACACATGTTGGTGAGTGTGATACTCAAACATTATTATCATGACATTATTACCATATGTTCTAAATGCATTGAATATTGTCGTCATATACCCACATTGCACAGTATTAAAGTGCTAAATTATAAAATAACAGATCTAGTGTTTATGTTCATAATCAGATGTTGCTGTCACTACAAATACAGAATTACTCAATTATATACTTCTCACATTGTTAGTTGTATGTTACTAAAAGTATTTACTGAGATGCAGTTCATTAAGCATGTGCATATTTATGCACCATCATTCTTTGCATCCTTTTTATTGATACTTGCCTGATATCTCAGTTTGAACTGTGGTATTCTTAAAATATTATAGGCCTCTGCTTACTTTTTTTATAAGTTGTTGGTATCATAATGTAGATTAATCAGACAGTAAGGAATGTAATCCTACTTTCTTTTGGTTTTTATCCTACTACCTGTTTGGATTATCAATCTGCACATGCCCCACCCCACTAGTACCACAAAATATTCTTTTTGGCTGAGGCACTTACTGGATATTCAATATAGTGTCGGTGGTGGTGGTGGTGGTGGTGGTGGTGGTGGTGGTGGTGGTGGTGGTGGTGGTGGTGGTAATGACAATTTTACTCTAATTTCTATATTTTTTGTCACTTCTCAAACTCTTTGAAGCGTGCATGTATTAACAATTTTTTAATGATGTATAAAAATTGTTAGTACTGTCCAATAAGCAATAAGCCTTGAAGATGAGTAAATATGCTTTTCATTGTTCAGTGGTATATAGTATTAAAAAGATGATTATTGGGTGGGCTTGTTTAGTGATAAATATTGAATGTATACTGCTGTGGCATATATTTAGTATAGGTGACTGTGATACTGAAACTTTTTTTTATGAAGTGCTGTCACCATAGACTCAAAATTCATAGTATTATTTTATGTAATAATAAACTGAATACTGTTGGTGTTGCAAATTATGTACATTCATATGTCGATTTCATTTCTCATACATGGCTATTCAAATTCCATTCTCGTATGTTGAACTTGCAGTTCAGGTTGGTTACAAGCTGGACAAACCTTTAAGCAACTAGAAGTAGCATCAACCTCCTTCAATGAAATTAGTAGAATTATAAACATTTTAGAAAACTAAAACTCATGTACTGTTGATGGAAACTGAAACAGAATTCACAAAAGTTGTTCTAAGTAATGTCCTTAGTGCTGTATGTAAGGCAACACTGGCACATAGAATTTTTCCAAACAGGTTAATACGTGCAACTGTTAGACTTATTTATAAGAAAGGTAACAAGACAGACTTGAACAGTAGTCATCCAGTTTCCTTTCTGACATCTTTCTGCTATAATATTAAAAAAAAAAAAAAGCAGTGTACTTGAGTAGTCTCAGATTTACATACAAACAGTTTACTTGGCATTTCACAGTTCACATTCCAGAAAGGTTTCCTGGTGAAGAATGCCAGCTATACATTCACTCATCAAATAGTAAAAGCTTTCAGTAATAAAGATCACCAGTTAATATTTTTTTGAGCAATCTGAGGCATTTGATTGTGTAGATAAAGTTACTCCCACAGAAAAACTTGTTCTGTGGTGTTGATGGTGGTACCCACAGTTATTTTGAATCATACTTAACAGATTGCAAAGTACTGTACTGAATAATTCAATATTGGAAGGGTAGAAAATTTTAGTGGCTGTGAGGAAATGACAGAGTCCCACATGATTCAATTTTGGGTCTACCACTCTTCCTTACATATGTGAAAGACCTTCCACTTAAATCAGCAAGGAGAATTGATATTGTTTGTAAACAATGCTAGTGTTATAATTGTTATAACTTCAAGTTGAACAAATATATTTCAAGGACGATGCAATACATGAAGTCGCAGATCAAGTAAACAGAGTAAGACGTGTGTACCCGTTAACTGTCAAATGATAACTGAGTCCAAGTCTAGCAGCTGGCTGGCTGGCTGGCTGGCTGGCTGCCTGCCTGCCTGCCTGCCTGCCTGCCTGCCTGCCTGCCTGCCTGCCTGCCTGCCTGCCTGCCTGCACTTTGAAAGATCGGCAAGTCACAACAATAATAAATTCCATTGGAGAGCAAGTAAAAGAAGAGATTGTAAAAGATTCTTTCCAAAGAATTATTAAGTGTTTCTCAGAAAATGGACTCCCTCTAAATTTTGAAAAAAACATACTATATTCATACCAGTAGCCACGTGAAGTAGCCACATGGTTTTAGATGACATGTCACAGATTGTGCGGCCTCTCCCACTGGAGGTTAGAGTCCTCCCTCGGGCATGGGCGTGTATGTTGTTCTTTGCATAAGTTAGTTTAAGTAGTGTGTAAGTCTAGGGACCGATGACTCCAGCAGTTTGGTCCCATAGGAATTCACACACATCTGATCATCATACCAGCAACTGATGTAGCACATGAGCAGGAGCCAGTAAATAGGGCAGAATGCTCCATATTTTTGGTTCTACACATTGATGAAAACTTCTATTGGAAAGAGCATATTACAGAGCTTCACAGACAGTTAAGTTCTGCTAGTTTTGTTCTTTGTACAGTTGCTAATCTTGGAAACAAACGAATTAACCTCCTGGCATATTTTGCATATTTCCACCCAGTAATTACATGTGGAATAATTTTTTGTGGTAACTCATCATTTGGAACAAAAATATTGATTGCACAGAAATGAGATGTAAAAATAGTGTGTAGTGTTTACACAGTTATCTTGCCAACACCTCATCAATTGGTATTTTAACTGAACCTTCACAATACATATATTTGAAAAGAACTGAGACATGCATACCTACAACACTAGAGGGGAAAAATGACCTTTATTACCCATTATCAAAGCTCTGTCTCTCAGGAAAGGGGTACAATATGTGGCAAGAAAAATTTTTCATCATTTGTTCAATACAATAAAATGTCAACCAAGTAGCAAAGGAAATTTTACAACTAATTTAAAATCATTGCTCCTGGACAAGTCCTATTCGTTTGATGAATTTCTGTTTAAAGTGTAGTCTCAAGAGTGGGATTAAACAAATGTGTTTATTAATCTTAACACTTATCATGTAGACATATCCTGTAAACTGACACATTACACATCACACTGATAAAACTGTTATTCAGACGATCTGTCAGACATTTATTAACTAACTTGCAAAAATATGGAAACACCAGACTATTGCACAAAAAGTGCCATTACTAATGTAGTGTAGGAAACTTGCTGGCATTAAAAACAGCTTCCAGTCATCTCATAATGGGTAAATGCAAGTGCTGTGTGTACCATTCTTCTTGCAAAATACAGGCAAGTCCACATAATAATGGTGGTGGGTGGTGGAGGATGATAATCATGAACCCATATCTCCAAAATAGACCTCCATGATATTGAGATCTGGTGACTGTTATGGTCAGACGAGAACTGACAATTTATCTTTGTGCTCAGAAAACCAGTCATAGATTATGTAAGCTGTGTGAACAGGGGCAACTTGAAACAGTGCATCAACATTTAGGAACAAACATTGTATAAGGAGTGTTCAAATGAAAAGGTGCAAAATGTTGAAACAACCAAACAAGTATGCCGCTTTGGGATAATTTAGTGAGACATCTAGAGATGCAAATGTAGCATGCATCATCAAAATTCAAAGCTGTGCTCTCAGGAGGCAAGGTGATGCTCACAACCTGTATGTCAGAAATCCAGTACTTACTGAATTCTTGGAGCACGGAAAAACATTAACAGTGATGTGTAATGTCACAAACTCATAAGTATACACAAGTCCTGTGTGTCTATGTATCTCAGAAGTCACACAAAGTGTAATGGCCAGGTCAAAGTGGGAGCAGATTGAGCATGACCATACAGGCCTGTCACAGCAATGTATTTGGTCCACTAAAAAAATCTCAAAGGGAAGTGCTTCAACCCAGACAACAAACTGTAGGATATAGTGGGGGGGACTGACTTATGTCACAGCCACAGGAGTTCTGGAAACAGAGAATCCTTCAGCCCATGAAACAGTGGGATAGTGTCCTCAGGCCTCTGATGATTACTTTTGAATAAAGGCTTCACTTGTACCCACAGTGTTGTTTCATACCTGTTCTTTTGAACACCCATCAGCCACAACTGAAAATTGTATAATGGGAGTCGAATTCGTTGCAAATAGGTAGGTGAGATAGGGAGTAAGTTACTGTGAACAGTTCAGTGATAGGGCTGTTAACATGAGAGCAGACAGCAAGCAAACACCAACAAAAATAGTTCGGGTATATATGCCAACAACTCAATCAAAAGATGAAGAGAGAAACTATACGAGAATATTAAAAGATTAATTCAGTACATAAAGGGAGATGAAAATCTAATAGTAATGGGGGCTTTGAATGCAGTAGTAGGGCAAGGAATAGAAGAAAGAGTTGTGGGGTAGTAGGAATGAGAGAGAGGAGAAAGACTACTTGAGTTCTGCAATAAATTTCAGCTAGTAATAGTGAATACTCAGTTCAAGAATCACAAGATGAGAAGGTATATTAGGAAAAGACAGGGAGATAAGGGAGATAAAGGAAGATTTCAGTTATATTATAACATGGTCAGACAGAGATTCTGAAATCAGATATTGAATTGTAAGGGGTATCCAGGGGCAGACACCAAGTCAGATCACAATTTGGTAATGGCAAAGAGTAGACTGAAGTGAGAGACCAATCGAGCAGAATCGATGCACACAGAACTGAGATACAGAATTCTTAAGGAATGAAGAGAGACAATTAAAGTTCTCTGAGGCTATAGATAATGCAATAAGGAATAGCTCAGTAGGCAGTACAGCTGAAGAGGAATGGACATCTCTAGAAAGGGCAGTCATAGAAGTTGAAGAGAAAAACATAGGTGCAAGGAAGGTAATTGCAAAGAAACCATAGGTAACAGGAGAGATACTTCAGTTTATTGATGAAAAAAGGAAGTACAAAAATATTCAGGAATACAGGAATAAGTCACTTATGAATGAAATAAGTAGCAAGTGCAGGGAAACAAAGGTGAAATCACTATATGGAAAAATGTGAAGAAATCAAAAAAGAAATGATTGTCAAAAGCACTGACTCGCACATAGAAAAGTCAAAACAACCATCAGCGAAATTAAAAGCAAGGGCGGTGACACTAGGAGTGCAGTGGGAATTCCACTGTTAAATTCAGACGAGAGAGAGCAGATAGGTGGAAAGAGTACAATGAAGGCCTCTGTAAGGGTTGTTTTGACTTGTCTGATGACATGACAGAAGAAGAAACAGGAGTCAGTAGGGAAGAGATCAGGTATTCAGTATTAGAACCAGAATTTAGAAGAGCTTTGGAAAACTTAAAATCAAATAAGGCAGAAGGTATAGATAACATTCCACTGAAATTTCTAAAATCATTGGGGGAAGTGGTAACAAAACCATTACTCACATTGGTGTAAAAGGGAAAAAAAAGATTCCACACAATTTGCAGATTGTAGGAGCTAACAAGTGCAAGAATTTTTGCACAATCAGCTTAACAGCTTGTGTATTAAAGTTGCTGGCAAGAATAATATAGAGAAGAATGGAAAAGAAAATTGAGGATATGTTAGGTGGTGATCAGTTTGGATTTAGGAAAGGTAAATGCACCAGATTATGGTTGATAATGGAAGCAAGCTTGGAGAAAAATCAAGACACGTTATAGGATTTGTCGACTGGGAAAAATCATTGGACAACATAAAATGATGAGATACTTGAAATTGTGAAAGAAAAACACAGGTATGCTACAGGAAAAGGCAGGTAATATACAATATATACAAGAACCAAGAGGGAACAATTACAGTGGAAGATCACAAATGAAGTGCATAGATCAAAAAGGGTGTAAGACAGGGATGTGGTCCTTAGTTCCCACTGTTCAGTTTGTGTGTTGAGGAAGCAATGATGGAAATTGAAAGAAAGGTTCAAGAGTGGCATTAAAATTAAAGGTGAAAGTATACCAATGTTAAGATTCGCTGATGACATTGCTATCCCAAGTGAAAGTGAGCAAGAATTACAGGTTCTGTTGAATTGAATGACCAGTCTAATGAGTACAGAATATGGACTGAGAGTAAATCAAAGAATGACGAAAATAATGAGAAGTAGCAAAAATAAGAACAGCAGGACACTAAACATAGAGATTCATGGTCATTACATAGTTGAAGTTAAAGAATTGTGCTACCTAGGCAGCAAAACAATCCTTTATGGATGGAGCAAGGAGGACATAAAAAGCAGACTAGTGCTGACAAAAAGGGCTTTCCTGGCCAAGAGAAGTCTACTCATATCAAACATAGGTCTTAATTTAAGAAAGAAATTTCTGATAACGTATGTTTGGGGTGCAGCATTGTATGGCAGTGAGACATGGACTGTGGGAAAACTGGAACAGAAGAGAATAGAAGCATTTGAGATGTGGTGCTGAAGCAGAATAGTGAAATTTAGGTGGAGACTGATAGATAAGGAATGAGGAGATCCTCCGGAGAATCTGTGAGGACAGGAATAAAAGAAACATACTGACAAGAAGGGATAGGATGATTGGACATCTGTTAAGACATCAGAGACTACATTACATGGTAGTAGAAGGAGCCTTAGAGGGTAAAAGCTGTAGAGGAAGACAGGAGTTCGGATACACCCAGCAAATAATTGAGGATTTAGGCTGAAAGCACTGCTCAGAGATGAAAAGGTTGACACAGGAGTGGAATTTCTGACAAGCCTCATCAAACTGAAGACTGAAGACTTGAAGAAAAAAAGAGCTTTGCCACCAAATTATTTGGCATTATATAGCTCCTGATTTATACTTAAGTGGAGAGGTAACTTGTGCGATGGTGGTTGATAGTAATTGAATTGTCCCATATCTTATTACAGGGTGTCAATTCTACTGGTAAACATGGAATTCTCAGGGAATTAAATTTTACCAGGAAAAATCTGAAGAAATCTTGGGGAATTTCAGGAATTTAATAAAATCTCACAGAATTCTGCACTTTTAACCTAGCATTGAAAATGAATTTCATTGAGTTTTATAAGTCATATAGTTACACACTTCCAAATGTTAAGTACATCAAAATTTGTGAATATTATTCCATATAAATCACTGAAGTCTAGAAACTATGGTTAAACTACTGCTTATTGCCAGATCATGAGCTTCTTGACACCATCTTCCTCCTGACACCTGTAATTCTCAGGGTTTTTTTTTTAATTTTTTTTTCAGCATTTGATTTAGCCACCAAAGTTCCCAATACGTTCAGTACTGTATTCAAGATTGTTATGTGTAACTACTCTGTGGGCCCAATTTTGGTTTCTTGTTGTATGTAAACAACTGAAGGAGGTCGGTTCATGAGTGAAACTGGCCTGTAATAAATTATTACATCTGTGTGAAACCACGAGTTTTCAACCATTTTTTTAAGTTGTAAATACCACCACCTCAAAATAAATTTTATTATGTTATTTTTGGTGGCTGAGAGTCTTCCCATTCACCTAGATTACAACTAGGCAACAGCAGGGGCATAAAAGTTAAAAAAAATTGATATCCAGAATCCCACACCAATATAATTAATATGGTAAATAAAGGAATGGGTCTCCATCCCAACAGTGGGTATGCTGCTAATTCCACCTATTATGGCTAGGAAGGCCACTCTTTGTACTTTCCTGAGCTCCTCAGTAGCCTTCTTCTGTTCTACTTTATTTCTTCATATTTGTAGTCCAATAATATATTGTAGGCCTTATGACACAACAATATATCCAGTAAATGCTCCTGAGGCCTACACCTCAGTTTTTACTGCAGGCATGTCTAATGCATATGAATACTTTCTGCCTTGGAACATATTATATTCTTCGTGAGAGGTCAATGTTTATTGCACATCCAGGATTACCCATAGATACCTTGCTACCCCCATCTATTGGTAGAACTTTGCTGAAGAGCTTGAGAGTCCAATATGCATCCTGGATATTCTTCCTTATGGATCGGACTTAAACAGTTTCCATGGGACTGACCTTAAGATCCTGTTTCCTGCACCAGTTTTACGCAGTGTTCACAGTGCATTGTGCCATTGTTCTAACAGCTTGCAAATTTATGAAGTATTATTATGACTAAATCAGATGTATCCTCTTGGCGATAGTAACCTCTAGCATTTAACTCTGATTCCACAGTAGTGGGGACAAAACCCCTCCTTGTGGACACTCTTTGGTGATGTTCATAATCATTTTCTCATCCATCATGGTAGCTTCTACCTTTCATTGACTCAGCATCTTCTTAATGCCATGCTCTTCTGCAGCTCCGATTGTGAATTTAAAGGTCATCTTTGCCAAAAGCTCCTTCACTATGCAGGAAGATGCCAAGTAATTCCCTGAAAGTGTAGATGCTCTTCCACATTCCCAAAAAGTTTGTGCTGTTTCACACAATTTGCCTGATTGAGATGCATTTTTGTCTTCCTGTAGAGGAAAATGGGTTAACCTCCTGTTCCTAACATGCACACTAATCAGTGTTTCTAATGCCATTACAAGAAATGAGAACAGGCTGACTTGTCTCGTGTCCCTTTTTTGATATGATCACCTCTCCCTGGTTTCAAAATGAAAATACCCTTTGCTGTCCTCCAAACATTAGGAATGACTTGTGCTGCAAGACTAAATCTAGAAGTCGAATTAATGCTTCTGTTGCTTGTTGCAATAGAGGTGGAAAGATTCCATGTAGGCTTGGCGACTTGAACTGCTGAAGTGTTCCTACTGTTCACTGCATTTTCTTGAAGTTTGCACATTCTCCGGCAGATTCCTGGTTCTCCTATGGTTACTGGTAAGCCAGTAGCTCACAGGGAATCTGAATCTTGATGTGTTAGCTGCAAGAGAGGACTGAGGGGAAGTGAGGCTTGAGGAGCACATCCAGTGTCTCAGGTGCTGTCCTTGTATACCAATCATCCTCCTTCATTAGTGTTACTCCTGGATCTGTTCATATTCTTGTGAGAATTTTGTGAAGTTTGTCCGTGACATCTGTAACTTCCACATCCTCACAGATACCTTCCAGGATGATAGTTTTGCTTACATAATAGCAAGGTAATATTAAACAAGGGCCTCCTTATATTTTGCCCATAGTCCTTCCCTGCTTGCTGAATTTTATAGTCTTACTGCCTGCCTGCCTGCCTGCCTGCTTTGCAGTTCCATATTATTGTTCCACCCAGGCACATTCCTACTTGTACACTCCTTGGTGATTGGACAGCTTTCAAAGTATGGAGTCATACTTCCAAACATCATTTCATCTGCCATTTCCTCAAGATCTACTGAGTCTTTTAACATTTTAACTTATTAAGAGTGTGTTCAGGCCTTTCCTATATTCATCCCAATCTGTTTTCCTAGGATTCCTGTATGCCAGGAGTGGCCCAGAATTTGGTTCATGAGCCCTGCCCTGGCACGAGTGCCATAGCACTCAGCCTGCCTGCATATTCCTCCCACTTCCACGGGCATTGACCAATGTACTATGCAGTATTATATAAAGTCTCGATTTTCTTCATTCAATTTCATTGAAAACTGTTGCAACTAACAGTGGAATAACGTGAGTGACTTAAGAAATTTTACTATTTGTACCACTAATTACATCAGTTACTTCATGCCTGCAAATGTAGCACAAAGTACTTCTTGATGTACAGGACAGCTTTATAATAGCAGGAAATCTTGCCACTTCTGAAGCAAAACAGCGAAAACAAAAAAAAATGTGAGAAAACGAAACAGACAAAGAGTGCAAAGCTCATTTAAGTTCCCAACAAATGATAATGAGCATAATGAGAAGCAGAGAAACTGAAGAATATAAAAATACCATGGGAGTAGTATTCATCACTACTACTAGGGGTGTGGGTAAATGGTGACATAAAAATGCTCAAAAATGACGAGTTGGTATTTTTTACTTGGAAGACTTTTAAAACTGTGAAATGCAATTTGTCTTACTTTTGCTGTTCATTGTGTCCACCAGGTTGCGAGAAACAGCATTGCAGTGAGCCAGTAATTTTATCAACATGTTTCATGAGCAACACAACTTAATACCACAGATAAATTTAGTATCTTCTCTAGAGTCATCAAGTGTAAAACAGCAGAGAATCAGAGATGTACTCTATGTGATCAAAAGTATCCGGACACCTGACTGAAAAAGACTTGTCCATCACGCCCTCCATCGGTAATACTGGAATTCAATGTGGTGTTGGCCCAACCTTAGCCTTTATGACAGTTTCCACTCTTTGAGGTATGCGTTCGAACAGGTGCTGAAAGATTTCTTGGGGAATAGCAAGCCCATTCTTCATGGAGTGCTGCACTTAGGAGAGGTATCAATGTCGGTCTATGAGACCTGGCACGAAGTCGGCATTCTGTAACATCCCAAAGGTGTTCTATAGGATTCAGGTCAGGACTCTGTGAAGGCCAGTCCATTACAGGGATGTTATTGTCTGTAACCACTCCACCACAGGCCATGCCTTATGAACAGGTAGAAAGATGCAATTGCCATTCCTGAATTGCTCTTAAACAGTGGGAAGCAAGAAGGTGCTTAAAACATCAATGTAGTTCTGTGCTGTGATAGTTCCACGCAAAATTAAGAGTGAAACACCCCTCCATGAAAAACATGACCACACCATAACACAACCACCTCCGAATTTTACTGTTGGCACTACACACACTGGCAGATGACGTTCACTGGGCATTCGTCATACCCACACCCTGCCATCGGATCGCCACATTGTGTACCATGATTCATCACTCAACACATTTTTTCCACTGTTCAGTCGTCCAGTGTTTACTCTCCTTACACCAAGTGAGGTGTCGTTTGCATTTACCATTGCAATGTGTCGCTTATAAGCAGCTGCTCGACCATGAAATCAGATTTCTTACCTCTGACCTAACTGTCATAGAACTACAGTGGATCCTGATGCAGTTTGAAATTCCTGTGTGATGGTTTGCATAGAAGTGTGCCTATTACACATTACAACCCTCTTGAACTGTTGGCGGTCTCTATCAGTCAACAGACGAGGTTGGCCTGTACACTTTTGTGCTGCACGTGTCCCTTCACGTTTCCACTTCAGTATCACAGTAGAAACCATGCACCTAGGGATGTTTAGGAATGTGGAAATCTCATGTACTGACGTATGACACAAGTGACACCCAATCACCTGACCACATTCGAAGTCCTTGAGTTCCGCTGAGCACCCCATTCTGCTCTCACGATGTCTAATGACTACTGCGATCACTGTTATGGAGTTCCTGGCAGTAGATGGCAGCACAATGCACCTAATATGAAAAATGTATGTTTTTGGGGGTATCTGGCTACTTTTGATCATATGTGCGACAAGTCATATGTTGAAAAATAACCTCGTAAGTTGCAGGATCAATGTCAACCAAACTTGGTGTAGATATATCTTATTATTTGGAAAGAAAACCTATGAGGGTAAAAACCACTAACCTCCCATTGGGATAGTGGTGGAGGGTGAGAATGGGGGAGGAAGGGGGAGGGGGAGGGGGAGATGGACTAATAGATTGGAATAAATAAATACCGGGTTAACACCATGTTTCTCAGCTAGTTCTCAATACATATAACATCACTGTTGTACTGCTGACCTCAGATGTTCAAAATCTTGCATATTGAGGTTTCCATCCTCTGGAGATGGTCAAAAGGGATGAACAGAAAATAGTTTTGTGCAGTGGAAGTAAAACATAAGTCATGCTTAGCGAAAAATCTGTTCATGTAAAACATGCATATTGACTGTAGTTATTTTTCCCCCCCGTCTTTTTCAGGATGAAGATTAGCTGCATAAATTTCTTCCATGCTGCACCAGAACTTCAAGACTGGAGGTTCACCAAGAGTTTCAAAGTGTTTAAAGTAATTTTTCACTGTTTTAGCTGTCATTAATGTTTTCAGTATTTTTTAAGTTATGATTTTATAGGTATTTGCAAATTTTGTAAACTTACAAATTCATTCGAAAGATGACCTATTAGAGGGTAAAATTGTAACATTATATAAGTGAAGAACAAAAACTAGGATCATATACATGAGTAGGTAAGTGTCATGATGTTAGTATTTTCAGCACATGCAGGGAAAAGAAAACAGGAATGACGACTTCTCAAGAAGCCTCAGTGTTGTGTGTCTTTGTGCTCAATGAATGAAACGTACAAATTAATGTATGTTAAGATTTTAAATTTGATGTATGCTGCTTTTTTGAATAAATATCTTAGCCAAATGTTGTTGTAGACTTGTTATTACTTACCTCACCCTCAGATTAGTGCATTTCAGATACAGCACATCTAAATATTAAATTCCTTGTAATTTTTGTCATTTTAGGCATGGATTACTTTTAAGATTTAATAAAAATAATTGAACAAAAAAATTCATTCTTAGGCTCAGTGGTTGAGTGCCGGAGTATGGATCCAAAAGAATGGGTGTTTGATTTCCAGCTAGTCCTAGCATTTTTCCACTTTAATAAATATTATGTGAATGCACTTTTATTAACTGGTTACAAGGTTCATGAAGTGGTGTGTGTGTATATATATATATATATATATATATATATATATATATATATATATATATATTAATACATTGCTTCATAGGAGTAGATATTGAAGTTTATATTCATCTTTCACCACATTGCCTATCATGATAATCATCAGCTATATATTAATCTTGACAAGTTTCACACAACAGATCAATAAACTCCCACAAAAATGACAATAATACTTCATCTACACACAATTACTGTTGCACAGAAATGACTGTATTTACATAAATCTATAAAATTTCAACACACACACAGCTGGCCAGTGTGGCCGTGTGGTTCTAGGTGCTTCAGTTTGGAACCCCGTGACCGCTACGGTCGCAGGTTCGAATCCTGCCTCGGGCATGGATGTGTGTGATTTCCTTAGGTTAGTTAGGTTGAAGTAGTTCTAAGTTCTAGGGGACTGATGACCACAGATGTTAAGTCCCATAGTGCTCAGAGTCATTTGAACCATTTTTTTTTTTCAACACACACAGCATACACTTATACACAATTTTGTATGGCTGAATGTTAAACACATACTGCTGCATCATTATTACCCAATTATTGGTCAGCACAAGCTTACATGAAAAGCTGGTGATTGACACACATGATGTGATGACTACACTACTTTATGCACAATTCCTATTTTAAGGAGCATGTAGAACAGTTACCACAAAATGTTAAAATATGATGTAATTCGATTTTAGATGATAACGTAAAAACAGTGTAAGTACAGAATACAAATACTCATTAGGCAAAGGCACTTTTGGTTGAAAATTGGTTAAATATCCTGAAAAGGGCGTAACTGATGGATTCTGTCTTACATTGTGCAGGTATTGACATGCACTGAAATTTACAAAAGCCCACCTAGTATTTTCTGGAAACTTGCATCTTTTAATTCTAATATTTCATAGAGTAAAAAGTTCTTCTAGGTAAATTATACATCTTTGGAAACAGAAATTAGGGCTACAAGACTGTGTTTGTGGATTTCTGAAAGGATGAGATTTTATGGCTTCAAAATTCTTTAATACTTTTGACTAAAAACATTCTGATTAAGGCTAACTCTTGAAATAAACAATTTCCAGAAGAGACAAGATGACAGTTACGAAGACCAATGTGAAAGCTTCATAGTAAGGTATGAAAACCATGAAACAGATTTATTAGTGGGTTGAATTTTCACAGTGCATGTGGTTCACCCAAACTGGAAACACTTTTTTAAAAAAGTTTCTATTCACACTTTTGTGAGAGCAGACTGTGAACTACTCTCCAGTCACATTAATGTGGCCACCTCTCAAAAGCCTGAATAATCCGTTTTTGCACTGCGGACTACTACAGGATGTGCAGAAAGAGTGTCAGTGAGGTTCTGCAATGTACTGACATGGATGTGGAGCTGTGCCGACTTCAGTGCTGTGACCAGCTGCACTAGGTTTCTCAGTTGAGGATCCATGGCACGAACAGCTCAATCAAGATGGTCCCACAGATTCTCAACTGGGTTTAAATCAGGGAGTCTGGTAGACTCCCCTGGCACTCTTTGAACAATGCACATACACTGCGAGCTGTGACATATTGCATAGTACTTCTGGTAGATGTCGTCATGCTGAGGAAATGCAAAGTGCATGTAGTCATAGATATGGTCCCCAAGCATAGATGCACACCTTTTATGCCATCCTGAATGATGAGATCATCCAGAGACTGACACAAAAACATTTCTCAGACTTTAACACTCCCTCTTCTGGCCATGACATGACCCTTTCCTTTGAGACATTTCATGCTGTACACCCACAACTACTATCTGTCCAATGGAGCATAAAACTGGGAAAGGCCTCGTGTCACCACTTGGTGAACATCCAGTTGTGGTATTAGTGTGAAAAGTCCAGCCTTTGTTACCAATAAACACCAGTCAGCATGGATGCATCAACCAGGGGCTGGCTGCAGAGGCCCATATGCAGCAATGTTCAGTGATTGGTCGTTAAAAAGACATTTTTGGTAGTCCCTTCGTTCACCAGGGTGGTCAGGTGCTCAGCTGTTGCATGTCCGTTTGCCTGTAAATATCTCCACAGTTGTCACTCAACCCTGTCATCTGCAGCCCATGTTGCACCACAGCTGCACCTGTTTGCACAGTATACTTTCACCACCTAGCACACAAACAGTTCACAAACTTTGTCATTTCAGAACTGGTTCCAACCTTGGCCCAAAAGTTAATGTTCATGTCCTTTCTGGTGTCATGTAAATGGCTCCATTTCCACATTACAATGATGACTTCACTGTTTTCTGCATCCCCTCCCCACCTCACCATGACACACATTTATATACCGCCCACTGCTGGTGGTGCCACCTGCCATCTGAGAATAGCCAGTTGGATAATTCACTGTAAAATGGTAATCATAATAAAATGTATTACAATCAGAGCACAGAGCATTGCAGAACATGCTCAAAGTTACTAAAATCTACTGGAATTCTGAAAGAGAAACCAAATAAAAATCATACATATGGGAATGCAGGCTTTGTTGGCGAGTTTCAATGAAGAAGTCTTCTCAGGTTATCAGGCTGAATTAAGGCATCATTCTATGGCAATGTTTTGACAAGTTTCCTACTCATCATCTTCAGGCAAAGTGTCAGGTTCAAGTCCAGTTTTTATCTCTTATAGATGCGGGAATGCAGGCTCATCTGCCTTGCTGCAACGGCTGGGCCTATCTAGCACCTCTGGAACCAGGGTGGGGTGGTGGTGGTGGTGGTGAAAGGACTCCCGGCATCTCGTCGTTGTGGTGCCTGTCCATTCCATCCACTGCCTTTGCATCAGAGTGCTCTTGGTGTATTCTTGGTAGTGCAACGTTCCACGCAGAACAGAGTTGGAAACCGCTATCCTGTTTTACAAGATGATCATGGACATATATCTCCACTTCCTCTTTGATGATAGTCCCAGAACTGGTTTGTCCTGCACAACACTCAGTGTGTTGAAAATGAAACATATGACCTTGAGGCTGTGCTTTGCTGCTGCAGATTTGTCTGTTTGGCTGAGGTGCATGCTTCTCCCATGTTCTGAATAGCACTGCAAAATGCACTATTGCCTGTGGCCGATGTATTGCTTGCCACATTGGCAACTGATGCTGTAGTCTGCAGGTGACCATAGTTGTAGTTCTTTCATTGAGCCAAGCTTACTTCTGATTTTAGCCGATGAGCTGAAAATGTTCTTAATTTTTTTTTTGTTCTGCAATATCCTGCCAATCTTTGCCATGAGCATTCCAGCATGTGGAAAGAATGCCAGATGCTTTTTCTTCTTTTGGGACATCCTGTTCCTTCTCTATGCCTGGCTGGAGTCCATCTCTTACATGTCTCGGGATAACTTCTTGTGAAAGGTTTCCCTCAGATACTCTCTCAGTGGGTAGACTCTCCTTGTTGCATGTCTTGTGATCCATGCACAAGGGTGGTGAGCACAGATTTGCGTTGTGCTGGATGGTGGTAGCTAGTGACATGTAGGCATATAGACAGAATGTCCCTGCCCTTATGAGGATATCGAGGAAAGGCAGGAACCTGTTTTCTTCTACCTCTGTGGTGAACTTAATACTGTTATATATGCTGGTAAGGTGGTCAACATATTCCTGCATGTTTTCTTCACCATGTGGCCATACCATGAGTGTGTCATGAACTTATTGGTAGAATATCTTTGGTTTCAGTCACACAGATTTGACAGCAGTTTCCTTGAAGTGTTCAATATGTAGGTTTGCAACACCTGGCATAAGGGGGAATACCAAAACGACTCCATCTAACTACTGATAGAACTTTCCACCACATGGGGAGCAGGTGGCAGTGAGCACATGGCAGTACAGTAAAAAAAGTCTTCTTCAAAGTGCCTCCTTATTTGCCAAGATGACCTCTAGTGGTAACTGAATGGAGAGAGGTGTGACTTCGAAACTGACTAGGTGATCACACTTGTCCACATGTATCCTCTGAAGCACCTTCACAAACTCAGTTGAGTTTTTGACATGATGTGTGCAGTGATCCATGAGAGGCCTTAGAACTGTGTCAAGTGTCTAACTATTCCATATCTGGTGATTTTATTGTGTCCATTTTTGGACATAGTGTAACGCACATCTTGTGTACCTTTGGGAGGTCATGTAACAATAGTAGTATTGGTGCTCTTGGGTATGGCTTTCTGACCATATCCTTCACCATTTCTGAATTGTTTAGGGGTGAGATTGTCTTCCGAGTCACAGCTGGTGTAGTATCCTTTGCCACTGGCTTCCAAGTTGAATCTTCTAGTAGCATCTCAATCTTCTGCATCGGTTCCAAACACATTACCCAAACAGGACCTCATCAGCAGTGTGGAGCAACCCATTCATGGCTTCCCTCTGATTATACCAAAGAGGTGACAAGAGATCTGCATTGTTTTTGAAAAAGCAAAAGTGCCAAAAAGTAACATCTCATCAGCAGAACACAGGGCAATATGTGACCTAAGAGATGATGCAGTCATCCTAGCAGCTGACAATGACAATGTGATGGCGCTGCTACAGTCTGTTGATGACAACTGGCATAAGATTGAGATTCTATTACAGGGCCCAGCCTACACACCAATGAGGAAGTATCCTACATTAGCTGTGACTAGGAAGACAATTTGACTCATAAACAACTCAGGAATAGACAAGGATATATTCAGAAGCTGAACCCCAGAGCACCAATATGTCTAAATCTACATCTACATCTACATCTACATCTACATCTACATCTACATCTACATCTATTTCCTTTCCTTTTCCACTCACAAATAGTGACAGAAAAAAGATTGCCTATATGTCTCCATATGAGTTCCAATTTCTTATATCTTTTCTTCATGATCCTTACATGCAATATATGTTTGCGGAAGTTGAATCATTTGGCAGTTAGCTTCAAATGCCATTTCTCTAAATGTTTTCAATAATGTTCCTCAAAAAGAGAACCGTCTTCTCTTCTTTGATTCCCATTTTAGTTTCCAAAGCCTCTCCGTAACACTACCATGCTGTTTGAACCTACCATTAACAAATCTAGCAGCCCACTCCTGAATTGCTTCCATGTCTTCCTTTAATCCAAACACTCAACCAGTACAGTACTCAAGATTAGGTTGGACTAGTGTCCTATATGTGGTCTACTTTTCAGATGAACCACACTTTCCTAAAGTTCTCCCAATAAACTGAAGTCAACCATTCGGCTTCCCCACCACAGTCATCAAATGCTCATTCCATTTCATATCACTTTGCAACATTACATCCAGATATTTATAGGACATGACTGTGTCAAGCCACACACTGCTAATTCTGTATCCAAACATACCTACTAGAAATTTTGTTTAATCATCTTCTATATTCCTACAGTCACTCAACTTCGACACCTTACCATACACCCCAGCATCTTCAGCAAACAACCACACATTGCTGCCCACTCTGTCTGCCAAATCATTTATGTATATTGAGCAAAACATTGGTTCTATCACACTTCCCTTGGGCCCTCCTGACAATACTATTGTCTCTGATGAACACTTGCAGTTGAGGACAACAAACTGGGTGCTATTACTAAAGAAGTCTTTGAGCCACTTGCATGTATGTAGAATTATTCCACATGCTCATATCCTTAACAGCCTGCAATGGGGCACTGTGTCAAATGCTTTTTGTAAATCTAGAAATGTGGAATCTGCCTGTTGCCCTTCATCCATTGTTCACAGTATATTATGTGAGAAAAGGACAAGCTGAGTTTTGCATGAGTGATGCTTCCTAAAACCATGCTAATTCATTGACATCAGCTTTTCAGGATCTAGGAAATTTACTATGTTCAAACTCTGAATATGTTCAAGAACTCTGCAGCAAACCGATATCAAGGATATTAACCTGTAATTTTGCGGGTCTGTTCTTTCACCCTTCATATATACAGGAATCACCTGTGCTTTCTTTCAATCTCTAGGGACTGCTTGTTGGGTGAGAGATTAATGATAAATGCAAGCTAGGTAAGGGCCAATGCCATAAAGTACTCTTTGCAAAACCAAATTGCGATTCCATCTGGACCTGGTGACCTTTTTTTTTCAACTCTTTCAGTTGTATCTCTAAACCGAGGACAATTATTACTATGTCGTCTGTATGGAGCTTGGTGCAATGGTCAAATAACAGTATGTTTGTAAAATTATCCCATGTGAATGATTTCTTCAACACAAGATTTAGAACTTCAGCTTTTGTTTTGGTGTCTTTGACTGACACCAGACTGGTCAGTGACTGTATGGAAGTCTTGACCCACTTAGCAATTTTACATAGGACCAGAATTTTCTTGGGTTCTCTGCAAGATCTTGTGCTACGATATGGTGGTGGTAACTGCTGTATGCTTCATGCAAAGATCTTTTCAAAGATGCATGAATCTGTACTAACCTTTCCATGTTCTCATTTATGCAACCTCTTTTGAACCAAGTGTGCAACAAATTCTGCTTCCTCGGCATTTTCTGAAGTTTGTTATTAAACCATGGTGGGTCTTTTCCATCCTTTATCCATTTACTAGGGACATATTTCTCCAGACGGTGGTTTACAATCTGCCTGAACTTTGCTCATAAATTCTCTAAGTCCATCTTACTGGAACTAGGTGATGTCAATTCACTTTCTAAGTGAATGCTTACCACTGCTTATCTGCTGTATCTAGCAGAAACACTCTCCAAACCTTCTCAACTGATTAATTAACTTTCATAACCATTGTTGCTACAATGAAATGACCACTCGTCCCTTTTTCTGTACTGATATTGTCAATAAGTCTGGCCTATTTGTAGCCAAAAGATCAAACCTATTTCCATTGTGTGTGGGCTGCTGAGCTAGCTACTCAAGACAGTTTTCAGAAAATGTGTTCAAAAGTATTTTGCATGACTGTCTGTCTGTACCCTCCACAATGAATCCATAGAAATCCCAGTTTATAATCAGTAGGTTAAAGTTAACTCCAAGTAGTACTGCATGATCTCAGTAATTATGCTCTACTGACTGTCTGCTTTCTCTGAATGACACTGTAACTATCACAGTGGAATTTGGTGGCTGATAAAAACACCCAACTATTAACTTGGGTTCATCTACACCTGTTATACACTGAACCACCAAAGAAATTGGTATACAGATGCGTATGCAGATGCAGAGATATGTAAATAGGCAGAATATGGCACTGTGGTCGGCAATGTCTGTATACAACAACGAGTGTCTGGCACAGTTGTTAGATCATTTACTGCTTCTACAATGGCAAGTTATGAAGATTTCAGTGAGTTTGAATGTGGTGTTAGAATCGGCACACAAGCGCTGCGACACAGCATCTCCGAGGTAGCAATGAAGAGGGGATTTTCCCCTACAACCATTTCATGTGTCAGCGTGTGAACCATTCAGTGAAACATCATTGATATGGGCTTTCAGAGCCAAAGGCCCACTTGTGTACCCTTGATGACTGCAAGACACAAAGCTTTACACCTCACCTTGGCCCATCAACACCAACATTGGACTGTTGATGGCTGGAAACATGTTGCCTGGTTGGACAAGTCTCATTTCAAATTGTATTGAACAGATGGACGTGGACGTGTACGGGTATGGAGACAACCTCATGAATCCGTGGACCCTGCATGTCAGCAGGTGACTGTTCAAGCTGGTGGAGGCTCTGTAATGGTGTTGGGCATGTGCAGCTGAAGTGATATGGGACTCCTGATATGTCTAGACATGACTCTGACAGGTGACGTGTAAGTAAGCATCCAGTCTGATCACCTGCATCCGTTCATATCTATTGTGCATTCTGACGGACTTGTGCAATTCCACCAGGGCAATACACCCCACATTTCCTGAATTGCTACAGAGTGGCTCCAGCAACACTCTTCTGAGTTCAAACACTTCCGCTGGCCACCAACCTTCGCAGACATAAACATTATTGAGCATATCTGGGATGCTTTGCAATGTGCTATCCAGAAGAGATCTCAATCCTCTCATACACTTCTGGATTTATGGACTACCTTGCAGGATTCATAGTGTCAGTTCCCTTTAGCACTACTTCAGACATTAGTAGAGTCCATGCCACGTTGTGTTGCGGAACTTCTGCATGCTTGCAGGGGCCCTACATGATATTAGGCAGGTGTACCAGTTTCTTTGGCTTTTCGGTGTACATGGCCAGATAACTTCACTGTCACAATCAGTTTAGACCTCAATAGAGACAACATTTTTGTCAACTGCAATGAACACTCCCCCTCCTATGGCCTCTAATCTATCTTTTTGATATATATTCCACAACTTTCTAAATATCTCAGATTTTACAATTAGGGTTTCAACCAGCTATCAGTTCCAAGAATGTTTTGAGCATGAGAACTTTCCTGGAGAGCAGTAAATTAGGAAAATTTGTTATGAATACCTCGAAAATTTACTGATAAAATTTTGACTGTCTGTGTCTTTACTCTGAATGTGATCCAGCTTCCCTTGCTGCATATCAACTGGCAAGTGTTCATCCAAATACCTCAAACTACTACCTAGCCTAAAAAACCCTCATGTGCCCTCCACAAGTACTCTGCTACCTGAGCAGCTGTTTCCTTTGTGTAGTGCACCCCTGACCTGTCAAGGTGGTCCTACAAATCCCTAACAGGTGACACAAGTTTAGAAAACTGCAGTTAAGACTGTCATAGTCAACAAATCCTCTGGTTGAGACCCTCCACTTTCATCCAAACCTAAGGACCTTGATAAATTCTGGGAACAATGCTGCAAATTGTGAGCTCTGCTTTCACCCCATGTGCAAGGCCAGCAGTCTTCACCATATCCGCCAGCCACCAGTATGAACAGAGGGTGGCCTCAGTGCTCCATTGACAGGTGTCATTGGTGCTGGTGTGAGCTACAAGCTACAGATGATTGCATCCTGCACACTCGATAGCTGCAGGCAAGGCCATCTCCACGTCTTGGATGAGTCCCCCCCCCCCCCTCCCCCCCCAAAAATACTGAGTGCACATTGGCTTTCTTTCCAGCCCTGACGCTATCTGTGGGAGGGGCTCCATAACATGCCAATTGTTGGAGCTCCAGATAACTTGTTCTCCCCCCCCCCCCTTCCCTTCCTGTGCCTGCTCAGACTGTGCTGAAGGAGTAGCCACTAGTCCACTCACATGGTGAATGGGTGAGGCCAGATGGCCATTAATTATTCACACTGGCCCTCCACCTCGAGCCATGCAAACGCATTACACCTGCCACTCACTATGTTGTGTAGCACTAGTGAGAATACAGAAAAAGCACTCTGATGTGAAGGCAGCAAAGATGGTGAAGGGAACAGACAGGAAGCATGAAAATGTGACGGCAGGACCATCCAACATGCTGGGAGTCGCCCCGATGCTGCCGCAACCACCACCACCATGACCACTACTGCAAGTGACACCCCTTCTGGAGTGGAGGTACATGGTCGGTCCAGTCATTGCAGGTGAGTCAGAGGAATGTACAGTCCAGTGTCTGCAAAGATACAAACTGGACATGAACCCAACACTTCGCCTGAAGATGACACATAGGAAACTTCTGGAAATGTTGTGAAGAATAGTGCCTTCTTTTGGCTGATAACATGAGAAGACTTCATCAACAATTATACATCTTAAATGATTGCAAATTATACAGTGAAAGGTAGAGTCAGTGTCATCCAGCAATGGAAGCATCTTTCATCCTAAGTTCATCCTTTACAATGTTTTTTCCTCAACATTTAGCTTTTCACAGACAATTGTCAGCATGAAAATCTCATTGATGGACAGAAGCTAAAACTTGAAAGGATGTGAAGATCAAAGCAAGCCAATAATTTTAAAAAAATGGAAATAATTATAACATTCTTTGCCTCTGTTGTTAATTTCTCTCAGATTTGCATTCATTTTTGTGTTCACTCAGATTAATCACACACAGACAAGGTTTCAAGTTAAACAACCAACCGGAATCATTAGCACAAAAGTGTTGCAAATCAGTTAAGCACAACAATAATCTGATAAAGTATTCACAGCAGTATGATTATTGTGTATGTTGTTTGAGACTTTCCAATAGACTAAATATAGAAATAGTTCTTGGGAAAGGTGTCAAATGTCAGTGTAAAGTTTTGACACTTATTGCACACAACTGACTTGTTGAACAGTTTCATGAAAAAAACTGGCATAATTTTGTGCGGTTACATTAGAATAAGAACAATAATAGACATTATGGTGTTTTTAAAAAAACAATGGTTGTACATTATGTGTTACATGGCAGGATTTGTTCTTCCAGAAATAGAGAAAACTGTCAGGTGTAACACATCAGGCAGTGTGGTAGTCTTTGAAACAAAGGTTATTTTTTCATAAGTAGAGGGGTACATGGCGCATGCAACACATCCGTTTGGTTCGTATCTGCTATCCGTTGGTGCTGAATGGTGAACATCTTTGTCATGCAGTTCTTTGTGCTTGGTGCACTGAATTTTCTCATAGTTTTAGGTGCACAGCTTTCTTTGCTTATCTGCACTGGACTGCTCAGGTGCCTGTGTTTCTTCCTTGCAGCAACCTTTGCACCATTCACAAGACTTATAGTCACCTTCTCTGAAAGTTCATCATCATTGTTTCAAGATTCAGTTCCTTTTAAATAACAGAGGCATTCACAATACTTGCATCAATAAATTACCAGAAGATAAGAGGCCACCATTTCAGACTCTTTCCGTCAGTTTCATATGTTGATTTCCTTTGATCAAATTTATCGATATAGTTCATATTTCCACTGTAATCAACCACCAGTAGAGGACAAGACAGTTTTATCAAAGTTCCATTCTGTTCGTTATTCAGTACTTCTGTTGTGGCTCTTGGATCATGAAAGTTTGACGACAAATGCACATCTCTTTTTGTCCTTCTGTTTTACAGTACACAACCCAGTATCACATGAAGACAGATTGTATTCACCACATTTCAGTTCTGTCTTGTTTCAGCTTGGGCAGATTCTTTTTTTGTAAGACTGACAGTAAAAAATGCATTTATTCATTTCCTTTTCAGATCATCTAGCAGTTGTATACTGGTGAAATAATTGTCAAGGAAACTCTATAATTTTTTCCTTCAAGACCTGTCAGCAGCTCTTTTTCCACCCTCTCTCAAAGACATCTTTCCGTTATGTTACCTATTTTTCCAGTATAAATGTGAAATTTTAGTGCATAACCAGACTTGTCTGCTAACATCCACACTTTATAACCCTTTTTATTTGGTTTCTGGGGATAGTACTGTTTCAACGGTGACCTAACTTTGAATTTGATCACCGATTCATCTACAACAACAACATCACTTGGATGATAGGCACTTCTGAATTTTTCACCCACCATAGACAAAAATAGCCATTACTTGTACAGATTATCATTCTCTCCTCAGCCTGTGTTGGCATGCAGCTGTTGTCATTTAGATGCTAATGAGAGAAAAGCCAGCCAAAACAATTAAGTTGTAATTGAGCTAATGTAGCTATCATGATTATCAGCTGCTGAAGTCCAGTAATCCCTGTGGGTTGTGTGTGGTTTTATGCCCATGAGAATGTTCATGCCGAGAAACGTTGTGAGTTTGCAAAGTTTCTCATTTTTCAGATGTACCTATTCAGTATATGGATTAGTTTGCATAACAGTCCACTGAATTATATAATCATACATCAACAATCTGAAGAAATTACTGGGACTGGGATCCTGAAAGGGTCTCACAGGTGCAGCAGGACCAGTTACTGAGGAAAATATGCCGAGGTTATTGGGGCCTTTCTGTTTTCCCCCCACTGGGGTGTCTGTTTACGTGATTTCACATTTGGGGGAGTTTAATTTTTGTCACCTGCATTATATGCTGGTACTTGTTCTGGATTAGCAGTTCAAGTAGCTGCAGGTCCACCAGAACAATAAGATGAGATGTTCTTTGATTGATTATGTATTTTCTCTGATGAATCATCTTTGTCTAAAAAGCATTTCAGAAGTAACCATTCCTAAATTGGGTGTACAGTAATACAGGTTGTCATCACTATAATCTGCAACTTTGTTCGACGAATTCTAACCAGAAGATATTTCAGCATGAGTATTGCCATTGTTTGATCATCTTTCATTACTTCCCTACAGCGATTCATTATAAACCAAAACGGAAGATAACATCTCAAATTTCATATATGAAGTTCATTTACCCTCTTATGCAATTTTACTGCACAAACTATGCACGAAATGTGTGACACTATTCAATCTTCCACACAGTGTCTAAGGTAGTACAGGAATGTTGATACATGGTGGTATGAATTTTGAAATCTGAGTTATTCATGAAATAGTCATCTTCTCTAGCATGTGTGTAAGAAATGTTATTTTATAGTGATTCTGAATGTATATACACTATGTGATCAAAAGTATCTGGACACCCCCAGAAACATATGTTTTTCATATTAGGTGCATTGTGCTGCCACCTACTGTCAGGTACTCCATACCAGCAACCTCAGTAGTCATTAGACATCATGAGAGAGCAGAATGGGGCACTCCGCAGAACTCACGGACTTCAAATGCGGTCAGGTGATTGGGTGTCACTTGTGTCATACATCTGTACACGAGATTTAAACACTCTTAAACATCCCTACATCCACTGTTTCCGATGTGATAGTGAAGTGGAAATGTGAAGGGACACATACAGCACAAAATATTACAGGCCAATCTTGTCTGTTGACTGACAGAGACTGTCAACAGTTGAAGAGGGTCATAATATGTAATAGGCAGACATCTATCCAGACCATCACACAGGAATTTCAAACTGCATTAGCATTCACTGCAAGTACTGTGGCAGCTAGGTGGGAGGTGAAAAACTTGGATTTCATGGTTGAGCAGCTGCTCATAAGCCACACATCACACTGGTAAATGCCAAATGACACCTCGCTTGGTGTAAGGAGCTTAACCATTGGATGAATGAACAGTGGAAAAACGTTGTGTGGAGTGAAGACTCATGGTACCCAATGTGGCAGTGCGATGGCACGTTGTAGGTATGGCGGATGCCCAGTGAATGTCATCTGCCAGCGTGCATAGTGCGAACAGTAAAATTTGGAGGCGGTGATGATATGGTGTGGTCATGTTTTTCATGGAGGGGGTGTTGCATCCCTCGTTGTTTTGCATGACACTATCACAGCACAGGCCTACAATGATGTTTTAAGCACCTTCTTGCTTCCCACTGTTGAAGAGCAATTCGGGGATGGCAATTGCATCTTCAAACACGATCCAGCAGCTGTTCATAATGCACAGCCTATGGCGGAGTGATTACTCGACAATAACATCCCCGTAATGGACTGGTCTGCACAGAGTCCTGACCTGAATCCTATAGAACACCTCTGGGATGTTTTGGAATGCCGATTTAGTGCCAGGCCTCACCAACCGACATCAATACCTCTCCTCAGTGCAGCACTCATTCAAGAATGGGCTGCCATTCCCTAAGAAATCTTGCAGCACCTGATTGAACCTATGCCTGCAAGATTGGAAGCTGCCATAAAGGCTAAGAGTGGGCCAACACCACATTGAATTCCAGCATTACTGATCGAGGGCACTACAAACTTGTAAGTCATTTTCAGCCAGGTGTCCGAATAGTTTCGATCACATAGTGTAGGTCATTATCTTACCTGTAATAAAGAGCTGAATCAACGACCTATCACAGATGGACACAATTACACATTTAATTAATTCATAATAGTGAATAAGAAGTACCATGAACTGTAGAATGGAATGGTAACAATGAAAATCTGTGCCTTACTGGGACTTGAACCAGGATTTCCTGCTTATTGCGAGCAGTCACCTTACCATTTGGCTATCCATGCATGACTAACAGCCAGACCCAAACTTCCATATGTAATCAACCATGCGTCTATGAGCGGTACTCATACATACATTTTGTACATTACCATACAGGTCAGATGTTGTACTTGAAAGTTACTTGCCTGGTATCGGCAGATAAATAAGATATTGCAGTGCCTGTCTTATTCTGATTATGGAGCAAAGATTGTTTGGAGATGCAAGCATAATTACACATTTGGTCACAGTGAGCAGAAACCAGCAACACTGTGTACACCATGTGAATTAAGTCACCACAGATGGACTATATGGATCAGTGCTACATCTGACCCCTCTCGGTCATAGTGGGAACTATTACATAACATACGGTTAGTGGTCCAGCAAACATACCTTCTTGCTGGATGTGTCAGGGCTTTACAATTAAGTGGTACTTTTTTTGTACCACTGTGCATCTAAGCAAGGAGCAATGGTGGTACACACATTGTACTATGTACCCCAAAAGAGTTATTGTACACTGTGACCAAAGGTGCTACCCTCTTTTCTGTGCACCAACAAGTCCAAGAATGGTAGCTCACTGTTTTTCTCTATCTCCATCATGTTCAAATTTATCAAAGAGAATTTATAAGTTGCAGCAATACATGCAGGTAATGTAGTGCCATGGTCTCAGGTTACAAAGGTGTCATCCACATATCTCCAAAAGCATGTAGGTTGGCTGAAGTGCTCACTTCTCAAAATCTTCCATAGAAAGATTAGTCCATTCAGAGTGTTGGATAATAAATAGGCTGAGGTGAGCACATACTTAAATAAATAAACAAGTTCCTCTTCCAGCTTCTTGCCATTGAGTATTGAGTGAATCATAAGACCTCATAAAAAATAATGAAAATATCTTATGGTGCAAGTCATAAGTTCTTGAGCTGATGAAAACTGTCTTGTGAGTTGTGGGTTTAGTGTTCAGATTTTCCTACCAAAGGGTACAGTTGCACTGCCAGATGTTTTACCAAATTGTATATAGGTGCCCCAGTATTATTAACAATTGACCAAGGTATGCTATCCTTAAAAATTTTAGACAATCTGTATAGCTTGGGAGGAATAGGTGCCTGCATACCAAGTCTCTTGGCCACATCACCAGGGATTGTCCTGTTCTTGAGTATCTCTAAAGTTTTTGTTAGATTTTGGCAACAGGGTCCTTGTCTAGAATGTGGTATGTAGAGCTTTCCAACAGCTGGATCATCATGCTTAAGTACATTGGTTTGCAGAGGATGACCGTTCTGTTGATTTTATCCACTGGCAAGACAACGATATTGGGATCCTCATGTAGAGATAAAAGTGCTGACCTCTCTGCAGCCAAGAACAGTATCTCAGCTGTATTGTTGTCATAGCAACATTTGAATGATTTGTAACAATTGGTGCTATAATCCAATAAGCCTTGAAATTGAGTAAATATGCTTCTTGTCATTCAGTGGTGTACTGTATTCAAAATGAATACAAACTGATGTTACAAGGTTTGCACATTCATATGTTGGTTTCACTTTTAATTCATAGCTATTTGAATTTCATTCTCCTCAGATGTTGAACTTTTAGTTTAGGCTACATATATCACTGAGCTCAGACTGATTGTATTTTATATAGAGGAATTAAGAATGCCAACATAATGCTTTGTACGCTGTTACTTCACACATTCTGGATGCATCCCAGATCTACTCATGTTTTGCATGCCATCCATTTTGAAGTGCTCTTGATATCAGGCATTTCTTCTACATGCAGTCTGTTCATGCCATCTGCTGTTATATATTTTAAATACTTCTTCTATTTATGTGTTCACACCAATAGACAATGTATCAAACTTGATTACTTTCATATACTTTTTGCTTATTTACCATTCTGATTGCATTTTGATATTTCAAATAGTTATTTCATCTAGATGTTCATCCTGCTTTTAGAGATAGCCCTATTCAGAAAATGGAAGTAAATGAATGAGTCTGAAATACTTCTGAAGGTCTTTGATGATGATTATTCAGATGTTCCTAGTGAGAGAAATGATCCAGATTTGTGTGAATTAATAATTTTATGGTTCTCAGTAAAATTCTACTGACAGTGATATCATTAGACCTGTAAAAAATGTAAGACAGCAGTGTTTTCAAGTAATTCCCACCATAACATTGATTCTGTTGTTGTGTATGATATAATACATCATAATGTTAACACTTTCAATACTAGGGTGCCACCTAAAATGTGCCAATGTCATCAATTGGTACTCTTGATGGTGTATTCATTCTACTTTGACATTTTATGGTATACAGCATTGGAATCAACTACCATAGATATTATGCAAAATATTTTATGTCTTTAATTTTTCTGCTTCTCTCTATTTTTTATTTAATCAATGATATTGATGTACCATAGGTATAGTAGTAGCAGTGATTTAAAATTATAAGAGCACACTTTGATTCCATGTTGTATCTCTTTCTAATAGTCTAACGTCTTTGACAATGTATTCAGTACGGAGTATCAGATGTTAAATCAGTACTGTAAAGTGCTGCACCACAGAATTACTAGATATTATATCTCTTGATTTACAGTTAACTGGAGAAGTTGGCTTGTGCCATGATGGTTGAGAGTGGTTTGAGTTGTCTCACTTCTGTCAATGAGTTCACAATGTAAGCTCTCAATAGTTTTAAGTGTTGAGTGCTTGTAATGACTCATTGTACCTTAATTTGTTTTTTCATTAATGCAAACACCTGAAGATTCTCTATTAATGACTGGAACTGGTCGTGTAATAAATTAATATAGCTGTGTGCAGCAATGATTTTTCAAGCATATTTACAAGCTGTAAATCTTTGCAGCCCCAAAACGATTTGTATTATGTTACTTTTGGAGGCTGGGACACTTTCCATAACTTTGGTTAAACTGTTTAAAAAAGTGTGCATATCACCATAAGGTGAATAGTATACACACAGGATGATAAATTGCTTATGGATGTCTATCTCTGTTAGCTCAATAGCTGCCAATTTAAAATGTTGTTCTACACCAACTGTGATCATTTCATCCATAGCTTTAATATGTGTACCACGGCTGATGTAAAACATGTCCACTACCATTCAAGGTAGTTCTACAGTAGCAACTTGCACATGCATATGAAAGTAGCACTATATACTGCATTTCATTGTCCTTACACTAGTGCTCATTTAATGCATACTACTATGCTGTTTGAAGACTGTAATTCAGCTTCAAGCTGGTATTATTTATTTTTAACAGACTGCACATTTTGGGGAAGAATAATCATTTCGTAACAAATTCCTATGATGTTCATGCAGTTCATTGTGATTACATCGTCTTTCATTTACATGTTGAAAAAATCTCTAAATTGGATGAGATACTTTTAAAGGAAGGGAGCCTGTTGTCATGGTTCATTCTGAAAAATGTCTAGTCTTACTACCCATGACAACAGATATTTGACCATGTGGGGTGCCACATTCACCTGCTATAGTCTCTCTAATTAACTCCACTAACCTCCCTTTCCCAGTCCTGTTGGAGTGCAAAACATGTATAATGTAGCTCCATCTCGTGATAGTCCCCAAAGGTACCAGCAGTATGTGCACCAGGTCAGTCGTCATCAGTGGCATCTCTGACTCTGTGATCACTTGCCATACAGCACTGCCAAGATGAGGCCAGTCATTTTATAATACAGGTTGATAACTGTTATGTTCTGAGGAGCCAGATATTATGGGTGGAAGGTAGCTGAAGGGAACTGTAGGAATCTGGACAAGTAAGCAAAACAGCTGAACAACTACCAGGGGAGCCAAACACAGAAAAAAATTCTGCTGCAGATGATAATAGAAGAATAGGTACAGTCAGGAAAAGAAAATCAGTACTTCCCGCACACCTGAATGATTTTTTATTGACAAGGTAAAGGTAAGTGGTCAATTAAATATGCCGAAGTCTAACAATATGCCAAAGCCTAACAAATCCTTTAATTTCATGCTGATTCATCAAAATGTCCAATCATTGCTAAACAAATTAAGTGAAGTTGAAATTTTATGTACTGATGAGCTAAAAAACACTTCTGTAATGTGTATAACTGAACACTGGCTGCCTAAAGATGCAATGTCAGTCACAAAACTTACAGACTTCAATCTTTCATCATCATTCTGTAGAATTACATCCAGTCATGGAGGGTCATGTATATTCGTTAAAAGTGGCATTGATTATTGTAACACAAAACCCATTGAACTGTTAGCTGACTAGAAAGTTTTTGAAGTATCTGCAGTTGAACTCTCGGCATTAAAATTAATAATCAGCTGTGTATATAGGAGCTCTGATGGGAACTTAAATGGTTTCTGTCATCAATTAGAAGCAGCTTTAAATACTATGCAAAACTTCAACAAAACAGTGATCATATGTGGAGATTTTAATATTGATTTTCAAGAAATCTCAAAAGACCAGCAAAGCTTGATGACCCTAGTGGTAACATATAACATAAAAGCCACCATAGACTCTCCTACAAGAGTTACACCAACAACTAGCTCAACAATTGATCAGATATTAATAAACACAAATGTAAATCACAATTTCTGTGCCAGAAATCTTAATACTGGCTTCAGTGATCACTATGCACAGTTTATTGCTTTGCACACCCCAAGTGAAACAACTGAGAAAGAGGAACTTGCAAAAGAAGCAAGAAAATTCACTAACTAATAAATAAACTTTTTTATACAGAAACTAAGTGAAGAAACCTGGTATGAAGTGTATACTTGTGAAAACACTAACAAAAAGTTTGAAACATTCATGGAAATCTTCATGTCATACTTTGAAGCTGCATTTCCATTTAAAAAAATAAAAAATGTCAACCTAACTACAAAAAGAACAAATGGATTACAACAGGTATTGGAATCTCTTGTGCAGAGAAAAGAAGATTACAGAATATAGCAAAGACACAGAACATGCCTCATGAATTTCATTCGTACCTGAAGAATTACAAGAGGATCCTCAAAAATGTTGTAAGGAAAGCTAAAACAATAGCAAATGACAAATACATTGAAAATTCAAAAAACAAATCTAAAGCTATATGGGAAGCTATAAAAAATCAAACAACAAGTGAAAATAAACAATATAAAAATATGAACTTATGTTATGAAGGACAAATGATTTCATTTTCATCATTTTCATTTTATTATCTTCCTGTAAATCATTTACATGATGTAGGAATTGTCACAACAAAGTTATCATACTAGTACAAGTACTACAGACATAATAATGGAATATCACTTTCAAGGCATTTTTTAAAAGTACAAATTTAGACATGTAAATTAAAATTTTTGGCAATAAATTTACACATAATCAAAGGACTCATCTACGTCATAGAAAGTTTTGCTTAAAAGGCAATTTTTACGCTCAGTCTTAAATTTTACTTCTTCTATTATTTCCTTCATGTACACTGGCAGAGCATTGTATAGTTTTATTCCAAAATAACTTACATGCTTTTGGGTTTGTGTTGTCCTTACCCTTTCTACATACAAATTCTTACGAGTTCTAGTATTATAATTATGGCAGTCCTCATTTGTACATAGATTTTTCATATGTGCTCTTGTACACAGAATGCTTTTAAAAATATACAGTGATGGTATTGTGAGTATTTGCAGTTCTTTGAAAAGGGGCCAACAATGAGTTCTTGGAGAGCTATGAGTTATGATTCGTATAGCTCTTTTATGAAATTTGAAGATATCTGTTAAGCTTGATTTAGTTTTACCCCAGAACACTATGCCGTAACTCACGATGGACTGAAAGTAAGCAAAATACACTAGTCTAGTACAGTCTGTGCTGCATACTCTAGATAATACCCTCAATGCAAAACATGCCGAATTGAGTCTGTGGGATAAGTACTTGAGGTGGTCTTTCCAGCTTAAGTTTTGATCAATGTGCATGCCCAAAAACTTTGTGGATTGTACACTCTCTATCTTCTTATCCATTAGTTTTAACTGGAGGTCCATATCTTGAGTTGCTTTGCCATACTGTATATAATTTGTTTTACTTAGATTAAGTGTTAACTCATTAGCATTAAACCAATGTTGAATATATTTCAGGACCATATTAGTTGTGGTGGTTAATGATTTTTTTTATCATCACTTATAATTACGCTAGTGTCATCTGCGAACAACATTATTTTGGTAGAAATATTAGGATTTTTTATGTCATTTATATAAAGCAAGAATAATAAGGGACCAAGAACACTGCCCTGTGGGACACCTATTTCCAGTTTCTTTGCATCTGAGACCCACTTGATTTTCTGATTTTTATGTTCTGCGATGATTTCTACCACCTGAGTTCTATCTTGAAGGTAAGATTCAAACCACAACTCCCCTTACACCTATTGCCTCCATCTTGTTTAACAGAATTTTGTGATTTACTGTATCAAAAGCTTTAGATAAATCTAAGTTAATTCCCACTACACATTTTTTAGTGTCAAGACTCCTGACAATCTCTTTGGTATAGGCATGGATAGCTGATACTGTGCTGCGGCCCGAGCGAAAGCCATGTTGATTGCAGTTTAGAAGTTTGTGAGCATCTAAGTATTATAGTCTGGTTTTCATTAATTTCTCTATAATTTTTGAAAATGATTGGAGAAGGGATATTGGTCTATAATTTTCTACATTGTATCGATCTCCTTTTTGAAACAGAGGTCTAACCTTAGAGATTTTCAACCTCTCAGGAAACACAACTCCGCTGACAGACAAATTGGCAATATGTACCAGGGGCTTTATAATTTGCTGGGCAACTTTTATTATTATTGACACAGGCACTTCATCCACACCTGCAGACATTTTTGATTTTAGACTCTTTATCACCTTTAATATTTCATTATCATTTGTGGGAGTTAACAACATACTACTGTCTACTTTTGGGGCTGTTAATTTCTCATGTTTAGAAAAGTTTTTACTTAATGACACTGGTACACTTAAAAAGTAATTATTAATGTAATTTGCCAGAGTTTCATCTTTTAATTCAATATTTTCAATATTTTTGAGTACTATTTCCTGATCCTTGAGGCCCTTACCTGTTTCCCTTTTCACAATTTCCCAAATAGTTTTTGATTTATTGCCTGATTTTCTTATTAATTTATCATTACTTAGTAATTTTGCTTTTGCAATTACTTTTCTGTATATTTTTTTGTAATTTGTTACATGTTCTTTAAACTTGGGGTCAGTCCAACTTTTCAGTCTATAGTTAAGCATTTTCATGGTCATCGAGGAATTTCTAATACCTGTTGTGATCCAGGAGTTAGCATGTGTATGCCCATATGTGTTTGTTTCGACAAGTTTCTTAGGAAAACACATTTCCAAATTCAACATAAACAGGGAAGAAAAAAACATTATATGCAGTGTTTGTGCTAGTTTGTAACAGTACTTCTGCCCATGATTGGTTAGTCAGTGTATTTATGAAGTGACTGCAACTATTTGTGGAGAAGGTCCTTTTGTACGTTTGGTATGAACTACTTTTGGTCAAAGGGGCTATGGGAAATTTAAGGATGAGTGCATTGTGATCAGATATTCCTAGGTCAACATGTATTACGTCTATATCTATGGCATCTATATTTGTGAATATATTATCTATGAGACTTTTTGAAGAGTTTGTAATTCTTGTAGGGTTAATATGTGGATACAAATTGAAGCTCTGTAAAACATTCAGGAACTTATCTTTGGATGCACCTTCAGTCAATAAGTTGACATTAAAATCTCCACTTATAATTATTGTTGATTTTTTGTGATGTAATATTTTGAGCAATGCCTCTAACTTATTTCTAAAAATTTCAGGATCACCACATGGTGATCTGTACACTGACATTATTATTAATTTACTCTTTTGCATATTCAACTGTATTGCTGCAGCCTCAAAATATTTTTCTTCACTCAAGGATTCAGTTACAGTCATATTTTTAACCTTTACTCCAGGTTTTACATAAATGCAAACTTCACCATGTCTTGTTTCCTTCCTGCAATAATGACTTACTAATTTGTATGGGGAAATGCAAATATTTTCTAGTTCATAACTCATGCACCAATGTTCTTGAATGCAAATACAATCTATACTAGCTTCACTGGCTGCAATCTCAAGTTCTAATATTTTATTTTTAATGCATTGTATGTTAAGGATCATTATTTTTAAATTATTGAAATTAGATTGAGAGGAGTTTGTACTTATGTTTCCCACTGTTACCGCCTGTTCCTTGCTGAGGCTGGGTACCAAAAATCCTTAAGAATTACACGTTTCCTGTATTTCTTACCCCGGGGCGTGCCACCATACTTGTTATATCTGTAGTTGTAGCTGCTGTTTCAGTGGATGCTGAAGGTTTTTCTGAAGCTGATGATTCAGCGGATGATGGAGATGCTGCCAGTTTTGATGCTGAGTCCGTTTTTGTAACTGATGTTCCAATTGATACTGGAACTTTTGCTGAAGCTGTATTTTCGTTTAAATCTTGAACTACAGTTGGCACTGACGTCACTGTGGACGTTGAAGCTGCGTATGAAGCTCATAAATGATGCTTCGATGGTGTTGATTTTTCTTCTGTTGATGATATCTGAGTGGCATTTTGTACGACTGGTCTTGCCTCTGTTCTTCTGATTGATGGACTAGTCACAGATTCTGGACTTGATTTTGAACCTGCTGTGGAAGGTGGTACATCAGCTGCTGATGATAATGGTTCAGCTATTTTTGATGATTTCGACACTACTGACAATTGGCTGATGTGGCTGCTGTACTGGACGACACTTCAGATTTTTTTACTTCTTTTAACGTCAAAGAATCTTTTGTTGCTACCAATGATTGTGCGACATCAGCTCTTCCTATTTCCACTAAATGTTGATACTTTAATAAGGCCATTTTCAGACAGTGTAATAGTGTTTCGTTCTACTTTAGAGTCTTTAATAGCATTCAATATTTCAGCACTCATGGCTTCTTTCCCTTTCATGTTTCTGTGAAGTCCATGCTCTGTAAAATTCTCTCTGCAATCACTATTTATCCTAACATATGTAGCATTAGGATAACCTTGACATATCTTAGCGAAAAGTCTATTGGCGGTAATAATCTCAGTATTCACGCAAGAGTTTTCCATGAGATCATACCTATGAGGGATACTGACGACAAAAAATTTCACTTCAGGCATTTTACAAATTACTTGCTTTAAAACTGTTGTAGCACGTCTAGTTTCATTGTGGCATACAATACTGGCGCCTCTAATTATCACACATGTGCTGCCATTCGTCATAGATTGATTACAGCTATTTAAAACTTCACATAGTGGCGCTCCTGGTTTCATTACGCCAGTTACCTTGAATCCTGTTTTCTTAGAACTCATAATTTCGGCTACACCTCTTCCATGGCTGTCTGCTAGAATAAGGATTTCATGTCTATTTTCCAACGTGTGTTTTTTTGTTTTGTTTACAAATAGTAGGCCGATTTGTTTTGCTTTGTGAGCGCAATTTAGCGTTGACCACTGAACTGTCCGTGTGGATGATGGTACAATTTGATTGTTCTTTCTCCTCTGTGCTATTTTCAAGCACACTAAACCTATTACTTAGTTTTAAAGTAAGTTCCGCTGTTTTTGTTTTTGGTCGTGTGCTCCTTGTTTGACTGGTATTTGAGAACTCTTGTAGGCTAGATTTTGAGGAATTTCTCACACTTATTACCAAGTTTTCAAGCGTTTTTGCGTATTTTATAATATAATCGAGTTGTTTCCTAAGTTCGTTCTCTACATTCACTTGCAAACCTGTCCTGTGCATTTCACTGGCATTGTCCCGCCCGTTGCATTCCATACCGCAGTCGCACTTATTTAGAACTTCCGATCGTGAGAAACAATGGGTATGGCACCACTTATGATTGAACGTGCAAATTCTTAATCCATTTAACACAATTTTATGGCATATGGTACACTTCACTGACGAAATACGATCACAAATTACCGAGCGATTTGAAACTACGTGTATCTCGCCGCCATCTTAAAAACTGCACAACAAAAATTGCAGGGACCTTCAACAAAAATTTTGCAAACATAAGTGAACAGTTGGTGAGTGGACTGGAAGAACACAACAAAATATCACCTCCATCATCCAATAGTGTGAGAAATGTGTCAACATCATTGTTCCCATCACCCACAAATACTGAAGAAATTTTATCAGTTATAAAAACCTTGAAAACAGGGTAGTCATGTGGAATTGATGGAATACCAGATGCAATTATTAAAAAATACTGTCTTGCCTTAGCTGAACCCTTGACACACATGTGCAACATCTCACTGGCCTCAGGAACCTTCCCTTCATGCTTAAAAACAGCAAAACTGAAACCACTGTTCAAAAAAGGAAATCCAGAATGTGTTTCAAATTATAGACCAATAGCCCTACTGCCTGTATTTTCCAAAATTTTAGAAAACTTTTTTTCATACGAGATTGTCTGATTTCCTAAATTAAAATAAAATTCTCTCTCCCTCACAGCATGGCTTCAGGAAAGGCTATTCAACTGAAAGTGCAATATTGGAATTTCTTAATGAAATTTATACTGAACTGGATGCAAGTGAGTTTGTGACAGGGATATGTCTTTATTTATCTAAAGCTTTTGACGTCATTGACCATAATGTCCTGCTGCAGATGCTTGACCAATTAGGAATTAGAGGTATATCCAGTGAGTGGCTCAGGACATACCTACGTGGTCGCAAACAGGTGGTTGAAGTGCAATATACTGACCATAACAAAATCAGCTACTACTATTCAGGATAAGAAAATGTGGAATATGGTGTCCCTCAAGGATCAGTATTAGGACCCATTCTGTTTCTCCTCTATGTTAATGATCTTATGTACAACAAGTAGTGCCAAACTATCCCCCAATTTGCAGATGATATAAGCTTCCTTATTAGTGGTAAAACAGAAGAAAACCTAAAAGACTCCGCTATCCAAACAATGAACAGTGTAGAACAATGGTTCAGCTATAACAAGCTAATTATAAACAAAGAAAAGATAGTAGCACTGAACTTCTATAATGTAAAAGGAAGACACCACCCAAACATACAAATAGAACTTAGGGCCAGAGTTCTTGAAAGTGTTGACAGCACAAAATTTCTGGGACTCTGGCTCCAGAACAACACAAAATGGGAGGTACACATTGAATATTTGCAAAGAAAACTAAGCAAAACCTGTTGTATGATACGGATCTTAAAAACTTGTTGCAGCAAAGCCAGCCTGTTAAATGTATGCTACTCCTATATGCATTCTGTAATTAAATATGGCATAATCTTCTGGGGCAATGCAACAACAAATATTGAACTTTTCAGGATGCAAAAGAGAAAATTAAGAATTATTGAAGTGTTAGCAATACGGAATCATGCATACACATATTCAAAAAACTGCCAGTTCTTCCTCTTCCCTGCATTTTTATCTGCGAAACATCAGTTTTCATCAAACAATATATTGATAGACACCCAGATATCTTGTTAAAAAATGAAAATATACATGCACACAATACAAGGCAAAAATCTGACCTTCATATGAGACAGGTGAGAACATCATTGTGCCAAAAAGGCACACTACATACTGGGATAAAGATTTACAATAATCTACCTAACCATATTAAAACAGCAGGTAAACTCTGTAGTTTTAAGGCTGAAGTAAAGGCATATTTAATTGATCATTGCTTTTACAGTCTGACTGAGTACATAAAAGCCAAACAACAAAAATAAAGATGCATTATGAATATTCTACTTTGTATGTTGCCTCTAATGTTTGTTGTATGTATGAGTCTTTGCTAAATTACTTCAATATCTACTCCTTAGGTTTGCAATACAAACTGTATTTTATCTTGTAAATACCTAAACATGTCCAATATCCTTGTATATATTCTATACATGTAGGACTTGAAGGACTAAATAAATAAAAAAAATGAAAGATTAGTTGACACAAGTGCACTTAAAAATAAACAGATTCTACTCAACTTGTGTGTGAAGAAATGTTGCACTGCTGACAACTTGAGGTGGACATAGAAGGAGAGACCTGACATGGGTGTGTGTCTAAGTACACTGTATGTTTGCCAGCAGAGCTAACTATCAACAATGTGGTGTAACATTTGGCTCCAAATAACAACACAGAAGTAATATTGGTTAGAAGGCTGGTGCCCAGGTACCTGCCACTTCCTACACCATCCTGGTGGTTCTATTTGGTTGGCAGCCTGGAGGTTTTTCACTGGTGGAATTACTGAGTGTCGCTTGTGACATGCGTAGGAATCTTCAGTGTACCAGCTCTGGCAGTATCAATATTTTGGAATGGTGCTTTATTCATCTCATGATGTGAATTTGCAATCCATATATAGCAATGGCAGAGTTAATATTTTAAGTTTTCTAAATAGTGGATGACATGGTTCATTATGATTTGCAATGCACCATATTTTAAATGATTTTTTTCTCTATTTTTAGTATCTGCACTATGTTTGTGGAGTTACCCTAAAAACAATACCATAACCAATAATGAATTCAAAGTAGCTTGTATATGTTACTTTTCCAGTGTCAATGTCAATTGCAGTTGATCATATTTGCACTGGAAATGCAAAGCTGCTCAGTTTGCTTGCTAGGTAGTCAATATGCGGTTGCCAGCTCAAATTTTTATCTATATTTAAACCTAAGAACTTGACTGAGTCAACTTCTTCTATATCTTAGTCGTCATGAACAATCTTAATCTGTTCACATTTTGACTAGTTTTGAATTGCATCATGTGAGTCTTAGATATATTTAGACTCAACACTTTTTGCTGAAATCAAGTTCTAAGGTACTGAGGGTATTGATTCACAGATTTGGGAATTTATTCTGAATCGTGATTTTCAACTAAGACAGAAGTACCATCTGCAAACGGACCTGACGGGACGCTGATATTTAATGGGTAGTCGTTAACACACAAGAGAAATAGGACTGCGCCTAATATGAAGCCTTGTGGAACACACTGAGCTAATTTTTTTCTTTCCAGTCAGAAAAATAATATGCGCCATTTAAAGAGATGCTAACTCTTTGCTTTCTATTTGATAAGTAGGATTTAAGCCATTGTAGGGTACTGGCGGTAATGCCATGCTTGTCAAGTTTGTAAAAAAGCAATGCACAGTTTACAGATTCAAACGCCTTTGTGAGGTCGCAGAAAATTCCTGCCACCTTATTTCTCCTTTCTAATGATATACTTATTTTCTCATGAAAACCAAATTGATTGTTTAGCTTAATATAATATTTTCCGGTGAAGTATTGGATTTAGGCGAAAGCAAGCTCTTCAAATATTTTACATATGACTGGAGAATTGAGATAGGACAATAGTTTCCTATGATCGCTCTTGATCCCTTCTTAAAGAGTGGTTTGACTTCAATGTATTTCAGTACCTTTGGAAAACAGCCCATTTCGTAATATTGATTTATTATATGATCTAGTGGGTTTGCAATTTTATTTGTACCACTTTAATAACTTTGGTAGGAATTCTGTGCCAACCTGCAGATTTTTTGTTTTTAATGTTAGGATTGCATTTCCTACATCCTCCAGGGATACTTTTAAAAATTTTGTAAAATTTTCAGAGTTTTCATTTAGGCCAAAGGGATTTACTTTGTTGTGATAACCTGTTACATCTGCATCAGACTTTGCTACATTTATAAAGAATTCATTAAAGTACTTGAGTTGGACTTACAATAGCATTTCCTTCAATGAACACTTTTGAAATTTCTTGGTTACTGGCTCTAACACTTAATCCAGATTTAATGACTGACCACACAGCCGTTGTCTTATTTTTATGGTTTAAAATTTGCCAATTGTTTTGCTGCCTCATTAACTCTTTTAAATATGGTTTTATGAAGTCTAAGATACTCAATAAAATCCATAGGTTCACTATATTTTAATTCTCTATGCAATTGTCTTTTCCTTACACTGTAAATATTTATGCCCTCGCTAATCCACTTTCATTTATTTGTAATTTTATTGCTGTAGAGTCTAGGTGGAAATGTTTCATTAAAAACACCAAGAAAACTAGTAATTTTTTAAAGTTTTCATCACTTGAGTTACAACAGTCAAAAGTTCATTTTTTCTCTTTTAGCTTATTACTAAATATTAGCAAATTTTCTGTGCTTAAGTACATTTTCATAATGGTTCTTTATACCTGAAATGTTCCTGTCTGTCTGCGGCAGCACAATGAACAATGCACAGTTATCTGAAATACACAGATCTAGACAAAATTTATACGCATCTTCATATACAAAGAAACAAATAATTAGAACATTATCAATACATGCTGCTGATTGGCCACTGTCTCTGGTAGTTTCAAAGAAATTCAATTTTAAACTATACCGGTATTTCTTTACAAGTCAGTGAATTTTGAAGCGTAGCTACTCTCACATGTGATATCAATATTAAAATCAGCAGCTATTATAGTTTTTTTTTCTTTCTTCCCCTACAAAGGTCTTCTAGCATAATTTGAGGCTTAGATAAGAACAGTTCTGTTGCTTACCTTCCTGGAATTATGTATATTGAGATCATTATAACATTTGCTATTGAGTCCACTATTTTTATGCAACAACTCTAGTAGAGTACACATTCTTTATTTAAATAATTAAAACAATTTCTGGTCTCATAATTTATATCACTATGTAGAAGTAGGCTATATGGGAGCCTCCAAGTAACTTGTTTCTTCTGCTAAAGCTACTTGCTAACCTGAAGTTCCCCATTTTGTTTAAAATTTTACTTGTGTTCTCAGTAAACCAGTCTTCGTTTAAACAAATAATTCTAGTATTTGCACATTCTGAAAAAAAAAAGATTTCGAATTCGTCTATTTTCGAGCTTTTATTATTTGAAGCACTAGTGTTTAAACCATTTGTATTTCTGTGCATGACATATCTAATTTGACTATTACTTATATGCTTTATCACATTTCTTGCCACATAATGGTTTGGTTTTGTCTTTCTTAACCCTACACAAGTTTTTCCACCCCATCACTTCTTATCAGTTTCCTTTATTTTTTATGATCTGACAAGTACTTGTGAACATCTTACTGAACATTTTAGAGCCAAACCTATTCAGATGTAGACCATCTTTGGCACGACACTTTGCACTTCGAAATTTATTGGGATCAAAGAAAACGACTTCCAGTGTATTGCACTATTCTTTAATATTTCCGTTAATTCTCTGCACATAGCTGCCACTCACCGGTCTCCTGTACGTAACGCCAATGATTATTATTCTGCAATTCGTGTAGAGGTCTGAATAAGGATCTTTGTGTGGTTTAATATTTTTTTTCACTGATATTTCGAAGGGGAATTTCTGCCCACATGGATAAAAACATCTTTTGGATTTCTTTTACTCTTGTCTACTGTGCTCTCTTGAGTTTAAGACGTTGTTTAGACGTTCCGGCAATTGATGCCTTTTATTGTAATCAGTTGATGTTGGATCAAAAAATAAATAAATAGATGATACGTCCTGATTTTTGGTCGACCGTCGATTTCGGAGTTTGGAACGACTATGTTTTTCAAAAATGAGTCATCTATAATAAAGAACTCACTTTCGTCTTCTGTAACGCTTCTTTTTGTCTTTTTTGTACGTCACGCAGGTCCACTTATATTTATTTAGTTCTTCCGTATCTTCAGTTTCTTTTTCTTTCGTAAGGGCGGCCGAATGTTTTCTTGGTTTGTCATTTGTTTCAGTTCCCCGTATTTGCCGATGTGGGTCCATCTAATAGTAGAGTTTTTTCACATACACAATGATTTTCACGTTCCAATTCAATATTTTCCTGTTTTACCAGCGTCACTTCTGCTTTCAGAGCGTCAATGTCACTTTGAAGAACACGAATAATTTTGTCTTTGGAACTTGATGCGGATGTTACCCGCGCATTTTCGTCACTTATACAGTAGAGGCATGTCCACTGAATATCGTCATTTATAAATTTCAACACACGTTTACGCACTTCTTGTGTAACCAAAAGTTGCATTAAATGCACCGAATTCCTTTGACTACACGTTTTTTACACTTTCTGCACGAAGAACCATTTAATTTCAACTGAATAAGGAGCATCCCATCACCACACAATCCTACGATACTACAGACTGTCCCACAAGAACATCTCCGCCATGGTCACATTGGCACTGCCAGATAGAGAATGTACCTTACATAGGTTACTACGGTACCTATTTCACCCTGACCACATCCAAGCTGTTCGCCACACCATCCACTATCTGTAATCATCTTTGGTGAAATCCTTACACAAAGGCCATAAACCATCAATCACCAGAAAAATTTTCCTAAAGCACTGCACTTTCTTCTTTCTTTTAGAAAAACTTTCAAAATATATGATTCATTTTTATACAAAATAAATAACTGCCACCACTAAGAACATACAAAAACTTCTTGACAGCTGTCAACAGACGAGGTATCCAATTTGGTTAACACTGTAAAGGTACTTTTCCGACATATTTACCGATACAACGAAGAAATCGTGTAAATCAGACTACTAAAAGATGCAAAATTAAAAAATTCCCAATCCCTTTTGAGCACACCTTAATATCAATTTTTAAAAGTCATACCGGTGGCAAACTTTCAGAGAACAAAGAAACTAAGCCTTGAAAATGAGTCTGCAGATAGAACCGGGGCAAACCACAGAAAGTTGAACATGGTGAGACCAAGAGGAAAGACCCTAGAAAAAGACTTTATGCTAAAGCAATATGTGGTTTATTGATGTGAACAAATAACAATTATTATTATTTTCATTATAATTAAATATTCTATGTTGTGATAATTACGCATTTTGTTAATATTATATTAAAATATTTCTTGTAATTTAGTATATATTGTTATAACAACTGTACACATCCATGACACATCAAAGGCAGGTGCGACAGAAAGTCATAAACAGTGAATTACTATCCTTCTTAAATTAGCTCTTTACCACAATCGAACAGAACAGATAAATTCTATATTGTTTAGGATTACCCATGCACCCTTAGAATTAGGTGTTCCTAAACTAACAAAACTTGTGGAAAAGTTTAGAGTGTTCAGCAAATATGTGGATCAGTTTGAATAATTTTGGCAACACATGGAGTGATTTAAGTTTTAACTATACAGTAATATATTCCATTAAATATGAATCATTACAAGCTTACAAAACTCCCACCAGGGGTCTCACAGTTCTTTTGTAAATTCAAGCATGGCACGCACAGGGCACCTAGCTATTGCAGCCCATTCTTTCTTCCTAGGCTGCATTTCCTTCACCACACCGCTCCCTCCCCATCCTCAATCCTTCCCCATTGCCCCCTCCTTCCCCTCTCTTGGTGTTGTGACTTACATCGACCTAGCTATCTAGCTGGTTCCTTGTTGTGATTTTGTTCTTCTTGCCTGTCCTTTCACCCTTTTTGGCATTTTGCCCCCACCCCCGCTCCCTCCCCCCATCCTCCCCCCCCTCCAGAGTTTGACCTCCGCTTCTAAATTTTCTGTCTTTCATGTGAGCCATTTGGGGAAGAACTCCCCGCTAGTGTCTACAGCATGGATTCCTCTCCCCCCTTTCTTTCCCCTCTTCCTTCGGCACTGTAGCCCCCCTTCACCCTACTATGTCACAAACATGTCTAGCCATTCCATGTGGTGGGGCTGTTATGTACCCATCTGGCTGAGCCCCCCCCAGCAACACAGGGATCTCAGTACTGATACCTGAGGTGTTACCTCCCACTGTATGCCATGGAGGGGGTGCTTGTCATCCTGGAGCATCGGACCTCCCAGCAATGTCCGCCCTGTCAGATGGCCCTTGCTGTTGGTTAGTGGTGCCCATGGGGAGAGCCCCTGATGGAGTGGGTGGTATCAGGGTGGATGCTTGGCACATGAAGTGCATCAAGCTGAAATCATCTGACTGTTCTCGAACGGCCATCACTTCAAATTGTAAAGGATTATTGTATGCTACTTTGTATGACCCTGCAGCCGTCCCTTCCCTTTCTACACCCTGGGAGGAGGGCCATACTCGCCATGTTGCAGTGAAACACTTTCCTGCTACCTGGTATATATCAGGATGGATAGGAACATATTTACAGCCGCAAATTTGAGAATATTGAGGACAGGTTTGGTGAGCTGGAGTCTCTCAGTAAGGTGTGAATGGGCTTCCTGTTGATCAAAGCTTCTTCTGCTGCCCAATCTGCAGCTCTTCATACTTTTGATTGTCTTGGCAACATCCCAGTATCTGTAACCCCTCACTAGTCTCTGAATATGGTCCATGGAGTGATTTTTCATAGGGACCTCATCCTGAAAACTGATGAGGAACTCCAGGCTAATCTGGAGCAACGCAGCATTTGTTTTGTTTGACGTGTGCAGAGGGGTCGTGAAGACAACTGCACCAATACCGGCGCCTTTTGAGGGAGATACCATCCCAGAGAAGGTCAAGATTATGTGCTACCAATGTGATGTGAAACCTTATGTCCCGCCACCAATGAGATGCTTTTGGTGCTTGCGTTTTGGGCATATGCTTTCCCACTGTATGGTGGACCCTCTGTGTGGTGGTTGTGGACACCCACTCCATGAGGGAAGCCCCTGTGCTCCGCCACCTGTGTGTGTCAGTTGTTATGACCACCTCTCTCCATGCTCATCAGATTGCCCAGCTTGCAAGATAGCAAAGAATATCCAAGAGTACAACTCCCTGGATCACATATCTCGTGTTGAGGCTCGCCAAAAATATGACTGACTCACCCAGTGTCACTTTCTTCTAATTTTGCCTCTGTTAAAATCTTCCTCCCCCCTCCTACCTCTTCCTTACCTCTCCCCTCACCCTCCCTCTCCCCCACCCATGCAGTTCCCACACCCTCCCATCTGGGTGCCACCTCACTTCCCTGGCTGAAGAAGTCTCCCCTTCTTCAGCACTCGCCAGTGATGTGGCTCCATCCCAGGACCACCCCCCCCCCCCTCTCCCCCTCCTGCATCTCTCATGCCAGAAGCCTACTAACACAACTCGGCCACAAGCCTCACTGTCTATACGCCCCAAGGTCATCAGCTCTCTTTCGGTTCCGGATCTTCCAGAAGTCTGCTCTCCCTCTGTGTCCTGACCTCCTCCGCCTCAGAAAGAGAAGAAGAAGAAACGTAAGTCCCAGGACAACCCCTCCCCCTCCCCTGGTGCCCTGGTAGTGCCCTCTCTCCCATCGCAACCGGTGTCTGACGTCTTATATATGGATATCACCCTATCCTCTTCGGAGATGACCACTAACTAGGTGACATGACCTCCCCTCAGCTTCTTTGCCTAACCTGGACTCTCGCCACACGCTAATCCAGTGTAACTGCAATGGATATTATCGTCACCTACTGGAAATACAACACCTTCTTTCCTCTTATTCTGCGTTCTGTTCTGCCCTGCAAGAAATATACCTCCATGATAACCACTCTCCTACATTTCGTGGTTATTGGGCATTCTGTCGGAACTTTGCTGGCCCCAAGATAGCATCTGGAGGGTTTAGCACTTTGGTTCACACTGATGTAATTAGTGACTGAGTCCCCCTTCATACCAACTTGGAAGCGGTAGTGGGTTGAGTCCAAACGACCCCAGAAATCGCCGTTTGCAGTGTCTAGCTCCCTCCGGGTAGGCCACTTCCTTATGTTGAACTGTCTATCTTAACACAACTCCTGCACCTGTGTCTCGTCCTTGGGAACTTCAATGCACTTTATCACCTGTAGCGGAGTGCCACTTTGACATGTAGGGTCTTCCAATGGACCAATTTATTATAGACTTTGATTTTTGTCTCCTCAGTGACAGTTCCACTACCCACTTCAGTGCTGCTCATGGCACCTTTAGTGCTATTGAGCTCACGATCTCCTTCGCTGCTCTTATGGCTTCCCTACATTGGTCACCCCATGATGATCTTTGTGACAGTGACCACTTTCTGGTGATACTATGGTTCCCCTGACACCACCAGGTAAACAGGCCCCCATGTTAGGCATTCACACAGAGCCAATTGGCCTTTATATATGTCTGCTGTGCACTTCAATACATCTCTTTTGGATTACATTGGTGCAATTGTGCAAGGTGTCTCTGCCACCATTCTTCATGCTGCTAGCACTGCTATCCCCCTATCCACAGGTCCCCCTCGTCATTGACAGGGACCGTGGTGGGCCAATGCTGTAGCACTTGCTATCCAGGACCACCAACAGGTGCTGCAGCAATTTAGACACCCTTCACAGACCAATCTTAATGCTTTTAAGCATCTCTGTGCTAAGGCTCACTTCTTATGAAGCAGAGTAAAAAGGACTGCTGGGAGTGCTATGTTTGCTCCCAATGGACATGTGCCTGTTCATCCCAGGTTTGGCCCAAGCCCTGTAGTCTTCTGTGCTGCCAGCAACAATCCACTGTCCAGGGTCTTATCCTCTAGGATGCTCTGTGTACTGAACCATCAGTCCTTGCAGAACACCTTGCAACACACTTTGTGACAATTTCAGTGTCCTTTCCCTATACGACTATTTTTCTTCAGCAGAAATTATGAGTTGAACAAACTCTTCAGTGTTTAAACCCCAACCATGCTGAATGCTATAATGAACTCTTCACTAGAAGGGAGTTCTTGCAGGCTCTTACCTCTTCACATGACATCCACAAACAGATAATCCAACACTTGGACATTATTCAGAGGCACCATCTACTCAGGGTCTTCAACTGCATTTAGCTATGACTGCCTTCCCTTTGCAATGGTGAGACAGCATAATTATTCCCCTCCTTAAGCCCCGGAAGAACTCAACGTCTCTAGACAGTTACTGTCTGATTAGCCTGGTCAACATGCCTGCTCGAGAGGATGGTTAGCTTCTGGTTATGTTGGGTACTGGAATCTAGGGTCCTGTCATCCCTGTATCAGTGTGGCTTCTGGGACAGACAATTCACAACTGACCATTTGCTGAGACTGGAAACAGTAATCCAACAGGCTTTTACTAACCACAGACACTTCATCCCGGTCTTCTTTGACCTACAGAAGGCATGTGACATAGCTCAGCTCCATCACATTTTAGTTACCCTCCATGACTGGGGCTTTCTTGGTCCCCTTCTAACTTTTATCCATCAGTTTTTATACCACGAGCTCTTCCGAGTTCAAGTTGGCACTTCACTCAGCACCCCTCAGATCCAGGAGAACAGTATCTCACAGGGTTCTGTACTAAGTGTTACACTCTTCCTTGTCACCATCAATGGGCTTTTAACCTCTGTTGGGCGTCTGCTTACCCCAGTGTTGTATGTCAATGATTTTTGCATCTGGTGAAGCTTCCACTCGGTAGCATGTGCTGAATGGTAACTCTAAGGCTTGATCTGATGGGACTCTGTGAGGTCCCTCTCCCATGGCTTCCAATTTTCTTCGTCCTAAATGTGGGCTATGCATTTTTGCCAACAACCCACAATACACCCCAATCCAGAACTTTAATTAGGTGACCAGCACCTGAATGTTATAGTGCAGTCCCATTTCCTGAGCCTTATTTCTGATAAAAAGCTGACATAGCTGCCTCATATTCACCACCTGAAGACTATGTGCATGTGGAAGTTTAATGCTCTCTGCCTCCTGGTCCACACATCTTGGGTTGCAGACTGTGCTACTCTTCTCCATTTTTACCATGCTCTGGTTTTGTTCAGACTAGATTATGATAGTCAGGTTTATGGCTCAGTGGCTCCTTCCTCTCTGAAGATGCTTGACCCTGTTCATCAGTGTGGAGTGTGTCTGGCTATTAGTCCTGTCGACAGTCTCCTCACAGAAGCAGGGATTCCCCGTCTACAAATGAGATAGAGCCAACTGCTGGTTACTTATACAATCACCATTTGCCCTATTCCCTGACCATCCCCTGTACCCTGTCCTCTTTGCGAATGCGGCATATCTTCCCACTGATACCGTCCTCTGGGTGGGATTACCAGATGGAATGCATCTCACTTCCCTTCATCAGGATCTTCATCTTCACTCACTCAAATGTGTCCCATGTATTTCCTCCCCCTCCCCCCCCCCCCCAAATTGGATGGCACAGATTAGAACCAAACTATTCCAGGGTCCTAATCATCTAGCATCTTGTACGTTACATCCTCACAGTGTTTCAGGGTGCTACCATCTTCTACACTGGAGGTTCTAAAACTGTAGATAAGGTGGGATACATTTTAACATTGCCTACTGGCTTGAAACACCATTGACTGCCAGTATCATGTAGTGTGTTCACAGCAGAGCTGCTGGCAATTAACAGGGACCTTCACCTTATTACTCAGACCTCCCTCCACAATGTTTTAATATGTACTGACTCAAATGAGCAGCCTGCAGGCTATAGACTGATGCTACTCTCATTACCTTTTGGTCTCTGCTATCCATGACCTTCTCTCTGTCCTTGCCTGTGCTGCCTGCTCAGTTGTCTTTCTCTGGGTCCCAAGTCATGTGGGCATCCCAGGGAATGAACTGGCTGACCATTTGGCTAGAGAGGTAGATACTTGCCCCCATTTCTTGCTTGATTCCAGGTGCAGATATGCGGATTCACATCAAATCTTTCTTCGCCCAAAAGTGGAATGACATCTGGTGCACTACTGCTCTCAGTAATAAATTCTGCAAAATCAAGGAGACTGCTGCAGTTTGGCAGTCTACCTTCCACTCCTCTCAGAGGGAGTCCGTTGTCTTATGCCATCTACGCTCATGAGCCACCCCCACAATGTGGCTGTGCAGCCAGACTGATGATATCCCATATATTGGTGGAATGTCCCCTTCTTTAGGCGCTTCATACTAAGTATAGTATTACAGATTCCTTATCTTTAATATTATCAACAATTCACGGATGGTTGATTTGGTTCTCAGTTTCCTATGAAAAGTGGTTTCTGTGTTCAGATATAGGTTCTTCTTCACTCCTGGAGCAGGGGCAGGGTGGTTATGGTTGGGGCCTCTCTTTGTGTCTCCTAGATCTGGGACCCATCACCTATCCTCCGTGCAAAGACCACTCTTTTATCCCTCTGTTTTTCCAGTTTCTAGATTTGGTCTTCCCTTTTATGACTTTACTGTGCATGTTTTAACTCCCTCATTTAATAGTTTGACCACTCTGACTGGATCCGTCCACTTTTAACAGACCCTCTTTCTTTTGCAAGTAGCTTTGGAATCACAGGACTGATGAACTCACCATTTAGTCCTATAACCCCCTCAGTTAACCAATCTTATGAAACCAGGAAGCATAGACTGGATACAAGCAAGAGTATGATAAAACACCAGTGATCAGTTGTGCAAAATATTAAAGTTCATTTAATCAAATTGCACCATTGCTTTATTAAAAATTCCAACAAAGTTTCTTAGCCCCCTTCGTATCATCAAACCAACATTGTTCATAAATGCTATTCACTACTCATAATAACTTGTGATTTTACAAATTCCCACATGAGACTAACTCCAAAAAGTTTATGAACATCCAAGAACTTCAGGATATCGAATGTTGCTGAACTGCTGCCCAAACCACAGTGTGACATTATCCGTTGCTGCCTCTTTCACCAACCAACTTGCCTACCTCCGGCTCCACAGAACCAGCTGCCTTCAGCAATCATAGCTTTTTGCTTATAGGCTGTGCCACCATCCTGTCCTGACATCACAAACTTGCGTGAAACATATATTACAATTACAATACAGACTGTTCTAACAGTATACCTTTCACTAAAGTTACCAATGCTGTTGCAGTCAGGCTGTCAATACAAGTAAAACAAGACTAATAGTTAGATTCTAAATTAGGCCATACGCATTGATTGTTATTAATGTTAGTTATAAATGTGCAAATTTACTGCATGAAATAGATATATGTAAATCATTGATAAGTATGTACACAATGAGTAAAAAATACTTCAAGACTAGATTAATACAAAATAGATACAAGATGAGGTGGTGGTTTTTAAAACTTCAGGTGTTCTACATAGTTTCCTTCGACTTCAATATAATTCACAGCATCTTCTTACAGCCATGTGAAACTGTGTAAAAGTCATCCCTTTTGGATGATGATCACCTTGCACATCATAATGGCTTGAATGTTGGTTGTGGCATCAGTGTCAAACCTGCATGTGAACTTCTGTACTTCATTGTTTTGTGGTTGGTTCATATTAATAACACCAAGTCTTGTCACCTGTGATGAATTTTTTTCCAGAAAGGAATTTCAGCATTTTGTTTCCGTTCTGGAGTTAAGGTGAGTGGGACAAATTTTGCACATACTTTTTTCATAAAAACATTTTGGAGAATGTCTTGAACACCCTGTTTACAGATGTTGCTCCACTGAAATTTTTGGCACAACATTGACACACCACAGCCTCATATCCACTACTTAACACTTCCTGCTCACAACTGACTGGTTGAATGCACAGTTATTGTTAGTTCAAGCTGCCACTTTAGTTCCAATGCTCTTGCTGCTTTTATGCCAGGAATAAAATTGGCTTCATAACTTTTTGGATGGACAATGTATAGTGTCTTGCTAATAGAAAATTGCCGCCTCTTTCTGTACAGATTGATTATATCTCTCACAGCTCTTTCTAGGTTTATATATTGATGACAGAGAAGGGTAAATGTATCAATTGGAGGTATGGGACCATTGTCTAGAAACTACAGTGTCAAAAGTCATAAGTGAAATCATTCTGATACTTTTGACAGTGGAGTAAATGTATTAGCACTGTTGTTGATATGATTATCAGGTAGGTAATTATCAGAGGTGGTAGATGGATTGAAATGAGGAAAAAATGTCTGATAAATGTGGGTTCTAAGATACATACCTTAAGAGCTATGAGTACTTGTCCATCTTTGCTTCTGTGAGACATTTCTCTTCTACTGAACAAGTGCCAATATCTTGTAAGGTATGCATTTTGAGCCCATATTAAATGGACTTTTTTCCTTGTTTTTGTCCACATTGCTACTTCAAAATATGGAAAGGAATGAGCTTGCGATAGAAGAAACATGTTTCACAGAATTGAAAATGAGCAAGTTCACATACCTCTGAAAGTATGCATTTTAGAGCCCATGTCCTCATGTTTCTATCTTCTGCTTACAAGCTGTTGACTGCAAATGTATGCTGTTGCAACTGCATCATTTCTACAATGTCATTTTGTCCAAGTAACATCATGAAGGAATGTCTACTACCAAAAAGACATCTGTCACTGACAGGGTTTATGTAGCAACAGTGCGCTTGGTTTACACAGTTGTTGCCTACACAACTCCCTCTCTTTCAACAGTGGAGCCCTTGCTACTACTTCGTTATGACTCTGTAGGGCCCAAAGGTCAGAGAGTGGGAGCAGAAACAAATATGCTTTTTGACTGAAGGCTTACAATCTTAGCCAGCTGAGGACTTGAGCAAGACTGAGCTAGGGTACTTTAAAGTATTGAACAGAATAACAAGTGCAAGGGAAACACATCCTATAAATATCAAAATATGTCATCTGACTTTAATTCCCTGTCAGAAAATGTCTTAAATGAAAGCTCTGTGTCTTCTTTTGAAAAATTTGCAAATAGTTTTGGTGTCAAATATAGCAGAACTATTGATACAGCATAGACAGTTATAGTAGTAGCTGATTTTAAGTGGTAGGTGAAAGAGCAGACCAAGAGCATATTATCTTACCCTCCCACACATCACCATTAAAGTTCTCATTCTTTGCACAAATTTTTGAAAATTACAAGAGGAGTAAGATTACAAAATAAATTCTTTTTACTTACCTTGATTATCTAATTTTTTGTTGTCAAAGGCTCAAAGTCTTGTCTAGAAATACATTCTTGCAGGTAAAAATTTCAATTTCTTAGGTTTGTGATGACAAAATAAGTGTTGAAGAGTTGCCTGTTGCTATGAGTATCCTTTTTATCTTATCTCATTCTTCTAATCACACTGACTTTACAATTTCCACGTTCAGAAAATCAATAATTACATTGTTGTTGACAAAATTAGCAAATTACGTGCGTTTCCATCAGAGGCATACCCACCACTTCCTACATTCCACCATACTCACAATATCCCGAAGACTTTACAAAGCAAAAGAGTTTACAAAACAAAAGATGATTCATCACTAAAATATATCATTATTTCATAAATTAATCCAGAAATGAATTTAATAATTAGTGTTACATTGTGCAATTAATAATATGAATTTTAAGTATGTCACAAATTTTGTAATTTCAAATATTTTTAAAATAAAAGTAGTTTTAACTGTTAGTACACATTGATTGTTACACATTAATTTCTTTTTTATACATTTTAACCTGAAATATGATACATTGTATACAAAATCATATGAATTCTTTTCATGAAACAGCTGAGATAATTTTAACCTGTGCAAGATTTGGGATCATACATGGTATCGGTTGTTTCTGTACAAAAAAGTGTAATGATAGAGGAGGCTGATTCATTACAATATCCCCTTCACAAAATTTGGAAGCAGAGTGTTTACAATGTTTCATGACAGACTATAAGGTTTGCCAAACGGTGTACAAAACAATGTCCAGGATAGCAGATGGATGTATAGAAGTATGTGATACATAACATATTGTAGAGAACATATGAAAAATATCTACTATAAAAATCATTATCTATATGTATATGAGGATATGACATTCAGATTTTCAGATCTGTGGAACATACTGTCACAAGACAAATAACACAAGGTCAAAACTACAACATTACACCGCTAAACTATAGAACTAAATACAGATACATTGTAAATTACTAGAAATTATAAATTTTAAGTTAAGAAATATACACTCAAACCTTCAAAAGAGAAGAGGAAACATTTCAGAACCTAAGTGTACAATGAGTAAGCTGACTCGAAAAACTCACAACAATGAGTACAGGCCAGAAGAATGTACTCGATCATGAGTAGGAATCAATTAGCCATATAAACCATAGTATTTATGGATAAGTTGGCTCATGAAAGAACGAAATAATGCAAAAATATTAGGGTGTAAGTTTACGATGGGGGCACTGACCCATGAATAAAGTTCATAATCATATCAATGAGTTCAATTATATGCAAAGAGTAACTGTGGGAAGCATCTAGCTTCAATCAGTGGTTGTACGCTCTCCTTGAGTACACACTCACCCAGTCGCAATGACCAGGGATACCTAAAACATAGCTAAGCATGAGTCTTTTGAGTCAGATACAATATTGCAATATTAAGGATAAATTCAGGTAAACATAGTCATAAATAGCTTTGGATTATAACACAATCCACTAGCTTGAGAACCAAAGTCAGAGCCTGAAAGCAAACATGTATATATATTGTTATATTGTCCATACCAGTAAATGTCTCCCACACAATCCTAAGTACACAAAGCCCTAGAGGATACATTTACAATTGATAAAAAAATACATACTGATTTAAAGTTACATAATGATTGAAAAGTCAATCCCCCAAAAAAAACCCATGCATTTTTTAGTAGTCTTGACTAAAAATTCACAGATATCAGACACAGCACACATTCCAGTCGACAGATGCTTGAGTACGTTGTCCAGCACCCACGATCTCTTGCAAGATGACTGCTCCAGCAGGGTACTGCCATACAGCAGTGTAAGGAGTAGATCTGCCCACATCTTTCACCTTCCTCCTTAGAGTTATCATCACATGCACCAGTGGATAGGTAACTTCCTGTCTAGCATTTACATGAAATCCTGGAACATTGTTTTGTGTACTAAATATGCTTTTTAATACCTTCTTCACATCACACAAGATATTTTCTCCTTAGCAATTTTCAAAACTTAATTATATAGGGTTTATGTCAGTCAAGATTAAAAGGTGTTCACATTAAGAACATAAATGCAATAAAAAAAATGGAATGATAACATAAGGCACACAGATATGCTCAGATACTATTTCTAATTTTCACAGTACAGATTATGATTACTGTCCCATTTCAAAATTGCAAATGAGCTACTTGTTTAGATTCATGGCATATATGTATTAAAGTCTAAAGAACAAATCTATTACAGAACACAACTATATAGTGTATCACGGGTATTACTCAATCAATAGATAAGACAGAACTTCAAAAATCACATCAACTCACATACTAACTTCCAGACAACAAAACACAGTTATGTAGTCTTATGCATCTACATATAGATTTAAACTCAGTCAATGGATAAGATAAAACTCCAGAAACTACATAATCTCACATACTACATTCATGGCAAACAAAACACAATTATAAGTTCTTAAAAATCTACGGACATAGTGGATATATTCTTCTAGACTAGTTATCATTATGCATCCATGTTCTTATATCTTGTCCTTTATACTAAATGTTAACAGTACTTGGCATCTTACATACCTGCTTTGCTTACCAGTAACTCCTCTTATCTTTACATGTGGAATGGACATTTCCACAAAATTCTTAATACATTGGATTTTGTCTCTAAATTGTTCAGATATACCACAAATCAAGCTACCTGTATCATTCAAACAGTTCCCTTCCCACTGATCAATCTTAATCTTAATTTAAGGACATCCAAAATCTGAATTATCGTCTCTGATATTAGACACTTCATGTAAAAGATCACTTTCAATTTCATCAAATGCTGCATCTACACTGTTTTTGTAAAGTTTCAACAACTTCACTGGTATCACAGTATTACTTTGGCTAGGTACACATGTTGTCAGCTAAAGATTGAACACACTGGAATAGTTCCATGGCACAATTAACATCACTTATTACAGAAGGAACGCAAAATACATTACTGTCAAAATTACACTTCCTACTTAGATCTTCTTTCACTTCACTCCACCAATTTGGATACAGATTTTGACTAACCATAGCTAACTTATTCCAGAATACAAATTTATCTATGTTATCATCAATATGGTCCCAAACAAACTTTTAAAAGAAATTCAGCTTTATTCTCTAAGCTTACAGCTAACACACCTTTACTGTTTGGATCATTACTCTGCATGCCATTAATGAAAAAATGCTGTGACTGGACTGGTATTCCATGACTCTCACTTTTATCATCACAAACATCACTTACCTTACCTGTATTCACAAATAACTCTGAAACTTCATTATTCCTAAACTACACAAAAACCTGATACTCATCATCATCATCATCATCATCATCAACAACAACACTTTCTTCCAAAACCACTTCAATAATAACATAATTAAAAACACAAGTGTCATCACTATCAAAGTCACATACCTCACCTACATTCATTTGCAATAAGCTACCAGTCCCAGACTTACCACCTCAGTCATTTCACAGCTCTCATTCACAGCTACATAAAAAATACAACCCAATTCAGTTCCAGTACTGTTCTTACCTGTTTCACATACATCAATGACACTGCTTTCTGACCCTGAGAAGAAATCATTAGTATGTACTGCATCATAATTCTCATTACTGGTTTGTGATTAGTATCTACATCATTGTAATTAAACATAGTATTCCAAAACTTTTGATCAAAACATATATGAGAAATCTGATGTTCCTTCTGTTCAACTTCAGATACCTGTGCTACATTATTAATTCTGTTATTATTGTCTAAATGTATGTGTAAATTGGGGGTCCTGTACTTCTTGGGTTTCCTTGCCCCAAAACTGTGAACCTTCATTGAGACGGACCACCGTTTCCTGAATAGTTGCCTCTACGATTGTTTCTCCTATTATATTACCCTTGGATTTCCCCATTATTCTTGTTCTGCTGTGGTTTAAAATTTCTGTCTCTTTTACCATTTTGACCTTGTTTGAAATTGCCATTATCTTTGTTCCTGTAGTTGTTAGCACTGTAGCCGACCACTGTGGCCGACCAGTTCTAGGCACTTCAGTCTGGAACCACATGACCGCTAGGCCACAAGTTTGAATCCTGCCCCAGGGATGGATGTGTGTGATGTCCTTATGTTAGTTATGTTTAAGTAGTTCTAAACTCTAGGGGACTGATGACCTCAGATGTTAAGTCTCATAGTGCTCAGAGCCATTTGAACCATTTGTTACCATTGTTACCATAGTGATCTCTATCATTTTGGTTGTTATGATACATGTTTCTTTCTACTGCCATATCCAGCCTGTCAACATATTGTAAAAATTGTTCTAGACAATCATCAGGTCTGTGTACTAAATCCCACTGCAACCTTTCTGGTAATCTCCTTTTGAGTGCATCAATCAAAGTAATTTTGTCAAATGGTCTATTGAGGTGTGCTAATTTCTTAAGTTGATTCTTACAGAGTTCTTTCAATGTACCATCCCTATTCCTATAATTTGGACCACTCAAAAATTCACTTTTAATAATCCTCCCTTGTTCAGCTTCTCACGAAAATTTGTTTAAGAAACTTTTTTCAAAACTTTGGTATGTTTCCCACTGGATTAAATTTAAATTTACCCATGACAGAGCTTCACCTTGAAGGCATCTTTTAACAAATTTAATCTTTTGGTCATCACTCATGCCTGACACAAAACTATCTGTACAGTAGTGTAGAAAATCCACTGGATGTAAATGGTCTGATGGAAAGCTTTTGATTGGAGTGTTGTAACATGCATTACCATTATTTGAATACAGATTGTTATGAATACAGTTTTTCTGAACTAATGAAATTTTTTGGTCTAAAACATTTACATTAGTTAGCATACTGTTTTCAACATTTAGAATTTTTTGATCTAAACTACTAATGTTCTGTTCTATTCTTTCTGCTACAGCTTTCTGTTCAACTCTGATGTCATCAACATTCTTTGTTTGTTGTGCAGATTGGGTCACAAACTCATTTTCCAAAACAGTAAATTTATTTTCTAATACACTGATTTTTTCATTCACACTTTTTAAACCCTCTGACAACCCATTTTTTAGCTCCGAAACCTGATTACTTAGTTGGCCTATTTGGTATTGTACATTGTCCATTTTATCATTGTTTCCACACTGTTCTGTTTTTATTTCTGTTAACTGATCACTGACTGTACCAAATTTTCTATCATTGTCCATTTTTATTTCTATTAACTGATCATTAACTGCATTCAATTTTGCCAAAATTAACTGCGTATAACAGTTTTCACGGTTTCTTTGCTTTCTACACTTTCACTTGGTTCAAACATGTCTAGGCTGGGTCCTACAACTTTCACCTCATCATCACTACCGTCATCTCTATTCATTTTGCTAGCCATCACACAAGTCCATCAAGAAGAATTAATTTCACAAATGGTTTGTACTTATATTTTATGATGTCCTTTGTCATATTTGTCAAGTCCCCTATCAATTCATCTGGTCCATCATTGTCAATATTATATCAAATTCTAGTAACTGTTGATATGACTTTGTTGACCTCTGGTCATCTTTCTTTGAGTAATTGGAGCTTCCAAATCTTCATTTACATAAAAACTGCAAATATGCATATCCAAAATTTATTCTTCTTCTGCAACAGACAAATTTTCATTATTAGTCAACAGATCCAGGCTGAGCCCCCACTAGTAATCTTTCACTCCTACACATCAACATTAAAGTTCTTATTCTTTGCACAAATTTTTGCAAATTATGAGAGGAGTAAGGTTACAAAAGAAGAACTTTTTAATTATCTTGATTATCTTGTTGTTGTTGTTAATGGCCCAAAGTCTTGTCTAGGAGTATATTCTTGTAGCTGAAAATTTCAATTTCTTAGGTTCATGATGACAAAATAACTGTTGAAGAGTTGCCTGTTGCTATTAATATCCTTTTTATTTTATCCCATTTTTCTAAATCACACTAACTTTACAATTTCCACGTTCAAAAAACAAATAATTACATCATTGTTGACAAGTTTAGCAAAATACGTGTGTTTCCACCAGAGGGATACCCACCACTTTTTGCCGTACTCACAACATTCCAAAGACATTACAAAGCAAAAGAGTTTACAAAACAAAAGATGAATCATCACTAAAATATAACATTATTTCATAAATTAATCCAGAAATGAATTTAATAAATAGTCTTAGATGGTGCAGTTAATAATATGTGTGTTAATAACATGTGTGTAGTTGCACGTGTTGAATGCTTTTCTTGTAACTTGGATCCAACATGGTCTGGTATGCCACATTGAGTCTACACATTATTGGTAAGAGGCCATATTGAATATACTCTGTTTACTGACAGCTTCAAACTATGATAAGATGCAGGGCCGATGGAGTCAGGATGAACTAAGAGAGAAAAAAAGGCTACAGACGCCATCACCAAGACAGAAATGTCAAACTGTAAAGCAGAAAAATAATGTGGTACCCACAAAGAACCTTTCATCATGTTGTGAACCTCAAAATTTAAAACAGGAAAATTGAAAGGGTAGTTTCCACAAAATTCTTAGGTGTGCAAATTGATGAAAATCCTGACTGGAGAGCACACATTCTCTACCTCACTAATAAGTTAAGCTCTGCTTGCTTTGCATTACGCATAATTAGTACTGTGTGTAGTACAGAGTGTAGCAGAACTGTCTACTTTGCTTACATCCATTCTGCTATCACCTATGGCCTAACCCTCCAGGCAAACATGAAAACCATCTTCACCTTACAAAAAACGAGCTGTCAGAATAATTTCAAACAGTAAAAGGCTAACACCTGCAGCAGGGCAAGGTTAGTCTGTGCAGGCTGCTAATTAAAATTCACCTACCTCACGGCGTTTGCTCGATGTCCCTTTGCTCGACAACATAGGTGCTTACAAGATGATGTAAAGGAAGTATTGATAAAAAACACTATGTAATATCTACAATTACTGAGGCCACACAACTCTAGTAGTGAAATAAAGTTCAGTAGAAATGCAGTCATTAAAATTTTATCAGGAAGTAAGAAAATGGATTGGCTTCTGGAAAATAATGTCCAAAATTTCCACACAAAAATGTTTACTTTGTCCTTATAGCCAAATAAACAGCGCTATTCAGTCCACGTTTAAACTATTGGCTATTACCTTCCAGTTTGTGATTCATACATACATTTCACATGAACAGCAGCCAGAAATCTGTCCAAACCCGACCCGATTTAAACCATATTTTCACAGTCATTAATTCCACCACTAACATGAGTTATTATATTCGGTCCTTCTGATGGATATCTAAGAAAAGAAACAGCTCATCAAAAATGCTCAATGGTTGAATACTGAAACATGCCGTGCAGATACTATGAAGGCCAAATTTTCACACACGAATATCATTCCAACAAAGCAATCCCAAAACTTCCAAACTTCACAAAACTGTTCGTAACTATATCAGCATTAGTCGTGACACATATCAAATGTGAGGAACTCAATATTCTTTCATATTACACAACAATGAGAAACATCACATTTAACATGTCCTTCCATGACTGAAGCTGGCGAGGAAATCCCTTCTTGCAGCCTCATTCGCAGTATAATTATCAGGTGACAAGCGGGAACCGTCTCAGTTCTAATTGGCTGATCATACTCGCTACCAGTTAGAATGCTCACTCATGATCATACTCGCACCAAAACTGGCCTGCACCAATCCTTATACACAGATGCATTTGCATCAATCTGACATGCAAATATTAAAGTAATGTACAATAAACGAAAACGAAAGGGCAATAATTCTGGAAATATTCTTTAGATACATATTTTACTCCAGCTGACTTTCTGGCTGCTCTGTTACAACAGCAATCACACCTAGACATACATCATCAGCAAAGTGGGTAAATTCCCTAGGATCATTTTCCCACAACAGGCTTGTGTAACCCTTGCAGGTTACTTAAGACGGTATATAAAGCAACATTTAAATCTGATGATTGTCCCATGTACACACTCACATTTACTCACACTTTTTCCCACAACAATATTAGACAAAAATAATAATTTTGTCTGATATTTATATTACGAAAATGAAAAATAATTAAAGTTTTAATACGAATATCTCAATTAATTAATTCTGCACATTGAGAGTTCTGTTTATTTTTTCCAATTATACCAAAAGATTAACTATTATATTTCCTAACTGAATTTAGTACCCTAAATGTCAGTTTTTTACTTTTTCAGCAATTTTTTTATCTCTGAAACTATGATAGTTACAATGTTGAAGTTTTCTGAATAGCAAAAGGTAGTGTACCGATTTTGAAAATGATTTAATAATATTTAATAACATTTATTTAGTTTCATAGGTGGCATGAATATACACATCCAGTAAGAGATATTGAAGAGCTTTCCCACGGCAGTTAGTGACAGATGCGCTTGTGTCTCCCGGTTGGGTCGCTAGATGTCAGCCCCCAAAGTTACACGCAGAAAGCTATCCTGAAACAAGTGTTCACTCAGAACAACTTCTGATGCTACACATTCCAAACAGTTATTTCAACATGTAAATATTCTACCCTTACCATGCTTTTACACAAAAAAAACCTGTTGTTAATATAAAAATGCACATTGATAATTATAAAACCAACTCAGATCTTCACTCATATAATACAAGAATGTGCAATGACATCCACATAAAAAGAGTAAACAAGGCTTTAACACAAAAACAAACCAACATTCAGGTTACTATTTTGTACAACAAACTTCCGACTCTGCTAAAAGTTATAAAAACGTTGTCTACATTCAAGGAAGTAATATTTAAATTCTTAATGACCAACCACTATTATAGTATAAATGAATATCTGCAGTAACCTTGTAACAAGAAACTACATTCATTTACTATATGTTAATAGTACCATAAATCAAATGCTTGACACAGCCTCATTGTTAATTTTTCCGAAGAAAAGTGTTAAATCAATTATTTACTTGTAATGTATTTCATGTAAAAGGCCCCAAACAAAAGTGTTAAATCTATTATTTACTTGATATGTCTTTCATGTAAAAGATCGTTATCATACTTTTATACTATTACAGTATCAAAGTTGTATTGCCCAAAAATATTGTGACGGGTACAATGAACCATTGTATTATGTAGGAAACTGTACACCCTTGTCTTATTTTGTTATACTATGTTCTTTGACAAAATCCATACAATGTACATTGTCACTGGATGAATAAACTACTACTACTACTACTACTACTACTACTACTATCACTATATCAGGTGTCTATATACAATCAGAGCAAAGTTGGGACGAAGGTTTACTTTGTCTGAAGAACAAAACGCTGAACTCTGTTTTTGAATAGTAAGGTTGGCAGAAGTGGGCTTGTGCTATTTAGTGACAACTAAAATTTTAAGACTATGTGTCAACAGATACTGTATGAAAAATAATATTACTCATCAATTTTCAGATGTTACACAGATTGAAAACCAAGAAGGGCCTAGGAAATTTCTAAAGGATAATTGTACAATTTCTGTCAGATAGTCTCAAAATCTTATTTTTGCTAGTTACATGAAGTAGCTGTTCAGGATCATTTTCAAAAAGTTCAAACTCCTTCTGAAGAACTTGATATTTTTGGAAGTCATGAAAGACCTTTCAACATGGATGAGACAGGAGTGCAGATTGAATTTACGTAAAGAACCAGCAGTACTTGCAAAGAAAGGCACTCTCAGAGTACATTTAATTGGCAATGAACATGGTGGAAATGTGATGGTTGTCTCTTGTGTGAGTGAAACAGGAGCATCTATTGATCCAATGATATTCAAAGGAAAATGCATGAAACCGTAGTTTGCTGATAATCTACCTAGAGGCTCTTCACTGCATGAAAGAAGTAGATGACATCAATGAGTTTTATTGAATCGTTACACTATTTTGGTCATCATAAACCTGCTGGTTGGTGCTTATTTATTTTTGATGGAGCCAAAAGCAACTTACGTTACATTAATAGTGCAGACTGCAGACCTGTGAAACATAGTTTTTTATCCTTCCAGCATTACTCCTGAACTGTAGCCACTTGATAAGGCAGTATTTTGTTCATTTGAACAGCACTGGGATGAAGAAGTAATGATGTACTTACATAACCATTGTGAGAGGACATGAATTAAGCAACACTCTTGATAATACTTTACCAAAGTGCGGGAAAATCAATGACCATATCTAATATCACAGCTGGTGTAAAGGCTACTGGACTGTGTCCGTATGTCCTATTGCGATTCAGGTAGTTGCATTTGCACATATTACAGCTTCAGAACCTCTGTCAACATCAGCTCCACAAAAAATTGGGAGACACTTTATGTTCAGAGCCTGCACCTACAGGTGTGCCAAATTGAAATCTGAATGGAGTATTCCTATTCTCTGTGGAGCAAGATGACTCTGTTCAAAAGGACATTATTGATTCAGATGACAACAGAGCTGTTGAGACAAGCACATTGCTGAGCTACTCCCAATACCAAAGAAAAAAGTGCTCAAGTTTCCAAGAGAAAACCTGCTGTGAACTGTAAAGGTACAATTTTGAAGAAATCACTATTTGTGATGAAACAAAGAACCAGAATTCCTAGAATATCAAAATACAGCCAGACCCACACAAGAAATCAGCCATAAAAGCCAGATTGACACACAAGGATGATTCTTGATTTTTTAAAGTGCACAAAATTAGAGTCAGTGAAAAATATGCTTATGTGTTTCAGTTGTGGTCATTATATCCATGGGGATTGCATCAGATTAATGAAAGATGACAAGAGAACTTTTGTATACCCAAGCTGTGAGGACAGTGATTAACAAAATGTAACAATATTTTTCTCTCCATTCAGTGTAATATATAAATGATGTAAGTGAATTATTAACCCTTTGTAAACCTTTACTTTTGTCGAATATGTTCTGGGAAACAATTCTGAGAGACTGAATCTTAAGGGCTGTTTCAGTTTTGTCTCTTTTTTTGTATCTATGTCAGTTAAATTTTGTAAAATTACCTTTGTCAAATAAGTAATTTCAGTTTGTGTTAACAAACATAATGTATGTTGTAAATTAGATTTCATTACTTCCAAGATTTTTAATTTGTTATTAAAAGAAATTGAATGGGCCACATTGGGAACACAGCATACTCAGTATGCCCAAAACTAATCTTTTTTTAAATACTTGTTATTATGGTTTGCCTAATAATTTTACTTGCTCCATATCATAACATTATGTATTGAGTTTTATGTAGGCCTACTTTAGATTGTAACCAACCATCACAATTTACTGCCACTCACAAAATATTAAAGAATCAAGAATTTTATTCACCATAGATCATTTTACAATCATATTGGCTTTGTCATGCAGGATGTACTAGTACATACAGAATAATAAAATAAACAAGTGTCAGTACATTATAGAATACATTTCAAGCATGGCAGTGTACCAAATTACACCAGGATAGCTTCTAAAAGTTAATGCAATAACCTATACTATAATCTAATATAATATACTATTGTTTTATTTATTGTATACACTATGTATTTACACATGATTAACCACGGCACGCAATAATATGTTTAACTACAGAGAACTTTTAAATACTAATATCCTCCTCAGGCATCTCAAAGAATTCTTTAATGTCACAGAATGGATGATTTGACAGCCAGCTGTACCACTTAATTTTTTTAAGAAATTATATCCATAGACTGAACATGAATTGGCAGTCTATTGAACATTTTGAGTGGGTTAACTTTGTGGGAATTGCCTGTTCTTGCTAATCCGTTGCGTGGTACATCTAAATTACCCTTAGCCCTGGTGTTGTGTTCATGTATTTCCCCTCTGGAAATAAATTCTGAAATATTATTTTTAATATAGACTACAGACACAGAGATGTATAAATTTATAATTGTGAGTATTCTGAGTCTGGAAAAAAAGAGGACGACATTGCTCCCTATGACCTCTTTTACATGTTATGTGTAATTTTTTTTGTAATTTCAAGATGTTCTTGATGTGAGAGGAGTGCCCCAATATAGTCAGATCATATGAAACACGTCACTGGAATAGCCCAAAGTACATCACCCTAAGGTACTCTAAGCTCACTACCTCCCTTAGTTTCAAGATAAGGTATGCCACCTGAGATATTTTTTCACATACGCAGTTGACATGTTCCTCCCAATAGAGTTTAGAGTCAATGTGAATACCTAAGAGTTTTACCAACTTATTGCCTACTTCATTTGAAGTTCCAATTAAAAGTTGTTGGACTTTATCAGGATTGCACAGGAGGTTATTGGCTGCAAACCAGTCCAGGGCCTTATCAAGTGTTTCTTTTGTTAGTTTATTCAGATCTGAAATGTTCTGATGTGTGGTAAGTAGTGTTGTATCGTCAGCGTAACACACGACAGGATTTCCTATGTTTTTAGGTAAATCATGAATATCTACAATGAAGAAGAAGGGTCCAAGGATAGACCCTTGTGGTACACCTGTGCTGATTTCCATCACGCAAGAATTTACATTTCTGACTGAAACGAATTGTTTTCAGTTACTTAAATAAGAATTTATCACCGCTAAAGTGCACCCTCTCAACCCATAAAACTCTAGCTTCCCCAGAAGTATGTCAACAGGAATGCAATCGAAAGCTTTGCTTAGGTCATATAATACGTGATACCATGTTATTGTTTTCAAAAGCTGTTAAGGCTTGGTCAATGATTTCCAAGATGACCCCTGTTGTGTTTTTCCCTTTGCAAAAACCAGACTGATTACTACATAGGATATTGTATTTTTGAAAGAAGCTGCTTATTTGTGTGTGTATCAGTGCCTCAGATATCTTTGAGAATATTGGAACAATGGAGACTGGTCTGTAGCTGTGGGTAAGATGTTTGTCCCCTTTTTTAAAAACAGGGACAACTTTTGATACCTTAAGTGCATCTGGAAAAACTCCAAATTCTACACATTAATTAAAAATAAAAGCTGAGTGTATTGTCTTTTTAATTATGTCATTTGATAACCAATAACAATCCATACTTTTAGAATCTGAAAATTTGGATACAGCTCTTATAATATCAGTAGGTGTGACAGCCCTCCATTGAAATACCAGGTTAACAGGCAGTGGTGTTCCAACAAGGTCCATTGCAGATGAATTTGTTGCTTTAATACTGTTACTTATTTCTTTAACTGAGTTTAAAAAGTATTGATTTAATTTCTCAGGTTCAAGCACAGCTGTTTCTGTACATTTTGGTGTATTCTCTTGTTTTATTATTTGCCATCTACATCTACATCTACATCTACATTTATACTCCGCAAGCCACCCAACGGTGTTTGGCGGAGGGCACTTTACGTGCCACTGTCATTACCTCCCTTTCCTGTTCCAGTCGCGTATGGTTCGCGGGAAGAACGACTGTCTGAAAGCCTCTGTGCGCGCTCTAATCTCTCTAATTTTACATTCGTGATCTCCTCGGGAGGTATAAGTAGGGGGAAGCAATATATTCGATACCTCATCCAGAAACGCACCCTCTCGAAACCTGGCGAGCAAGCTACACCGCGATGCAGAGCGCCTCTCTTGCAGAGTCTGCCACTTGAGTTTGTTAAACATCTCCGTAACGCTATCACGGTTACCAAACAACCCCGTGACGAAACGCGCCGCTCTTCTTTGGATCTTCTCTATCTCCTCCGTCAACCCGATCTGGTACGGATCCCACACTGATGAGCAATACTCAAGTATAGGTCGAACGAGTGTTTTGTAAGCCACCTCCTTTGTTGATGGACAACATTTTCTAAGGACTCTCCCAATGAATCTCAACCTGGTACCCGCCTTACCAACAATTAATTTTATATGATCATTCCACTTCAAATTGTTCCGCACGCATACTCCCAGATATTTTACAGAAGTAACTGCTACCAGTGTTTGTTCCGCTGTCATATAATCATACAATAAAGAATCCTTCTTTCTATGTATTCGCAATACATTACATTTGTCTATGTTAAGGGTCAGTTGCCACTCCCTGCACCAAGTGCCTATCCGCTGCAGATCTTCCTGCATTTTGCTACAATTTTCTAATGCTGCAACTTCTCTGTATACTACAGCATCATCCGCGAAAAGCCGCATGGAACTTCCGACACTATCTACTAGGTCATTTATATATATTGTGAAAAGCAATGGTCCCATAACACTCCCCTGTGGCACGCCAGAGGTTACTTTAACGTCTGTAGACGTCTCTCCGTTGATAACAACATGCTGTGTTCTGTTTGCTAAAAACTCTTCAATCCAGCCACACAGCTGGTCTGATGCCTTGCATTTATTGTGAGCCCTTTCTATATAGTTTTCCACTTATTGCTTTTTTGCCAGAAGAAGTTTAGCTTTGTGGTATTTTTTGCATTTCAGATATGACCTATGAATGTTCACGCTCTGTTCTGCTCCTTGCTTATGCATCTGATATAGCATATGCATATTTCCTCCAATTTCTGCTAGCTCTTCTGTAAACCAGTTTAGACTTTCCTCTTTCATCTCACTTGGATATCTAATTGTTTTTACTGTTGAACAAGAATACCATAAATCTGTGTACTTTTTAAAGAAGTTATCAAAGGTAATTTCAACTTCCCTTTTTCCAGACTGACAATTATATATAAAGTCCCTAGCTGCACTTCCTAATCTATCAACAAACATACTTATGTATTCTTCCTTTTGTCCTCGTACCATTACTACTTTAGGTTCCTCTGTTTTAACTGGCTGCCTCTTACAGAGGCTCATGATCTGTAAGTCCACTTCCTAAAAGTCTGACTGTAAAATCTTCCCTATGGAAATTCGCAACAATATTGTCTATGCAGGCATTCTTACGTGTGGCATGGTTATTTGTACAATACAGGTCTAATGATCTTAGCATATTCAAAAATGTCCTAGCAACTGGCCTCTGTGTGTTTACTATTTCTATATTGAAATCACCACATATAGCAATTCTTGTTTTACTCTTCAATATCTTTTTAATTATTAATTCACATTTTTCAATAAACAAATTTACATCACCATCTCGTGACCTATATAGACTAACTACCACTATATTTTCATTCGTTAATTTTACACAACTAAACTCCCCATCTAGTTTTGAGGAATACATAGATACATCAATTCTGGAAAACTTTATCTGTTCTTTGACAAAAATTCCAGCACTACCATTCTTTCTCTCTTTTTTACATATCACGTCTCCCTCCCACAACATACCCTTGGGGAACAAACATATTTACTTGTTCTTGGGTTAACCAGTGCTCAGGTACAGATATAACCTCTACATGCTCAGTGTAACACAAATGTTCTAATTCTAAAATCTTATTTCTAATACAACATATGTTAACTTGTAGAAAAGTAAGTAGTTTGTCTTTTTATTTCTCTGAGAGCAATTTGACTCTATACTTGAAAAAGCAACTGTCCTTAGGTAGGCCATATGCAGTGCCATTACCATATGACATAATCTTGTGTGTAATACCAGTTGTTGGGAGTCTTTGAACACACCCATAAAAATTTAAATTCTGATTTTCTTATGTCTGCTGCCAGGTTTGACAATATCTCTGCTGCTTTCCAGGATTCCAACCTGTATCAATCCTCCATTTTGTCTGGCCAAGAATTTTCCATATAATTCTTCATTTTTTTCTTCAGTATGTTTTCCAGGTGACCTTTCTTGTTCACAATTCAAATTTTGCTAGCGTATGGTGGTTCAGAATTTTAGAATTTATCACCATGTTCGAGTATGTATGTAATTTGTATGTGTGGATATGCACTTTTGGCATTCTCCTTCATGCTCTCTAGAGTTTTTGTTATCTAACTTCAGTGCTTCCTTTTCTAGTCTCATTTTTTCTGTGACCTCACTGACATACTTGTACTGTATGCCTCTCATGTTCAATTTTTTAATGGTAAATTTAGTATAGACCAGTTAAGTTTTAGTGAGGGATTTGTAGGTCAGCTTTTTTATCACATTTTTTGAGGGCTTATATCTTATTGATGAGATTTCACTGTCCACTGATTTTGTCTGCAAGAGCTAAGCAAGAGATATGAATATTATCTTTGTTGTCCACAGCTGATGGTCTTGCGGTAGGATTCTCGCTTCCCGTGCATGGGGTTCTGGGTTCGATTCCCGCCGGGGTCAGGGATTTTCACTGCCTCGAGATGACTGGGTGTTGTGCGTCTTTGATCATCATTTCATCCTCATTCACTCACAAATCGCCGTTGTGGCGTTAAAGAACTTGTGGAGCGGTGGCCAAACCGCCCCACGAGGGGTCTCCCGGCCACCAATGCCATATGCTCATTATTATTATTATCTTTGTTCATCCAAGCATAGTAGGTTTTATGATATTTTGATTATTTCAATTCTTTTTCCTATTTCTTAAGGGTGTTATGGTGACAGTCCATCTCCTTGGTGAACACCTCTTAGAACTTCAAAGGATTCTGATATTTCCCATGTAAATTTTACTTTGGATTGGCAGATCTGCCATGGGTGCAGGATCACGTGGGAATGGCTCTGCCCTACAATCTTAGTGACAACAATACAACTGTTGCTTATAACTTTTGACTTGGTCTTTTCCAGAGTAGGGTTCCTTCCCAAATTGATGCATTTCTCCATCAACCTTGAAAATTTGTAACATCATCAGATAATCACCCTGTACAGGGCTATTACAAATGATTGAAGCAATTTCATAAATTCACTGTAGCTCCATTCATTGACATATGGTCACGACACACTACAGATATATAGAAAAACTCATAAAGTTTTGTTCGACTGAAGCCGCACTTCAGGTTTCTGCCGCCAGAGTGCTCGAGAGCACAGTGAGACAAAATGGCGACAGGAGCCGAGAAAGCGTATGTCGTGCTTGAAATGCACTCATATCAGTCACTCATAACAGTGCAATGACACTTCAGGACGAAGTTCAACAAAGATCCACCAACTGCTAACCCCATTTGGCGATGGTGTGCGCAGTTTAAAGCTTCTGGAAGTCTCTGTAAGGGGAAATCAACGGGTCTGCCTGCAGTGAGCGAAGAAACGGTTGAACGCGTGCGAGCAAGTTTCACGCGTAGCCCGCGGAAGTCGACGAATAAAGCAAGCAGGAAGCTAAACGTACCACAGCCGACGGTTTGGAAAATCTTACGGAAAAGGCTAAAGTAGAAGCCTTACCGTTTACAATTGCTATAAGCCCTGACACCCGATGACAAAGTCAAACGCTTTGAATTTTCGGCGCGGTTGCGACAGCTCATGGAAGAGGATGTGTTCAGTGCGAAACTTGTTTTCAGTGATCAAGCAACATTTTTCTTAATGGTGAAGTGAACAGACACAGTGTGTGAATCTGGGCGGTAGAGAATCCTCACGCATTCGTGCAGCAAATTCGCAATTCATCAAAAGTTACCATGTTTTGTGCAATTTCACGGTTTAAAGTTTATGGCCCATTTTTCTTCTGCGAAAAAATTGTTACAGGACACGTGTATCTGGACATGCTGGAAAATTGGCTCATGCCACAACTGGAGACCGACAGTGCCGACTTCATCTTTCAACAGGATGGTGCTCCACTGCACTTCCATCATGATGTTCGGCATTTCTTAAACAGGAGATTGGAAAACCGATAGATCGGTCGTGGTGGAGATCATGATCAGCAATTCATGTCATGGCCTCCACGCTCTCCCGAATTAACCCCATGCAATTTCTTTCTGTAGGGTTATGTGAAAGATTCAGTGTTTAAACCTCCTCTACCAAGAAACGTGCCAGAACTGCGAGCTCGCATCAACGATGCTTTCGAACTCATTGATGGGGACATGCTGCGCTGAGTGTGGGAGGAACTTGATTATTGGCTTGATGTCTGCCGAATCACTAAAGGGGAACATATCGAACATTTGTGAATGCCTAAAAAAACTTTTTGAGTTTTTGTATGTGTGTGCAAAGCATTGTGAAAATATCTCAAATAATAAAGTTATTGTAGAGCTGTGAAATCATTTCAATCATTTGTAATAACCCTGTATTATACCTTCTGAATGTGCATTGAAATACTATAATATTTTTACCTTGGAATGCTGTTGGGTATCAATATGATACTTACTGCTACTTGATTACAAATTAATTAATTATGTAACTACAATATTTTGAACATTTTGCAAGTCTGGCATATTGTATTATGGTCAATTGGTAGTATTTACCACAACTATCCAATGATTCCTTCATTGTTAAAATTTGGTATTTACATTTTGTGTTATTAATTTAGAAGTGCTGTTGCACTTATCTCTTCATACAACAAACTATTTTCCTGTGTTACTAATATGGTTTGGATTGCTGTTATTCTGAATGTTTATAACATTCAGTTACCATTTTTGGTCAATATTCTCACAAAATATGTTATTTTGTGTAATTAAAGCTTAAAAAGCCATCAAATTTCAAAATTTGTCACGTAATTGAGAACACTCTGTTACTGACTGGTGACATCACAGGCTAGAAGTAATAGGGCGCTATAGGCCCTAGATGTGTTGTAAGTGTGTTAGTGAAAGTTACTAGTGTTTTTCTGTACTTGTTCTGTAAAAAGTTTAGTTATTTAGTGATGTGAAAAAATATTTACATCTCTTATGTAACAATGGAAAGCAATTTTGTGAAGGCTGATAGTAGAAATCTTTCAAAAGTTGGTACATTTATGGTCTCTTCGTTCTTCGAAAACAACCCAGATTTTTATGTTCTGGAAATAACAAACACGAAAGCTACATTGCCAGGTCACTGGGATGCAAATACTATGACACGGCAATAAGTCTCATCTTAAAACTGACGGAACTTGGAACTGGGTTATTTGCTCAGAACATTCTGAAAACTTTGTCCAGGGTAACTTGTGAAAGCCTACACAGTAAAACATAGTGGAGACTTTTTCATTAAAAAGATAATTCTGATTCCTGTGGTTGTTGCCAGAAAACTATTGTTTTCCAGGTACCTCTTTTCTCAATTTACAAATTTTCAGACAGCATAATAGCTTTCATGGGGAACTGCAGAGCATCATTGTGTTTGCCTTCAACAGCTTTAAACTTTGAAGTTATTTTGTTCCTCCAGGGTGTTAATTTAAACCACCAGAAAATTATGTCTTTGAAGCAGAACCTCAAAATATCTGTTGTTCTACTGCATAATTAGCTGCTGCTGAAACACTATGGTTTAAAAGTGCTTCAGCAGGATTGACTTTCACTTTTATCCCAATCCTCTGGTCTTATTACATTTGCTCATAAGTTCTAGTCAAAATCATACCATGTTACAATAGACTCAGTGGAGACAGTTGAAAGTGCCACAGTATTGTCTTCAGTGACTTGTTTTGTAGGAAAAATGTGGTTAGAAATTGTTAAATGGTTTAACAGATTCTTCAGAACAAGAGCTAAATCAGGCATGAAATGCAGTTTCTTAACACCATCCTTGTGATTCACCTCAAATTGATCAGGTGTAAAATGAAGCAAATAAATGAAAATAAATATTAAAATTTAATATGATATAGAATGTAAAGCTCTTACATAATTGCATTATGATTAAAGTAAAATTGAGAAAAATATAGCAGAGAGAGATAGAGAGATAGAGAGAGATAGAGATAGAGAGAGAGAGAGAGAGAGAGAGAGAGAGAGAGAGAGAGAGAGAGAGAGAGAGAGAGAGAGAGAGAGAGTTGAGAATCCATCTTGTAAACATCACACTAGAAGTCCAACACACTCCAGAGAGAGATAGAGTTGAGGATCCATCTTGTAAACATCACACTGGAAGTCCAGCACACTCCAGAGAGAGATAGATTTGAGGATCCATCTTGTAAACATCACACTGGAATTCCAGCACACTACCTGTTACACTAAAAGCGAATTGTTCATTTGGAGTGTCTACTTACATCAAAATGATTCTTACAGAAATAAGCACGTTGTCCATTTGGAGCTCTGTTAGTGAGTTGTGACCACACTTTATGCATCTTCTCATTCTTTGGAACACTACAAAACAATTTTTTCCAAAGTTTTTATAGGTGCATTTGTACAGTGTGGTACTACACATTATTTGCAACCCACTTTCTGAAATGTAATTTCATCAACAATATATCATTGTGAATGAGCTCTGTGCCACAAGGAACAGCATGCTAGCAAGTGACGTCAGAGGCATCACATGACTCAAATGGAGCATTTTAGTGGCGTTTCAAGTAATCTGAATTTCACTTCAATCCTTTTTTTTAAGTACTGAAATTCATGAGGGAAAAGAAGAATGTTCTGAGCATAAAATAATTAACATTTAAGACAAATTTCCAGGAAACAGATAAACTATTGTCAGACTGAGAAACCATTATCATCAGTAATTCTGTTTCTGCATTCCCTATAACCTGGTACACTTGGATATAATGTAGCAACCTAAGTTAACAATATCCCTCTGCATTATTATTTGTCTTACACTGCCATACTGCTCATGTTAAGGACAGTGGCCAGTATCCAGCAATGACTACTAGTAACTGTAAGGTTTAATGGTAGTCACTCCTATTGTGTGGCTGGGGATCTATTTTAGGCTGATGAGGCAGCTTGCTGGCCAAGTGTAACCTGTATGAACCCTTCAGCTTGGTGATATTCAGATATTGGCAAGTACACACACAAAGAAAAGTTTTGCATCACCCCAATTCCCAGAACTCCTGAAGATAGACGTTGACTGTGGATATTGTATCACAGACGGAGTCGCTTTGACTGTTCAGAGGTGTCACTAAACCTGCCCAAAGATGTAAATAACCATGCACGATCAGTGCCTACTAGATGAAGGGGTCCAACAGCCGACCAGTTCCAGTCATTCCACCAGGAAGGAGGTACACGGCTCGTGTTGCCTGTAGTTCAACCATGCCTAGACGGTCAATACCGTGGTTTGACCATGTCCGAATTGTTACTTTGTACCAGGAAAGGCTCTCAAGAAGGTAAGTGTCCAGGCATCTCGCAGTGAACCAAAGTAATGCTGTTTGGACATGGAGGAGATACAGAAACACAGGAACTGTTGATGACATGCCTTGCTCAGGCCACCCAAGTGCTTCTACTGCAGTGGATGACCACTACCTACAGATTATGGCTCAGAGGAACCCTGACAGCAACCCCACCATGTTGGATAATGCATTTTGTGCAGCCACAGGACGTTGTGTTGTGACTCAAACTGTGCACAATAGGTTGCATGATGTGCAACTTCACTCCCGACATCCATGGCAAGGTTATCTTTTCAACCATGACACCATTCAGTGCGGTACAGATGGGTTCAACAACAAGCTGAATGGACCGCTCAGTATTGGCATCATGTTCTCTTCACCGCTGAGTGTCATATATGCCTCCAACCATACAGTCGTCGTAGATGTGTTTGAAGACAACCCGGTCAGACTGAACGCCTTAGACACACTGTCCAGTGAGTGCAGCAAGGTAGAGGTTCCCTGCCATTTTGGGGTGGCATTATGTGGGGCCGAAATACACTGCTGGTGGTCATGGAAGGCACCGTAATGGTTTCACAATACGTGAATGCCATCCTCTGACCGATAGTGCAACCATATTGGCAGCATATTGGTGAGGCATTCGTTTTCATAGATGACAATTCATGCCCCTATCATGCACATCTTGTGAATGACTTCCTTCAGGATAATGACATCGCTTGACTAGAGTGGCCTGCATGTTCTCCAGACATGAACCCTATCAAACATGCCTGGGATGGATTGAAAAGGGCTGTTTATGGACCGGCCAAATTTCCATTGAGGAGTTGGACAATCAGGATCAACAGTGCCTTGATGAACTTGTGGATAGTATGCCATGATGAATACAGGCATGCATTAATGCAAGAGGATGTGCTACTTGGTATTAGGGATACCGGTGTGTACATGGATCTGGACCACCACCTCTGAAGGTCTCGCTGCATGGTAGTACAACATGCAATGTATGGTTTTTATGAGCAATAAAAAAAGGCAGAAATGATGTTTATGTTGATCTCTATTCCAATTTTCTGTGCAGGTTCCAGAACTCTCGGAAGCGAGGTGATGCAAAACTTCTTTTGATGTGTGTACTTGGCTGAGCCACAGATGGGGCAGATCACACCTGTAATCAGTCTAATTCAACTGTCCTGGATGGAACATGTCCATCCTGTTACAAACTTGACCAAGGTGCACTCAAACAACCCCTATGAGTATAAGGACTGCTACACCAGGTTAGATTTCACCCAGCCACAGGTGAATATTTCTAGTGCTCCACACTGCTGAAACAGAATGAGAGCTCTGAGTGTCTTTATTTCGCTCAAGAGAATGGTTACCTCCTTGCAAAAGAGATACTAGCCATGGAACATGGTGTCAGATTCTCACAGCAACACCCCTCTATCAAGAACAGTGATGCATTTTGTACAATATTGCAGGTGCAATTTGCCCAGGTCCTTGGCTTAGCAGAGTACTTGCCATGCATGTCTGAAGGAGCATTGGATCAGTCTTCTTAGTAACACAAGCAATACAATATCAGTTTCATCATTTTTATCTGCTGACATCAGGCAGAAACATTCAATTAAAATGTCCTCCCCTGTATAGGAGTACAGGTTGCGATGCAAGAATGACGACAAACAGAAGTTTGGGTCCGACCATGGATAGCCAAAGTGGTTGAGGAGACCACTCATATAAATTGAGATACCCAGATTTGAGTCCCAATTTACAATTATCATTGTCGTTATTCCCTTCTACAGCTGATGGTTGTTTGTATTCACAACTGTGAATATATTTCACGTATTTTGTGGGAGGAGGACAACCATGCCCATGACCCTAGCTATTGCTAGGGGCATCTTATTGTTACCTCTGAAAGATGGTGACCCAGAATGGAGACCTCTGGAGAGCTGCATGGAGGAGCTCTAGGGACTTCCTGAAGCTTCATAGATGATCCTCACAGACCTCATCTGTTGACCTATCAGTCTTATGCTAATTTTTAACAAAATACTTGAAACCATTCTTACTCAAGGAATCCATCAGCATCTTACAACCCACCGACTCATCCCCAACACCCAGCATCCCTTTTGTCTCAATTGCTCCACCAATGACAAACTTATTTACCTTATCCACCTTACCTACCATCATCTAAATAAATGAAAATTTGCCATAATCATCTCCCTTGGTATCCAAAAAGTCTTTGACTGGGCATGGCATTATGTACTGCTCTTCAAGCTACAAACCTATGTGCTTCAAGTTGACCATGTGTGCAGGAGAAGGTGTGGTTGACTGTAATATATGCAGGATGGCTATGCTACAGCATCCTTCCTTCACCACTGTCTTGCATATGTCACTGTCAACCACACCTTCTCTTGCATATTTTGCCTCACTGCATATTTGCATCAAGGTTCTGCCCTGCCCCCTCCTCTGCATCCTCAACACTGCAGACATTTCCAAACCATCACCACTCCACCTACCACCTTGTACAACATTCTAACAACACTGCCTACCTAGCTATTCACTGCACCCATGGCTCCCTCAAGTGCCAATTGAATCTACCGGTCGAGTGATATAATACATAGAAACTTCAAATTAAATCTGCAGAAAAGCCATGCTATTATCTTTCGTCACACCCACCACTTGGCATTTTCATCTTCCACATTTCCATCACTCCATCTTCAACCAACCCATCAGTCTGACTACCACAGTAAATTATTTAGAACAATCGCTCGACAGAAAACTGACTTTGAATACACACTTTCCAATTTTTCAACACAAAGCCTGAAACCAACGAAACTACTGACAGATGGCATCTAGGATCAACATCCTACTGTCATTATCCCTTCCTATTAATCCTTCATGTGCACCATTCTGTCTTGTGCTAGTGTAGCCTGGATCTCCACAGCCCCTAAATTCTAAAAGTCCTTTGAAATTCTGGACAGTCGTGCACTCTGTCTTACCTTTGCATCCACCAGCCCTTCCAAATTCACATCCTATACAAATTCATTAACTTCCTACATCTTCTTCTCTTCTTAGAGCACCTTTTGATCCAATACATTAACCACAAAACCCTGTCCTAGCACCCAATATCACACCCAGAAATCTTCAGTCTAGGTATCATCCTCATCCACCAGACTTTCAACCAACTCCTGCTCCTCAATTATGAGGCCCATCTCAAGATATACCACTGTTTCCAATCTTAGTCATAACAATTAACTTCATACCATCCTTCCATTTTCTCCCCTTCCTCCACCTCACTGACTTTTAGAGACTAACTGCACTTCTATGGGGCCCCAAAGTTATACACATCATTCCACCCCTATTATGGTCATTTCATTGTCATGAACGAGAATTACTATTACTCCATAACATTATCAACATAGTCATCAGTTATTTTATTTTAACTGTAAAAAATCCTCTAAAAAGTTTTAAAATCATAGATGTGTTTTAAAAAACACCAGAAAAAATCTGTTTTGATGTATTTTAAACACCTTATATACATGTGTACACTTTGACTGAAGAGCAGTTTTATCCGCTGACAGCCTGTCCCTTTGTGGGGAACTGAAATAATAACAATAAAGAAAGAAAAGCTCTCTAGGGACCAGCTCTCATCTGAAACAATCACTCCTGTTCCGTTCCTGTGAAAATAATGGGAGAGATTCACAGAACCACTATTTCATCTAGCAGCAATTAACCACCACAAGATAAGATATTTCTTGTGCCTTACATCATTCGGAGAGAGTCCTCCTTGCTGGTAAATATGACAGCATCATCACTAGCCCCTGTCTGTTGCTGAGCATCTGAAGGAGTACAGGTGAGACAGACATATGTCCCAAGGAACTGAAATACTATTGTGAAAGTTAGTATGAGACCAGGGCCGACTCTGGAACAAAGAGCCCATTGTTCTCTTTATGTAATCAAACCATGTAATTTATGGCCCTAATGTAAAGAAACTGCTCAGTTGTGCTCTTAGTTTTGTTTACACAAATATTATTTAATCGCCAAAAGGCTTTTAGCCTAATCTCCATAACTGTTATCTTAATTACTGTGGTTTATGACCCAAAATGGCCACAACCATCCAAAGTTATGTTTATGCTAGTCTGATCTTAATTACCATTATTTCTGATCCTAAATGGCTATCTCGCCTTTCTCATTTGTGTAGGACACTCCTATTGGTGCCCCACCACCACTCTTTGGGATACAAAGCATCATGAGGTGGACTTAGCATTCACCCTCCGTGTGTTGGTCAATCAAAACCATGAAGCATCAGCATCAAATTCATGTAATACTAATTTTTTTAGGACATTTTTAAAAGACATCCTTTTTGCCATTGGCTGTTGAAATTATTTATTTCACAGTTGAAATTTCAACCTGAAGGCCTTTATCAAGTGGTATTTCAAAAGATTTTGCATCAACATGTGTTAAACTTTACAATCCTCCAATATGTGTACATTTCACAATTGGAAATGAGCCTTTTCACTGTAAAAATACAGTAGCATTGAATGAGTGTGAAGCTCCATGCCCTGTTAAATAATGTAAATTATTTGAACTATTTCTAATATTAATATCCTTAACAGTAACTGCAGTAAACTGATGTTGTTATGCACTGTTTACATGTGAACTGAGATAGGTTTTTTACCAGCTGACAAATGTTTAACAAGTGCTACCACACTGGAACAAAAAAGATTAACAATTAACACTTTGCAGCAAAATATGCTCATGCTAGTTCATCTTTATCACTGTTTTAGAAAACATTGGCTACTCTGACACTGTAAAATTATAGTAAATAATGGCTGGAACATTTCTACATTGGGATAGGAGATCTATGCACTTAATTATAAACAGACATCTTTCATGATCCACATCAGCAGTGCTCCTGGCCAGGGTGGGGGCAGTCCCTCTCTATCCTTCATCCATACTATTACTTCCATAGTGAAAGTCTCAATCAGCTGGCCCAGGAGGTGTGCTAATGCGCCCCCCTTTATTACCGACTTCATCCTCCCCCTCCCAATTACCATCTGCTGGAGCTGTAATGACCATACATTTTTATGTGAAAGAAGAAAAGAATAACATGTATAAACCAATTAATTTATTTGTTCCCTATACAGCCTTCACAGCACACTTTAATAAGAGGTGGTCCATCTTGCTGATGTTCTCCATCTGACTGAAAATGTTTATCACAATAGTCATATTTAGAAATAAACAGATCACTTTGAAACACTGGTGGTATCTTGTCAAATCTGTGAATAATGTTCCATAAATCAGGCATCAGTTGTTTATAAAACAAATAACTGTATTGTACATATTGTATGTTAACCGGGGGCCTAGAAATTATGGAGAGGCTACGTACCCACCACAGCAGCAGTGGTCCACAACCCCACAATGGCTACCTCAGTCCACTTCACCCCTCCGCTGCCCCACAATGAACCACTCTTTCAGGGTTATTGTGCGGTTTGGCCCCCGTTGTCAGACACTGACAGTGTAACATAACATACGCAACATACAGCAAAATCAGTGATATCTCACCACCTGAAAAAGTAAAGCCTAACAATGTCATTATATTTGAACATCTTTCAAACAGACAATATAAATTTAAAATGTGTTTATTGGGCATATATAGGAACTGGTGTGAAATTCAATGAATTTGTAACTGTATGTGGGGATTGCTGGAATCACACACAGTACAGGTTCCTGGTCATTGATAGAAGAAGAAAACTGAATGATGGGCGATATAGATAAAATTTCTGAAGTTTCTGTTTGAAAGGTAGTATACAGAGTCTGCCAGAAAAATGCATACACTCTTTGTCAGGCTCTATTTAGATATCACTGTTATCATTAAAATTGAGTTACGAGTGTTGTAGTATGGTCTTTGACTCAAAAGATGTTAGTACTTTCATCTCAGTATTGAGAACACAAGATGGCTGGAACATGCTTCACATTCGAGCAACAAAAATGTGTTGTGAAGTGGTTTTTTAAGTTTGATAATCCCATTGAAGTGCAACATCAGTGGAAGCAGGAGTTTGAAACAGAACTGCCAACCTGCTTAACAATTAAATGTATCATTGACAAGTTTGAATTGCATGGAATGATTTGTGATATTCACAGGAAGACAGCGTGCAGCTACAAGTCCTGCTTCATTGGCTCTCATATTGGAAATATTTGTTAATTCTCCACAGAAGTCTGCTATGCAATGTGCACATGAAGTGGGGGGATAGCAGTACAAGTGTATGAAGAATTCTGAAAGCTGCAAAGTGAAAAGTTTACATTCCATGATTACTGCACACAATTAATGATGATGATCCTGATTGCTGAATGCAATTTTGTGAATGATATCAGCAAATGGTACCTTATGATGAACAATTTGTGATGAAGGTAGTATGGAGTGATGAGACGCAATTTAAACTTAATGGAACCGTGAATCAGCATAACTGTGTACTGGGCACCAGAAAATCTGCATGTTTATGTGGATAAAGCAGTCAATCTACCAGGGGTTCATGTGTGGTGTGGACTATTATCTAGGGGCTTAGTAGGACCCTTTATCGTTGATGCTACTGTCACCAGAGAAGTATACCTGGAATTTTTTCACACATCAATTTTGCCAGGCATAAATGTGCTTTATGGAGCTGATGAAGAGGTCTTCTACCAACAGGATGGTGTGCCACCACACTACACCCTAGCCGTATGAGCTATCCTGGTTGACAATTTTCCGGGGCATTGGATTGGACGAAGAGGACCCATTGAGTTCCCTCCATGGTCAACAGATCTAACACCTATAGACTTTTACTTGTGGGGAACTGTGAAAGATAATGTCTATCAACATTAGCCGTGCATGCTGGAGGAACTTCGCCAGGAGATTACACTGACATGTGCAGCAATCTCCACTGTAACATTGACTGACGTAGTTGCAGTGAGCGCTCATCATTCTGTTATGTGTATAGCTGCCAATGGTGAACATTTTGAATATTTAAAGTAACCATGTGCTAAAATGAAGGTTGTACAACATGTGTGGTCAATTATTAAATGCAAAATAAACACGTAAGCTATACTTTTCGTTCCTTAAAGTGTGTATACATTTTCTTTTTTTTTTTTTTTTTTTTTTTGTGGACTCTGTATGTAACTGTGTCAGTATATTGCATACTACAGGTAAGTTTGCACACATCATGCACTCATTCAGAGGGGGCAATGCATAAGCCAAACATCCATTTATACATTGATAATAGAAAATTGAAGCAATAAATGAAAGTCTTAAAAGCTGTACTATGGAAATGTCAAATATGAAGAAAATTCCTAAATGTCATACTGTGGAAACACAATCTTCGGGAGAGGACATCAAATGGGAAAAAAATATTGGAAGATATTTAAAGAAAGCCTCCTGTAAATATTAAATAAAGAAATGCACAGGAAGAAAGCACTAGAACCATTCAGAGGTTAATCGATATAGTAAATGCAAAGGTTGAGGAGAGTGAACAAGTTTGATGTATTACAAGAAAGCCCAATTCATTAGTAGCTAGAGTACATAATTTGTGTACTACATTGAAGTCATTTTAGTACACAACAGCTTGATGACAAAATACACAGTTGTCAAGGTGCACCCACCTGGATAATCATGTATGTAAAACGACTGCTTCTGGGACAGGGAAGTATACTGGCCCTGGATTGAATTCACCCAGTGGATTAATGGTGAGGAGTCAGTGTACCATTTGTTTTACTGACACTCCGAATCATGTGATACAGTTGCTTCTCAGTTTAGAGAAAACTAAAGTCTCGTTTCAAATAGGTACCCCGCTCATACAATTATAGTTGGTTGTGACTTCAATCTACCAGCATTATGTTGGTAAACAACATCCAAATCATACTGAAAGCTTTCTAAAAAATTATTAACAATTAGTTCAGGAGCTCTCTTGAATCATGAATGACTGCGAAAACATACTTGACTTCTTAGGGACAAATAATCTTAGGGAGCATCATGGTGGATACATTGAAAGGTTGAAGACGATAATATTCAAATCCGTCAAAAATAAATGAAAATATATCTATTTAGAAAAGCAGATAAAAATTCACTTTACACTTTCCTAAGAGACAGTCTCCATTCCTTATAATCTGATACACAAGTACAGACCACATGTGGTTTAAATTAAAAAAAAAAAAAAAAAAATTGACAGCAGTCGGCAGATATGTACAAATTAAATTAATAATAGATGGTCTTGAAGCTACAAGAAAAGTATGACAAATTTGAAAGAATGCAAAATCTCCAGGACTTGTGATCTTTCACTGAAACTTGAAATTTATTGCAGATTCCAATGCAAGATGCTTTTAATAGTTTCCACAGTGAAACTCTGTCTCGAAATCTGGCAGAAAATCCAAAGAGATTCTGGTTGTATGTAAAGTACACCAGTGGCAAGGCACAGTCAGTACCTCCACTGTGCAATAACGATGATGTTGTTACTTATGACAGTGCCACAAAATCAGAATTACTGAACACAGTTTTCTGAAATCCCTTCACCACAGAAGATGAAGTAAATATCCCAGAATTCAAATTAAGAACAACTGCCAACATGAGTAACTTAGAAGTAGATGTCCTTGGTGTAGCAAAGCAGCTTGAATGACTTAATAAATGCAAGGCCTCTAGACCATATTGTATACCAGTTAAGTGCCTTTCAAAGTATACTGATACAACAGCAGCTCAGTACTCATAGGTGTCACCACCACTAAATTATTGAGGGGGGAGGGGGCAATTCAATAGATAGGGTACAGAGCACAAGGGGTCTGAATGGGAAATTCCCTTGAAAAAAATTCAAAAATTAGGACCTAAAACAATTTTTCGGCATTCTGGGTGCCTCAGACCATATATTTCAATGGCACTTAAAACTGCTAAAACATGCCAAAATAAACCTGGATTAAAAAAAGTTATGTAATATAAACATTTAAATTTATTGACCACGTGTGTATAACCATTATGTATTGTATGCTAAACAACTGTTGAAATTATTTGGGATTGATTAGTTTTTGAAACTTAATTCCACTTGGTTTTTACTGTCAACAAATAGCCTATTACATACATAATTTTCTTTATTTTATTTTTCAGATATTAAAAATACATTTAAAAACACCAACAGGAAACTATGAAAATTAGGAATAAATATGTAAACAGTGAAAAATTTGCAAACAATACTTAAATATGGTGTCAAGAGCATAAGGTAAAAAAATCTTACAAGGTTCATCCTATAGTGATCCTGTTGTCAAAATTGGCAATAAATAATCTAGCAACATTTTTTAAAGTATTTTTCATTCAACAGTCATGGAGTTGAGCCTCTGCTGTGTCACTGTTGAACACAGATACTTCTTCACTCATCATAGAACAGTAAAACTGCATTCTGCTTCACAGCTTGAAGCTGAACGCATGAGAATGAGTCTTACCAATGCTTCAACATTTGCAAATAATTCTCAAACTTCTATTTTCACAGAAATAAAAACACCTTTAGTGCCTTTCAGGTATTTTATGTTGTTTCATAGAGGAAAGAGTTCAAGTTCTGCTTTCAAAGACTGAAAATCAGTTGCCATATGTTCAGCTACCACATTAGGTCTTTTTCCTCCAACAACACTTTTCCAAGAAAACTTGTTTCTTCTTGCCGGGTTGGTCAAGTATTAAATATCTAAGCTCTTGGGCAGCCACATCCGAGATTTCAAAATTTCTCTGCCTGTGAAGTTCTTCAAGCAGTATAAATTCTTGTAGATCAGTGCCCTCAGACAACCACATAGGAACTTTTTTTTTTTTTTTTCAAATGATGAATTAATTCCTGAGGCTTTTTCTCCTTGGCAATACTAAAAACACTAAGTAGTCCAATGGCTCATTTGCATCCCTTTTCTGTTAATTCACCCAGTGTCTTGAGAATGGAAGTATATATTTTTTTTTAATTTCGTTGATTTGTGACTGCTGGTATAGCCATTTAGTAGGACATAAGGACTTGATCTTGGCAACATTACTGCAGGTCCTTCAGCTGTATAGTCAGTTTTCTGTAATACCCACTGTCCATTGAACCCCCTCATGGTGATGCCCATATCCACACTTAGAAATCAGAAACAACTGCTCACTTTATGAAAGATCCATACCTAAAGACAAGAAAGTTGCACAGATTACACCAATCTCAAGAAAGGAAATAGGATTAATCTGCTGAATTACAGACACAGATCACTAACATTGATTTTCATTAGGATTTTGGAATATTACTGTTGTTTGAACATTACAAATTACCTCAAAGAAAGTGATTTATTGGTAAATTGCTAACACAGATCAGAAAATATTGTTCTTGTGAAAAGCAACTAGTTATTTATTAACATGAAGCAACACACTATTTCTCCAAGCAACTTCTAATCAAATTGCGTGCCTATGGAGTTATCTCAGGCACATGACTGGATTCATTATTTCCTGTAAGAAAGATCATAGTTCATAGTAATTTACAGAAAGTTATTGAGTGAAGCAGAAGAGACATCTGCCAGTCCCAAAGGAAGTATTATACGCCATCTGCTGCCCCTGATCAGCATCAATGATTTAGGAGATATCTGAGCAGTCCTCTTTGAGAGTCTGCAGATGATGCTGCTATTTACCATCTTATAAATGAAAACCAATTGTAAAATAATTTAGACAAGATATCTGTATGGTACTAAAGGTTGCAGTTGACTCTAAATAATGAAAAGTGTGAAATCATCCATGTGAGTACTAAAAGGAATTAGCTAAATTTCAGTTACATTATAAATCACACAAATCTAAGGGCTGCGAATTTAACTACAGTAATTACTTGGGGATTACAATCACAAATAACTTAAACAGGAACAGTCACATACCATAGATAGGTTTGGGGGGCAAAGGGAACTGAAGACTGTGATTTGTTGGCAGAACACTTAAAAAATGCAACAAGTCTACTAAAGACACAGCGTACACTACACTTATCCCTCCTCTTCTGAAGTACTGCTGCATGGCGTGGTATCTGCATCAGATAGCATTGATGGAGGACATTGAAAAAGTACAAAGATAGGTTGCTTGTTTTGTATCATTATCAAGTAGGGGAGCCAGTTCCATGGATCTGATACATTAATTGTGGTGGCAATCATTAAAACAAAGACTTTTTTGCTGTGGCAAGATCTTCTCCTGAAATTTCAATCACCAGATTTCACCTACAATTGTGAAAATATTTTATTGGCACCTGCATAGTGAGACATGATCATTGTAATATAATAAGAAAAATCAGAGATCACTCACTGTCAGAAATATTTAAGTGTCTGTTTTTCCTGCATGCTGTTTGAGAAAGGAGTGGTAGAGAAATAGCTTGAAGGTGGCTTGATGAACCTTCTGCCAGGCACTTAATTGCAGAGTATTCATATGCATGTAGATGTAGGTTTTAGACTGTTTCCCACATTCCATTACACAAATATTGGACTGGTTCCCAAAAGAATTTACTCCATACACATACAGACTGGGTACAGTGCTTCTTTCCTGGTGGGTGAATGGGATGTTAATGGCCTTAGCTGTTTGGTCTTGTTAAAAACATTTACTCAGAATCAGGATTTGGACATGGAGGGCTATTCATTATATGTTACATGTTTATTTATCAGCTGTTCAGCATTTTTATCATGCAACTGGCTTCATCAAAATAAATTTTATGGAAATTACAAATGCTACAATTAGGATAGTTTGAGCAAAACCATTCCCTCTCGGGAACATTTAAGCCAGTAACTGAAGGCCTTATACAGCTCTCACACATGATGTACAGAGGATGAGGAGGATGGGGATGATGAGGATGAGGAGGATAGGGATGAGGAGGATGGGGAAGAGGGGACGGGGAGATGGGGACAGGGGGAGATGGGGACGGGGCGAGACGGGGATGGGGGGAGGGGATGGGGGCGACAGGGACGGGGGGGGCGGGTGGCTGGGGGGATGGGGGGGACTGGGGGATAGGAGGATGGGGGGTGGGGGGGTGAGTGGGAGGGATGGTATACTAGACTATACTATACTGATTACATTATCCATACAGTGTTAACAAAATAGATTTAACATACGGAGTCAGTGAGGATCAACCACATATGTAAGGAAATCACCCTGTATGTTTAACCAGGCATACAATACAGGTTGGGAATGAGTAATTTGGAAAAAATGCATGGTTTAGCAGCTCTAATATTCTCAAAAACTTTCGATCCTGACAAGTAATTGCCAAAATAGGTACAAACATATGCTGAAATATTACATATCACTAATGCACATTGGCAAAACAACATACCATGTGGAGAAATAAAATGCCCAAATATTAGGAAATACAAGAAAATTGCTAACCCTGTGTTAGCTGCTGCACCCAGCACAGCTGAAGGTACTGACATTCAGAATAAAAGAATGAACAAGTGACCTCTGGTGTGTGTCTCTACAGGGTGAAAAGTATTTAAACCGGCAAACTCTGGAAGGTTGTAGGGGACACCAAAACAAATATTTTCCCCTAATGTCATTTTTCCTATGAGGAATATTTAAACTGGTAGAGGAAGATTTCTCTGGCGGCATATTAATTAAACCAACAAACACTTTTCCATTTTTTTATGACCAGGAGACAACACATTAACACAACCCAATTTCAATTACAGTAGATTTTCAAAAATGCCTCCATTGACACATAAACAAATGTTACACTGTCGGCTCACGTTCTGTCTGACACTGGCAAAAACCCCAGGAGTATCCTGAATTGTTCCTGTTGCTGCTACTATCCGGGCAACCAGATCCTCTTCTAATGCAACAGGAGTTGCGTAAACAAAGTTGTGCATCTCTCCCCTGTAAAAAAGTCCAGAGGTGACATATCTGGGGATCGAGCAGGGCATGGTACAGGACCACCTCTGCCTATCCACATTTCTGGGAACCGTTGGTCCAGGAATTGACGCACACGACGACTGAAATGTGCTGGCGCCCCGTCATGATAGAACCACATGCGTTGTCTTGTAGGGAGCGAGACGTCTTCCAGCAATTCCGTCAATGCTCTGGTGAGAAAATTGTAATAGTGCCCACCATTTAATGGCCTAGGTAGCAGATATGGCCCAGTTAAACAGTCCCCAACAACACCGACCCACACATTAATGAAGAACTGCACTTGATGAGCGCTAGTAACTGTGGCATGGCCGGCCGAAGTGGCCAAGCGGTTCTAGGCGCTACAGTCTGGAACCGCGAGACCGCTACACTCGCAGGTTTGAATCCTGCCTTGGGCATGGATGTGTGTGATGTCCTTAGCTTAGTTAGGTTTAAGTAATTCTAAGTTCTAGGGGACTGATGACCTCAGAAGTTAAGTCCCATAGTGCTCACAGCCATTTGCACCATTTGAACTGTGGCATGTGGATTATCCTCACTCCAAACACGTGAATTGTGCATATTGAAGACTCCATCACGCCCAAATGTTGCTTCATCGGTGAACAACACAGAGGATGGAAATGTAGGATGCATTTCACATTGTTCCAGGTACCACTGCAAAAACTGTGCTCTGGGTGGATAATCGACTAGTTCCAGGATGTGGAAACGCTGTAAGTGACATGGATGCAACAATTTATCTCAAAGAACTGTTCGTATATTCATCTGATTCATCCCCATGTTATGTGCAATTGCACGAGAGCTGATTGAGGGATCCCGCTCCACGTGCTGCAAGACAGCTTCCTCAAATTGCAGCGTTCTTAGGGTGTGACAGCGTGCCTGTCCAGGTAATTTGCTAAATGACCCGGTCTCACGCAGACATTGGTAGACAGCAGCAAAGGTCGTATGATGCGGGATACGGCGATTGGGATATTGTTGTTGATACACCCGCTGTGCAGCTCGTCCATTGTGGTGTGGTACAAAGTATGCACCAACCATATCAGCGTACTCACTCCAGGTGTATCGCTCCATTAGTAAACAGTGACAATGCACTACTACAGTGGTGGGCAGCAGTTGCCTACAACTGAAGAGAGTAATACGCCCTCTAACAACTGCAGATCATAATACGGCCTCTAACAACTGAAGAGTGTAATACGGGCTCCACCGGTTTAAATAATCCTCATAGGAAAAAATGACATTAGGGGAAAATATTTGTTTTTATGTCCCCTACAACTTCCCAGAATTTGTCGGTTTAAATACTTTTCACCCTGTATACAGAATGAGTCATTAACTATTGCAACCAGAATAACTCCGAAAGTGTGATAGGAGCTGAATAGTTTATGGGACAAATGTTGCATGGCAAAACAGGGGCCATAATATGACATTGCTTTTTTGTTGCTAGGTGGGGTCGCGTCAGAGATATAAAAGTCAACTTTGTTTTTTTAAATGGGGTGCTATAGTTTGGTACTTATTTTGTGATAGCGGGTATTGAGACACATCCAATGATGTGTAACAGTAAGGCTTTTGAAGGTCAACAAAGGTAAAAAAGGTGACATGAATCTCCGTTTACGGAAGGTGTTTGAAGTGATGACCATTGGTATCAATGCAGTGCTGCAATCTTCTTATCATGGATTGAGTGGTATTCCTTATCACTTCGGTACTTATCGAAGCACATGCCCTGACAATTCTCTCTTGTATATCGTGCAGATAGTAAATATTCGCTGAATACAGCATATCCGTCTAACATGCCATTGACATATAAACTCCATTCAACATTTTCTCAATACAACATTAATAGGAATGGTAAGACTAGTATCGTCAAATCAAATGAATGTGAATGCTGTATTTCTTTAAAGAACAAGTTGATATGCTTCTCATTTACAGAGAATGCCAACGAAATCCAGTGAGAGCTAGAGACTTATGTGCTGAAAGATATCGTCAACATATTCACCCAACATGTGGTACATTTAAATATTTGTATTTTTAATTGAGAACAACTGGGTTTTTAACACATCGGATACATATTCAGCAGAGGAAAGTTACTAACAAGGAAACAGAAATTGGTACTCTTGCCACTGTGGTTTGAGATCCTTGTGTTAGTTCATGTCAAATCGCAATGAATCTGTCATGAGCCAGGGTAGTGTTGTTCATGTTCTGTATCACCTTAAATCCACCAAAAATTAACTGGTACAGATTGTATGTGTCACACTGAATTCTGCTGATGGGCTCAACTTCAGATTCAGAGGGATGACACATTTATTGATTTGATTTTGTTTACTGACAAGGCTACATTCACAAACCATGGAAATGTTAATTTGCATAACATGAGTTATTGAGCAACTGAAAACCCAAGTTGACTGTGGCTAGCTACATACCAAAAACTGTGGTTGGTGAATGTATGGTGTGGGATTCTGGAGGACAGAATTATAGTCCCCTATTTCACTGAAGGAAATCTTAATGGTAGGAAGTACACTACATTCCTGGAAGAAACATCAGGTCTGTTATTGGAAGAAATACCTTTAGAAATAAGGAGCAGAATGTGGTATCAACATGATCAGCATCCAGCACATTTTTTTGCTGATGACTATGACTGAGTTGCAGAGACAATTTACAGATCGTTGGATTGGATGCGGAGGAGATATGTGATGGCCAGCTCATTTGCCAGACTTTACACCTCTGGATTTTTTCTTGTGGGGATTTGTAAAAGACATTGTTTATAAAGGATTTACAACTACACCTGAAGATATGCGAGAGAGAATTGTTAGAGCATGTGCTTCGATACGTGCCGCAGGGTTCGGTAATGGGGCCATTGTTATTTAATGTATTTGTTAATGATATAGGTGTTGAGGAGGAAGAAAAGAAAATATTGTATGCTGATGACATGACAATACTAAATAGTGACCAAAATATGGAACAGCTTGAGAGAAGAGCATACATATCTGCAAATGTCACAGCTCAATGGCTGTTGGAAAATGAACTGGTTATAAATCTAAAAAAGACTATGTATGCAGTGTTTAAAAACAAGGAAAAAGCTGTAGACATGGATTTAGAGGTTGATGGAACAAGGCTGGAAGAAGTAGAATCTGCTAGATTCTTAAGTATTCTTGTGGATAATGAACTGAAATGGAAAAAAACATATTAATAATGTCTGTAAGAAACTGAACTCTGTCATATTCTTAATGATGCAGCTATCACAGTATTCAGACAAGAACCTTCTGTGCACAGTGTATCATGGACTTTTCGAACCATACTTACAGTATGGAGTGACTGTGTGGGGAAACTCAAACAAACAAGAGACAAAACGAGTGTTCACATTACAAAAAAAGCAATTAGGACCATTTTAAGAAGAAAGACCTCTGAAACATACAGAAACTGTTTCAAGAATTTAGGTATCTTAACTTTTTCATCATTGTATATATACAAAAGAATAATGTACATCACAAAAGGTAGTGAGGACTGGATTACAAATGCTAGTGTACACACTCACAATACAAGAAAGAAGAATTAAGTACAGAGCATATCCCACTGTCTGGCAATGCTAGAAAAAGGACCACAGTACTCTGGTATCAGACTACTAAGAAGTCTGCCCAAAACCCTGTAAGATAGTGTACTTCACAATGACTTTCCAAAGAAACTTAAAGACTATCTCATTGAAAAAGAGTTTTACAGTGTTGCAGAATACTTATGCCATTAAATTTGTATGTATTGTTACTCATTATCAGTGATGTAAAAATGTAAGCTAAAGGTGTAGAAAAATAAGTGATAAAGAATGTTGATACAGTGACATGTCCTATATTACACATACATTTACTGTACACAATGTAATCTTACAGGATCAAATAAAATTCAATTCAATTCAGTTCAACAAGGAATAACACTCAATCCATTATAAGAAGATTGCAGCACTGCATTGATACCAATGGTCATCACTTCAAACACCTTCTGTAAATGGATGTTAATGCTACCTTTTCTACCTTTGTTGACCTTCAAGACCTTACTGTTACACATCATTGGATTCATCTAGATAGCCGCTATCATAAAATAAGTACCAAACTATGGCATCCCATTTAATAAAAAAAAAAGTTGACCTTCATATCTCTGACGCAACCCCACCTAGCAACAAAAATCCAGCATCATATTATGACCCCTGTTGTCCCATGCAACTTTTGTCCCACAAACTTTTCAGCTCCTATCATACTTTTGGAGTTACTCTTAGTGGCAATAGTTAGTGATGCACCCTGTATATTATGATGACCCAATGGAATAATACAACAGCAGCAACTGCTCATGCCACCACTCACCACAGGACATAAAGCTCATGTGAATCAAATCATATCAATTGTTTGAGAGCTTTGAGAAAGATGCATTATTGAATAATGATGGAGACAGTGTTCTGAGAACTCCATAAACTGGTGTGCAAAACATTCCTGTGTAGACATGTTATTATACAGGGTTTGGATGATTTATGGCAGATGGGTCTCATACATATGAGGTAATAATCACTACTGAATAAAAGTTACAAATATATTTTAGCAGTTATAGATATATATTCTTAAGTTGCCTGAGCCCTATCTGTGATCGTGCAAGGTGGCACAGTGGTTAGCACACTGGACTCACATTTGGGAGGAAGACAGTTTAAACCCGCATCTGGTCATCCCGATTTAGGTTTTCCATGATTTCCCTAAATCACTTCAGGCAAATACTGTGATGGTGCCTTTGACAGGGCATGGCTGATTTCCTTCCCCATCCTTTCCTAATCCAATCACACTGATGACCTCACTGTTTGGTCCCCTCCCTCAAATCCACCAACCTATCTGTGAAAGCAAAAATGGGAATGGAAGTTGCATTAGCTATTTAAATAGTTGCTGCAGGCACGGACAATTCATTATCCAGATAACCTTCAAACTGACCATGGAGGTTAATTTTACAATAGGTATTTCCAAACAGTAATGGATTGTTATGGAATACACTACTCGACATTCTCCCACATGAAAGTGAGTATGTGGAGCATTTCAACAGAACAATAAAAAAAAACTGTATGTGGATGCATTTTAATCTTAAAGGATCATACTAATGACTAGGTAGTCTCTCATAAATAATTGGGCATCATACAATTAAAATGAAACTGATAGATGTCCATTATAATGAGCTTCTGAATACAGTATACATTTTTATGAAAATGTATCCATGCAAGCAGCAATTTAATGTAGGTGATTTGGTACCTATTTCAAATTACAAGGCTTTATTTTTAAGATCTTACCTACTGACCAGAGAAATTTACATTTCCCAAAGTCAATGAACAAACCCAAGATGTTCCATTTAAAGTGACAGTGAAGGTAAAGAAATTTGTGGGAGTTTTTCTGCAGAAGAATTACACAGAAGTTCTAAACCTGATGTGTATCTCATTGAGTGTGTCATAAGATGTCAAGGGAACAAGACTTTAGTCAATTGGCTTGGCTTGCTGTCATCTCATAACAGCTGTGTGATACTTAAGATGTGGTATACAGGTTGATTCAAAAGTAATTGTACACACTTCATGGGTGTAATGTACACATCAAAATAAGAGTAAAAAGTGAAATAGTTTTGTTTGAAATTGCTTTATTTCAGAGTTATGAAGTAAAGCAGGGGTCACAATTGCAACACAAACAAAACAAAATTAACTCTTCTCAGAATGAAATTAGATGAAGGGACCCAAAATTCTACACAATTATGCTGTTACCCCAGAACATGTTCAAAACAATTTGTAGGCAAAGATAGTGATGTGCTTGACAGTTTACAACTCTTGGAATGTCCGTTCATCTCATTCTGCACAGGTTCACAGCCATTTACAATTCACTGCTGTAGTTGTGCTACATTCCCAATTGCAACACAATACATGAACTCCTTGAGATGGGCCTTAAAAGGGTTAAGATTTGGAAATCTGGTGGGCCAAGCAACTGGCCCTGCATGACCTATCCATCTACTGGAACAAGCAGCATTGAGATACTCTCATGTCTTGTGACTGAAATGTGCATGGGAACCATCGTGCACAAACCATAAGTTGGTTCGTGTAGCAAGTGGGACATCATGAAGCAGACTATCCAGTTTGTGTTGAAAAAACAGTCTATACACTCCATCAGTCAGATGCTGTGGAATCACACGCAGTCTGAGTAACTGCATGATACCCACATGGGTAAACAGTATGCAGTGATTGAACAGTGGATCAGCAGCATAGTACGTGAGTAACCATTGACAGAAATTCTAATGTTTAGGATAGTCTACAGGTATCAGCTCCTGAACTATCTGCAGCCAAAATGGGTGGAGTTGCTGTCTCCAAAGCAGGCACCATTCAGTTGATTGAGGAAACCATATTTATACAGCAGGTACTTATGGTCAGATCTTCACCTATCGTTTCCAGGATGTTCTCAACACCCACTCCTTCCAGTTGAGGCTGACCTAACAGTGGTGCATCAAGAATGCAATATTGGCTTAAATGCCTGTCCACAGCTGTGAAAGTCTGATGGTTGGGAACTCTTCTATTTGAAAACATTTCAATATACTGTCAACTTGCTGTGCATGCATTGCCTTCTGCTGCACTGTAAAGGAGATGCATATCCACGTATTCACCACTTGACTACTGTGCTGTGCACAATGATTGCAGTCTATGAACTACTAACAGCATGAATGTGTGAAGTACGTCTGGTGCTGCTACACTACAGCAGCACCATAGAGTACAATGAACCTCACAAAGTCAGGCAACCAAAGGCATTTCTTGCCAGAATGAAATGAGTAGTGTCGAGGGGTGTACAAAGCAACATCAGTCAATATGCAACTGAACACGACACACCAAAGCCTGTACTTGCCCACGATGTAATGTCTACTACACCTGATGTTATGCATCATAACTCGCAAATAAGGTGGTTTCAGATAAAACTTTATCTAACATTTTACTCTTACTTTGATTCATACATTACTCACATGAAGCATGTACAGTTACTTTTGAATCACCTTGTATAATAAGGCAGGCAAACCCTCCAAGTGTGCAGTAACATAACGTGTCTGAAAGGTCATGCAGTATTCTCAACAAATTACCAGTTGAATGACATGCCACTGGATATAACTATTTTGGATCTGGTACAAAGATGCAAAAACAGCAAGGACCTGGTGATAAGGGGATTAATTTCTTGGATGAGACCTGCAGGGAACATGCTTTAGCATACATTTCAAATAAAAGATTGACAGAGCATCATGCTGTAGCTTGCATTTTAACTGACAAAAGCCAAACAAATACATGGAAAATGGGCAGCTGCATAGGGCATCATATCAAGGAATTTGAAGTTGACAAGGCAATGTACACCAAATTTAAACTGGGTGCGACGATAAATTACCAATTTATGAGTGCCTCTCTTTGCTCACTAAAGAAGCTAAAGAGACCTGTAGGATGTTTATAAAATGGCATCCAATCATTTTTGTCCAGAGCTAGAAGTGTCCTGAAGTGAAAAAGAGTAAGAAGATGCTAACTTAAAGGCCAAGGATTCTACTAATGCCGAAAACATCAACTGGAATTAGCCCATTGCTAATTCCAGCACTGTCCAGATTATCAGCTATTGGCTCTTTAGCTGGAGGGGTGACAGCCATAGCTCAGACACTGAAGAATGCACAAAGTGCACAGGAGCAACTACAGGAGATGAAAAGACATAATAGGATGATGGAGTTATCCACTATCAGAGAAGGAATTTATTTTAAGCCACACAGAAAATGGCTTGGGCTGTTCATAAAGAAAGTCTCATATGTGTACTACCAAATAGACAACTTATAAATACAGATCTGCTTAAATTCATCAAAAGATTCCATACGCCAAGATTTCATGGAACTGACATACAGGTCATGATAGACTCATTAATTGTATTGATGTGTAAAACACTTCTCATTTTTCCTTTGTTTCAGTTGCATGTTTTTAATTAGTGACAAGTTTTGATATCTCTGGATCTTCTTCAGATCTAAAGTAAAACTAAACATGTACCATCTAATATTTTACAACAAGTAGAAAATAATTGTACAAAAATGTAGAATTTATCAGAGTAGTTGTACCAGCAATCTGTTTTGTCTGTCAGAACTTCATATCAGAGTACTGTGTTTTGCAGCTGTAGTCAGTGTTTTAAATGGATCTCTGGTGGGGGCAGATGAGAGGGTTGAGGGGAACAGGGAATGAGAAGCAAAGGGGAAGAATGGAATGAGAGTGATTGAGAGAGGGGAAAGGAAGCATGGAGGGAGAGTGGTAAGGATGTGATGAGTTTAACAAGAGAGGGTCATATGCTAAAATTATAAAAAGCATATTATATGAAAATTCTTGTTAAAATATTAATAGTGTACAACACTGGGTGTGTAAACTGCAAATGGCACAAGTTAAATCTTTCTGTGTGAGCTCTGATTTCTCTTATTATGGTGATCATTTCTCCCTATGTAGGTGGGCACCAACAAAATATTTTCACACTCTGAGGAGACAGCTGGTGATTGAAATTTCATGCAAAGATCCTGCCTCAACGAAAAAATGAAAAACACCTTTGTTTTAATGACTGCCACCCCAATTTGCATGTCATATCCATGGTGCCCTCTCCCCTATTTTGTGATAGTACAGAACAAGCTACTCTTCTTTGAACTTTGTTGGTGTCCTTCATTGATCCTATTTGATGTGGATCCAAGACCATACAGCAGTACTCCAGAAGAGGAGGTACATGTGTAGTGTAGGCAGCTCTGGTTTGCTTTACCCACAACATTATCTACGTGATTGTTCCAACTCTAAGTACTTATTTGAATTTACAGCCTTTAGATTTGTGTGATTTATTGCATGACCAAAATTTAGCAGAGTCCTTTTGGTACTCATGTATATGATTTCACACTTTTTATTATTTAGATTTAGTTACCACTTTCACACCATACAGACATCTTGTCTAAACCTTTTTGCAATTTTAAAAGTGGAAATTAAATAACTAAAACTCATTTACTGTCTTAAAATGTTCAAAGTGTGAAACACTCAATGTATAAAAGGATCTTGCTCTGAAAGTATAAAAAGTATTGTGTAAAAATTTAAAAGTGTATAAAAATGGATGTATAAATAATAAAAGACATCAGTCTAGTAAAATTATATAAATTGAATTATGTAGAGTACCTGTATTAAGTGTAATTAAATATTAAAGCTTTTAAAACATTGAAAGTATAAAACCATGAAAAGTAAAAAACAATAAATTATAGAAGAGAGACTATGTGCAGCGACTGAAGTTACAGGGAAGAGGTTTTGACAGTAATGCTTCTTTCTTGTGGCATTGTACAGCATACAGTTTTAGGTATGTATGGAATCCAGTCTGCTGCTTGGATGGTGTGTGAGCTGATGAGCCATCATTGTCTCTTCTTGGTGAGTGGGGCTCGACTGAGCACAGCTTTGCCAGTGCCATTTAGCAGTGAATGACCAAACTCAAAACATTTAGGGTATGTCTGAAAAGGCATCTGAATTGAAAGCACACAATTAATTTCATGACATCTGAGGAATTATTAATATCTTATTAGAATGGCAATGCCATGAGAAGTTTCATTTATGGAAACATATGTAGGTGATGCAGTCACTAAATTCTCAACCCTCTCTTTGATTACATGTGGAGTAGGTAAAGAAGTCTGATTAAATTGTTTTTTTTTATTTTTTTTTTTTTTTTGGTTGTTGTACAAATACTAGATTTGATGTATAATGCTGCATTAGGAAATAAGTACCACAAGTTCTCCTCCCCCCTTTTTTAAATTTGTAACTGTAATGATTCAGAAATGAATTAATTGAAGGATATTTATTTTTGGTATTAGTGAAAATCAGTGAGTGAATGAAACTTTTGCTATATTGTTGAACTATCTAATCTGTTTGTCAAGTTAGAATTATGTCTAATAAGGTGGAAAGTATTAAAATATTTTTTCAATAAGTAGAAACAATTGGTTTTGATAACTATTAATTACAATCTCTATTTAAAAAATGATTACAGTAGAACTCCAATTATCTGAGCTCCATATCTCGATCACTTTGAGGAAAATTAAATTTGTACTGTACGACTAAAATTGTTGGTTTTGTTCAATAGGTATTACAGTATATGACATTCTACACATTTTGTTATCATTCTAAAATGAATCCACAGTGAATGTACTAAAAGACAGAATGCATACCGTTGTATGTGCAATACACCAATCGCCATGTTGTGGTGCCCATCATTCAGTGTGGCCCATATCAGTCTGTGTTGTGACATTTACATACACACTGACTTGTTGCTGTACATTCCATCTCCTGTATCTTTTGTTTTGTTTTGTTTTGTGTGTGTGTGTGTGTGTGTGTGTGTGTGTGTGTGTGTGTGTGTGTGTGTGTCTTTTACTGTAATTTACTGTGTGGCATATGTCTTCTAAAAGGAAATGCATTGTCTAATTGCTGGCAGACAAAATAAAAGTCCTTAGGCAATTATGCAAAGGTGTGAGTGGTAGGCAGGTAGCAGAGATATTTAGTTTGGGAAGATCAAGAATTTCAGGCATAAGAAAGTTCTCAATTTTAAACTTTGTGTCTGTCTTTGAGAATGAAGTTGGGAGTTCATTGACAAAAGCAATGAAAGCAGTGGACACAGTGGGCTGAAGTGACCAGATTCAAGTGGTTTTTGCAGCTGTAAGCATTGGGAAACCCTGTCTCAGGGCTGATTGTTTGCGAAAAAGTAAAACTTTTAGCCAAGAAACTCAACAGAAACGTATGTCTTCATTTAAGACAAACAGTGGCTGCCTACCAAATTTCAAGGCAAGGCACAATATTCTTGAGTTGGATTTAAGTGAACTATTGGCAGACCTGAAAGCAGCAGGAAATTTTATTGAAAAATTCTAAATTGAAGCAGACTCTTATGACCCTGAATTTCTATACAATGCAAATGAGACAGATTTTATTTGGAAGGCTCTGCCTGAAACAACTTTATCTGCAGAATAGGAAACTAATGCTTCTCATTATAAGGCTAGTAAAGACTGTGTTACGCTGCTGAACTGTGCTAACTCTGCAGGAAACCATAAAATACCCCTTCTGTTGACAGGAAAATTGAAAAATCCCTGGATTTAAGAAATGTTAAAAACTTCCCATCATTTACAAGAATTAGCCAAAGGCCTGGATGACTGATATTTTGTTTTTTGAGTGATGTGATTCAATTTTCATATCTGGAGCAAAAAACAAAAGCCAAAAGGCAATAGTGAAAGAAGTCAATGTTAATTCTGGACAGTGCACCTACCTACCTCAGAGAAAGCATTCTTAGTACAGAAGATGGACCGTTCAGAACACTCTTTCTGCCACAAACTGTAATGGTTTTGCTGCAGCCAATGAACAGATCAGTTACTGTAACTATGAGGTGAAATTACAGAAGACAGTTGTTGAGGAAGTTTTTGATAGCAGATGGAAATGGAAAAGGTATTATTGCTCATCATCAAAAATTGAATTTAAAGGACTACTCTTACATGGTAGCAGAAGCATGGAATTTGGTGAAGATAACCACATTAAAAAGAGCTGTATTGTGTTGTATTCGTATTTATTTCATAATAAACATTTGACAGATACTTTGATCATATTGTGCATGAGAGACATCAATGTTTGACTTATGATATACATAGCCACATAATTTTTTAACACTAATTTTACCCATGCAGGTTTATGTTGAACACATTATTAAACTGTTTTTCTCATGATGTACAGTACTTAGCATTCAAATTTTCAGACATTATTTTATACATAGAATATTATACACAACAGTATGATATTAAATACTCACACTGTTCAAATTATCATCTCACCATTCATAAATTCCTCATTCGAATAGCTGCAGTTTTCAGTCAAGAAATCATATAGTTTTCACTTCAGTGAACCTGTCTCCATGCTCAGTATATCTGTACCCTTGAGTTTATTTTAGACTTTCATTCCCATGTGCTTGGGTGTCTGTTGGTGCAGTTTTAGGTGATGTATTGGAAACATGAAATTTTCTTCATGTTTAGTGTAGTATGCATGTTTGAAATGGTTTTCTTCAATTACTTCAGGATTGGTGTGTACAAAGATGATAATCTCAAATATGTACAATGCAGGGGTAGGGGTAGGTAATATTTTTAGGTAATTGAACAGTGGGTGACAGGATGTTCTTGGAGAGGCAGCACACAGTTTTCTAACAAATCTTTTCTGAAGTAGTAGGATTCTTGACAAACATCAGTGTTTCCCAACACAAGATGTTTGTAAGACAAAGTTTTTCTAAAAATATTGATGGTTTTCTCTAAATCGTTTGGACCATTAGTCCCAGACATGCTTGAGACATGCCATGTCAGGCAAATGTGCTGGCCATGGAAGCAGTGATATTTATTTATTTTATTGCTTCCTTTAGATCTACTCTCTCTGTTTATGTAATAGATCATGCTGACAACATTTTGTAAAGCTGTTACACATTTTGATTGATTACAAAGTTGTGTCTCAGCACAATAACAATAATAATGATTTTATTCAAAGGTGTTATTTCCTCAGCAATTGTAGTATATATTTCAGAATAAAGTTCAATTGTCAGTCATTTTTGTTTTGCTTTACAGATTAATCTGTCATCTTCAGAAACACTATAGCGTTGGTTTAGCAAATGTCAGTATGTTCTTCACAGAAGCATAATGTCATGACATCTACAAAAATGCTCTTATCATGTATAATAATTATAAATAGAGATTGATAGATTGATAATTTACAGTACACTTACATGTGATTAAATGTGATTTAAAATTATCAGCCTTTCAACCTGTGTTTAGAATTATTACATACAACATGTGCATTTTTGGAGATGTCATGGCATTATGCTTCTGTGAGGAAGATATTAATATCTGCCAAACCAATATTAAGCTTCCGAAGATGACAGATTAATCAGTTGAAATTGGTAAAGTGAAATAAAAATAACTGTGCAACTTATGACTTATTCTGAAATAATAATAATAATAATAATAGTAATAATTACAATAGTATTGCCCGTGGAGGACCGGGAAAAGACTAGGCCTCCGGTAGGTTCTGCCAGTCGTAAAAGGCGACGAAAAGAACAAACCACTAATAGGGCTAACCCCCCTTTTAGTGTGATTAGTTGGTTCAGGACAGAACTAATGAAGCCTCGGACAAGCGCTGTCATGGTCAGGGACGACGCTTGAACCCTATGCCCGTCCACAATGGTAACGACACTGCTAGCCACACGGAAAATGATTTAAATCCAAATAGAGGTGTTTTGCAAGATATGCTTCCTGCAACCACTCTAGAAGGAAAACAAAGACAGAGGATGAGCTGGTCAGATGAAGTTAACTGACACCTCATGTTCTGCTATTACCAAGGAACAAACTTAGGAACCAACACAACTGGATACAGATCACAAGTATACACAACATTTGTTACCAGACACTCAGAATTAAAATTTTTAACAGAAGGATGACTAGTTGATCAGATCCGTGTAATTATCAAAAATAACAGGATACCCCGGGCATCTCGCGGATGTAGATCAATAACAGATTATGAAAAACTGTTCTCTAAAAGTCGGTGGCCGGAGGAAGAAGAGAAATTGGAAGTAAAAGAAATCAGCTGCTGTCTTCCGGAAATCGATAAAATTGACTTTAAGGAACTTGAAGACGCCTTACAGAGTTGCAAAATCCGAAGAGCTCCTGGAATGGATAATCTAAATATATAATACCTACGAAAAGAACTTTAGTATAAGCTTTAGATTTTGTAAATAAATGTTTGCAGTCAGGAAATTTCCATTGTAATCGTGGAAAGCAATAGCAATACCCATTTTCAAAAGAAGATCAATAAGGTACTGTAAAAATTAGATATGTAAGTCTCTTAACTACGGCATATGCTACATATGTGACGAGAGAAATACAATGACAGTATATTACTCAAACAACAAATTGCTTTTCGGAAAGGAAGGTCCTGCTAGGATACCGGTAACACTTTCTGATTAAAACGAGTGATAGAAAAAAGAAGAGAATGCGATTTACTAACATGCGTAGTCTTTACAGGCTATAGGAGAGCTTTTTGCATAATGTAGAAAGGAAAACTACGGAATGTTATGGAAGAATAGTAATACCACTACATCTCATCGAAGTTATACGAAGTACATATATACCGGAACGCACATAAATTTAATGCTAGCTTGATAATATCGCCCAAGGAAACAATAAAGGGCTCAGATTGGAGTGTATTTCTCCGATACATTTTAAGTTTAGACGACGTTGTGAGGGAATGGACACAACGAATTATAAAAATTTGAAGACAGCTTCAAAAAAAAAAAAAAATTAATGAAAACTTTATATTTTCCGATGACGAAGATAACTTACAGAGAGCGTTGTATGAATTACACAGAATAGTAAAGCAACATATTTTGAGTACCTCGACAAATAAAATGAAGTCCATGACATGCCAAGGCTTACAACCTTTAAGATGTATATTCATACTGGAAAACAAAACTATCTTCAGATTCTTGAGATGCGGATATAGCCCGGTGAAGTGGATATTGCAAAAAAAGGTTTAGACATTTAATATGATGTGTGGCACTATCAAAAGAACTCTCAAGGAAAAAGTGCGAATGGACCAATGCTAAAATTTTGTTAATTATGGCGGTTTCCTGTGGACTATGTCGAAGTGAAAACTGGACTGTGAACTCTAGAGCACATAGCAGACTCCAACAGCCGAGATGAAAGTTTAGAGATCAGACCAGAAGATTAAAATTGAGACCATGCGGAATACTGTAGGAATTTAGAACTTAATTGTAAAGGTTAGGGAATACAGCAAAGAATAGAAAGAATAAATACAAAGAATGGGTGATAAGCGTATTCCAAAATAACTGTTACTGTACATCCCGAAACTCAAGACTAGCTGGACTCATTCAGATTACGCAATGGCCAGCTGGTATAATACTTCAGGGGATGAAGGAGATAAAAACAGAATGGCATATTACTGTCAAGTTACAATTTTATTCTTGTTTACTTGGCACTGATATTTCGTCACAAATTTCACGCACAGCATTCAAACTCTCGTCTCTATTACCAACTAACATAATTTACAGTAGTCGGAAGGGTAGCCACAGAAATGTTACTATTCTGTGCAACGTCTGAATTTCTACTTTGTCCTCCATGAGAGGGAGACAACGCTCTTTCAGCGTACATAGTAAATACAGTTAACATAAAATAATGCGACATTCGCACTGCACTGTCAAGTACCACTGACGCTGAAACTGGTGTTTTGCAACTACATTAAATATAGTTTGTATTTTCTAAACACGCAGCGTGTGATCAAACGAGAAAAAGTGGATCTACAGTAATTTAAAGAAACCTGTCTCCGTATCGTTGTGCCCTGCGTAGCATTGACTTTTCAGTTTATGAACCCATAGGAAAACAAACTGAACTGTAGGAAATTTCTCGCCCTCGAGCATTTCTGTTGCATCTTTAAGGCCTCCGAAAAGTCACGAATTCTTTCGCAGTTTCGTTATTGTAACCACTAAATTTTTCAGGTACGCCCTTCTCAGCAAGTACCTCAATGTTTTTGTCGTATTGGATACCTACAGACTGTAGTATGCAAATAAGTTATTCCACCTAGTCTCCGTTTCATGCTTCAAGCTCGTCTGTCTTCTTCATGTAATGAGCAGTGTCTAGGCAGAATAAATAAACCGCTGCTAGCTCATTTTTCAAATAATCGTCATCGAAAACGTGTTTTAGGACTACATTCAAAAGATGAGCAATACATGCATAATGCGGAATTTATTTCTGTGCTTTGCATATATTAGCGCCTCGGTCGGTGGCAAACGAATTCTTATTGAGGTGCTGGGGATTTACTCCTAAATTAAATAATGTTTCCTCAGTATCGTTCTTAATAAATTTACCAGATTTTTTCTTCTCAGAAAAGTGAGTTGTTGCCAACACCATGTTCTTAAGTGTCCAATGTAGATTGACGAATTGTGCATGGCGTGGACAATGCTTGGCGTCATACTAGCCCGTATTTCATTGGCTTGTGTTTCAATATTTCGTGCCATCATCGTATTATGAGGCAGAATGTTGGAGACATCCGCCTGTTCAAATTCAGAACCGACATTTCCAAGTTTCTGACATAAAGAGCGAAATCCTCCTCCCAATTTTAAAGTAACTGGACGAATGTACCTAGCACAAAATTTCTATGCACTTTTTAGTTACAGCGTCTTTCAATTAAGCCGGTAATGCTTCATAATTCTGCAGACATGTGTCTTCAGATACGGCGTAGGTAATGTCTAAGAGATGAGAGCAGAGAACCTACCACAGTACACGTAACCAACACGATTTCCATCCTTATTAGTAACCAATGAAAATCTCTCCCAAACATTGCTGCGAGCATCTACTTTCTCTCAGGATATATTCTTTCAGATTAAGCTTCCTTCAGACACGCTCCTTCACCTCACGTTCAAACGACGCAATGCAGCAGAAGGTGAATGGGCGGCGATCGGGTAAGAGTAGACAGCTGCCCAACTTCCCTGTGACTACATGCCCAATTCGAGCGAGCACAAACGCCAGATTCAGACCTTTACTTGTGGTAATGTCTCTGGTTGTAACGGACTATTCGCCACTAACAGGTCAAGTTCTAGCACCTATTATCGTGTGTTTTCTAAACCAGAGTTCACTTTTCTGCTTTTATGTCTGCTGTTATCAACAGGTTTTTACCGTGAGCTAAGCTGACAGCTTCCTAATTTTTTTCAGTGTATGATTCTATGTGATCAGGGTATTGTGGCGTCGAAATGCAACAGAAGCTGAATGGTCGCTACCCGTATCCGAGATTTTGTTGATCGTTATACCTCTATTTATAACTAATTGTTTTCGCATTTGCTGTTCCAAGAATGTAACTGAAGTCCGGAGGGGGGGGGGGGGGGGAGGAGGAAAATTTTAGTTTCGCATTTTTTTAGGTATGGCTCCTGGATACACAACAGCTCAGCTCACATTTCTTCTGTTCTTTTTGTAAATTCAGCCATTACCAAGGAACTTTCCATTGCATTAATCGGCAGAATTTTTAAGACCCATCATAGGAAGTGTGTTCTTATGTAGTACTGTAGCACTCTAGAGAGTGGGGGGGGGGGAGGATATGTTGGGAGTAGGGGCTGGAATTCATGTCGCCCATGGGCGTTTACAAGGTCTCTGGACACGTTGTGTAGATCCAGAGGTTCCGATATTTTTGTGTGGACTTGACGTCGCCGGTCACATAATTCTTTAAAATCTGTGGACAGATTGTCTTCATTATTAGTCAGTCTGCTGCCTTGTGGGGACAGTGACTGATTTCCCCTTTGCATGCCCTATTTCGTCCTCTAGGTTACTAAGTTTCGCGTTGATGTCTATATTCTTATAAATATGAGTAGGTTTCACTGTTCCTAAATGTTGTCTAGTGCGTGTACTTGTTAATGTGCTCACTTTGTTTCGTATTTTTGACGCTTTCTCTACGGCGTTGTTCATTTCGTTGCGATACCTATACATTTCTCATCACACGTCTCTGAACATTGTCCTGTCGAAATATGGCATGCTGCGTTGATAGAATAGAGGCAGAACCTCGGAGGGGCATATTTCTTGTGTAGTGGCATGCACAGGATAGTTTGCCATCAGTCCGCGCAGAGATGAATAAAACATTCCCAAATTGAAACGCGAATTTGCTTCGTATTTGTTTTCATTCCTGCAAAATAATTATATTACTGAGTATATCTTATAGGCAAGTATTATTCTCCGTCAAAAGACGGAATACCTTTTCGTTGATGTCATTTCGATCTCATTAGTTAACAAAGCTGCAAACCTTATTTTCTCCTTTGCTCCATCAGTCATTATTTTATGAGCATGTTGTGACTATTGATATTGACTGAAATATATTACCAGCGTCTTTCGCGTGTCAAAGCTATCTGAGAACTAGTGTTAGCAAGAAGGAGACGGAGAGAGATAGGGAGAGAGGGAGAAGTAGCGAAAACTATTTTTAGGATACGCGCTAATAACCCCGTAAACTGAAGCGATGGAATTAGTGAAGTGATTTGCATGTTCTTCGGCTTCTATACAGTATGAAAACATTCCTCATATCAAATACCAAAGAAGGATGAGATAATGTTGGCCACTGTATATGAAGGACATCTATTTCGCAAGAGCAATATGCTTAATTTTCTTCAAATCACCAGGCCCATTATGCAAAAGCGGCATGAAATTATTGCAAGGCACAGGAACAGAAACTTCTTTCGCAGCATCATACTATTCCTCGTGTTACAGGATCCAATTTATGCACACGAACGCCTGTCCCTTCACTTAAATTATGATTTACCGCGTTTAATCCCACGAAATAGGTAGAATATATTACGTAAAGTTAACTCGTAGTAAACTTATTTGTGGCCGAGAGCGTCAACTTCATTTTGTGCAAAACGCTTCAGGGGTTCACCGTTTCTTTAAGTACGCAGCGCCGCGTGCTGTAAGACGGACGCGCTGCTGGCAGTAGCGACGAGGTTGGCAGCACTGGAGCGCCTCCTTTCCGGAGGCAAGCGTTGCGCGATCAGTCTTGCGGTGGGAGTATCTGCGGCAAGTCCGAAGCCGAGGTGGTAGATAGCGGTACTGACGACTCTGACAGAGAGCTATCGCCAAATCGACTGGAATCTCGCGAACCGTCACCGCCGCTCAACATTTCTAAACAGCAGCACCCAAGAGAAGTTCGACGCCAAATGTCGCCACAACCGGGTACTTCGAAACAACAGCAACCAAGAGGAGCTCGACGCCAAATGTCGCCACAACCTGGTACTTCCAAACAACAGCAACCAAGAGGAGCCCGGCGCCAAATGTCGCCACAACCTGGTACGTCCAAACAACAGCAACCAAGAGGAGCTCGACACCAACTCTCGGCACAGCCAGGTACTTGCAAACAAGAGCAACCAACAGGAGCTCGATGCCAACTGTCACTACAACCTGGTACTTCCAAACAACAGCAACCAAGAGGAGCTCGACGCCAAATTTCGCCACAACCGGGTACTTCCAAACGAGAGCAACCAAGAGGAGCTCGACGCCAAATGTCGCCACAACCTGGTACTTCCAAACAACAGCAACCAAGAGGAGCTCGACACCAACTGTCGCCACAACTGGGTACTTGCAAACAACAGCAACCAAGAGGAGCTCGTCGCCAAATGTCGCCACAACCTGGTACTTCCAGACAACAGCAACCAAGTGGAGCTCGACGCCAAATGTCGCCACAACCTGGTACTTCCAAACAAGAGCGACCAAGAGGAGCTCGACGCCAAATGTCGCCACAACCTGGTACTTCCAAACAGCAGCGACCAAGAAGAGCTCGACGCCAACTGTTGCCACAGCTGGGTACTGCCAAACAGCAGCAGGTATCGGAGTATCAGGAATTTGATACACAGAGCAGCCCGGAGCCTGAAGAACCTCCTCCAGCATATGAAGCGCCACAGAACGAGAACGTACTTCCTGAGCGGCCAGAAACTGCTCAGAAGCCTCCAGAAAGTGCGCGTTCAGAACAAGAGCAAGAGTCGCAGCTGTCGAAGCTTCACACAGACAGGCTGTCGGATAGCCCACGTTGGTGGCTAGAGAAGAAAGACCGCTTGACACGTGTTCGCTACTGGCGAGTTCTCACCCGTTTTTGCAACATTCTTGGTGAGTATTCTACAGATACAAGATTTGGAATTTCACATTGACGGAGTTGTCCTTTGACTCACGATTGTATCCTTTGGCGGGAGGCCACCTCAGTGAGTGAGGTTCGTGGCGTACCAGTATCGGCGCTCGACATTTTAATTCACTACCTTTTCTTTTCTGAAAATAAGCAGTAGAAAAAAATAGGATTTTGTGTGTTGTGTGGTCTCTGTTCAAACAATTAGCTAGGCTGTTTCAGTGCTTCTGTTACCGGTTATTACGTTTAAGGTTTGTTTCCTTATCCTTTGTGTTTTTCGTTTTATGGTGGATCAGCCTCTGATTTGTGAGGGATGTTGGAAGGAAATCGCACGTGTCCTTTTCAAAGGAATCATCCCAACATTTGCGCTAAGTGATTTAGGGAAACTACGAAAAACCCATATCTGGACGATCGGACGGAGATCGGAAGCACCGTCCCTCCGAATTAGAGTCCAAAGTATTAACAAATGTGCCACTTTACTCAGTGCTTTTTATATATATCTTTAACAAAGTCTTAATTCTCATAATTATACTACTTAAACACTTGCATATTGAACAGCGCGCATCTGTATCATTACATATTTAACAACCATCAGTCACAGGAAAAAAGCAGATAAACAATTCAGGTGCTAATGAACTGCCTGTCGCGTGATCAGGAGACAAAACCATCGTAACCATCTTCCTTAAGATGTGAAGGCTTGTGGATATTTTAATTGTTGGACAAACTCTAAGGAGTAACGTGAAAGATCACACAGTTGTTGTAGAGGCTAGAGCTATAGCATCCTAAATCGTAAACTATAGCGAACTAAATGTGCTTTGTCCGTATTCAATCCACAGTCTCCGAGAGCTGAATGTATTGCATGCATTACGTGCGTTTTCACACTTACTGTACTGAAAATAATCCACAACTACTGTGTAAGAGTTATTGAATTATTGAAATTAGGTAAGAATTACAAACATATAAATTTTATTTCATATGTGTTTCTCATCTACTCCGTGTCCGCAGCTCGTGGTCTAGTGACTAGCGTTTCAACCTCTGGATCACGGGGTCCCGGTTCAAATGGCTCTGAGCACTATGCGACTTAACTTCTAATGTCATCAGTCGCCTAGAACTTAGAACCAATTGAACCTAACTAACCTAAGGACATCACACTCATCCATGCCCGAGGCAGGATTCGAACCTGCGAGGTCCCAGGTTCGACTCCCGGCCGGGTTGGGGATTTTCTCTGCCCGGGGGCTGGGTGTTTGTGTAGTCTTCATCATCATCCTCATCATTCGTGACAGTGGCGGGATTGGACTGCGAAAAAGATTGGACTGTGAAAAAGTTGGGACTTTGTACGGGCGCTGATGAATGCGCAGTTAAGCGCCCCACAAACCAAACATCACCATCATCATTTACTCCGCTGCTACTTGATAGTTTATGCAAACGTGAAGAAACATCTTCCTCGAAATACCACGTTCGACTTATATTTTTGCAGAATTCTCTCTTTTCATTGTGTTTATCAACCTATTTCCTTATTTTATACCTTTAATTAGATGAAAAACCCATTGATCTGTGGCTTGCACCTGATATTTAAAGTAAAAGTACATGTTTCATATTAAGAATTGGTAGTGCAAAGTGGGATATAAAAGGCAGAAAAAGAGAGAATGGAGGGAAAGAGATCCAGTGCACTGCAACTGAAAGCAGCGAATTTTTTCCATTGCTACAATCTACAGTATTCGCATTAAAACTGTAATTGTCACAGAAAGTGCCCTTACAAAAAAATTCGTCTTCGCTCCCTCTTGTTTGCTTTATTGGTTCGTAACTACAAATTTGCCCAGTTATATCCATTTACATTTTATCTGAATCTTACCTATATAAATAATAAAGTGTCCGCCGCTCGTGGTCTCGCGGTAGCCTTCTCGCTTCCCGAGCACGGGGACCCGGGTTCGATTCCCGGCGGGGTCAGGGATTTTCACCTGCCTCGAGATGACTGGGTGTTTGTGTTGTCCTCATCATTTCATCATCATCCAGGAAAGTGGCGAACTTGGACTGAGCAAAGATTGGATAATTGTACGGGCGCTGATAACCACGCCGTTGAGCGCCCCACAAACCAAACATCATCATTATCATCAAATAATAAAGCTTCTCAGTATCGTGCATCTGTACATTAACTTCCCTTCATGCGTTTAGTTTCATTAGCCATTTTCGGTAGCACTTATTGCGATAACTGTTAAAAATATGGTTGCAGATTTCCTCCATGTTATGGAAAAACAGTTTGCACCCAAAAAAATATCGCCACTGTTACTGCAGTGTTAGTAGGTTATCTTTATTTTTTCCTTACGTTGATGTAAATATTTATTACAACTAATGCCATACTGATTTTTCCATAACACATGTTTCTGCTTGTTTTTGCCTGACGTGTTAAGTACGTTATAGGTTTGTAACTTGCATATGCATACAGTACATTATTTTCAACACAAGCGTGAAGGTCATAAAAAATCTTTAAAGCATTTTTGCATTATTTGCAGTATAAGAATCATAACCGTCCTCTGTTTGCTTATTCCATGTGGGATCCTTAATATAACTTATTTTCTCTTTTTTCTCTTTTTGTGATAGCCCATGATAGAATGGTTTGTTAAAAAGGCCAATCATGTCTCTCATTCTTTGCCAGCTTTTTTAATTTAATTTTATCGGGTTTTTGCTGGAATCAACACAGCCATTAGAATGGCTTATTAAGGTTAGTGAAGACAGTTAAATCTGAAGTTTACCACTGTTTTATAGAAATACCTGAGAGACTTATATCCGCTTTTTGCAGCTAACGTTGTTATCACTCATTAGTGCTTTAATATTTACTGTCAAGTGAATCCACATTTTTGCAGTGATTCCATACAGTTTATTTTGATGTGGGGCATATTTAGAGCATCTCAAAGTGACGTGGTTAAGATCTTTGTCGTCTCTTGGAAGATCGCTGCAAGCAGGAACGTCTATCAAAATGGTTCAAACGGCTCTGAGCACTATGGGACTTAACATCGGAGGTCATCATTCCCCTAGACTTAGAACTACCTAAACCTAACTAACCTAAGGACATCACACACATCCATGCCCGAGGCGGGATTCGAACCTGCGACCGTAGCAGTCGCGCGGTTCCGGACTGAAGCGCCTAGAACCGCTCGGCCACCGCGGCCGGCGAACGTCTATCACTCCAGTCCCCTAGAGGTGTGCAGGGAACCATGTGGGTCCCAACCCTTTTCGAATAAGTGATATCACGTATCTCCGCGGAAGATTCTTCTGGCTGTACAACGGATTTGCTGGAATTGTCTCTTTGACTGAAGCGAACGAAAACCCCTTCCTCTGCTGCTAAATTTGGCACTCTTGTTCCCATTGCTCGCATGCCTCGTTTCTTGAAAAATAGAGAAAGTAGGAAAATAGAAGCTGTGCAAATAGTCGATCGCCTTTTTTGATGTTGTCTTTTGCAAGACCATCTGCCACTTTTTTGCGCCGAATACCGGAGTGCCCCTTTAACCACATTAGATGAACGATCTTTTTATTTGTTAACTGTCATTATTAATTCCTCCACGTCATAAATACAGTAATTATCAGATTTTCACTTCGAGTGCTCTAATTGCTGCAGAGTACTTCTAGAGTCGATTAGAATAAATATTTTATTCTCTTTTCCTGCTCCAAACATAATTACTTCTTTCATTATGGCTACTTCTGCAGTATAAACAAGACTTACGTGCGGTAATGAAAAATTTTACGCTATCCGCTACGCAAGACAACAATATCCACAACCGACTCCATCATGTGTTTTAAATTCGTCGATATATACGAATATAGCTATATCACACCAAAAACACTTTCCATCTCCGCAATATTTACGGTGCAAGTCTTAGGTGACTGCTATTGAAGTGCGGTTTTCACAGAATGTGTTGGTAGTAAGGGGCTCGTATTGTTAGCCAATCAACAGAATGCAATAACGCTTAGAAAGTTTATTTTTGTGCAAACATACACTTTTTAAATGTAACAATGCCTATTGTCATTAACAGACTAATAAGTAGGGTAAATTAGAATGTCGGTGGTGTTTGTTGCCGGATTCTAGTGCGAGTCGTTTACGAGATATCGTATTTTGAAAAGTTCCCACACCGAGACTTATTTGTGCCATTCAACCCGGATGTCAGGTAGCAACAATCGGTACATACTTTGTTGTATCTTTTGTGTAAACAGCACGAATGAGGCAGTCACTCCCTTCGTTTGACAAAGTAATAACGGTTAACTCATGACAGGTCGCCTATTAATGTCGTCACACGCTATTATTCTTCATGTGGCACTGAATACACAATCCTCAATGCAATCCAAATCGTGGGTGCCCGGCGTGGTTGTCACGTAATCACAATGTACAAATGAACTCTTAAACACATCAATAAATCACTCATTTAATGCCATTTAGGTATTTGCTGGAGGTCAGGCCCACAGGGTTGTGTGACGTTGTTGCTACCTGACATCCTAATTAGCTTTGTTGCATTTGATACGACGTTGTTATGTTTGCTTACAGTGTGCTTGTGTGTTCTTTGACTGCATTGCGACTTGCGGGTCAGTGCCTGACAGTCCAAGCAGTAGGTCGTGAGTGGACGATGGGATTTACTGTTGCAGAAAAAGCCGACATTCTCGTGGTGTATGAAGCAGTCACCTGCCTTGATATCGTGTATATGTTCACCATCTGTAACCACCGTATAGTTTGATAAATTGGCTGTCTTTTTAATAGCCTGTCGCTGTGGCCGAGCGGTTCTAGGCGCTTCAGTCCGAAACCGCGCTGCTGCTACGGTCGCAGGTTCGAATCCTGCCTCGGGCATGGATGAGTGTGATGTCCTTAGGTTAGTTAGGTTTAACTAGTTCTTTTCCTTCGGGAAATAGGTACTATTAAATTACCTCTTTTTCATTTTCTTATTCGCTAAGAGAAATAAAAGAGAGGCATCCTGCTCATCACTCCATGACTGATGACCTCAGATGTTAAGTCCCGTAGTGCTTAGAGCCATTTGCCAATCTTTTTAGTAAGTATTTAATAACTTTTCCTTCGGGAAATAGGTACTATTAAATTACCTCTTTTTCATTTTCTTATTCGCTAAGAGAAATAAAAGAGAGGCATCCTGCTCATCACTCCATGACTGAACCAGAAACACGGAGACGCGGCAGCAGCAGCAGATTACAGCTGCGGCAAAGGAGCAACTTCTCTTTGCAGTAGCGCCGCGCAGCGCCGTTCGGCCCGATGCGCTGTAGATGCGCTTCTCAGTGGCTACTGTAACAAACAGTGGAAACATTTTTACGACCTTACGGTTTGATGCATCCATCACTACTGAAATAAAATTAGCTTTGTGTAAACCAGTTTCTAGTTGAGAAGTGGCAAATGAGGTTAAAACGTTTAATATAACTGTCTCGGTTTTGCTACGGCCAGAAGTAAATTTTGGGTCAATAATACAATGGATAAGGGATAAGCTTAGGAGTACAGTCCGTTGATCTGAAAAATTGTTTGTGCGGGACAATATGGTAAGCGAACGCTCCTTCAACAGCTGAAAAAAAAAGAAGAAGAAAAGTGCTAGAAGAAGCACTTGCTCGCACCGCACCCCACCATTCTTTTATGTTTATCGCGGATTATATGTTGTTGTGATATATCCAATCAGCGCTAGCCCCCCTCCCCCCTCACCTCACAATGGCTTAAGTTGAAAGTATATGCATACTCGTTGCATCGGATATATGAGTTGGAATTTTTTTTCACCTTTTGTTGGTCACTATTTAAAAAACTCTTCAATTTCGGCGGAGGCATATTACTAATTTCAAATGTTGTAGCGCTCGCAGTTTACAAAAGTTCTCTGTCTTTTATTATTGTATAATTTTAATTAATATTGTGTTTATACTGGTTGCTGGTGAGGAGGAAAATTAGTTATTAGTATTTTTTTAATAATCTCATTCATAGGCAGCCGTATCACAGTCATCACAGTCGCTCAATAAAGTTATAATTAAGCTTTACTTGTTTAATCAGAATTGGACGATGACTCTCCTTGTCCGCAATCTCGATGATTCGAAGCGATATGCAAACCTGTGTAAATAAAATGTCTTGGTTTTCTTGCGTTGCGTAGTCAGTCGGGAAACCTCAGATCAAGCGGAAAGTTTGATCTGATAGAGTTTAATCATCCTATGAAATAACGGAGCTCTTGGATCTAATAATTGCAGGCTCGTTTCCAATTCATCGGAAGTTCCCTTCTGATTACCAACGAAACGACCCCTTCGTGCAAATTTCCAATATATAATAAAATTCCTTACACACCCTTGATGTAAATGCTCAGTATATATTTTCTTGAGTAGCATACAATATATTTTCTATCTCTTTCTTCCAACAATCTCGATAGCAAAATTACATTTATTCAATGCGGCTATTCGGCACGGAGAAGATCCTATAAGTCCTCTCAACACACACCAGAGAGAATATTACAAAGAGTAATTATGCGCTCATGGAATAGTAATAGTACTGTACTACTTTGCGCATCGATTCTGCGAGTATGTAGATGGTTAAGTAGGAAACGTAATTCACTCATAGAATTGTGCAGGGATAATTAGTAGAATATAAAGAAATATTACAATTGCACATGTGCAGAACACAGGACTGCACATTCACGTGAACGAACGTTAAAGTTAATGATTGGGGATTATATGTTTCAGGTAAATGACTTCGTTGCTTCTGACGTTTCTTAAGATACTACGAGAGCATTATATTACGTGGGTAACTATTACAGTGTGAGCTACTCCCTTTCTTCACTATTTGTTTCTTCACTTGGAGAATATGAGGGTGACAAAATAAATGTACTTGGCATACGACTGGTTATTGTATCATGATCGTAGATAACTGTTTCTTTCTTCGGGGGGGGGGGGGGAATTCTGTTCAAGGACAAGATGTCCATTCAGATCAGTATCGCAAAATATCAGCAAGTAAACTGTCATAAACTGTTTCGCCCTATGTAATTGGAGCACAGGTTGCATCTACTGAAAATTCTGATATTTTGGCGATAGGAGTGGTGCTGCCAGGTTGAGCGGTGTGCAACAACATTCAGGAAACATTTTTATAAACCATATAACATCTTAACCGACAAGTCAAAATCAAGACACACCTCTTCCCGGCCCTCCCCCCACTTAACCATATAATACAATACACCGCATATAGGGACCTCAAAACACGTCCACCGAAAGAAAATATAGAAGAAAACTACTTATACAGAATCTGTCAAAATTAATTATTACACTAGCCAGTTTGAAATTCCAAAATTAAAAATATCCTAAAAGTCTCAGCTTTGTGGCGGCATGTACACTTGTCTTTCTAAAACAATTATATAGCGTGCATCATTATTTCAAATCCATTTAGATGCTTTAAAAAGGAAAACAATATCAAATAGTAATCGCCAGAGGTTAAGGAAACACAGTGTAGTTAAAATAGGGCCTCCAAAAATACTCAATACTCACAACATTAGGAACAAGGATGATTCCAGTTACCACAAATGGGTTTTAAAAAGAAAAACACTTCTACTGCCATTTAAATGATAACGTACGTTAACATGAAACTTCATAATGTCAGTAATGAATAGAAAACATTTGTGGAAATAAACAACACAGCCACCTTTAAACTTGTCAGTAGCGAAGTTTATAGAACGTTCGTAACCATGTGCCTCCGACACTCAAGTTCTTAGTGTGCCATTTCATACACGCCAATCTGAGCTGAAACCAACCCAAATCTTGTTGGTAAGTGCAGCTCGTTGCCATGTCGAGGCACATGGCACACTCAACCCAGGGGTCGCCGGTATGATGATAGACGATGTTTTTTTCTTGCTGATAGTTCGACAGGGGAGACCACGCTCGCTCCGTCAATAGTTGCGGCGAGCGTGTGTATTTCTCCGGCGGCGCGCGCAGGACACGACAGTCGTTCGGCGGTCGTTCAGAAGTCATGGAATTGAGCCGTCAAAGATACAAACGAATGTAGATGAAAGCACTGTAGTAGAAAAACTGCTATGCGTATTGATGTTGACGCGTAACGTGAGTTAAGCGCTTATAAACTGCATGTTATGCAACACTCCACTTAAAATTATTTCTTTCTCATTATAGTCGATCTCGAAAGACAGCACTTAACATCGACACCGGGAAATAACAAGCATCTTCTCTATAATGACATATTAAGTTCCTTCTTTCTCTTTGCGAGGTTATCTCCTTCCAGTGGTGTAATAGATACTGAACGAAGAATGCACAAGAGGGCTAATCCATTTAGTATTCTCTGAAAGGATAAAACACAATTATTAACTTAATTCAACTGATACAGCAGCATAAATTATTTATTTTTAGAACGTGTAAATTTTAATAAGCGATAATCTAATAACTGTTATGTGACTTAATGTGTGACAATAAGCCGGCCGCGGTGGTCTAGCGGTTCTGGCGCTGCAGTCCGGAACTGCGGGACTGCTACGGTCGCAGGTTCGAATCCTGCCTCGGGCATGGGTGTGTGTTATGTCCTTCGGTTAGTTAGGTTTAAGTAGTTCTAAGTTCTAGGGGACTTATGGCCTAAGATGTTGAGTCCCATAGTGCTCAGAGCCATTTGAACCATTTTTTGTGACAATAAACTTCAAGACTCGCCTGTCCTGTTGAATTTCACAGCTATGTCTTGATTCTCTTTAAAGTGAAAATTACCTCTCTGCTGTAGATGTAGTTACAGGAAATGCGACCAATATCTTCAGAAGGTTGCTGATATTTTGAATCATGTCTTTGTTGCTTAACTGCAGTGATGTCATGGCAGATGAAGGTCTAGAATCTTCTTTAACAGATTTCCTTCGCGATAAATCTAATTCAGCAAGAACGTCTTCAACCCCGCATTCCCTATCTTCAATGCGGAATTCGATCAAAGCCTTGGCCTCTTTTCGTACTTCACAACTAAAGAGTACTTCACTGGTAGAAATCGGGAACAGAGAAGAAAATCCAGACGGCGGTTTCTTCTGTTCTGAAAACTTTAATTCTGTTATAAAACAATCTAAAAATGGAATAAAGACCGCTCCTCAGTAGTACTGATCAAGACCACGCATAAAGTAGTTTGATCTTTTCTTTTGGATCTTAACGACCCGGGAAACCAAGATTGAGATGTCCAGCTGTTGCCAAATTTCAGTGGCTCTCTCAAAAAGTCCGGAAAGTTTTTATAGCATCAGACCTCAGAATTTGCAGTTCTTCTGGAGTGTCTTCAACTACTTCCGTAACTTCTCTAAAACACAGTTTGGGTTTCTGAAGTAACATTTTCACGCTTAAAGTGCTTTATACCCAATGGGTCTATCTTATGGGACATTACCATTATTTTACTGCATTTAAAAATATTTATGGTTTATTTAAGTGATGACCCCATAACCTTAATACTGAATGGGTGGTAAGAAAGTTGCATTTAATGTCATGTACCGTTAGCATGATTAAATTAACGCAATTATTCAGTAGAATCTCAATCTTCCAAAATGTAAATAATACACTTACCCTGAAGTATCACTTCATATGAACTAGGGAAGCAACACAATCTCGCCGCTCGGGGTAGCCGCGCGGTCTGGGGCGTCTTGTCACGGTCCGCGCGGCTCCCTCCGTCGGAGGTTCGAGTCCTCCCTCGGGCATGGGTGTGTGTGTTATCCTTAGCGTAAGTTAGTTTAAGTTAGATTAACTAGTGTGTAAGCTTAGGGACCGATGACCTCAGCAGTTTAGTCCCATAACACCTTATCACAAATTTTCAAAAAACACAATCTAAATTACGCAAAGTACTGCAATTCCCTTGTTGCTATCAGTTTGACGAACGTTTTAAAACTTCCACAGACACTATTCGCCGTTTAACCCCCATGTAAACAAACACGCTCTCAGTGATTGGTCAGTGTTTCTAGGACACAGTTTCCGGGTGCTGCTACGCCACTGGAAATAGGTCCAGCCTGTGCATTGGGTATATCATAAGCTCACCAGAAAAACAATTAGGCACCCCTAGAGACATCATTACAAGCATCATTTACTACCGTTTAATTCCGCCCCTGGTTTGGATTCGCTGCTTAGGAAGTGAGTCCACAAGGTTGTGCAGGTACGTCGCATCCAGGTTAAGCCACCCGCTAAGGCTTTAAAAGATCACACAGTTCCACCAAATCGCGGGGATGCTAATGCTGGCGTTTTACCCGCTGTTCCTACATGTCTCACAGATTTTATATGGGATTCACGTCAGGTGATCTTGTAGGCCAATCGAGATGTAATAGAGCGGAGAAGTGTTCAGAAAATCAGTCACATAGTTTTCTAGCCCTATGAATTTTGCTGTTGTCGTCTTTATGTGCCAGTAGGAGCAATACCCTCCTGTGAGGTGACCGACTCCAAATGTTCATTGCATGCAGTTCCCGTCGCAATGTTCTCTCGCTAACGCGTTGGAATGTACCTTCGTTCACCACCTGCAGTAGTTCCTGTCGGGCTTGGATGCGATTTTGATTCACAAGCTGTGAAACGCGTCTCCGGTCCCGCCCAGTCAGGATCTTTTTCCGACCACAATTCTGACGTCGTGTTTGGTGGCCACATGTGTTCCACCACTGTTTGTACATACGTTAAACAGTCCGCCGCGAAACACCAACAAATCCAACAACTTCGCACACTGTATGGACATGGGCACTGCCGAACCCGATTGCCACTTCTTGCCATTTTGTCACATCCCTACATTTACTCACGTTTACGTACAATGTTCGCTTGTAACATTAGTAACTCACTGATCGCTACTGCCTTATACAGTACTTACGTAGATGCAGTCATCTGTAAAGACCTCATGCTTCAGCTGCGCGTGCGCACTTGGATGTGTATTTTCTTGTCTGGTGAGTTTAGTTACATCACTACCAATGAAACTCTAACACGCTCTAAGGTCGAAGGCATTACAAGGCTTCACTTTTTTGTAGTGACTATGGTGCTTAAGCCATGTTTCTTTTATCTGAGGTTTCAATGATGTCAGACACAGTGGTTCCACTCTCTAGGTATCGATAAAGTCTATGTAAGATGTCCGTGCTGAATTAAGCTTCGACAGTGAAGTGTGAGGTGTGGAGAAAGCAGGAAGAACTTTGTCGCTACGGAAGGAAATGGCATGGGGACATGGGAAATTTGTCTCTTTGCTAAAAAACGATGCAACTTCAGACAGAAAATAGCTATTTTTAGCAGCTAGAGATTGTGTGCTGTATTATTGGAATGTATTGAAGAAGAGAATATTTTCCATGATTAAATCTTCCCTGAAGCAATGATTACTGTTGAGGATGAACACATTTCGCAAAATTCGTGTTTGTCAGTGATAATCAGTATTCTCCGTTGGCATCATGCCCACTATCCGTCCAGTTGTAATCACTGACATGTTTTTGGAACATAATCCCAGATGCTTCAGGATGCTGTGCATCCATATTTAGTCACTAAAGAATGTGTTGTCAGGGAAGCTTTCCTTACATGTTACGATGATGACCCTTACAAAGTCGATTTGATTCTGCGATCTGTTCCGAGCATCATTTTTAAGGATTGGCACTCCTGATGCTGTCGGATACTTTGAGATGTTTTCACATTAGCTGGTACATCCGTTGATTTGTATAGTACAGTAACTGGGTTATATACCGAGATGACAATGTCCCATTACCGTTCCCAAGAGTGTTTATGTCTTCTGCGCTGCACCAAAGATATTGCTTATGTTTATGGCGTGGGACATAAGCTAAGTCTAGGGAATCAGAAAGGCTTTCTTCATTCATATTCATTGAGCAGGTTTTTTTAGTTACGTGTCAATAATGTGTCTCAAATATGACTCTTAGGTGTGGGTGACTGTGTAATTTTGGAGTGTAATGTCGTGGATGATCATCAGATTAAAGGAAGAGCATGAAAACACGTAGCCTACACTACAGTAGCACAGATGGGGGGATGGGGCCATGATGGGGCCGCAGTGTTGAGAAATTTAGAATTTATTCCAGGATATTGGGAGAAAGTCTGGTGATTAGGAACATTATGAGACAAAGTGATCTCTATTGCTGTGCCAAAGCTAAGGGTGACAACAAGCTCTGTCACCAAGATTCTAGCAGATTATCCCCGAATCAAATACCACTGCATAAGCTATCTGGACACGAATGCTACAGTAACACGTGAATAATTTATAATATGTGCTGTTTTTCGAAACGGATTAATAACTACACCCATAGAAGTACTAGGAATGGCCGTCTACACATATTGACCTGAACATTGTTCCCTGCTGCGTATCTTACAATTTTGTTAAGATACCTCACATACACATTAAGAGTCATAGTTTTGCACATTTTTTATTAAGTCTGCATCAGTATATGTAACAGTTTTTTTCTCTTTCTAGCACCACGGCGACAAGTAACTCCACAGGCCGGCAATGATGATCAGGGAGCGCAAGGTAACGTGTGCAGAGAATTTTGTTGCCTACAGTTTTAAATTCTAGAAATAGCAATTTACTGTGTGAGATGCCGTGATTTACCTATCTATTCTAGTTCCAAAAGATGTTTTTCTTTTTCTAGCTGCCCAGCAACAAGTAATTGTACAACCCAACGCGGCTGCACCAGGACAGCAAGGTATGGTCTGCAGACTCTTTCATTGTGTTTAGAGTTTCGTAAGACATAAATAATATAGCTTCTTATATGCAATATAATTTTCACGTAATCCGTGCTAGTTCCAAAATATGGTTTTTTCCTCTTGTTTCTAGTAGGCCCGCAGCTAGCAGCTGTAGAAGAAATGGCTGCGCTACCAGGTCAAGGTAAGATCTACAGGAAACTTTGTTGTGTAAGCAACTCTTAGATTCTGGACAAACGCAGTTTGTAAATGCGTTGTCCTCTTTCGCGTTAGTAAACACGATCTGTACGATGTCCAGATAGTTCTGATTCTCTCTCATTGCTCGTCTAGTAGCTCTCCTTTCATGTAACGTCTTTTTAATATTAGTGCAGCTTTCCTTTGGACACCTTTCACAACTTTCTTATTAGTTCTCCTTTGAAACGTCTTGTAACGTAAATCATTCGTTTTTTCTCGTGCTGAGTATTTTTATGAAAAAATAAAAAGGCTACAGTGTATATTAAACAGTGACAGAATTAGCACAACTACTCGTTGGTAAGACTTTAAGCGTTCCTCACAGTGACGTGGCAGAAATTGCGTCGCGACCTCCGGAGCATTTAAATTTGAATCCGAATTTGGTGTCAGTTGGCGTGTAATTGGCTTGCCTACACCGACGACTGCTAACAACGTTTCCTACCTTGCGATCGCTGTATACAGTTTATTTTCCGGTGTGGATGTGTTCATGATGTGCACAAGGGACCTAAAACTTTCTCGAACTGTTTGGACGAAACTGTTCCTTTAAAACAGTTGATAATTTCTCGTCTTATTGTCTCACACCGATACTTGACAATGGACTAGTTATGTTTCGAGCAATCGTCATAGTTATTCCAATGTTTCGAAAGTAAGTAACCCAGTCATAGGTTTCGCATTGGAAACGTAGTCACTAGTTACATTGGACTTGGTTCACTTTAGGTCACATATTGCTGCATCAAAACTGTGACTAACACATCGAACTTACTTTTAAAGCTGAAAGCAGAATCATATATTGATAATGTAGATGAAATAGATTTTAAGTAGTGGAAGTATGCCACATACTGCTGTGCTCGAGACTACACTCATAGATTATCATATATTCGGCTGTATATGTATCTATACAAAAGCGTTACCGATCGAGGTGGCGCAATGGTTAGCACACTGGACTCGCATTCTGGAGGAGGACGCGTCCGGCCATCCTGATTTAAGTTTTCCGTGATTTCCCTAAATCGCTCCAGGAAAAATGCCAGGATGGTTCCTCTGAAGGGGCACGTCCGACTTCTTTCCTCATCCTTCCCTAATCCGATGGGGCAGATGACATCGCTGTCTGGATACCTCCCCCAAATCAACCAACCAACAAAAGTGTTCATTCCATTTTGGTGCTGCAGTGTCAAAGTTCTATTCATAAAATAACATCTAGAAATTGTTACTGCAAGTAACACATTAACAGCAATTTAAAGAAACAGTAAGAACACACGTATTTAATAATGTTCGATACACGCACTGTATAAGGGGAAATGATAAAAGATAAGAGCATGTAGGACTGTTCGGGTCTATTACTGGTGTTATTTTCATAGTATCAGTCCAGTTTGTACTGAAGTGATGGGACAGAAATTTAATATGATATAATTTCATAGCCAGTGATTGTTTGGAGGCTGTTGATTCATTATAATTCGTTATATGTTTTCAGCATGATTAGAGGATACCTAAATTAAAGTAAAGTAATCACAGATCATTCTAAATCAAACATAAAAACTACGTAATGGATTCACATTTTGTGAATTCAGCTGTTTGTGATAAATAAAAAATTGTGCCGGACGGGGACTCGAATCCTGTTTTCCCACTTATTGTGAGAGGTCACCTTAACCATTTCGCTTATCCGAACATGCTTTCAGCACTGACCTAAGCTTCCACATGTCATGGAATCCACAACCCTTACGCTTTCACACTGTGTGATTCCCGCACAGGAAGAGAGAAATATTATATCGTCATACATACGAGCATATCTGACGGAACACCGTTCTGACGCTTATAGCTGTGATAAACACTACAAAATGGAAACGAATTTTGCGAATACAGATTGACATTAGCTGTTTGTGACAAATGAAAGATCGTGCTGGACCACGTCATGAAACCAGATTTCCCGCTCATCGCGAGCGGTCGCCTTAACCACTACAGCTATCTGAGCATGCTTCCAGGACCGACCCAAACATCCATATGTCCTGGAGTCCACCACTCCTTGCTCGCGCATTTCGTGATTCCCGCACAGGGAGAGACGAATATCTTATTGTCATTTTGGCCCCTTAAGGCAACCCTACAGCACTGAAAAACCAATTAACCATCAATTATGTATCCACGACTCAACAGGCTAAACTGACGATAAAATATTTGTCTTTCTCTGTGCTGGAATCACGAAATGTGCCAGTTTAAGGGTTATTGACACCTAGACATGTGGAAGTCTGGGTTGGCCTGGAAGCGTGCTGGGCTAAGCAAAGTGGTCAAAAATTTTGGTTCGTCAGAGTATATACTGCAGAATTATGGACGCACTTCCATGTTCCAAATTCAAATAAACCCCAGACTACGCTACAGCTCAGTCTGGTACGACAATGACTTCATCTTTTAAGCAAAGAGTCCCCTTCCAATCTAACCTAGAACTCGAACTACTCTACAGATCAGTCATTCACCACAACCTAGATTTAATTTTCACATTCGTTGCCTTCGCCGACTCACTACCCAACTGCCACCTTCCACCCTAATCAAGACCTTGGGCTAGGCTACAAATCAGTTTGTTATCACAAAACAACCAAACTGTGACCTTCCAAACTAACTTAGACCATTGTCTACACTACAGAGCAGTCCGTCACCACAATCTAGATTTCACGTTCAAAATCGTTGACTTCACCAAATCATAGCCAAACTAGCACCTTTCAATGCTCCCTTGTACAAGGGCTAATCTGTAGATTAGTCTTTCACCACAACCTAAATGTTGTGTTCGCCAACTCATAACCACCCTATCGTCCTCCAATCTAACCTATATATCTGGCTACTTTACGTGTCAGTCTGTCACAATCCAGATTCCAGTTTCATATTCATTGTGTTCCAGAATTCAGAACCGAACTTTCTCCTTTCAGTCTAATCTAGTGCTTAGGGTCCGCTACAGATTACACATTTATACTTTCACCTTCCAATCTATCTAGAACTCAATTAAGTTAGAGATCAGTGTCACCACAACCTTGATTTCACTTCTACATTTCTTAGCTTCAGCAACTCACAACCAAACTATCACCTTCCAACCTAACCCACACCTCGGGCTACACTACAGATCATTCTGCCACAATTATGTAAATTTCACATACCGTACACATTCGTTGGCTTTGTCATTCACTCTGTCACCACATCGCAGATTGTACATTTCAAACGCAAAAGTTAATAATATTTCAAAACAGATAGTGCATGAGATCTGAATACATCAATAAAAGAAACGCCCGTCCATATAACGTGACTAATTTGTATCAGTTTGTCACCACAGCCAAATTTTGTATTTCACACAAAAGCATTAATAATAGTTCATCAGTGAAGATGCAAATATGCTATATAGGTTTTTTATATAGAAATAATAGAAATGTTACGATGTAAAGGAGAAACAGTTCCCAAAACAGTATTGATTCGTATGTTAGCGGCATATACACACTCAAAAAAGTTACAACAGCAAAAAATAATTAAAGTAGAATAATGACATTTCGGGAATACATTCGTGTAGGTAACATATTTAAGTGATTAAAATTGTAAGATCACAAGTTAATATACGCGCGAGATAAGCCATTGTAAATGTGAAATGATGGTACATTAATAACTGGTGTAACCTCCAGAATGCTGAATGCAAACATGCAAACGTGCATGCATTGAGTTGTGAAGGTGCCGGATGTCAGATTGTGAGATGGAGTTCCATGCCTGTTGCACTTGGTCGGTCAGTACAAGGACAGGTAACGCTGTTTGTGGATGATGCTGGAGTTTTCGTCGATGATGTCCCTTATGTGCTCGATTGGATCTGGTGATCGCGAAGGTCAAGGCAACATGACAACTTTCTGTAGGGCAGGTTGTCAACAACAGCGGTTATGTGGGTGAGCGTTATCCTGCTGGAAGACACCCCCTGGAATGCTGTTCATGAACGACGGCACAAGTGGAATCACCATATTGACCTACAGATTTGCAGACGGATTGCATGGGATAACCACGAGAGTGCTCCTGCTGTCACACTAAATCGCGCCGCAGACCATAACTCCAGTGTGTCTAACACGCAGAAAGGTTGGTTGCAGACCCTCAACTGGCGTCCTTCTAACCTACACAATCATTGGCACTGTGGCAAAACGGCTTTCGTCAGAAAACACAACAGACCTACACACTGCCCTCCAATGAGCTCGCGCTTGACACCACTTAAGTCGCAAATGGTGGTTGTTTGAGCTCAGTGGAATGCACACTACAGAGATTCTGGCTCGGAGCTGTCCTTGAAATAATCGGTTTGTAACAGTTCATTCTGAGACTGTGATGCCAAGTGCTGCTCAAATAGCTGCTGTAGGTGCAGTACGATGCGAGAGAGCCATGTGCCGAACACGATGGTCTTCCCCTCGGTAGTGCCACGTGGCCGTCTGCAGCCTGGTCTGTAGAAAGACGTTTACCAACTTTCGGTTATGTTGTACAACTACTTCTTGGTGTTGCGATTTTTTCCGTCGGTGTATATATATAGTTAAGAGATATTCATTGGCAAGCACGTAACATCTTTCTATTGGATGACTCAGCTTGACACAGAGATGCATTGCCAGTTTTATTCTGTACCACAAATTTCAATTAATTATCATTTATCCTAGAGAAGTTGCACGGTCATCAATGATATCTGTTCTTTCGAGAACAGCTACTATTTTCATTCAAATAATTGCATTGTGTGGCTGATGCTTTATAAAGTTTAGCCTCATTCATCTAACTTCCCGGTAATATTTGTCTTCTCACGTCATTTCCGTTTAGCGTTAGGTTTAAGGTCATAGACTGCTCGGGTCTGTAATTCATAATATGTATAATGCCCAAACTTTGAATTCCATAGAAATGTACCACGGAAGCATGCAAGAGAGAGTGTTGTACCTTGGTACACTTTTCAACTTTTGCCTCTGCGAGCCCTGTAAGAGAAATTTAATATCTTTTCTTATTCCATGTTTAAATGAAGGTACGCAGTCTTTGTCTGAAATTAAGAAAATTACCCCCGGAAATTAAGGTTTTCCCAAACGTGAAAACATGTTCTAAGATCATGAACCGAGGAACAAATATTCCAGTGAAATTTAAAAGCATAGCTGTTAATACTATATTTAATAGTATATATGTTACATTACTACTCTCCTACACATCAATAATCAGCAAGTGAAATCAAATTAAGCAGAAGTTTCATTAAAAACTAGTTACAAGTTAAATACATTTTGAAATATAAGTTATCGGAAACTAACAAAAATTTCTATTTTCTAGACGAGAAAAATTGTTAATAGATTAAATAAACTCGATTCATTTGCAACTATCACATGTTTCAAGGTACAAGACGGTGCACGACCGATGAAATCTGGCTTAACCGTTCACATGTTATATAAATACTTGTAAGGATATATAGCATTTTACTCATTGTAAAATTCTGTGCCTGAAGAATTAGCAATAAATCTCAAGTAGCTTTAATCTATTACTGAACACTTAAACGTGTCGAACGTGAAATATTTACAAACGTAGGCTGAACGCGAAATATTTACAAACGCAGGGCATAACACAACCTCATGTCTAACAACAACAAAAACTGTAGAAAATGGCGGAAACTGCTTATGGCTGTCTGTAGTGCGCATTCCTTCGTGTGATTTTAAAATCAGTCGCTAAACTGAAATACCGACCAAAGAACGTCCTGTATTCCTGGAAACACTTTCCTTTAGGTACAACTCTGTCCCCTACATGTGAAAGCAGTCTCTTACATTATCCTTTAGCAAACGTGCATTTGTTAGTCAGTTTCTGCATCTGCAGAATGAAGTGTGTAATTTTGTCTGTTTCTAAGTGTTGACTGTGGTGGTCTCTGTCAAATCAGGCAAGCTGTCAGCATGTAGTATTTCTTCACACCAAATGATTTCATGTGTTACTACACTTTGTCCATCGTTGACGAAGAAACTCCTGGACTCTACTGAGTTACAGTTTGTATTTGCCTGACAGCAACCAGTCACATGTGTTGGAAGGACCTTATTTCTTTAATCAGTTCATCACCTACGGATTACAGAGTGCTCCTTTCGCACGAAAGGTGTTTATAGCACGTGCTCAATTAACCTGTTAATACACAAATGATATTAAAATACAGAAGTTCATACCGGAACCGTTATAAGCGCCATTCACAATAAAAAGATCCACATTATTGTAAACCCCCAGAAAATGAGCACGGCAGCGCCGAAAACATTCACATTTGGAAAAAAAAAGTTAAGCTATTCCAAGACATGTGACTGGTAACAGCTATTCCAGTACAGCTTCCATTCTGTGTAGGTCATTATACATCTACCAAATGCAAGCGATGGTTGTTTGTAGGTCCTGAAAATCATCTGTTATAAATGCAGTTGGAGATATTTGCTGAAATGGTTCTCGGATACAATGGCTGGGGTGCAGATTAAGAAACTTTCCAGTTTTCAGATTCATATGTGCAATGGAAATTAAGAGTAGTCTGATAAAAGATAATCAGAATGGCAGTCTGAAAAATTCCTTTCTATGGAGTTAGATTACTTTTTAGTGTTGTTATGTTCTAAATCTGTTGCGGCAAAGATTACTTCAAATTTGTTGACTGTGGTTGTGTGTTAAGTGCAGATCGACAGACTTATCTATTATAATAGTATGTATGATTTTTTGTCATTGTAGGTGCAGCACAAGCCGTTGATGGAGCTGAAGGTGGACCTGCTGCAGCTCTGCCGTGGATGTAAATGTAAGCTACAGCTAAGCAAATAGCTGCAACTCTCCGTTTCGTCATACACGACGTTTGAAATACTCAAAGCATATGCTTCGTAAAATGTGTAAAATTTTCATGTAGCTTAACGTTACGTCGGAAGTGTTCATACTAAAACTTTTCTTGGGTCAACAAAGATAAACAGTTAGTCGTCAGCGGCAGAAGGAAACCTTTATTTGTTTCACTTTCCAGTGTCGACAGTTTAAACTATCATCTTCGGTTTATGTTCAAAGTTTGGTGGCGGACTTTTCTCGCACATACTATGTACGATGCAAAATTTGACATTTAATTGTTTGCTACTCATCGCAGGTATAATGTACTTTTAGAGATGTCACTCTGTTTTATTGACTCTGTAGCAAAGTACACTACCGCCTAATTCTTATTTTGACGCTGGCTTACCAATGATCTGAGCTTATTTTACTTCTGAAGATGACAGTTTAAACTGTCAAAACCCGTAAAGTGAACCAAATGAAGATTTTTTTGTGCAGCTGACGGCTGACTTTTTATCATTTTGGAAATGTTCTGCAGCTGCCGAAGTACAGTTGAGAACAAAATCACTTTTCTTGGTATTTGCTAGAAAACAAGTAGTTCCATTGCTGTTACCTCTGTTTCGTATTCCAAGGAGTATAATGTGCACAAATAGTCTTTCAAAAATGGTAACTTCAGAACGAAATAATTTAGGAATAATTCGAATTCCGGAGTTTCCCTAATTATACAGTAAAACGGGATTACTGAAGCCTGTTTTCAACTTGAAACATCAGCAGTTCAAAAACTGTTTACTGAATTCAGAGAGTAACTGACTGAGTTAAAATTGGAGCTACTACTCTGCTTCATATTACACTAGTTGCAGTAACCGGCATTGCCCTGGATGTTTAATATCTGCCACACAAGGTGAATGGCACCGTGCCTTGTTGACAAGCATAAAGAATGCAAGCCGCATGCAAGACTGCAGTCGATTTAAATCGAAGGGTATATTTAAATCACTGGGTATCCACGGAATGCAAGGAATGATTACGTCTTCGCCTGCCACATAACCAGTGATGTTGGTACCATTTATTACGTTCGGCAATAGGTTCTTCACGATTAGCATTGTTCCGCTGAATATGTAACAACGGCATCTAATCAGTAAATGAGACCATACAGTGCAAGCTTTCATGGTTGCTAATGGCATCACTTAAAACTTCCTGGCTAATACGCCGTGGTCGATGTATTTGAAGAAGTCTCCTGCAATCAGAGAGGAAACGTTAGGGGAGTTTTATACATCGACCACGGCCTGTTAGCCCGGAAGTTTTAAGTGATGTCAGTAAATAAGAGTCTGCAATCATGTTTCTGTCAAATTCTCGAGCTTTCGCTCGTCCCGCGATCTAGTGACGTCTGATGGTACTATCTCCAAGGCGGGTATTGCCACTGTAAATTATTCACGATAGAAATTATAGTTAGTTCACCACGATATATTTCGTTTGTTAGGCCATTAATTTTCTTAATTGTTTCATCTGAATGTAGAAAATGGAAGTAAATCGTCCAAGAACATAACAATCTTTCCTCTTTATATATTACACAGATAAATGTTTCAAGACAGATCACGAAAACTCTGTAGGCGAGTCATCTTCTTCTTGTCTTGAAGGTAAAGTGCCCAAAATTTTATTAAGACATACGCTGTGATGTGGCGTGTCGCGAAAAGTGTGGCATTCATATCGGTGCATTACCACGTAAACATTAGCGTCATGGGAGCTATAGTTTTGACTATAAGCGCTAGGAGCTCTGCTACTGTGTTACGTGACAAGGCGGCCCGAGAGCTTCAGTATGTGAATCAAGCCCACGGGTAACCAAAGGTTGCCCATATTTGGTGTAAATAGAGGATGACTCAAGCAGAAATGACAATCAATCTTACCCGTGTACCATTTATTCCCGAATAATTCTCTGTTGATATTAGGTCTCCCGTGGTTTCCTTGACATTCTCCAGAAGCAAAGTGCATTTATTTCCCCATCGAAGCCAAAGATAATGAAATAACCAATTTTGTCACATTTTACAGAACACTAGTACGGTAGTGCACAAACAACTGCAACCTAATTTTGTTCCAGAAATGCATACATCTTCTGTTTACAGCCGGCCGCGGTGGCCGAGCGGTTCTAGGCGCTTCAGTCCTGAACTGCGCTGCTGCTACGGTCGCAGGTTCGAATCCTGCCTCGGCCATGGATGTGTATTTCCTCATTAAAATCAGCATTGCTACCACAAAGTTGTAGTACTCTACAGTTGTGTTTAAGCCTTGGCTCTGTATAAGTAAACAAACAAAATACTTTAAGAAAAGACTACTTGAGTGTTTTTCCTTTACATACTGTTTGTTTCTGAACACTCCTGAGTTCATTCTTTATGTTGTGGATTTGCGTTCTGGTTTTTTATGATGTCTTATGCAGGTTCTTTCTTTTTAATTTCAGGTGCTGAATGCAGTGGTTGTGATAATAAAGGACAAATTTGCCAGATGGACCTGTATGACTGTCCTGCTTTTAGTTCATTTAAATATTGTTAAAAACAAATCTATTTTTGGAAATTTATTTTGTCTAACTAAATTGATCTACCCAAAGTGTTACTAGTCTTTCATGTTTTATGATGGATAAGTAGTCTGTGCTTTACTGTGTGCTTCTGATATATTTTTTATTATGTGTGTTTAATGTAAGAAGAGTGGTAATAAATATTGAAACCAACAATGCCAAAATAATGTGACTCAGTGAAATGAACTTTACTGTTTTATAGACTGATTGTGGAAGGAATGTATAGCACATCGAAATTTTATTTTTATTCAGTTGAGCTCTGTCTCTCTCATACATGATCCAGATGCAGATAACGAAAACTGAAAAATATGGGATACAAAAAAACAACGCCTATTTAGGTAGATTTTTGTTGAATGCTGAAAATAAAAAAAAAGACAGATAATACTGAAAGGCATCGAAAAGCTACGTAACATCTTTGACATGTATAAATATTTATGGAGCTTTCATTATTTTACTGTAATTCACACACAACAACTTGTAAGAAAATAAAACTTAACAATGTACCCATACTATCTGTTTGTCCTTATAATTACAGAGCATGGCTGCCTGTTGGGGCTACAGTCACTTTATGAAGTTGTTCCTAGAAACAAAATACCTTTATACTGATTATTGATTAAACAAAATTGGACTAGGAATTCTCATCAGCAAATTACCTGTACTTTCTGCGTGCAAACATTTCCATACATACTGAAAAGTCAACCTGCACATACACACACACACACACACACACACACACACACACACACACACACTGACAAATATATATGTGCCTGTATGTGTGTGTCTGAGTAAGGAACAGGTATTACCTTCAAAATATGTAAGCAGAATGTACTTCATTGGTTTTTTCATTTTTTTTTCCACAGAGGTCAACAATCTTATGTCATGAAAAGGATAGACTGCTACTTACAACGTAGCTGAGATGCTGAGTCACAGATAGGCACAAGATAAGAGGTCAAATAAGCAAGTTTTCGGCCAGAAAGACCTTGATCCGAATTAGACAACACACACACACACACACACACACACACGCGCAACTCACACGACCACATCCTCTGACCTCAGAAGCCAGAGACTGTGGTCGTGTGTGTGTGTGTGTGTGTGTGTGTCTGTGTGTGTGTGTGTGTGTGTGTGTGTGTTTCTAATTCAGATTAAGGCCTCTCTGACCAAAAGCTTACTTGTTTGACCATCTTTTTCTTGTGCCTATCTGCGACTCAATATCTTTGCTATTTGGTGAGTAGCAATCTATCCCTATCATAATATTGCCATTATATATTTATATAGTCTGGTGACTTCTGTAGAAAAAAATGAAAAACCAGAGAAGAAAGAGATACATTCTACTTACACCCTGTGAAGGTAATACCAGTTCCTTACCTTGCACTCCGAATACATAAAATATTATTTTAGTGGGATGATATGAAGTGGTATTCGTGGAGTTGCAATCACATAAAGATAATGATAATAAGATATGCGTAAAAGCTATGAATAAGAACACTAATTCTGTTTCACTGTAGTTGTAATACTTTCACATTGCTAAGCTATTAATGTGCCCATTCAGCTACTCATTCCTATATATGTGTAAGGATAACATTCTGAAGAAGTCATAACTCGACAGTAAAACAAAGAGAAAGAGGGTGTGTGTGTGTGGGGGGGGGGGGGTCCTATATACATCTAAAAAGTCGACAGTTTCTCTAATCAAACTGTTGATATTGTTGTTGTAAAAATAACAATGATATATGAAATTACTAATTTATGCAATTTCAATGGTCATTATAGTATACCACTGAGGAAACATCTGGCTCAAATTCAAAGAATGAGATGATTAGAAGACACTCATGCTGTTATTACATGAAGGTATGAAACTGATATGAAGATGCTAGTAAGATACCATAAGTGCATATCTAACAAATAATAATATAAAGGATAGTGGAGGAGAGAAAGGAGGGAGGACAGTTTAACGACATGTCATATATTATATTATGTTATCAAGTAGATGATTGCATTAACTCTGCATAGTTCGAGGCTGTCCTATTGATAATTATTAATGATGTAGACAAAATGCCAGTTAGTGCACATCTGTGGTGTTTTTAATCATCAAGCTTATGAAATAATCCTAAGAATACTATTTGTAGAGGTAACTTTTACAGAAAATTCATCAGACTTACATGTAATCAGATTCCAGAAATAGGAAACAGGTATTTAAACTGATTCTCACTAGCCATACAGTCAGGGAACCTGTTGACGATACACGGTAAATGTTAATAGTTCATAACTGGGGTTTGAATGTTATTGTATTTGTTCGACACTGCTGGGTATCTATTAGACTGAACGTTTGTTTCGTAACTTACAAATACAGCACTTAAATATTTTGATAGCATTAACACATTAAATGTTGGATTAAAAAAATAGAAAGCTAATGCAATGAAAAACTGTAAACTGACATGTCATTTCGGTGAAGTAGAATGGCTCACTGCAATATTATGTGCATAGGCCTTCACAAGAATACTACTACGGGCCGTTATTCGAGTCATAGTCTCAAAACTGTCCATAACATCTTTTATTGACTTAGAAGTACTTATCACACGTGGAATGAATGTGGAAATAAAAAGTTAACGAATTCTTTAATGTACACTAGTTACAATAAAAAATACAGTGAAATCCTGTCAACTTACACTCTAAAACTGTAAAAATAAAAGGAAGGAAGGAGGTAGATGTGTTGTACATGTATAAACAAAGAAATGATAACAACTTTAGAAAAACTGAATAATTTGTTCAAGAGAAAGAGCTTTACAAACTGAGCAGGTCACTAACACTTTGGTCCAGCTCTGGTCCTTATTCGAGTACTTATTCCGCTTCGCACTGGCTATCACGATTTCCCTCAGGAGCACATCCAACAACAACTCTGTCAATCACGCCAAGCCGAATAACTGCTTGCATAAGAACCAGAGGTAAACGAACACAGTATGTACCTGCTAAATTTGTGAAGCTTTTCCTCTTGAATAAATTATCCAAATTTTCTGAAAATGCAATAATTTGTTTGTTGACGGGTCATGGGATCTTTCGCAGATATATTCTGGAATAGTATGGATTAAATGAAAAGAATTAGTCATGCACCTAAGGAAGATTTGTACCCCCCCCCCACCTTGCTAGCTAAAAGAGACTGGCCTTTTCTAAGGCCTCATCCACTATGTAAAAAGAGAGTACCACAAATGATGGCCAAGACTGCTGAAAACAGAATGACCCACCACGACAGTGAAAGTGGCGAAAAGCCAGAACAAATGCAAGCAGCATTACACTAAAGTAGATTAGTTGCGATCCACGGATACCATGGATCGTGGTCTCTGGGCTGTGCCTTATTTAATATACATGCGACACAATAAAATGACTTAACATCACGAAAGACTACTACGAGGCATGTTTTTATAAGTAATTATCATTTTGAAATAAAAATAAAGCATGTAGATTTTTCTTGGCAATATCATTTTTACATGAAAGCCTGTACTTTAATTACTTTCCGCCTAACTCCCACCAATATTGAGGCAATTATCGTATCGTACAACAAGAGTTCAATACCATCCTTGCAGAAATATGTCGCCTGAGCATAGCTTTCGATAATTTAAACGTTCAGTAACAATTGCATAAAGGACATTTCTCGACACTTATGAGCGATGAGCAGTGGGGCTCGGAAATGGGTGAGAGCTTTTAAAGATGCCAGTACTAATGTGCATAATGAGGAACGAAGTGGACGACCTTTAGTCATTACTGCCGATCTGGTGCAGAAATTTGATGAAAAAGAAAACAGAAGCTTTACGTTTCCGAATTCATGTGATGAGTTTCCCCAAGTGTCAAGAAATGTGCTTTATGCAATAGTAACATAAAGCTTAAATGATCGAAATTTATGTTCAGACAGTAGATATCTACGAAGATGGTATTCAAAGCTAGTACGATAAGGTAAGTGCCGGAATATTGGTGAGAATTTTGTAGAAAAGTGGATTAAAGTACGGACCTTCATGTAAAAATGAAATTGCTAAGGAGAGTCTACTTACTTAATTTTTTTTCGAAACTGTGTTTACTTAAAAAGCACACCTCGTACATTATAGTGCTAATTCTGCTTATAAAATGAGTTGAAACACTGAGTTTTAGTTTCTGTTCAAACAGGGAACTGTGCAGCAGCCGCCTGAAAAGGTATAGAAGCAAGTGGTATAAAAGAAATGTGGCAAAAGCAGGCTACTCTGTAGCAAACTAGAAATGGAAGAGTCTTATGCTTGGACGATGAGCAGTCAGGTGACAGCCTTCTTGTACGAACTGACGTGATTTGTTTGTCTGTGAAGACAAAGCTTGTTTTATTCTGTTATGCAAGCGGGATCACAAGATATTCGTGCCTGTAGAGCCGTAATATCCTGGTAACAGGAAGTCAGATTTTGCAAATAAAGACTCACGTCAAAGGCTGCCTGTGTTGGTTAAACACAGCCCCACAGCTTCTCTGGCCCCACGATGTGTGCATGAATGTCTCTGAACTAGCTCTAACGTGCCATGAATAACTTCGAATTTGGATGTGTTACATAAGTGTTAAGGTTTAAGGGAAAAAAAGGATGAGGAAATCCGAGAAAGACATGGGAAAATGGAATATAAGAGGTAATTCAGGAGAGGAACCTGTCGGTGAGAGGCATTAACCATGGCTGCAGACAGGGAGAGAGGGAGATCTCTCTTATCCTCTGTCCTGTGAGGTAGACCAGCACCGGATTAAGTATGTATATTTATTTTACAGGCTTTGGCTAAATAATTAGTAATTTTTGATAAAGAACTAGTCTGTCCATGGACAATTGAGCACCTAAGTTCCTACTATGAGGATTAACTCACAATGTGTAAGCCAACATTTCAAAAACACACATGACTATCCGGCTGGGTCGAAACAACTAAAAAAGTGATTGGCACAAACTCCTAGAATAAATAAATAAAGCACCAGAGCAAACATTAGGATTGGCCACGAATAAAAAAAAGACATGTTGCAACAAGGAGTGTGATGAAATACTAGAAAAAAGTGTTGAATATGGAGAAACTGGGTGCCTGAAAAAGACCTACATCAGTTCAAACAACCAAGAAAAGAAGCATCAAAAATAACCTGGAAAATCAAAAGAACTTCTGAACAGTCTCAACTTATAGAAATACAAGAAAACTGCACAAGAAATGTTACTGCAAATTTTTACCAAAATATGTAAAAGGTATTAGATGCCACATACCTTTTTCAAATTTGAAAGTTGAAAAAATTGGATTAAATAACAAGGACAATTATGAACTATTAGCAAATTTTTGATAGACTCGTAAACTGGTTAGTTCCAATGATTAGTTTAGAATTATCGACAATACCAGAAAACCTTGACGAAGACTTTCCATCATCAGAGCTAGAAACTTGTGAACCCATCAAAGCTAATAAAGTAAGTGGTGAATATTCAGTGACAGCAGAAGTATTGAAATGGTCATAACTGAAAATTATAAATGATCTACACTTGGTATTTGAGAACATTTGGAAAAGAATACAGAACAGTGAAAAATAGCACTAACCCACTCACTGTATAAAATGGTACACAAACCAAATGTTGACAGTTACAAAATTTTGTCACTTCTACCAATGAAATACAAAATATTATCAAAAATTATCTTGAACACAGTTGAGAAACCTAAAGAAAAAACTGAAAGAATATCATGTTGGTTTTTTAAAGGGAAGATGCTTTTAAGAACAGATTTTTAACTTAACATGAATAAAATGAAATGACATGACATTATTGTCCAGAAGACCCCATCTGGAGTTGTTCAGCCACCTGGTGCAAGTCTTTCTATTTTATATCACCTCGGTGACTTGAGTGCTGATGAAGATGAGATGAAACGATGAGCACAACACAGACACCCAGTCTCCGATCAAAGAAAATCTCTGACCCAGCCGGAAATCAAACTCAGGACCCCATGATCTTGGGACAGCAGTGCTAACCAGAAGACCATAAACTGTGGACAGTTCAGCACAGAATGTCAAACAGAATATTTGAAATAAAGCTAAACTGATTCATAGACAGAAAATCAATAGATGAAGTCATTAGAGAATTAGTTGTTGAAGCAAAATTAGAAAAAAATATTCCATTAAATACAGCAAAGCCGATATTTAACGTGAAATTTACGGGATCTCTTAGCCATCTGAAATGAAATATGATTTAAAACAACGGGTCAGCTTATCACCTTCACTTTTCAACTGTGTTTTAGAATAGAGGACCTTGAATTTGGAGCCAAAAACAGTCACAAAATTTAACCAATAAGTCTACGAAGGAGATAAAATTGAATTAAAGTGAACTACCCACATTTTGCAGACGAATTTCCAATGCTTCCAAAAAATATAACAGGAACAGTCACTTTAAAAAATCTCCTGGAAAGAATAGACAACAGAACTGGTCTCAGAATTACAACTGATAAACGTAACTCATGAAATTTTTTTTAAAAATGCGCCAGAATATTTGGAAAAACAAACAAGTATAACAGAGTCAGTAAATATAAATACCATGGTGAAATCGTCCAGCAGAATGGACTAGAACAATTTGTTCTTTATGTAAGAGATGTATCATCATCGATTTGTTGTAGAATCTTAGAACATCTTGTGATCTCAAACATAATGAGGTATCTCGAACAAAATGAGCTTCTACATGCCAACCACCGTGGATTCCGAAAACAAAGGTCATGTGAAACCCAACTCGCACTTTTCTCAGATGACGTACTGAAAGCTTTCGATCAAGTCAGTTACGTACGTGGAGTATTCCTTGATTTCCGAAAATTATTTTTACTCAGTACTTATCAAAAGTACTGTCGTACACGGTATCAAGCGAAATTTATAACTGGATTGAGAATTTTTTGGTGGGGAGGACACAGCAAGTTATCTTGGAAGAAGAGTCATCGACAGATGTAGAAGTAGCTTGGTGGTTGCCCCAGGAAAGTGTGTCGGGACCCTGGCTGTTCATACTGTATACTAATGATCTTGCAGACATTATTAATAGCAACCTCAAACTTTTTGCAGATGATGCATTTACTTGTAATGAAGTACTGTAGGAAACAAGGTGCACAAATGTTCAGTCATACCTTGATAAGATTTCGAAGTAGTGCAAAGAGTGACAACTTACTTTAAATGTTCATAAATGTAAAATTCTGCACTTCACAACTTTTTTTTTTTTTTTTTTAATGGGTGTTACACTTTGTGGCGATGTGAAATTGAATGATCACATAGGTTCAATCGTGGGTAAAGCAGGTGATAGACTTTGGTTTCTTAGTAAAATACTGGCGAGATGCAATCATTCTACAAATGAGATTGCTTACAAATAACTCATGCAACCCATCCTAGAATATTGCTGAAGTGTGTGGAACTCGTACCAAGAAGAACTAACAGGGGCGTATGCAAAGAAGGGCAGAACGAATAATCACAGATTTGTTTGATTGTGGGAGAGTGTCACAGAGTTGCTGAAGAAACTGAACTGGCGGACTCCTGAGGATAGCGATAAAGTATCCCGAGAAAGCCTACTTACAAAGTTGCAAGAACCTGCTTTAAATGATGATTCTGGCAATATACTTCAAACCCCTACGTATCACTCCCATAGTGATCATAAGGACAAGATTAGATTACTTACAGCATTCACGGAGGCATTTAAACGGTTCCATATGTGAGTGGAACGGGAAAAACTTTAATAAATCGTACAATGAGACGTAAGCTATGCAGTGTACTTCACAGTGGCTTGCTGAGTATAGATATAGATGTGTACCTACCAACAGCACTAATTTTGCCGGTTCTCATTAAAAAAGAAGTCGTAGACCACTAAAACAGCAAGACAAGTAATAGTTCAATAATCGAAACCTGTGGGATTCCCATTGTAGTTTCCCCTCCTGCAGTTGATATGTATCTCTTTTTGCTTTACTCAAACAGCCTACGCTAACTTCCTGCATTCTGTTTAAAGATTTTACACGGTCCTGTCACATTAATGTGCAGTAACCATTCACAGACGGCAGGTAGCAGCACTAGCAGTCTAGGGCACATAAAGCGTGTCCAGGGGACGCAGAAAACTGTCAGTCGTTGTAATGCAGAAACGGAGCGATTTATCTGATGTCCAACGATCATTTGTTTTCGGGCCAAGAGTGGAAGCATTTCCGAAATGGCTAAGTTTGTGAACTGCTTGCGTGCCACTGTGGTTAAAATATACCGTGCATCGTAAAACGGCGGTGTCCAAAACCGGCCCTGAGGCACTGTGGTTCACTACGGGCCATATATGACAGGGTGAACTACGGCTGCGGAAATGTGTATGGGCGAACAGACGTGCAACTGTTGAGCAGCTTACCGCCCAGATGAACCATGGGACTGCCAACGGTGACTCCTCAACGACCGTTCAGCGAACGTTGCTGCGCATGGGCTCCCACAGCAGGCACCTTGTTCATGCATCCATGTTGACTGCTCGTCATCAGCGACGGAGGCTGGAATTTGCACGCCAGTACCGCATCAACAAGTCCACTGAGTGGCGACAGGTGGCCTTTTCAGATGAATCACGTTTTATCCTCCAGTGGACAGATGGCCCTTGGCGTGTACAGCGTGACGCGTCTGAAAGTACAGGGTCCAGGCTGGAGAAGAGAGCTTTATGGTCTGGGGAATGTTTTCGTGGTATTCCCTGGGTGATCTCGTCATTTTGGAACGCACAATGGATCAAGAGAAGAATGCATTTGTCCTTGAGCACCATATCCACCACTACATGCAGATTGTTTCTCCTCAGGACGATGTCATCTACCAGCAGGACAGTGCAAAGTGTCACACAGTTCGCAGCGTACAGGCATGGTTCGAAGAGCAGCAGGATGATTATCTCATGCTCCCCTGCCCACCAAATTTCCCGGATTTAAGGCCAGTCGAGAATCTGTGAGACCACCTCAATGGGCTGTTCGCGCCATGGATCGTCAACCGGGAAATCTTGCGCAGCTGGCCACAACACTGGGGCTGGCGTGGCTCCAAATCCATGTCGGTACCATCCAGAACCTCACGACACCTACATCTACATCTATACTGCGCTGGCGCACGGTACTTTGTGTTCCACAGTCACTTACTCCCATTCCTATACGAGTTGCGGATCGTTAGGTGGAAGACCTATTGCCAGTAAGCCTCCGTGTAGGCTCGAATGTCTCAAATTATGATCCCTTCGCGAGATACACATGGGAGGAAGCAATATATTTGTTGACTCTTCTAGGAAACTACGCTCTCGGAACTTTAACAATGAACCACACCGTCCGAGCGGTTCTAGGCGCTACATTCTGGAACCGCACGACCGCTACAGTCGCAGGTTCGAATCCTGCTTCGGGGATGGATGTGTCTGATGTCCTTAGGTTAGTTAGGTTTAAGTAGTCCTAAGTTCTAGGGGACTGATGACCTCAGAAGTTACGTCCCATGGTGCTCAGAGCCATTTCAACCATTTTTTTGAACCACACAGTAATTCAGAACGCATCTCTTGCAGTGTCTGCCAATAGAGTCGGTTGATCACCTCTGTGACGCTTTGGTTCCTACTAAATGAACCTGTAACGAAACATGCCGCTCTTCTTTGGCTCTTCCCTATTTCCTCTATCAGTCCTATCTGTTACGGATCCCATACTGACGAGGAGTATTAAAGTACTGATCGAACTAATCTTTTGTAAGCCTCATCCTTTTCTGAGGGACCGCATTTTCCTGAGGAGTCTTCCAATGAGTTACAGTCTGGCATCTGCCTTACCAGCGATTAATTTTATTTGATCGTTCCATTTCAAATCGCTCTGCAGGCATACTCGTAGGTATTCTATGGAAATAACTGCTTCCAGTGATTGCTCTGCAATTATGTAATCGTAAAATAAAGAATTTTTTGCCTATGTATTCGCAATACTTAACATTTGTTTGTTTTGAGGGTTAATTGCCACTCCCTGCATCAAGCGTCGATCTTCTGCAGGTCTTCCCGCATTTCGCTGTATCATCCTCGAAAACCCTCATGTAAGTTCCGACGTCATCTACTACGTAATATATATATATCGTGAAAAGTAATGTTCGTATAAAACTCCCCTGGGGCACTCCCGAAGCTACTTTTACATCTGAAAACTTCTCTCCATTCTTAACGATATGCTGTGTTATGTTTGCAGGAACTTTTCAATCCAATCACACTGTTGGTCTGATATTCCGTACGCTCGTATTTTGTTCATTAGGTGACAGTGCGGAACTGTAGAGAATGTCCTTCGGAAGTCAAGGTACACGTCATAAACCTGTGAACCTGTATCACCCTGGAGCACATTACAATCTTAAAAATGTTAGGAAATGGTGTGAGGAGTGACGTGAGCGATAATTACTGACTTTCATGGCGTCACCCTTCTTGTGGAGATGGCTAACTATGGCATATTTTAATGATACGTATCTGTTGTGGAGAACATCCATTTGCTTCGAAAACTCCCCTTAAGAGTAGAAGCTCACCTTGCAGATAGTTCTCGTCACTCTATGGGTAGATCTCATATTTTTGGGAGTCGATGGTGAAATAAATGGCTAAACTTCGTTTGGTGAAGAATTTAGTTAACAGAGATAGCGATTTAAACATAGAAAAATCATGTAATCTGGCGCTTTCTTTAATAAGCTCTATCGCTTAGCCACAGATTCAATATGTGCATACAATTCTCTGCAATCAGCCTCTCTGGCATGTGTGTATATGTGGTTTAAAACGACGCAACAAATACTGTAGATTCAGGGAGGAAAGTTAGTTTCACCCAAAGCTTGCTGGGAAGTGACGTCAAAATGTCGTGCACTTGTCTAGCATAATTGTCGAGTTTCGTTGTCGCACATAATTTTACGGGAGTAAGGTGTGTGAGTGAGGAGTCATTCGAAGGTTGGTTGTTACTCGGTAGTGATGACTTTAACGATGCGGCACCGTGAATGTGTTAATACAACGCCAGTATCTAAGGATAGCTTTTGTAATGTCAGCTGTATTTAGTTCCATCGTACTGTAACACTAATGTTGCATCTGGTTTACTTGCTGCATTGTGCCGTGAATGGAAGCAATGTGACTGGTTGCTGTTTCAAATAATAGTGATAAAAGTCATGTAGTAGACTCCCCTTGCATCACTCCGTCGCCACCATCAACAATCCACACTCTAGCAAAGAAATGGAAACACATTTAAAGGCTACATACGAGTGAATACGTCATATCTTTGGTTTTTTAAGCAGACTGAAATGTATACTTTGCAACAAATTGCCGTGTCTCTTTTTCTGCCAAAGTAATTACAGCGTTTCTTTTGACATCAGTTCAGCAAGAGAAACGTGTAGTTAATGGTGGATAAATCATGAAGTGTCTTCTGTTGTCATATTCCAATTAATTGTACTGTCTTTTTTGATTCATTAACGGTCCAATATCCATTCTATGTATATCTTCCAGCTACAGTTACAGAATACTAAATGCCCTCTATACCTCTGTAAAGAAATGCAGTATTAATACAATTACTCTAGAAACAGCGTATGTAGAATTAAAAATGCATGTAATTGGTTTGGCAAGAAAATAAATGAGGCTTCTTTTTGCAAAGTATACATTTCATTCTGATTAAAAAACGAAAGTTGTCACACAACTGTAGCAGATTATCTGTATTCACCAAATGAATATATGAAACTATTTATATCAACACATCACTTATAACGTTCATTATCACGCTATCTCCACAATTTTCGCGGGTAATATGGATGTGGTTCATCTACATCTACCTCTACATGGATACTCTGCAAATCACACTTAAGTGCCTGGCAAAGGATTTGTCGAACAACCTTCACAATAGTTCTCTATTATTCCAATCTCGAACAGCTCGCGGTAAAAACAAACATCTATATCTATCCGTGCGAGCTTTGTTTTCCCTTATTTTATTATGATGATCGTTTCTCCCTATGTCGGATAGCGTCAACAAAATATTTTCGCATTCGGGGGTGAATGTTGGCGACTGAAATTTCATGAGAAGATTCCGCCGCAATGAAAAACGCCTTTGTTTTAATGAAGTCCACCCCAAATCCTGTATCGTGTCTGTGACGCTCACTCCCCTATTTCTTGTTAATACAAAACCTGCTGCTCTTCTTTGAACTTTCTCGATGTATTCCGTTAAACGTATCTGGTAAGGATCCCACACCGCGCAGCAGCACTCCGAAAGAGGCGGAGTGAGGCAAGTGTGAGGGTAGGCTTCTGCGATTGTTATCAGTGTCAATAAAATTCTTCTGTGCTGTTGACCGCATTGCCGATATACAAAACTGTCCGACGTTTCGGCCACTATTGCAAGTGGCCTTCCTCAGAACTTCGTGGTGAGCTGACGGCTGAGTGAGAGACTTTAGGTCTTATATAGTAACGGAGGGAGCTGTTTACGTACTTTGATAGAGTATTTGAGGGTAGGAGGAGGTCATTCTTTATTGGTCTTTATATTATTCCTTGTCATTGGTGGATAAAGACGTGCTTGATTGATGTTTACATTATTTCTTACCATTGGTGGAAACAGGTGAATTAGAAACGGGCGGTAGCTGTGACGTAGCGCCGTTTACTTGTTGCCAGGTTCAGGCTGCGGCGTGCCTACGCTCTGTGTACGTACGACCACAGCGGTCTCCCGCGCACCTGTGTGATTTATTTTGCGCGCGCTGTCCTCCCGTAGCGTTCGTTATCACTGCTGGCAGCCAGGACGCCGGAAGCCTATACTCGTCCTCTCTATTCATGTGGCGGGTCGCTTGGCAATATCTGTCACCTCTTCAATCTACTCCTCAATGTAAATGGCTGTTTCGTACTCGGGCTTCACGGAATATTATTTCTTTATCGTACTCATTCAGGTGTTCCGCCACCGCTAACCTGGTGCGTTGTCCTAGACGGATATATCTTGCGTGCTCTGCAGTTCGTTTGATGATCAGCCGCCCCGCCTCGACTACATACACCGGTCCACATTCGTGACCGATTTCGTAGACTTCTGCGATTTTTAACTTGTCCACCACACTTTTAGTTGAGCCTAGAACATCCTTTATTTTGTTATTGCTCCGAAAGATTGGCTTGATACTGGCTCGGCAGAGAATTTTGCACACACGTTCAGTGACCCCTTGTACATATGGTAACAGGGCTATGTTCTGTGCTTTCTTCTGCTCTTCCCTGTTGCCTTCACCCTTTGTCGTCATAGTCTTATCTGTCATATTCTTGCCATGACCATTGGCTCCAAAAATGGATCTGAAGTTTCTTAGTTCCGCCTTCAGGTGTTCGTCATAGCTGATCCTGTGGGCCCTCCTGGTTAAAATGTGAAGGGCGGACTTCTTCTGCACAGGATGATAGCGGGAGGAGGCGTGGTGATACCTGCCCGTGCTGGTACGTTTTCTGTATACTCTGTGGCCAAGTTTACCATCAGGCTTTCCGTAGACTTTCCGTCGAGGAAAAGCAGCACCCCATTCTTTTCATTCTCCATAATAAACTGTATTTTGCTATGCTGTTGATTGAGATGTTGGTGGAACTTCTGTAGTTCTTTCTGTCCATGTGGACAGTTGACGAAGGTGTCATCAACATATCGGAGCCAGCAATCAGGGCGTAATGGTGCGGACTGGACAGCTGTTTCTTCAGATGCCTCCATGAAGATGTCTGCTGCAACAGGCGAGAGAGGGGAACCCATAGCTACATCGTCCGTCTGTTCATAAAATTTCCCTTTCCACCTCATATAGGTGGTCGTTAAACAGTGGCGCATTAGATTGCAAATGTCAGTTGCCACACGTTCCTCTAAGATGATGATCATGTCTGACACTGGTATATTCGTGAATAGAGACTTCACTTCAAAATTGACCATCATATCCGTAGCTAAGACGTACTTTTCTTTTAAAAGTGTCACAAAATGTGTGGAGTCCTTGACATACGAATCTGTGTGGCTCACTAGACGTCGTAGCTTCGGTGCAAGTCCTTTTGCTAGTCTGTAGGTCGGTGAATTAATACTGTCGGCAATGGGTCTCAAAAGAACATCCTTTTTGTGGATCTTTGGTACCCCATACATCTTAGGTAACGATGGAACTTGTGGGATGAGTCTTTTGGCCCTGTTGAAGTTCATTCTAGATTGTTTCAGCAGTGCTTGTGCCGATTTGATTATCTTGGGTGTCGATCACCCTATAAATAGATTCTCTAATGTAGTGCCAAATTCTTACAGCTGACGGACCATATAAAATAGAAGAGTGTAAGAATATCTGTTTGCAAGTGCTTTTTTTTTAAATGAGAGGAGCCAGTACATTTGTATTAGCCTCGACAGCAACAACAGGAAACTGGGTGAATCGTACCTCTTCCTGACAAGGAAGCTGTAGATGGAAGACTGGGAGAAGGTCGACAGGTCAACCTTTCAACAAACCACAAGATCGAGAGACAATATCACTGTCCGTCAGATGAAGAAGTTCCCCAAACTGCAGCCGAAATCGATGGAAGAAGAACCGATGTTGAACACATGATGGACAGTGGTAAACCTCCCCAGCCACGCCTTAAGTGACGCAACTACTCAAATTCTGGCTAAGGAGTGAATTTGGGAATTGCACCACAACAAGTCCCCAAAGAGGATATCATTGAATCTGATGAGACCTCGGTACGTCATCTGCCACAAGTTGAAGTGGAGAAGATCCGACAAGAAACGGTACAAGTCTGACTCAGGCACAGCCACCCAAACAAAACATCAGCAGGGAGGAAAGCCATGCTATCCTGGAGCTGAAGAAGAACCCTCATTTAGCAATGATACAGGCAGACAAGGACAATGCCACCATGGTACTGGACACAATAAGTGGGACAACAATGGCATCAGCAAACGCTGTGGGTTACCTACATCAGGGGCAAGTATACATTCAAGGACAAACCTATTGTTTCTTCGGATTGACAGGTCCTTAATCTATTGTCTGCTAAGAGTATTAGACCCCCTGGGGATAATCTGTCTCTTTGATGGAGAGGTCCTTAACCTGTTGCTTGGTTAGGTGCTTTTCCAAGAAACCCGCACCCATCCTCCACCCCCTCCTCCTTTCCCTCCCTCTCCTCTCCCCCTCCATCCTTCAGGGAACTCCCCCTCGCTCATACAAACAAGCTTTTGATATCAATTTGATTGGCTAGTTAATTAAATCCATCAATTATGGAAGCCCTCCCCATCTGGGAAACCCCACCGCACCCAGCCCTCCCCATCCCCCACCCACTTGGAAATTGAAGGAAAAAGACTCAGATGATTGGTCATTTGTAGGGAAATCGATTGCACTCTATGGAATATATTGTTCAAACAATTTAGACAATGTGTGAAATATTGTTTATTTAAACAATTTATAGGATATGAGACTGTGTACAGAATATAATTTATTTATTTATGTAAAGAATTTGGCAGGAAATAGATTGCAATGTATGGAATATTGTTTAAATAATTTAGACAATGTGTGGAATATTATTTATTGATATAATTTACAGAATAAGAGGTGATGTATGGAATATTTATACAGCTGCGATGCTTTTTCATTCTGATCGCATAAGGAAACATGTATTTACACTGTCACACAAAGCTTAAACATATCTGAAAACTTTCTCGTGTCTCACGATGTGTGCAGGCTGCATGGAGTCGGGACGCACCGAAGGGATTTTGGAAACGCCAGTGGGCTCGCCGCACCACTGTCGGCTGCCGGCTGCCATCTCAAGTGGTCTGTATGCACGAACCAACCTGTCGGATAGCAGCACACGCGAGAGATGCCTTCCTTCCAAAGCAAATATCTAATTGGGAGCGATCCTGAAATACTGCTGAAGCTTACTGGAAGAAATTCTGTCTGTGATTTGGAATCAAGTCTATCCATTCAACCTCATACTTGCGTTGGATCCTATGGAGATGTCTTTTAATGATTACAGTCACTGGTAATCATATTCGTGATACACTCATATCCCAAAAAGAGTCACCTTTTTTCAAACCTATCTGCTACAGCAAAACGAATGGCGGTTTTTAGACAGTCCCTCTGCATCTTGTAACTGTTCCTCAGTCTCTGCCCCACCCTTCCTGCAGCTTTGTGCATGTGATCACTCCAGTTTTTGTCGGAACTGAACAGATGCTGGAAAGGGGTATATTTACCACCTTCTACAACCCTTGCAGAAACAGTACGCGCTGAGTAAATGCGACCACACCATGTTTTGACCACTCAGTGGAAATGGGAACATCTTGTCGTAGATCAGCCAACTGTGTACGATGTGTAAGGCCAGCGCCAAATGAAGCTTTCTACTGCAACGCGAGGTAGTATAAAAAGACAGTATGAGCAGTTATAGTGGTGTTTCTTATTGGGAAAGTAGAAAGACCCCACATCACATAGGAACTGGAAGAAAGAACAGGATTTTGCTACGGCATTGTGATGCATCTCCAAACATCTAATAGAGAACTCGATAAGATATTACCATGTACCTCTCTTCCAATATATATTTCGAAAGCAAATACTGTCTGCTTGCTGACATCTAGCATATGTGGCGATCCTATTAAATATTTAGGTACTGGTTGATTGGAGCAGGTGGCCAGTGATCAAAGTCCATTCCACGGACCAGTGTAAAGTTTCATCACATGTGCTGTAGGAGGACCATATCCCACAGACTATCAGTCGCAAGAGAGAGTCTCTGTGTTGTTTGATACACTGTTTTTTTCTGCTGTGCCACATCCAAGTAGTGTATGATTACAGTTACATACACCGCCATCATTTTGTTTTTCCACCACGACTTCAAGGTCTGTGTCAGGTGCTAAACCAACATTAACACATTTTGATCCATTGGCTCTCACAGAAAACTGAACCTCGCTTGGTGTAAATTATGCTGCTGCTGCTTCCACAATACACAGGATGATTGAAATAGAAAGCTAGGGGCAGTGTTCCTTATTGACAAAAAAAAAAAAAAAAAATGTGGAAGACATCGCGACGTAGGGAAACTGTAAGTCTTTTGCGGCATTGTGGGGCATTTCCAAACAGCTGCTCGAATGTGATTGATGACCTCTGCATTTAAAGTCGTCTTTCGCAGTGACATGGTAGCTGATATCTAGGTGTCCCATTTTGATTGACCCCTCATTGATGTCCTGTACATTTAAAGTTATATTTCACAGTTATGCGGTAGCAGATACCTAGGTGCCCCATTTCGATTGATACCCTATACTGCAGTCACGTATGCGGTCACTGTTTCGGTGCAGGCCCTCCCTGGAGGGTGTCGCTTCCACCAAGACTCTCCATGTCAAACAAGTGATGTCTGTCAACCATTATGTGGCAATCAACAGCATATTAGTGGACGGATGGGATGGAAAACACACCTTCGATGTACTGTAATAAGCACCACAGTTGATAATGCGATCAATTTCAGCAATTTTACCAGTTTCTTCCATAATTTCAAGGCCAACCAATGACACGGCTTTCCAATTTCTATATCATCGCTAAACCACCCCTCTACTACTTTGCGAGCACCATATACTAGATTGTGAATGTAGATAGATGACAGTGCAGTACATCCATTCATTATTAATTCTGTAACATATATATATATATATATATATATATATATATATATATATATATATATATATATACGCTCCTGGAAATTGAAATAAGAACACCGTGAATTCATTGTCCCAGGAAGGGGAAACTTTATTGACACATTCCTGGGGTCAGATACATCACATGATCACACTGACAGAACCACAGGCACATAGACACAGGCAACAGAGCATGCACAATGTCGGCACTAGTATAGTGTATATCCACCTCTCGCAGCAATGCAGGCTGCTATTCTCCCATGGAGACGATCGTAGAGATGCTGGATGTAGTCCTGTGGAACGGCTTGCCATGCCATTTCCACCTGGCGCCTCAGTTGGACCAGCGTTCGTGCTGGACGTGCAGACCGCGTGAGACGACGCTTCATCCAGTCCCAAACATGCTCAATGGGGGACAGATCCGGAGATCTTGCTGGCCAGGGTAGTTGACTTACACCTTCTAGAGCACGTTGGGTGGCACGGGATACATGCGGACGTGCATTGTCCTGTTGGAACAGCAAGTTCCCTTGCCGGTCTAGGAATGGTAGAACGATGGGTTCGATGACGGTTTGGATGTACCGTGCACTATTCAGTGTCCCCTCGACGATCACCAGTGGTGTACGGCCAGTGTAGGAGATCGCTCCCCACACCATGATGCCGGGTGTTGGCCCTGTGTGCCTCGGTCGTATGCAGTCCTGATTGTGGCGCTCACCTGCACGGCGCCAAACACGCATACGACCATCATTGGCACCAAGGCAGAAGCGACTCTCATCGCTGAAGACGACACGTCTCCATTCGTCCCTCCATTCACGCCTGTCGCGACACCACTGGAGGTGGGCTGCACGATGTTGGGGCGTGAGCGGAAGACGGCCTAACGGTGTGCGGGACCGTAGCCCAGCTTCATGGAGACGGTTGCGAATGGTCCTCGCCGATACCCCAGGAGCAACAGTGTCCCTAATTTGCTGGGAAGTGGCGGTGCGGTCCCCTACGGCACTGCGTAGGATCCTACGGTCTTGGCGTGCATCCGTGCGTCGCTGCGGTCCGGTCCCAGGTCGACGGGCACGTGCACCTTCCGCCGACCACTGGCGACAACATCGATGTACTGTGGAGACCTCACGCCCCACGTGTTGAGCAATTCGGCGGTACGTCCACCCGGCCTCCCGCATGCCCACTATACGCCCTCGCTCAAAGTCCGTCAACTGCACATACGGTTCACGTCCACGCTGTCGCGGCATGCTACCAGTGTTAAAGACTGCGATGGAGCTCCGTATGCCACGGCAAACTGGCTGACACTGACGGCGGCGGTGCACAAATGCTGCGCAGCTAGCGCCATTCGATGGCCAACACCGCGGTTCCTGGTGTGTCCGCTGTGCCGTGCGTGTGATCATTGCTTGTACAGCCCTCTCGCAGTGTCCGGAGCAAGTATGGTGGGTCTGACACACCGGTGTCAATGTGTTCTTTTTTCCATTTCCAGGAGTGTATATTCCCAGCGCATGACATACATTCTCCCTGCAAGCTTCTCTACAATAAACTATGATGACAAAGTGATAAAAATACTACCTTTCACACCAAACAACACATCGATTCCATGTAACGCAAGCAGTAATAGGTTTCTAGAGGTGTAGGACGCCTACCGTTTACGAAGTTCAAGCCCAATTGTGGTTCAGAAATTATGATATGTCCACAACACCCCTATAAAATGATAGTCTACGGCCAAAAATGCGTAGGAGGTAACAGTCTTACCACACTTTACCACTATGTCTTTCTCTACAGCTGTTTCACAGAGGAAGACTGCACTGTAGTTCCTTCTCTAGATTGTCGCACAGATGAAAAAAATGGTAGATATCGAAATAGACGACAGAGGGATAGAGAAACAATTAAAATCGGTCAAAAGAGGAAAGGCCGCTGGACCTGATGGGATACCAGTTCGATTTTACACAGAGTACGCGAAGGAACTTGCCCCCCTTCTTGCAGCGGTGTACCGTAGATCTCTAGAAGAGCGTAGCGTTCCAAAGGATTGGAAAAGGGCACAGGTCATGCCCGTTTTCAAGAAGTGACGTCGAACAGATGTGCAGAACTATAGACCTATATCTCTAACGTCGATCAGTTGTAGAATTTTGGAACACGTATTATGTTCGAGTATAATGACTTTTCTGGAGACTAGAAATCTACTCTGTAGGAATCAGCATGGGTATCGAAAAAGACGGTCGTGTGAAACCCAGCTCGCGCTATTCGTCCACGAGACTCAGAGGGCCATAGACACGGGTTCACAGGCAGATGCCGTGTTTCTTGACTTCCACAAGGCGTTCGATACAGTTCCCCACAGTCGTTTAACGAACAAAGTAAGAGCATATGGACTATCAGACCAATTTTGTGATTGGATTGAAGAGTTTCTAGATAACAGAACGCAGCATGTCATTCTCAATGGAGAGAAGTCTTCCGAAGTAAGAGTGATTTCAGGTGTGCCGCAGGGGAGTATCATAGGACCGTTGCTATTCACAATATACATAAATGACCTTGTGGATGACATCGGAAGTCCACTGAGGCTTTTTGCAGATGATGCTGTGGTGTATCGAGAGGTTGTAACAATGGAAAATTGTACTGAAATGCAGGAGGATCTGCAGCGAATTGACGCATGGTGCAGGGAATGGCAATTGAATCTCAATGTAGACAAGTGTAATGTGCTGCGAATACATAGAAAGATAGATCCCTTATCATTTAGCTACAAAATAGCAGATCAGCAACTTGAAGCAGTTAATTCCATAAATTATCTTGGAGTACGCATTAGGAGTGATTTAGAATTGAATGATCATATAAAGTTGATCGTCGGTAAAGCAGATGCCAGACTGAGATTCATTGGAAGAATCATAAGGAAATGCAATCCAAAAACAAAGGAAGTAGGTTACAGTACGCTTGTTCGCCATCTGCTTGAATACTGCTGAGCAGTGTGGGATCCGTACCAGATAGGGTTGATAGAAGAGATAGAGAAGATCCAACGGAGAGCAGCGCGCTTCGTTACAGGATCATTTGGTAATCGCGGAAGCGTTACGGAGATGATAGATAAACTCCAGTGGAAGACTCTGAAGGAGAGACGCTCAGTAGCTCGGTACGGGCTTTTGTTAAAGTTTCTGGAACATACCTTCACCGAAGAGTCAAGCAGTATATTGCTCCCTCCCACGTATATCTCGCGAAGAGACCATGAGGATCAAATCAGAGAGATTAGAGCCCACACAGAGGCATACCGACAATCTTTCTTTCCACGAACAACACGAGACTGGAATAGAAGGGAGAACCGATAGAGGTACTCAGGGTACCCTCCGCCAGACACCGTCAGGTGGTTTGCGGAGTATGGATGTAGATGTAGATGTAGATGCCCCTGGTAACCTTCTTCTTGCACACAGAAGTCATGACATGATGATAGACTGTATTGCTCATGTGTGGGATAATATTGCCGTTTTGCCTTGGTGCCACTTCTCTAGAATGCCTCCTCTCTCCATTGTTAAAATCTGTATATGTAGCATCAATCTACTCTCCTCCTATAGAAGACACAATTTATTGATTTTGCTCAGTGACCATTTCATGGCATTTGTCTCTAATTTCACGTATTCTCAGTCAATTTCTGTAATTTTATTAGGTTTTCGCGATTTTACATATTTCACGGTATTTCCCTCAATTTTTACGTATCTCACATTAATTTTTCGTGATTATATCAGATTTTCCTCGAATTTTACCGATTTTGTGTCATTTTCTATATTTTTCCACACTTTTCCATATATACATGGTCATATTGCTGACGTACGAATGTACTGTTTGATTTTACACGAGAAATATTTGCACGTCTTATACACCAACCTACTAAAAAATTCTAAGACTTGCCCTCTCCCTGATAAACCACTTGTATGTATTTAGGGTAGCACGAACATGAAAAGTGTAGTAACAGTCGCTTCGAACCTATATGAAACTGAATACTCAATTTACGTCAAAAATGGAGAGAGCAATGGACTACTTCACATACAAAAAAAATGGCTCTGAGCACTATGGGACTCAACTGCTGTGGTCATAAGTCCCCTAGAACTTAGAACTACTTAAACCTAACTAACCTAAGGACAGCACACAACACCCAGCCATCACGAGGCAGAGAAAATCCCTGACCCGCCGGGAATCGAACCCGGGAACCCGGGCGTGGGAAGCGAGAACGCTACCGCACGACCACGAGATGCGGGCACTTCACATACATCTTCGTTCGTCTAGGGGAGGGTACTGAAACAGTTTTTCCACCGATGGACATGTTTCATCACACATGAGTTTTAAGTCCTTTGATGACTGTGGTTTGGAGAGGTTTGCTGTTAATTATCGCAGATAGATAGTGCTTTAAGTTATACGCAGAACACGCAGTTGTATACGAGTCGATCACAGGTTATACCACACAACTGATACACCCCGACAGAACAATGCAAAAAGTGGTTAAATGCGTGACGAATTGCCTGCAGCAACATATCCCACTCTCCCTCTCAACCGATCAATCCATCTTCTATCTATAGCCCTTTAACGCAGATCCATATCAGTTTAGCGGCCGATGGCTCTCTTTTCCAGGAAAGCATCAAAGACAGGAGTTGTCTTGTATGTATCACAATTACCTCAACAGACATACAGTAAAATGTTGTTAAAAAACGATATAGCAACTGTTTGTTAGCTGACACCACAAGGTTGTGATTCGCGGAGAGTACAGAGAAGCACATTTATAAATACTGTTTGTTGGAGTTTAAAACACCTAAACAGTGCTGCGCAGGGTCAAACACGCGATCTATTCTGTAGTTGTACATTGAAGTCACCCAGCTCGTAATACAACTCTCTCTAGCTAAGGATACTTTATAAAAATCTATAGCCCGCATCTCGTGGTCGTGCGGTAGCGTTCTCGCTTCCCACGCCCGGGTTCCCGGGTTCGATTCCCGGCGGGGTCAGGGATTTTCTCTGCCTCGTGATGGCTGGGTGTTGTGTGCTGTCCTTAGGTTAGTTAGGTTTAAGTAGTTCGAAGTTCTAGGGGACTTATGACCACAGCAGTTGAGTCCCATAGTGCTCAGAGCCATTTGAACCATTTTAAAAATCTATAAGGTGTTTACCGATAACTTTGGGGTCACATTTGGCTTGTGATCCGACATATATAAATGTATTACTCTGCATTTGTGGTCAGTCACATTAAACATTCTATTCCAACTGTCTTATCGCTGCCGAAGAAAAAAAAAGACTGGTTCCCTGGTTCCCGATGCTTCCATGCCAACTTTGTCTCGTATTCCTCTTGCTGTCGCATGTTCGATCCCATGTACAAGAATTCTCCTGCACCAAGCACAAGACATGAAAGTATTTCGCATTTAGGCGTATTTTCCCTCAATTTACACCTGTTTTTCGTCATTTTTCGTAATTTTACAGATTTTATGTCACTTCTGCCTATGCCATCATGACATGACTTCTCGTTCCGTGTTCTAAAATTGCTTGTAAATGTAGTACAATCGTCAACACCTAGCGCAAATGCACTATTTCTCTGGTCGGACGGCATAGTATAGCACTGTACTCGAATGCATCCAGTCACCTCCAACCAAATATTCGACAGTTGCAGTGCGTTTGCTCTGTTTTCTGCATGTCTGTTTCTGTGCGTGTGATATCAGGGATGTTCCGCCTGGCGGGTGGAAGCGGTGGCTAGGGTACAACTGATATGATTCTTGACTTGGAGCGGTAAACAGGCATTTTTTTGTTTCATTGCGGCGATTCCTTTTAGAGATATTTCATTCTGTGACCTACATAGGTAGAGACGACCATCGTAACAAAATCAGATGTATTACCGAGTTTGTAAGCGGCCGGCCGCTGTGTTCGAGCGGTTCTAGGCGCTTCAGTCCGGAACCACACGGCTGCTACGGCCGCAGGTTCGAATCCTGCCTGGAGCATGGATGTGTGTGATGTCCTTAGGTTATTTAGGTTTAAGTAGTTCTAAGTCTAGGGGACTGATGACCTCAGATGTTAAGTACCATAGTGCTTAGAGCCATTTGAACCATTTTTTTCGAGTTTGTAAAGTGATTCATGGTATAAACCTGATATTTACAGCTTCTCTGTGCTGCTACCTTAAGAGACGTCGTACGTGGCGAGGCATTTGGTTACTTTAGGGGAGTTCGAAAGTGAGGAGGCGTCCTGTGATAGAGGTAGATCGTAGCACTTCATCATGAGCCAAAAATAAATTTAATATTATATTTCTGTGACACATGACGTAACAGGTAAGAAAAGATTTTTTTCCTATCTGATGAGAAAATACTTAGAGGAGATGCAGGCTGTGCCATACTGTTACAGGATTTTCACAACAAATAACGATACTTTAGCGATGTGAGAACGCGTGTAAGCTTGTCTTCGAAAATAGCCCGTATAAAAGGCAGAAATCTACTTTTCACGTGAGAAATACGAGTTGTATGGTCAACAACAATTGATAACATTCGAATTTGTATCACTGCAATCATCCCCGGATGCCCTCCGTGGCCAGGGGTGGTGCACTCTGGCAAAAATGTGCGTCCACGACTGCGGCTGCGACCGCAACGGTAGTTTTCACTGACTATGGACATCGGGAAATGAGTGTGCAGGATATGCGAGCGTTTCAGTGATCTCCGAGATCAAGCCCTGACAGCTACTGCTACAGACTGGAATGTGGTTTAAGTGTGTCGTGTTTAGTGTTTCTCAATACATTTCAACGGACTCTGTCTTCAGCGGTATTTGTTGTCGTCTGTACCCTATCACGCTGTAGTCCCTTCCTTCTTCCCGCCCAGGAAAGACATGTTTATTGAGAGTTGACGCCCTGGTACCAGCGAATCCACCTGTGTTATTAAGAAGTACGATGTAATGCTCCTTCGGACCTGCATGCAAGCAGGATCGGCTCTTTCGTACTGTGTTGTTTGTCCAGTCCATGACAGATGATTTTTGACGGCAATTTTTTGTCTATATTTTGGATGAGTGAAGTGTTACTAATAATTGTGTTAATTTAATAATATACATGACAATAAATGTATCTTTTGTATCGTCCTTTAAATATTAATGTTAGAAACTTAACATTTAAATAAACTGTAAATGGTCTTTTTGTAGTGGCCTTTACCATGCATTAAAAATAAGGATAAATCTCAAGAAGACAGAACCTTTGGAGAAAAACACTTTAAGAGTGAAAATGTGACTTTATACAATGTCTAGTCGCATTACTGTGACCCGGGGTAAAAACTGAGTAACTACTTTTTGCAGCGCGGATCGCTGCGAGACGTGCAGCAAGTGTCAGTGAGGTTCTGCAAGATACCGGAACCATGTCGACTCCAGTGCTGAGGTCAGCTGCGCTTGGGTTCTCGGTTGAGGAACTATGGCGCCAACTTCCCGATCGAGATGGTTCCACAGATTCTCGATTGGGTTTAAATCTGGGGAGTTTGGTGGGCAGGGAAGTACGGAAAATTCATCCTGGTGCTCTTCGAACCATGCACGTACACAGTGAGCTGTGTGACTCGTTGCATTGTCTTGTTCGTACATGCTAAGGAGAAATAAACTGCTTGTAGGGGTGGACATGGTCCCCGAGGATAGATGCATACTTGTGTTGATCCAGTGTGCCTTCCAGAATGACGAGATCACTCAGAAAATACAACGAAAACATTCCCGAGACCACAACGCTCTCGCCTCCAGTCTGGACCCTTTACTTTCAGGCATTTCAAGCTGTACACGCCAAGGGCCACCTGTCCGCACGAACATAAAACCATTCGTCGCCACTCAGTGGACGTCCAGATGCGATATTAGCGTGAAAATTCCAATCTTCGTCGCCGTTGAACAGCAATCAGCCTCGGCGCATAAACCAGGTGCCTGCTGCGGATGCTCATAATAAGCTACGTTAACTGAACAGTCGTAGAGGAGACACTGTTGGTAGCCCCTCGGTTCATCTGGGCGGTCAGTTGCAAGTCTGTTCGGCCGTACACATCTCCGCACCTGTGACACAGCCCTGTCATATATGGCCCGTGATGCACCACTGTTTCGCCTCGGCACCGGTCTCAGATAGCGCCATTTTGCCATGCACAGTACACTTTAACTACGGTGGCATGTGAACTGTTTACAGAGTTAGCCGTTGCGGAAATGTTTCCACCCTTGACCAAAACCCAATGATCACGTCATTTAAACTGCTCTGTTGAAGCATAACGACAACGACTGAACTGTTTTCCGCGCTTTTTAGACCCTCCACTGCTGGCGCTGCCACTTGCCGCCAGTGAGTGGTTATTGGATGTTGACGTCGAACATACGTGATGGTCACATTAATCTCATCTGACCGTGTAATTTTGCTTTAGATTCATATTTCATTTCGGCAGTAGTTCCAAAGGGTTGCCAATTCTTTCCCTGACACTCCACACCTACAAATTATGCCTTAAAACAAGAAATTTTGAGATTATTTTCAAATTATGTTCACCCGGAAAACAGCAAAATGGCTCTGAGCACTATGGGACTCAACTGCTGTGGTCATAAGTCCCCTAGAACTTAGAACTACTTAAACCTAACTAACCTAAGGACATGACACACATCCATGCCCGAGGCAGGATTCGAACCTGCGACCGTAGCGGTCGTGCGGTTCCAGACTGTAGCGCCTTTAACCGCGCGGCCACTCCGGCCGGCTAAAAAACAGCAAAAATTGATAACATTGTGAAGGAAACTGAAAACTGTTGAATATGGCGAAAGCACTCAAAGCACCATGGCGGACCAGTTTTTCTGCCATAAGGCAATAGCAGTATAACTTGTTCAACGTAATGTTATGGGGTGAAATCTCCCACACTGCTGAAAATATTTGCAGCTCGCGTTACGATCTGACCACTTGCTGTTTTGGAAATGACGCAAAGACATAACAAGGTTTCATGAAAGCGCCTTACAAGTATGTTCATGTTCACATCCAGTACTTATTTGTCGCTGTGAATATGAAATTAAATTAATGCTACAGCACAAGGCGAAGCAGTTCACTGCGTAATGGCCCCTGCAGTTAAGTCAGGCAGCGATCAATGTAAAAATTTGTGACACCATAACATTTAGTATATTGCTTTTCTTTCCAAGGTGAAAGTTAGACATGAAAGAATTCATATTCTGGTGGATGCCACTTTGGCACTCTTGAGCATGAGTTTTTATGTCTTCATATATTTCGTCTTATTACATAATATATGGTGTGGCTAATTTACTGACGGTATTGAAATATCACGAAAACCATGCGTTGGATCGAAGAAAGTGAGTCATAAAATGTGTTACACTAGTAGTGTGAAAGAGAATGGCACGAACAATTTTTCCACCTCGCTCCCTCCTCTCCATTACGAGTGTTATGGGGGTGGCAATTTTAAACTCTTAAATTACACCTTTTATTTTTTTGTTGCAGATTCGGATTCCCCATGAAAATTATATAGAATTTACCGATGGCTGATGTTCCTTTTTTAGATATGTGTGTTCTCACTATGTTGTCAGACAAAGCACGGCGAAAAGCAGTTAGACGTTTACATATGGTAGTCACAGCTCTCCCTTGCACTTTCTTTCCTACTGATCTCTCTAATACAGATGAACTTCAGATAACTTTGGAGGAAATTAGAAATAATCCTATCAGTAGGTTATGGATGGTATGCTTATTTACCGCGTGATAATTATTATCTCCTCATAATATGGCAAAGAGAAGGGGACTGGTTGTTAGAAATGCATTGCATAAACGTATGCTTCCATACTTTTTTGCAACCAGTCACTGGAGTTATGCTAGCTATATGACAATTCACGTACCAGAAATGGAAAATATTATACATTACCAGAAGGTACGAAAATTCTTCTAAGAAAAGGAGCCCACATACGTCGACACAAATCCGAGTTTTGAAATTCTGTACCTCTCGACCAGTTTGGTGAACAGACCTACATCCACTATGGGAAAGCGAAAGGCCGTCTTGCAGGGATGACGCTGTATACTGATCAGATAGCTGGATGCGTACCTTCGCAACACATAGGCGGTGAAGTATGCTTGTCAGTGGGCCTAATGTTTCGAATATCGAGAGGAGTAGTAGCCATTTCTCATAACGAGACGAGAAGTCGTAGACAAATGTTAGATGCTCACGGCAACAAGATAACACAATGCGCTCTGTCACAATACATGCATCCTTTGTTTGGTGAAGATGATACTGCAGTCAACATTCTGGGCAGAAAGCTGGTAAAAGAGTAAATGTTCACGATGCTCTAGATACTGGTGATAGAATGGCCACTGCTCTCAGAAACAGATTACTTGCTCGCTTATAAGACATGATTCACAAAGAGGTAACAATCACGGCTGTAATGAAGAAAAGCAATACACTTGAAAAAAAAAGAAATTTATGATTCAGGAAAGACATATTGTAAAGTTGTTACACCATCTCAGGTCATCGCCTCCACGAAGGGCCGCACTGGCGCGGCCGGGCATTAGCTCTGGGTGCAAGGGAAAGTGTTTGCCCCGCAGCCCTTCTTTTGTTGGCGATCGTACTCCAGAAGTGGCCCGGCTGACAGTGTGTCCTGCTGGGAAACCCACCTGTTAACACCTAGTCGTCCTCCTCGCTGCTCCCGCTGTCTCGAAAGAGTTTAGCCGGTTCGTTTTCACGTTCTCAACTGCAATCACAGAAATTGTTCGTCATGGTTATGTGATTACAAAATGTCATACATAATACCGCTTAGTATTGTCTTTCACAATTTTTAAGAACAAAAGTGAAACTTGTTCTTTTTCTTTAAAATAAAAAAGTTACATGAATCGACAATATAAAAATAAAAGTTAAATGACTTGACAATATAAAAAAATAAAAGTGAAATGATTTGACAGTATAAAAATAAAAATTAAATGTACTGACAATATAATATCTAAATCCACATCACTAATGTGGTTCACTTGCGTTTTAAGAAATCAAATGCTACTTATTAATTCACTAAAATGAATAGGATTATGCCATGTGGAAGTATAGGTCAGGACAGCATAGGGTTCACATGTTATTTACACACACACACACATGCACACCTGTTGTCTATACTACAAACTAACTACCCATAAACATGTATTACTCAAAATTCTACTTCAATCCACTACTAGTTAATCCAACAAGCTACTTCAATGCTACGTCAACATAGTGTTTATACCACTACAACATTGTTCTAATTCATCCTCTTCTTGACGCTTGTGGCATATGTCTTGTCACATGATAAATATGGAGAAACTTTCCTTAAACATACATAGTAAAAAGAACAATGGTTATTTACACGCCAAAACGTTTATACCAGTTGACACACCTGATAAGAGACTCGCAATTATACATTTATAATACTCATATACTCACACATAAAACAGTAAGACAATTTCATCTAAAATTACGTTATCACAAGAATTAATCACACAGATGACTCTGAGAAGGGTGAAAATATTTTCATTATACAGATTATACTACATTTTCTTACCCATTTCGTTCCTTCTTTAAGTTACCTTTCGCTTCCAAATCAGTTATTTCGCCTGTGGTGGTCCTTCTGGATTCATTTCTCATGAATGGCAAAATTGTGGTCACCTCTATTTTGTAAAACAGTTTCATCTTAACATCCTATTGAACTTACAACTGACACAAAAGATCCGAATCCTCCTGCAGTTTAAATGACAAATGTTTTGCTTCATCCTTATTACATTAAACCAAGCTTTCCTTCGGTCCCATAATCAAAATTATTTAATCTTCCTCTGCCTTCAAGAGGGATATTTCTTCAGTTCGACTCATATAGGCTGTAGTGCATCCCGCACCAGCGAAAACAGTAAGTTGTAATGCTCACAGCATCAGCAAAACACATAAACGTCACTTTTCTAGGACAAGTATTAACGCAGAATAATTTTTAAGGCTCTGGCTCAACATCAATCAAGACTACTAAATGGATCCATATTTCTGTTCCATTCTCCATTTGCTGGAAAACTGCTCGTCGTTTGACTACCACAATAATATTTCAGGGCCGCGTAAATTACACAAACCACAATTCTTCTTTCACCTCAAGGGAATCAATCCACTTACGAAATCCACAGATAGCACTTTACGTACTCAGCTGTAAAGAACAAAAAAGACATATATCATCAATATTAACGTACATCGCATTTTGGGAAGCCATTGGTTAAACAATCGTATTATTGCATCCTGTTTTTAAAATTCTAAACTTACTCATTTCTTTCTCAGAGTTCTCCTATCTTAAAATATTCATACAGCACGCATACTATAGTAAGAGATCCTTATTTATACTGACAGATACAGAACAGCAATAGATAGATAGTAGCGCTGAAAGCATTAAATCGGAAACAAGGCTACTAACAGCTGGGGACCTGGGTTTGCCAGACCCATAATACCCACAGATCGGATATTCCCCTGGGTTTTGCATTAATTCAACACAGATCTTGCTTCTCTCAGGAGCGACTCCTTTCAATTTACACAAAAAAACCATAAACAGCATTTCACTCGTTGACAAAGAAACCTTTTATCTTTACATTTGAACCAACCTAAATCCTAATTGCACAAGGAAAGAAAAAAAACACAAACATCACTTCAATCAATCACATAGAAACATCTTTATCATTGTTTTTACCAACATATTATTCACAATGCATAAGTTACAAATGTAAACTAATCAATTCTTTCTCCTCACCGTCCTCTCTACTCCTCACTGTCCTTTCTACTCAATGTATGGTTTTACGTTTGACACATGGTGTAGCCCTTTTGATTTCTTCGATCGAAGAGTTTCAACTTCTATGGCGTTTTCATGGGGAATCTCCCTTATCCGATACGGGCCGTTAAAGAGATTAAAAAATTTCTTGCAGACATCTGACCGTTTGTTAGACAGCCTGTGTGATCTGATAAGAACTTTTTGTCCTACATGAAACACTGTTTTTCTCACGTTTTTCTTATACGACTTGACTCTGGCTTCTGCTGCACGCTTGATGTTGCGTAAAGCTAAGTCAACCATTGCGTTCCGGCGTAGTCTCGGCTCTAGTGGCCAAGGCACCACCTCTTTGATTTTGCTCGGGGGCTCCTTGTTTTTTAGCACAGTGATTGGCGGAAGCTTTGTTGACGTATTAGGCAACTCATTAATTATGTTCTGAAATCCTTTTAGGTGTATTTCCCACGATCGGTGATCACGACTGCAGTATAACCTACATAATTTTCCTAATTCACGCATAATACGCTCACTGGGGTTCGAGCTGGGGTGAAATAGAGATATATATATAGGTTTAATTCTTCTCCTTCGAAGCATCCGCTGCCAGTATTGCGATCTAAATTGTGGTCCATTATCCGAGATAACCCTTTTCACACGTCCAACTTCATGCAGAAACTGCTTTGCAAATGCAGTTGCCACTGCCCTTCCTGTGGCTCGCCTTAACAGAGTCAGACACACAAACTTGGAGGTTAGCTCCACCGCTACGAAAACATATGCAAAACCTGCTTTAGATCGTATTAGTGTCCCAAATAGATCCACGGCCGCGAGGTCACAGAGTTTGCTTGGTATTATCGGGTGCAATGATGCAGCATACGTCACTGTGGCCGCCTTTGCTCGCTGACAAGGTCCGCACACTCTAAGTACACAACGAATACGCCGTAGCATGTTATTAAAATAGCATGTCTCTTTCAGTTTTTCACAACATTTCTGTGCTCCGAAGTGACCATTCAATACTGCGTCCTTATCCTGTTCGTCCCCTATACTCCCTAAAGAGGTGGTAACAAAGTTCTCGAACGCTACATTCTGTAAGTATAGGATGCTAAAATTATTTTCACCGAGTTCCCCTTCTTCTGTGTGAACCAAACCTATAGGAATGCGCGATAAAGCGTCAGCAATTAAATTTTTCTTTCCAGGAATGTATTCTACAGTGAAATTATATTCTAGTAGGTATAGTGCCCAGCGTCCTAGTCTCCCATGCGTGATTTTTGTGCTCATGAGAAATTGGAGTGCACGATGATCAGTGTACACCCTGGTGGTCCTCCCAAATAAGAAATACCTAAATTTTGAGAATGCCCAAACTATCGCGAGTGCTTCGAGTTCTGTCACGGAATAATTTTTTTATTATCGAGAGAGCACCCTGCTCCCAAACGAGATTGTTTTCCAAGTTGTAATATCATTATTTCCTTCCGTTTGAAACAGTACCGCACCTAATCCTGACAAGGAACTGTCCGTCATTAAACAGAATTCTTGTGTCAGGTCGGGATGCACGAGGATGGGAGCCTCTACCAATGCCTTTTTCAATTTATAAACTTCATCCTGTGCCTCTTGATCCCAGACCCACAAAGCGTTCTTCCCTGTTAGTCCACATAGACGGGGTGTACCAAGTACACTAAAATTTATAAATCGCTTATAAAAATTACACAGGCCTAAGAATGCTCGCAACTGTTTTTTATTTGTCGGCATTGCACACTCCGCTATCGCCGCAATTTTCTCCGGGTCAGGTTGTATTCCATTTGCTGAGACAATATGGCCTAACAATTTTATGTTGTCTCGTCCGAACTGTGACTTATCTAAGTTGACTGTTACACCTGCCTTCTCAAAAACATCCAGTAGTCTGTTCAGAACGTCATTATGGTCCTCCCACGACTTTTCCGCAATTAATATGTGATCCACGTAAATTGTCACTCGCTGTTTCAAATCATCAGGTAAAATGCTATTTAATCCCCTTATAAAAGCAGCTGATGAGACGTTTAGTCCGAACGGGAGACGCCGGAATTGGAAACAATTTCCGTAATACAGGAACGCAGGAACGCTGTATATAATCTGCAAGATGGGTGTAGCACGATTTGCCAAAAACTCGAACGGAGGTCGACAGATGATAGTACCTTTACCCCGTGGAAACGTTGTAAGAATTCCTCAAGGCTCTCAGGCCTATCCGTATCCGACATAATAATTGTGTTTATCTGTCTCGAGTCTAGTACCAAACGAACCGAGTTGTCGCGTTTTGGTACGACAGGCAAGGGTGAGTTATACGAGCTTACTGCCCACTCAATTATTCCTTGTTCTAACATCTTGTTTATTTCCTTCTCCACCTGGGCTTTATACGCCACGGGAATAGGGTATGGTCTAACAGAAAACTTCTGATGGTCACGTACTCTGAATTGGTAAGTAAAACCCTTAATCGCCCCCGGAGTCTCAGAAAATACCCGTTCATGATTCCTAAGTAGGCAATATAATTTCTCCTTTTCCCTGTCCGTGGTTCTGACACCCGCGATGCTCTTTCTCAGTGTATCAGCAAAAACAACATCTTTCCCCCGCTCACCAGACGTAGAGCACGACTCACTTACATAGTTCACGAGTAGCTCCAGTCTGGGTTGCGACTCGGTTTAAGCTTGAAATTTTAGGCAACTAATTTCTGACTTGGCACGTAATATGCATTCATCAAAAACTAAATTAATTGGCTGATCCCCAACTTGAACTGTCATTACTCCTCCACCCATGTCAATTACTGCATGGTGGGCATTCATGAAGTCATTTCCTAAAATCATTGCCACATTCAGCATTGGGAGCACAAAGAAGTTGTACTCAAATTCTCTTCCCTGGCAGGTAAAATTAAGCCGAGTCTGCCTTCGGATTTCTACGCTCTTACCGTAGATTGCGCCCTTCACCTTTATTCCTCGCACTTGAAAAACGGGCCAAGTCCCAGTCCCTTCGCATTTATGAAATGCTGCCTCGCTCACTATCGAGAAAGGGCTTCCAGTGTCAATGACACACTTAAAACATATTTCGTTTACTGCAACTGTCGCGACTGGATTTATTCCCGAAATTTTAGCACTCGTAGTTTCTTGCAACAAATCCTCTCTAATATCTTCCCTCTCTATATACCCTATGCACTCATTTGTCATGTCGCTCATTTGTTGCGATTGGGCGCCTTCTGCGTTGATCGTTTGTCATTGCCGGTTTTGTTCATTTCCATTTGCTGGATTATGTCTAGGGTTAGCCGGCAGAATTTCAACATCATGAGGTGCTCCGCCTACAGTCCTATTCCCACCGTGTTCACCGTAGTATCGATTCTGGTTGCCGTAACTGTTGCGTTCACGATCCTGTCCACGTCCTCGATCATTTCCGTTGTTCCACCTGTGTTCGCGACTGTTACCCAAGTTTCTATACGGCCGGTCCTGATTATTGTTCCGTTTGCGTCGCGACGACCAGTCACGCCGTTGATTAGTACTACGGCCACGACTGCGATCGCGCTGCTGTGCCCCGTAATAACTTTGTGGCTGATTAGGCGGGCATTCTCCTGTATTGTATTCCAACTCTTGGAGAAGTGTCTTAAACGTTTTCACGTCCTCTTTGCATCGTCCCGCAAGAATGACGTGGCGCAAGTGCATCGGCAATTTGGTGATGCATATCCTAGTTAGTTCCGCAGGCCCGTATGGGTCGTATAAAAATTGATTTGCCTGCAGCATGTGGTCGAATAGGCGTGCTGGGCTGCCGAAACCAGACTGGTTCAAATTTGGCCGTCCTTGACCCTATCTTGTGCCGCTTCCGACCAATAGGCGGACAGAAAGGCTTGTCGAAACTCCCGAGTGGAGTTGCAGTGACGCGCTGCCGACGTCATGCGAATCACCGGTTCGCCTTCCAAATAGCCACACATATATTCTATCTTATGTGAACCTGCCCAGTCGGGGAGAAGACAGAATTCAAATTGCTCGAGCCGTGCTCGTGGATGTATTCCTTTTTGCGAATTTCGAAATATCTTAAACTTTCTCACCCTAAGGAAATGTTTGAAATCAAATCCCCGCATTTCCTCCCGGCGAGGCCCTTGAATGTTTCTGTTTTTCTCATGTCTGCTCCTCAAAATACATTCTTCCCTGTCATCAAAATCTCCCTCGTGGCCGGAGTCCCTCTCTGCACTGTTCGTATGGCTATTTTTAGTGCTATTGGCGAGTTCGGAATCACACCCCATGAGGCTTTCCAGATGCGCCACGCGTTCTTGTAATTCGCCTGTTACAGCTTTGTGTCGCCTGTTCACTTCGAACTGTCCCTTCTGATATCTAAGAAGCGAACGCACTTCTTCGGTCTCTGCGACCACTGCCAGTGTAGTATTGTTATCGCTCTCCATTACCTTCATCGTGCCTACGATGTCCGCTAATGCTGCAATCTTATCATGTATTTGTCTGTTGTCCTCCACCCCAGTCTGCTTCAATTGTTCTACTTGCCGTTCGAGTGCGTGAATCGCTTGACTATTGTCCGCTACTGTGTTGCTAACGGACGCGGGGCAATGCGTTTCCGCCTCCTGGACCCTGGAGAGTACCTGCTGGCGTTCCCTTTGGCATTCTTCTCTCAGCGCTTGGAAATCCCTAAGTAGCTGTTCTCCGCTCTCTTTCTATTCCGCATCGCGACTCCGCTTGCCCTGTTCTAAGGCTTGCAGACGATCATCGATTTGTTCAAATGTATGGCCTAATTCTTTCATAATATCACTTTTTATTTCACTTGCCAGATTGTTTATTCTTTGTGAGATATCATCGAACACTCTCTGCATCGACTTGTCGACTTTATTTGTCTGCTGGATTAGTTTTTCGTCTATTTGTTCGCCTAGCTCGCGGATCGATTTTTCGGACGATTCTTTTTGAATGGCTCTGAGCACTATGGGACTCAACTTCTGAGGTCATTAGTCCCCTAGAGCTTAGAACTAGTTAAACCTAACTAACCTAAAGACATCACAAACATCCATGCCCGAGGCAGGATTCGAACCTGCGACCGTAGCGGTCTTGTGGTTCCAGACTGCAGCGCCTTTAACCGCACGGCCACTTCGGCTGGCGAACGATTCTTTTTGTTCTCGGAACGATTTTTCTGATTTCTCTGCGCTTTTTTTATTTTGATGCAATAAGGCTTTTTTGAGTTCTGCCAAATCAATTTGGTTAGTTGGAGGCAAATTAATTTCTGGCTCTGCTGTGAGCCCGTTCGTCCTGTTTTGCATCTCCTCTGTAGTATTGCCCATTGCATTTTCGGAACCGTCTGGCGTGTTAATATTCGAAATCAAATTATCCCCTTGGTCCATGTTGCTTAAGTTGTTGGACCGCCTACTTTTAGCTTGGTTACGTGTCTGCATTAGTTCAATTTATACCCGGTACGCAACACACTAATCAGAATAAATGTACCCCCCAAAAAATTACGACATTCACACGAAAAGTACCCAACCTAGTACACACTTTTTCACACGCAAAACAAATTTATATCTTTGACCGAAGTCAGTGGAAATTACAAGCGAGAAAAAAACACATACATATAAAACACACAAATACAGAAAACAAAACAAGACAAATAACACAACGCCGCTCAACAACGCCGTGAATCTTTTGAAAGTCTGCTCAGAAACAACGCAGAAGTTGTTTGAGCGCTGTAGGGAAAAAATTAAGAGTATACAACGCTCACAATCTAACGTTTCAGAGATTCCAGAGTCTAGCGGAATCACAGAACAGGGTCGCCATGTGTAAAGTTGTTACATTAATTTGTTATGAAAGCGGTGCTGATATTCAAGACCATAAAAGTGGGTTAAAAGCTGTGAGCTATCTGAGGAAGTTAACCTCTTGCATTACTGCGCAACTGTTTCACCAGGTATCCAGTCTAGCTTACTAAATTCCCAACCAGACTAACATTAATTATGATCTTTTAATACTCATCTTACGATAACTGGTGATATATATATAAAAAGACAATTTAAATAAAAAGAAATAAATAGTTTATATTTGGACATTTATTTTAACATTGATCATTGTTCCGTTAAAATTTCAGCATATCAAACTTGATTCATAACTAAACTGGTGCCTTATTTAGGATTGTGTAAATGTGAGTTTGTAATCTTACGGAACACATCAAATACGGAGCCAAGATTTGGAGACTACATACAACACTGCATTCATAAAATAACACACGAAGAACGTTGAAACATATGCAAGAGGAAATTAACCACAACCAACCGATTCAATTTTCACCCAAAGAAGTTACGTTCGTAGCACAATCCTGTCCGTCATGAAATTACCACACACTGGTATACTAAATTCATAATAACTCTCTGTGAAATCTCCCGAAAAGAATATCTGAGGGCTACTTTGATGCTTACACCACATGCTTCACGTGGTCAACTTGGTTTACACAAAGAGTGTAACTCCACAATAATTTTGATAATTAAAATAGATTACATCGAAACGCAATTTACAAAAGAAAAACCTTGAACAGGTTACTATCGTCTCACTATTAACGTGATGGGACAAACAATTGTATAAGCACGTGGTACTGGTCTCACGAAGTACACCCCATATGGGTTGAACACAAAGAAAAGTTGCTATATTGAAAAATATTGTCAAGACAAGACGTTAGAATCTCACACACATTCGCATTTAAGATTGATAATCTTAGTTAGAGTTACTGATCAACACGTGGTTCCACTTTACTCACAAAGTAGTGACAAAGCAACTACAGGAAGATATTCTGAACTTCACACTCGAATTACACTGCGTTGCAATTTAAGATAACATTAGATATTTTAGAGCTAAACCTGAAATAAAGCTGATTAAATTTTCAGTTAGGCTGAACTTAAGAAATCCATTGTCCTACGGACTTAGCAGACACGTGCTTAGCCGGAGAACTTACCACTTCAGACGCTCGCCGCGGACAGACTGACTTGGGCTCCTACCGAGCGTGCTAACAGATACAAACGAAAGTGACCAGAGAGGCAGCTTCCTATACCAACATGACAAGGGATGGACAGGACCATACTAAGAATAGAAACCTCTCTGCTTTTAGAAAGCGTAGCTACCTGTTCTGACGTTGGTCCTACTGTTCTCTAGCAGACAGGCTTGTCTGCTACCCTCAAGCATGCAACTAGAAATACATTTGCTCATTCATCCTCTCACACAGAAGGGAAGGGGATGACAGTATCTTATCATATACAGTATATAAAAGAAAGCGGATGTAGGTTCCGTATGAGACTGTGTGACATGAATTACATATAAACTGTGTTTTAAAGTGTAGTAGTGTGACAGATAGTTCTTGTTTATTTGTAAAAGTAACACGTTCCATTGCTCAGTCTCCTCCCAGATAGTCAGAAACATCACAGTAAATTTAGAAGAGGAATTTATGCCGTAAATGACAACATATTTAAGAAATTAGCATGAAAGGAATCCAACAGAGACCTTTCAATATGTTCGCTTATTAATTATTTCCCAACAAAGGAAGGACGTTCTTAAACATGAACAGTGTGCAGTTTCGTTGTCAGTGTTTGATGAATACGGCAATATACGAAAAGGACACAAAGCATTTATGGTAAAGAACTACTTCAGTTACTAATTCTCCATGTGCTCTGCTAATTGATGGCAGTGCTTGTATGTATCAGACGAGATCGCCAACTAGTTCTCATGTGTACCTCCTCCACTCCATCATTATAAATACTGTGAAAGGAGATTAGAACACATGTATCGTTTTTGATAGTTATGAGATTCCATCTACTAAAACCATGGACGAGAAAGAGACTCATCCGTCAGCGCTGTTATACAACTGACAACAGCACTTTCTATCCGAAATATTGTTTTAAACAACATAAAAATGAGGAACACCTTATTGATTTACTATGCTCCATCGAATACTGAGGTAATCAAGCACATTTCGTGAATAAAAAGAAGTCATTATTCTCTTATGAGGAATCTGATGTTACGCTACTTTCCCATGCTCTACATGTGTGTTTCCAATATGGCAAGAACAGCCAAATTGTTAGTGACGTTATAGACGTATTTGTTTTAATACTATACTTGCCAGAATGCCAGTGCCCAGTGCCAAAAGGGTTCGAATTGTATCATAACATGTAACAGGGCTGAATATCTCCTTACAATCAGTTCCTTCCGTTTGGAAATGTCCTTAGGCCAAAAGTCGAACCTTGAAGCGAACATTCCATTTCTTGCCATCTTCTTGCGTAAGATCCATCGATTCCGCAAAGTCTGTGCACCAATTTAACACTCAGCTAATACCCAAGAATGGTTCTCTTTTAGGGACTTCAGTTCTTCATGAATGGCCTCCAGCATCTGATTTTTATTGCTACACTGCAAATCCTCAGTATGCTAGCTTGGATCCTTTTCCATGATGGCAGGAGTTTCAGCTATGTACACATAATCTCCACTGGTCATCCATTCCGTTTCTTCTTTTCGCGTTTTTTTCTCACTTAACCCTTGGCTTCCACACGAACCTGACACCTGATATTTTTCCTCTACACTTAAACCTTATGTCTGCTTGTCATGACTGACATTTTCTGATTCCTTTTCATCGTAAGTATGATTAGGTTGACTCTGTCGAACGGTTTCATCACGAGGAACTTCAAATTCAGTAGCATTAGTGGACACACTGCATACAACTTCAGCCTTTAATTTTACATCTTGATTTAACACAACCTTCTTCTGAGATGGAAGCCAAATCCTGACGCCGTCTCTGTCATCCACATACTCAACCAGATGTCGTCAAACTTGGAACGAAAATTCTTTTCCACATGCACATAATAATCTGTTACAAAGATTCTCAGATCATTCAGGTTGCGTACTTATCGTCCATACCGCAGTTCATAAGGAGGTGTGTTTTCAAAGCAGTATTGCATACTTCTGCCCATAGTATTTTTAGCAGTTTACTTGAACACACTCCACAACAGTACGGTTTTCTCTTTCTGTAACATTATTTTACTGTGGTGTGTAGGGTGCACTAACGCAATGGTCTGTACCTCTGTTTACCAGCAATTCCGAGAGTTTCTTGTTATCGAACTCTTTTTTCCGCCGTCACACCTGAACTGTTTGATTAACCGACCTTTCGTCTTACCTGCATTCTAGAATGTTCCAGGACGCTGCTGACTTCACTTTTCTGTTACAGGAAGAAAACATTATGAAACCTTCTAAAATTACCCTAGAAACATACGTAGCAGCGAGCTTTTCCAAGAGACTCTATGGACGGAGGTCCATTTACGTCGGCATGTATTTGTTCACCAATAACTAATGGTCGATTCATTCGACTCCTGAATGGTAATCGATGCATTTGTCGCAGTGCAAATCCACCGCACTATTATTCTTTACACCCGTCTACATTGATGTTCATCCGCTCCAAGATGATTTTCACGTGTTGATTGTGTTGATGACCGAATCTATCGGGATAAACTTGCAGCATATAGGAAGACGTCTCCAAATTCTCTTGAACTAGCTGCGAAGGTTTAATGGCACGTACGATAAGAGCGTAGAGACCACGGCTGACATGAGCTGACATGAGCATCCATCCTAGTCACTTTGCCTTCGTTTCTGAGACTTTCGTTGTCAAGTCTCGTTCAAAAAGCTTTTTAGCACAGCTGTTTTCACGGAGAACAAGTCAGCACATGCTTCAGAAACCTGAAGCACATCTTTCAAATCAACATTTTTTCTGCCATTATTCAACTGAATTTAAATTTTGACAGTTCCCTGTCAACGAGCCAACATGATTGCACCTCTTTTCCCAACTGAAATCTTTTCAGGAACAGCAAATTCTGTATAAGAAACAAAATATTGTTTATTCGCAGTGATAGCACCACTGTCGCAGTACCAACTGTCCACTTTAACACAGTTACTGACTGAGGTACCGGTACCGAAAACATGTCACAGAAATGCAACTTTTTTTCAGACTGATTGCTGCGAATGCTATTATCTGTCTTTTTCATTGGACACTCTGCTGCTCAGTAGCCTTCCAGTCCACACTGATGACAATGAAATTTTCGTTTTGCAAGTTCAATATTGTTTTTCGATTTTTCACTGTCGTCACTTTTATTTCGCTGAATTTTCTTCTTAGGACCGCTGCATACAGCAGACACGCCTGATTCAACCATACTTTAATCAGTTGTGCACAATTTTTCGATCAAAAGGTTCGAACTTTGATCTTACAGCGGAGACGTGTCCCACAGGTCTTTAAAAAGGTCATTTTCTTTGCCTAGCATGAATAAAATTCGACAATTTAAAATTCTTGCCGACAAAAAATTTTCCTCATGTTTCTGCAATTCATCGTTCAGATCCACGAAAAACTTCTGCAACTTCATGGCGTGCGTGCTAATGATCTCTTTGTCGTCACCCTGAAGAAAGAAAAATTCTTCGATCAACATGTTCAGTTGTTGCGTGCTGCTATGTTTGGATCTTACACATAACTTGTCCCAAATTTTTCTTGTATGAGACATATCAACACGAGCTCGGCTACGAATTTTCCTTGTACACTTACTAATAAACTTTCCGCTTTTGGGCCGTCTCTTAACCACTGCCGATGTACCGCCATTTTCCGCGATCGCGTCCTTCACCAACTCAGTACACTTATACGTAATGTTTGCTGTATCGAGGCTTTGCACTTATTCAGCCAGTATCCGACAACACTGACGGATTATGTGGGCACGGACCTCGCAAGGGCTGCTCTTCAGATGACACACAAGGGGTGGCCGCACTCCACCCGGTCGCTAGGCAGCAACCCAAGCGCAGCCAGCGGTCACTGGACCTATTTTCTTCTGCAGGCCACGTGACCGGCGGTAGTACCTGCAGTATCCTTCCGCCCTGGCAGTATTTAACTCGGCCCTCACGCTACTCTCCATAGATCACGGGGCTCCGCTAGGAAGACCCAAATACAGCACATCCAAGTTTAAAAAAAAAAGTCCTTCAGGACTTCACACAATAAACGTGCAGCCGAACACTGCATGAGGAGCTCAATACAGAACTTATTGTAGAAATGATCAAACTCAGGTCGACAAAAATTCGTGAGAAATTAGATCAACTCAGACATGGCATACTTCACATTTGAGAAGTAGGTATTACCAGAGCAGAACCCTGGCATCGGTTCAGAGTCCCCAAGGCATTAGTCGAATAGGAAAATTAAAAATGAGACACTACATAGAAAGAATCAAACCGTCAGAGGAGAGGCTTCCGGACCTGTGGCCCTTACAAGTCCTACCCATGTGAAATAAATTAAGTAGTGAAAGCTAAACCTTAACCTGCTAGAAGCGATGGGACTTTAAAAAAGGCTACTCTCCAGTAGTTGACTCCGAGTGAGATTCCTCGATTACAGAAGCATTCCCAAAATCAGTATGTCACTCTGGAGCCGCCGCTACGACAACGTTGCTGTCCTCATCGACATTCGCCTCCAGGAGCTGCCAGCTGCGAACGTACACCATTTGTGGCCTCTACAGCCTGGAACGGCGCGACTGCAACGGTCGCAGGTTCGAATCCTGCCTCGGGCATGGATGTGTGTGATGTCCTTAGGTTAGCTAGGTTTAAGTAGTTCTAAGTTCTAGGGGACTGATGACCTCAGATGTTAAGTCCCATAGTGTTCAGAGCCATTTGAACCAATTCTGGCCTCTACACCGAACAGATTTGGCCTCTGATGCCTTGACGAGCAACTGGACATTGTAATATTTGTCTTTGTTTTTCCACAGGCAATACGCCAGACTTAACCTTTAGTGCGTTTTTCAGGACTGTAACTTTTGCTCGTCCTCTCGGAACTTTAACTTTTGCACATCCGTTCCGGGCTCTGACTGTGGGACCCTTAGTGTATGGACTTTGTATTTTGAACCTTCCAACTTATCGTGGCATTTTCAGACTCTCAGCCTTCAGATATCTTGATGTTCTATCAGTATTCAAGAACTGACTTGTTTCAATCACTGTGTTCCAAACTAACTCCAATCTGAGAGGATTGTTTATGTCTTACAATAAGCTTCATAGTCATTTTATACCCGGATATTCTTCCTGCGCCGACTTCCGCGGACAAATCACCGTTAATGACGTCTTCATGTGCATATGGTCGACACATGCCATTTCCATTTTGTGCTGTCTTCAGGTGCTTCCAATTTATCTACTTGAAATTAGTAGTCACCAACGCCGGTTGCTATTTTACTCGAACAAAAAAACAACGGGCATGTTCACATTATTTCACGAAAATTTATTCACAATCGAAAACAAATTCTTTGCAGCAGTTCATCCACGACCTGGAACCGTAACCTGCTGAGACTTTATTTCAAACAGATTACAAAAGATTTCCTGAGCTCCTCAGTGATACACTCACAAGAAACACAGTACCAAGCACTTCCGTCTTACAAATTCCAAGATTCCTTTGCATTTGCATAACAAAAATGTGAAAAGTCATCTTACACTGATGTGATAATACACTTCGTATTTTTCTTTTCATTGTTATCATAAGTAGTAGAAAAAAGGAGAACAATGTTCCAAATTTTTACGACTGCTCGAAACACCAGCAAGCACACCTGACAGGTGGCCGCTGTTGCAGACTGTCTCGAAATGGATTGTAAATTATTGCAGCCGACGGTAAAAAGTAAACAGCATTAGGTGACACAGTAGTTACCACCCTCTTAGTCGAAAAGGCATCACTGACGGCAAAGTAGAACCTGGTTTCATCAGTGAACACAATCATGCAACAATCATCAAACCAGTCACGTCTTCTGATACACTATTTGAGGTGGGCTGCAGGCCGACTGCTGTGGCCGAGCGGTTCTAGGCACTTCATTCTGGAACCGCGTGACCGCTACGGTCGCAGGTTCGAATTCTGTCTCGGGCACGGATGTGTGTGATTTCCTTAGGTTAGTTAGGTTTAAGTAGTTCTAAGTTCTAGGGGACTGATGACCTCAGATGTTAAGCCCCATTGTCCTCATAGCCATATGAACCATTTGTGCATTATACTCTGAATGTACTGAGTAAAAGACACTTGTTCTCCTTTGTTATTTGGTAATTTCCAAAAACCTGATCGATCTTCACTGTATTGTTTATTATTTGCCGAGTTTCCCATCATAGGAGGCCTGAATCTTCATTCATAATTGCTTCACTTCTATCAAAGCAGCTCTGTTTTTTTTTTTTTTTTTTTTTTTTTTTTTTAGTGTGCTGGAAGACCAGAGGAAGGTACATTTTTGAGAAATAGTGTTGTGATAAAATTGTTATCGACATAGACAACGATAATTTGTTGCCAAAGTTTGCCCACTCACTAGTTTTCTAAACGTTAATGACTTGACTACCTACCAGCAATGCATAGCTAACTGACACAGGACATCACTCTGAGGACGTCCAAGTCAGATCTTTAGAAAAAGTCAGAAAACAGCAACATCATGGTCAGGCAACAGAGAAGCTGGAGGCTAACGTAATAACAGGACTGGTAAGTACTACATAAAACTTGAAAAACATATCGTATTTTTCATAATGTTGCCCCCACGTAATGTTTCATTTGACAAGTATTGTGCCTGGGAACACGAATATTCTATTGCATACCAACCACAGGCTTGGCGACCACGAGACAGAAGGTTTTCTCTCTGCACCTCCAAAACCCAATTAAAACGATGCTGAAATTAATGAGATCCGAGGCCGTCGGAACTTCACAGTCTGTTTTCTCGTCACTTTTCCTGTGATATTCTAAACGGCAAGCAATAAAAAATTGTATCTGTTGTAGCCACAGTCGCTACAAAGGCTCACCGCTTTTATAATAATTTTTTTTTTGTAGATGATGTCGATATTTGTGTGGCGCGCTTGTTACGTGATACGCTAATGATTTCCTCGGTATCAGAATTAGCTAACAGACCAAATACGGCTGAGAATTCTTTCTTCCGCCAACAGAGAAACTGACACAAACAATCGTATCGTTTTCTCTCCACATAAAATGTTATCGGATCCTTTCTGTGGCAGCACCATCATTACGCGCCTGCCTACTGATACAAAGAAAACTGAAATTTATTACGTACAACACGTGTGGCGAAAAAAGAAAGAACAAATAAGAACATTTTTGTGACTCACCATCAGAGTTCGTTACTATAAAGGGTGATCAAAAAGTTACCATTCGACAGCAGTACAGACCACAATCGGAAAAATCAGGCAAAATCGCCTTGAGCATTGAGGCAATCATCCCACCGACGCACCAGATTGAAGATATCCGTTTGATAAAACATCGTGTTCTGTCGCAAAATTCTTACCTGCAGCGACAGTGACCAGAGGCTTGCTGCATCCTCGTGAGGGAGCCTTGCGCCAATAGAGAACAAAAGTGATCTTCATTCAATCTATCCGGAGGAAAATATGTCCACAGTTTCTTGAAATTCCTTAAGATCTTCCAACGACGATACTTTCCTCTACACAACAGCATCAGCACCGAAAAATCTTTTAGTGCTGGTGGTCCTATCTGCTAAATTGTTTATGGGGTGATCAAAAAGTTTCCATTCCAACGTCGTACAGTCCAGAATCCGTATGGCAAACAGGCAAAATCACCGTGAGCATTGAGTTATTCGCCCTACCGGGTATCAAGTGGAAGATACCAGTTTGCTAAAACACCGTTTCCTACTGTGTCAAGAAATCCGTAACTGCCTGCTGCACATTCGCATCCGACAGGAATCGTCGAGAATTCAAGACCCCTTTTAAGAGACCGGATGCTCAATGTCTTTCACATCGGATCGAGTAGCTTCTGCGTTACGACATTCGCCATACGGGGGCGTCTTGTGTCGAATTGCGACCAGCACGAAACTTTTCGCACCGTTTCACAAGGGTGATTTCCGACAGACATGTTTTTCACTCTCCACTGGATATCTATCGGTGTTGGTCCTTCGGCATCCAAGAAAAGAATAACAGTACGTTGGTCCTGTTTGGACGCATTTGGTAATAACATCGCCATAGTTCATGTTTACCCATTGACCACACGTTCATCGAAAAGACACGAATGCCACACTAAGACCTTGCCTACACTTCGGTATCAGATACTTGTATCGGAGTCGCGCTACGTTGAATATACGCTGTAGCATCGCCCTAAAAAGGAAACTTGTTGAGGGTCCCTTACATTTCGGTTTTCGTGGTGCTTATACACTTAGAATTTAATACACCTTTAACAGACGTTATGATGGAGATGTGAACCACTGAACTTGTGATCGGGAAAAACTGGATAGTTTGGTCAACCTCCTTTGAGTTATCAGTTGTTTTCCTTAATCACACCGAGTGAATGGAAAAGATTTCAGACGAATTCTGCCGCCAGTTTTTTTCAGATCAGAAGTAGTCTGTTGTCTGTTATGACCTAGCTGTCGAATTGATGCATAACACTCAAACAAAAAGAAATGAAGTGAGTTTGTTTGCTCTCACCGGCCAAGAATCGAAGACATGACATCAGCTGATTCGTAATGTAGCTACGTTATGTACATGTACTGCTACCCATCGTTTTGATAAAATAGTTATGAGGGTGTATTTAAATGAGCGAGTGAATAGTTTTTGGATCAATACTACGCAGACAGGGTGTTCAAAAAGATCCGGCGACGCCCTCTCGTGTATGGTCCGAAAAGTCGGTGCTACGCAAACGAAAATCTAGCAAAGAGCGCAGTTCCAGCACATGAGTGTGTTCCACACTGAGGTGACAATAGTCATTGGATAGCGTTATGCATATATACAGATGATAACAGTATCACTGGCGGAGCTGTCACTTGTACTCACGTGTGTCATGTGTAAAGGTTCCCGGCGTGATTATGGCAATACGACGGGAATTACCAGACTTTGAACACTGAATGATAGTTGGAGCTAGACCCATGGGACATTCCATTTCGGAAACCGCAAGGGAATTCAATACTCCGAGGTTCACAGCGTCAAGAGTGTGCCGAGAATACCAAATTTCAGGTATCACCCCTCACTGGGGGCAACCACTGGCCGACGGCCTTCACTTAACGACCGAGAGCAGCGGCCTTTTCGTAGAGTTGTTAGTGCTACAGACAAGCAGCACTGCGTGAAATAACCGCAGAAATCAATGTCAAACGTAAGACGAATGTATCCGTTAGGACATTGTGGAGAAATTTAGCTGACGACCGACGCAATTGTTTATACTAACAGCACCTCTCCTGGGCTCGTGATCTTATCGGCTGGACCCAAGACGACTGGAGAACAGTGGCCTGATCAGATGAGTCCCGATTTCAGTGGATAAGAACTGATAATATGGCCATGGACCGAAGTTTTGAAAGCTGGTGGTGGCTCCACAATGGCGTGCGTTTTATTTACATGGAATGTACTGGGTCCTGTGGACCAACTGAACTGATCATTTAACTGAAATGGTTATATTCGGCTACTTAAAGACTATTTGCAGCCTTTCATTAACTTTATGGTCCTGAACAACGATGGAATTTTTATGATTGAGAATGTGCCACGTCACCGAGCCACAATTGTTTGTGATTGGTTTCAAGAACATTCTAGACAATTGAAGCAAATGATTTGGCTACCCGCCTGACATAAATCCCATCGAACATTTATGGGGCATACTGGGAGAGGTCATTTCGTGCACAAACTCCTGCACCGTCAACACTGGCGCACTTATGGATTGTTACAGATGCAGCGTGGCTAAATATTTCTGAAGGGACTTCTAACGAATTGTTGAGTCCATGCCACGTCGAGCTCGTGCACTACGCAGGCAAAAGGAGGTTCGACACTATATTAGGAGGCATCCCATGACACCTGTCATCTCAGTGTAAGTTGGCAGAATGTTCCACCTCTGAAAGGTGGATCTGACGTTCTGAGATATTTGGCCGCGTGGAATTAGCCGAGCGGTCTAGGGCGCTTCAGTCATGGACTGTGCGGCTGATCCCGGCGGAGGTTCGAGTCCTCCCTCGCGCATGGGCGTTTGTCCTTAAGATAATTTAGGTTAAGTAGTGTGTAATCTCAGGGACTGATGACCTTAGCAGTTAAGTCCCATAAGATTTCACACACATTTGAACTTTTTTTTCTGAGATATTTGTGGTGGATCAAAGCACGTGGGACTGGTGGTGTCCAATGGCTGTTTTGTGTACCATGGGGGATCAGATCCGTCGTTTGTTAATTTATTTGATCTAAATCTCTGAATTACTGTCGTTACTATTTCTTTGAATTCAAGCCACATGTGGTCTACACTTACCGGTACATTGTTAATTTGGAAGGAATGGAGATTCTGTCTCAGAAATGGGCAAAGCGAACTTTTGTCTGCTTTTTTTGAATTAATATATTTTTCGTACATTTTCGGTGGATTTCGGAGCTACGGTATTCAGTCTCGCCACGACAACCCTGTGTTCACTAATTCCTGTATCCATTTTGATGTATTAGTTCAGGATTATTTTGCTAAGAGGCGTTTTCACAACCGTTTACTATTCGAATGGGCTCATAAACTACTTGCTCGAAATAATTTTCAGAGAAGGCGTTTAGAACTATTTTGATTTATGTTTCTAACGTACCTCCACTTCTTCTACTGGCTATTTGCCATGAGTACGTCCATGTGATAATTTGCGCAATGGATATTTTAACGCTACTGAAGTCGCCCTGTCGCTTATACGTCCCCCAGCAGGAGTACGTTATTCTCATTAATTATGTAAATTGTCACGTGATAATCGACCCGTTTCTTAATCTTATCCTGTGCATACGACAAAATGTCAGGATAAGCCGACAAAATTCAGCCCCCTGTTTAATGAATAAGTTATTAAATGTACACAAGAGACAAGATTAATTGGTACAGGAAAATACTATCTACTACAGGATAAATGCCGTGATTTTAACACATTCATACATCATAGAAACAGTTTAAAGAATCTAAATAATAATTACAAATCTCGTGTTCTCCCTGCATTGTATTAATACTGGCCCTTAAACTGCCTGGCTCTGCCCTATAATTTACTCGCGATCTGTGATTAGATGCGGATTAACTGACATCCCCCGTTGTACTAAATAGCAAGAAGGAACTACTATCTCAATGAGCAGTGTAAAACCTCAGTGCAGAACGGAATGGAACACGTGATTCATCAATGTAAATTCACTTTCCTACACACCGGTGCATAAGCAAGATCATCGTAATGAACAGAAGCTGTAACCGCAGAACTTCTCACCTCAGCGAGATAATAGCAAAATTGTACTTCAGCAAAATTACAGCCGTAGACGTTCGTCGACTGCCGTTGACCTCCAAGACGACTCTCCTCCTCCACGACCCCGCAACGACTCTCCTTTTTTACTTCTCTCCTCTTTTCGCTGCTCAAAGTCTTTTCTCCCCCTTGAATTTTGGTGGCGAATCATCTATCCGGAAGGCGCTCGTTTCTGAACGCCGACCAATCGCAGTTTAGAATCAAGGTCGAAGTTCCTGGAAGTTCTTTCTACACTCCTGGAAATGGAAAAAAGAACACATTGACACCGGTGTGTCAGACCCACCATACTTGCTCCGGACACTGCGAGAGGGCTGTACAAGCAATGATCACACGCACGGCACAGCGGACACACCAGGAACCGCGGTGTTGGCCGTCGAATGGCGCTAGCTGCGCAGCATTTGTGCACCGCCGCCGTCAGTGTCAGCCAGTTTGCCGTGGCATACGGAGCTCCATCGCAGTCTTTAACACTGGTAGCATGCCGCGACAGCGTGGACGTGAACCGTATGTGCAGTTGACGGACTTTGAGCGAGGGCGTATAGTGGGCATGCGGGAGGCCGGGTGGACGTACCGCCGAATTGCTCAACACGTGGGGCGTGAGGTCTCCACAGTACATCGATGTTGTCGCCAGTGGTCGGCGGAAGGTGCACGTGCCCGTCGACCTGGGACCGGACCGCAGCGACGCACGGATGCACGCCAAGACCGTAGGATCCTACGCAGTGCCGTAGGGGACCGCACCGCCACTTCCCAGCAAATTAGGGACACTGTTGCTCCTGGGGTATCGGCGAGGACCATTCGCAACCGTCTCCATGAAGCTGGGCTACGGTCCCGCACACCGTTAGGCCGTCTTCCGCTCACGCCCCAACATCGTGCAGCCCGCCTCCAGTGGTGTCGCGACAGGCGTGAATGGAGGGACGAATGGAGACGTGTCGTCTTCAGCGATGAGAGTCGCTTCTGCCTTGGTGCCAATGATGGTCGTATGCGTGTTTGGCGCCGTGCAGGTGAGCGCCACAATCAGGACTGCATACGACCGAGGCACACAGGGCCAACACCCGGCATCATGGTGTGGGGAGCGATCTCCTACACTGGCCGTACACCACTGGTGATCGTCGAGGGGACACTGAATAGTGCACGGTACATCCAAACCGTCATCGAACCCATCGTTCTACCATTCCTAGACCGGCAAGGGAACTTGCTGTTCCAACAGGACAATGCACGTCCGCATGTATCCCGTGCCACCCAACGTGCTCTAGAAGGTGTAAGTCAACTACCCTGGCCAGCAAGATCTCCGGATCTGTCCCCCATTGAGCATGTTTGGGACTGGATGAAGCGTCGTCTCACGCGGTCTGCACGTCCAGCACGAACGCTGGTCCAACTGAGGCGCCAGGTGGAAATGGCATGGCAAGCCGTTCCACAGGACTACATCCAGCATCTCTACGATCGTCTCCATGGGAGAATAGCAGCCTGCATTGCTGCGAAAGGTGGATATACACTGTACTAGTGCCGACATTGTGCATGCTCTGTTGCCTGTGTCTATGTGCCTGTGGTTCTGTCAGTGTGATCATGTGATGTATCTGACCCCAGGAATGTGTCAATAAAGTTTCCCCTTCCTTGGACAATGAATTCACGGTGTTCTTATTTCAATTTCCAGGAGTGTATGTTCGTAGGAAAGTATGCGAATACCTGCTGTCATGCGTTTTTGGCTGACCAGGACGTTTTCTCACGCCTGCATGCCAGCCACGTGTTCCCGTTTTGCAGGTGGTCCAGCTCACAGGCGGGTCCCGGGATTAGCGTCAGAAGCAGCAGTGCCGTCCTATTGTGCGAAATAATGTGTGAGCTTCCTGTGTCCTTCCGTTCTGCCACGAGTTTCACAGCTCTGCTTGTTCCGCGATCACCCAACATGTAGACATTATACAACAAACTAAGTGTACTAGACGATGTCAGTCACATACATGTTTTTAATGAACGAACACAGACCCGTATTTTCTATCATTGGAGGAGCTTACTAATGTCGTAATGGATGTGAACGCGGTTTTTAAGTTGTAAAATAACGCCACCTTACATGTTTTGTTAGCCCGCCTGGTTGGCAGTGCGGTCTAACGCACGGCTTTCCGGGTGGGAAGGAGCGCCGGTCCCCAGCACGAACCACCTGGCGGATTAGTGTCGAGGTCCGGTGAGCCGGCGAGTCTGTGGATGATTTTTAGGCGGTTTTCCATCTGCCTGGGCGAATGCCGGCTGGTTCCCCTTATTCCGCCTCAGCTGCGCGAACAAGTTTTCCCCATACGCGTACACCACCATTACTCTCCGATGCAAACATAGGGGTTACACTCATCTGGTGGGGGGTCCACCGGGGTCGAACCACACAATAACCCTGGGTTTGGTGTGGGGCAGTGGAGGGGTGAAGTGGACTGTGGTAGTCGTCATGGGGTTGCGGACCGCTGAGGCTGTGGCGGGGACGGAGCCTCTCCGTCGTTTCTAGGTCCCCACTTAACATAACATAACATACATGTTTTATTTGCACCTCCGTATTTAAACATGAATTTTCGCCTTGGTAAATTGTAGTCACCATCAACTATAATTGTATGAGGTGCTTACATGTTCGAAACTAGACTCAGTTTTTCTTTGAACCTTTCAAAATTGTATCATTTGTGTTAGGAGGTTGGCGGAAGGATGCAGTTGTTATTTTATTCCGATTGCCAGGAATGACCCCTACCTATACTAACTCACAGGAACTATCTACTTCAATTTTGCTACAAGATAACCTACTTGGACAGTAACAAATATGCCACCACCAACTGTATTTAGCCTATCCTTTTTGAATGCCGTTACATACTCCGCAAAAATTTCGGCTGACTTGCCTTCAGCTTTAGCCAGCTTTCAGTGCCTATAAAGATTTGGGCATCAGTGTCTTCTACACACATCAAAAAAAGTTTTACATCACCCCAGTTCCCAGAACTCCTGGAGACCTGCCCAAAGATGTAAACAACCATGCATGAGCAGCGCCTAATAGATGGAGAGGGTCCAACAGCCGATCAGTTCCAGTTATTCCACCAGGAAGAAGGCACATGGCACGTTTTTTTGTGTAGCTCAACCATGTCTAGACCGTCAATACCGCGGTTCGATCGCGTTGTTTCTTTGTGCAAGGAAGGGCTCTCAACAAGGGGAGTGCCCTGACGTCTCGCAGTGAACCAAAACGATGTTGTTTGGACATGGAGGAGACACAGAGAGACAGGAACTGTCGATGGCATGTCTCGCTCAGGCCCCCCAAGGGCTACTACTCCAGTGGAAAACCGCTACCTACGGATTATAGCTCAGAGGAACCCTGACAGCAATGCCACCATGTTGAATAATGCTTTTCGTGCAGGCACAGGACGTCGTGTTAGGACTCAAACTGTGCACAATAGGCTACATAATATGCAACATCACTTCTCACATCCATGTCAAGGTCCATCTTTGCAACCACAACACCATGCAGCGTAGAACAGGTGGGCCCAACAACAAGCTGAATTGACCGCTCAGGACTGGCATCACGTTCTCTTCACTGATGAGTGTCGCATATGCCTTCAACCAGACAATCGTCGGAGACGTGTTTTGAGGTGACCCGGTCAGGCTGAACTCCTTAGACACACTGTCCAGCGAGTGCAGCAAGGTGGAGGTTCCCTGCTGTTTTGGGGTGGCATTATGTGGGACCGACATATGCAGCTGATGGGCATGGAAGGCGCCGTAACGGCTGTAGGATATGTGAATGCCATCCTCCGACAGATAGTGCAAGTAGTGGAACAAGGCAGGTGCAGCGGCACTTTCCATTGTTTCCCGATGTAACCAAGATGGCGGCGATGACGTCATCCAATATGGCGGCCAGGGGAGTTGGTAACAGCGCTTGATGTCATCCAAGATGGCGGCCATGACATCATCCAAGATGACGGATTTTGGCGGGAAGATAGATCAATTGGGCTACCTCCACTAACCTAACCCCCCTCACCTCTCCTCCCCAGAAAATGGTGATATGTTCAAATTCCATCACAACAGTGCAACACAGCACAGCTACCTATACTAACACAAGAAAATGGCGGGAAGATAGGTCAATTGGGCTTCCTCCACTAACCTAAGTCATCCAACTGCCACCTGTTCCTAGGGATTGGAGGGAAATTTGAATTTTGGCAGTGAAGAAAGGCCACTTGGGCTATCTCTACTAAACTAAGAAAATGGCAGGAAAGAAAGGGCACTTGGGCTACCTCCACTAACCTAAGTCAGCCAACTGCCACCTCTTCCTAGGACATTGTCTGAAGAGGAGTAGACCTGTGCTGGACATAAGTCCTTATTTTGCATGCACTATTTATTTAAGCAATTAGAGGCAATACCACCATCAAGTGTAGTCGCCATGTGGTCCAGAGTCCAACTGACCTAGTACACAGTACTACCACCAGAGGGCACTGTCGTCCATTCCAGTACATAATCCAAAATAGTGAGGGAATATGGAGGGAAACAGTGTCGTCGCCATGGTGTCAAGAATCCTACTGACCTAGTACACAGTACCACCACCAGATGGCTCTGTCATCCATTCCATCACGTAATCCAAGATGACAGTATGGGTTGGGGGAAAATGGCGGGAAACTGCGTGCCCACCATAAGGTCTGGAGTCCAAATGACCTAGTACACAGTACTGCCACCAGAGGGTGCTCACATCCCTCCTGTGATGTCATCCTAGATGGTGGTGGGGCGGGGGATGGCGGTAAAATGACTCAGCCTGTGCTGGGCTACTGGAGAGAGGAAGGAGTGTACTTTATTTATTTTTGAGGAACTTATTTAGCGACGGATTTCACATAGTTTATTTACTACCCTGATACAAAACACACGCTCTGACATGCTTGGAGTCACGCCACACAGCCTACAGACCTGCAAACTACTCGTAAATTACTGAAATAATGCATATATAAAGCTCTGCCAACAAGCTCACAGTGCTTAAACAGCCGGAAATAATGTAGTCTGCAGAGACTCATTGCACTTAGCAACACTTTCGAGCTCCTGTTAACATATCAGAAACTCCAAGGACGTGCATGCTTTGATGCCACCGCGATCTGCCGCTGGATGCAAGCCAGGGCAAGCCATCACTTGCTCGCTACAGCTGCCTACAGCAAGCAGATGAAAGTTGAGTCTATTTTCGAGTATAGGGTTACAGCTCTTTGAGTGTTATACTGATGTCACATAACTCCAATGCGCGATGGTCCCATACATGAGACGCCTCTGGACAGCACATGAGTTTACCATTGCTGACAGAATAGCACAGGGTGCATTGTTCCTAGCGATTCTAAAGGGACATGCGAACTGCGTATAGCTGTGTACGTATACCCAGCGTGGATGACACATTGCTGCAAGATGTTCATCCTGCTGTCCATATATATGTCTCAGAAACCTTAAATGTTCTCACCACTAAAAGCCTTCATCATGTCTGTGCATGCTTGTGAAAACACCGTTAATCATAAAAACGTTCTTTTGTTTGGAAAGTGAGCACTGTCTAAGCACAGATGGAGGAAATCAGAACAATTACACAAACAGAATTCGAAGAACTGCCTTACAGAAGAGAAAAATGATGCGAATATTCCGTATCATACAGCTACAGGCCTGGTGATGTCCTAATGTCACAGTGGCATTTGAGTGATGGCATCCCTGCCAGATATGGATGGTCTGCTTCAACTTGTCTTTGAATGCTTGCTTTTTCAGAACTTTCCATACACACCTTGCCTCCATCTTCTTCGAATCAGTTTGTAGATGTTCCTATGTCCTGACACAAAGGATGTCCTCTGAATGGATCGGGCATTATGATTGGCTCTTATCGAATTTATCCTCCGAATTACTGATGCCGCCAGTGTGGAAGCACTGTCTGCCTTTTCTTTCTTTCTGCAGACAAGACTTTCACTGGCAAAAAACTATTTTACACAGATCGCCATATTGCAATGACAATTAAACACTGCCAAGTGCCTCTACATATCGTGAAATATGGAGAGACTCTTACTCAATTACACTGCTCTTCCACTGAGGACAGGAGCTTGAATATTAGAGTGTGAATCTGATCTCCAACCCAGCAATATATAACTGTGTACCATGCCGATGTAGTAAACATACAACTCGTATCCTGCACCATACAAAATCGCCCCTTTTACATCATTCATACATATACTGCGAAGACAGACAGCACTGCATATACTTGTCACAGCACTAGATATTTTTCCTCAGCTGACAGTCACAAGTCATCCACTCCTGATGCGTGACCAGAGTGCCCTTAGCAGACCGAAGTCACTCTCAGAACTGTTCTACAAACTTGGGCTCATTTCCCCTTGGTACAAACGCGTTACTGGTTCTGAGCACTATGGGGCTTAACTTCTGAGGTCATCAGTCCCCTAGAACTTAGAACTACTTAAACCTAACTAACGTAAGGACATCACACACATCCACGCCCGAGGCAGGATTCGAACCTGCAACCGTAGAGGTCATGCGGTTCCAGACCGTAGCGCCTACAACCGCTAGGCCACCCCGGCCAGCTACTGTTTCTGATCTGGACCTGATTTCTTGCTTTTCTACACCCATCTCCAGATTCTGGGATTACAAGAACACATGTATTTTCGCATTTTTTGCCGTAATATTATGCCATTTTCTAGGTAGTTCTTGATATCAAGTCTATAGCAGTATCCTACCAATCGCTCGCACAACATACTTCCAAAGATATAGACTGGAAATTATTTCTCTACAAACGCGAAACTTTAGCGAGGTGGAGCATGACGTAAACCACTGAGTAACTAGAAACTTATTCCGTCTGCAAAGAGCTTTACGTGCGAACTCGAATAAAAATAGATAAAACTTAAATTTCCACTCACGAATACCGATGTCATATATGTAGCAGATTCCAAATCATCACTATAATTTACAAAGTCAAATAAGTTCTTTCTCATACCTAGAGAACCGGAAATGTGGCGTTCACCTGCTAGCTGCACACACCACAATCGATTCTCCCTCAGCTAAATAAAGGCACGAAATGTGCAGTAGCAGTCAACTGGACAATTTACATGGGAGGGAATAATGGTCCAGTGCAAACACACGTCCATACTGAATGTTCTCAAATTTCCACTTGATCACGAAAGCTATCCAACACATACCAAGTATTAGTTCGATATTCGGTCCTCTAGAGGACAACACGGCTAAATCAGCTACATTCCTACACTCCAACCTGCCTCTGCATTCGGACGTCTCCTACAGTTAACAGGAAACGTGAATCATTTCCGCCACAGGTCACCAGCACTGCATGCAAGCACACATAGATAGACTCGTCCTAGGAAAAAAAACTAGCCTCATATATATTTTAACCCTGTACTTACAACTAAATGTTACGATTGGAGTCTCAGTTGAATGAAATTCGACAATGAGCAAAGTATCGGAAATACACGCTGCTGTCGGCTGTGGCTCTGGAAATAGGAATATCGGTACCATTCTCATGACTTGACATACTCTTTCCTTTGGTATCACAGAACTACTCGCGAAATCCATACTTTCCTTACGACTGGACATAGTCATTTCATTTGAGCATGTTGGAACAGAAACACAGCTGACCGCCGTGGCTAAGCGATTCTAGGAGCTTCAGTCTGGAACCGCGCGACCGCTACGGTCGTAGGTTCGAATCCTGCCTCGCGCATGGATGTCTATGTTGACCTTAGGTTAGTTAGGTTTAAGTAGTTCTAAGTTCTAGGATACTGATGACCTCAGATGTTAAGTCCCATAGTGCTCCGAGCCATTTGAACCATTTTTTGAACAGAAACACATACTTTATAAGTCTGATGTTCAAGGCAAACCTATCATGAACCCCCTACTACTAAGTATAGTACTTCGTCAATAAGCAATTGCTGGTGATACAACATAATACTGACCTAAAATGAACGATGGGTGGACATGTCTCATAAGTTTTTCTTGCGAGTGCTACCACCATGTCTTAGAGAGACATAATCATCTTAAAAACCACTATATCATTAAAAAATCACAACCATATTACCATCACAAGCGGTCTTGGTTCTACAGGTGCACATAAGTATCCAAGGTAAAAGCTATACCGTCTTTATAAATCCACATATGGTATTACCTAGGAATGACGTGGTTTTTCCAGAGAAATACCGTGACACTGAATATAGATAGTGATCGCTGGAGTGTATATTATCACATCAGCAGTGCGATTACACGTCATCGATGGTGCACCCTCATAATAAAATTACCGAATTTTGAAAGTGATTCGGCTAAGGAGCGTGGTATGCAACTGGTATTTGCAATCTCCTCATGCCGCCATCGCTAGGTATTTCTCCAGTATTTGTAGCGCATTCTGTGTTGATGCAATGTCAGAGCATCGGTGATATATCCAGTGGGCTATAGGCAATGATTGATTGAGAAGGATCACAAACAGTAGATGGTCTGATGACTGAGGTCATAAGAAATGTACACTAGCTTTTCAGATCTCTAGTGCTACGCTATCCGCTAGAAATGCTGTCTAGGATTTGAAATCAAGTCCCCCATTCAAGCACATATCTGTGTTGGATCCCATGGAGAAGTCTTTTAAAGATTACAGCCACTAGTGAATCATATTTCTAGCACTCTGATATCTCGAAACGAGTCACCTTTCTCGAACCTATCTGCTACAGTAACATTCCAAAATGGTTTTAGGAAGCCCCTATGCATCCTGCAACTTCAGACCCTGCACTTCAATCCCTGCAGCTTTGCGCATGTGATCGTTCCATTATAAGTCGGAACTGAGAAGGCGTCAGAGGAAGCTATATCTACCACCTCCTGTAACCCGTGTAGAAGCAGGCGAAACTGAGTTACTGTGACAGAACTGTGTTTCACCATTTGCTGGAAACGAAACCTGCTCCTGCAACATGAGGTAGTATAAAAGTCAGTACGGGAACTGGAGGAAGGACGTGGATTTTCCTACTGCATTGTGGTGCTTTCCCAAACTACAAGCAGACACTATAGATCCACGTCCCTCAGGGCTCATTCACGTCTATCGCCCCAACATTCTATAATTGTTATTCTATTCCATGTACAAGAGAAAAATTACCAACTATAAAAGCTCCACATCGTCATCCAATACAGAACTTGATAAGATTTTTACTGCATCTCTCTCCTCCCATATATCAGAAACATATACCCCAAGCGTGCCAGCATCAAGCACTTGTGACGATCCTATTAAATATACAGGTGTTGATCCACTGCTCTGACCAGTTTAAAGTTTCATCACCTGTATTGCAGGAGGATAACTGTACCCCACAGATCAATCTGTAAGTCGAAAGAGACGCTCCCTGTGACCCTGTGTCATTGTTTGAAACATTGTTTTTTTTCTGCTGTAACACACTTTGTACACTGCCATACATTTTGCTTTTCCGCCAAGATTTCTAGGTCTGTGTCAGGTTCTAAACTGACATTAACACGTTCTGGTTCATTACCTCTCGCAGAAAACTAGACGTTGCATGATGTAAATCATTTTGTTACTCCGGCTACCATAACACGCCATACACACTGGATGATTATAAATAAAAGATAATTACAACATAAGTAAACTGGAAGAGTTTGGTGGTGTTTGGAGAGTTTCCAAACTGCTGTCCGACAGTGATTGACGAACTCTACATTAAAACTCATCTGTAACAGTGACAGAATAGTTGAGGGCTCTGCATTCTGTTTCGACTGATTCCTCACATTGCAGTCATGTACGCGATCGCTGTTTTGGTGCTGGTCTGCACATCAGTGTATCGTTGGACTGTAGGTAGAGAGAGGGATCACACCAGCAGCGGTGAACACATGTGCACGGTCGAGAGTGTGAGTTGGAGCCTATTTACATAGAGGTGTGATATCAGTAGAACACTCGAAGAACTAGCTGTAGAAATGACTTTCACATGCCATCGGCAGTGGCATGAGAGCAAATGGCTTGCGTCCAGCTGGCCCTGCAAAGTGCATGTGCGCTAGAGTCTGTGATAGTTGCGGTTGATTATAGTTCAAAAGCGTTTTTTCGTGCAATAAGTGTTTGTGGACTACATTATTTCCGGCTGTTTAAGCATTATGAGCGTGTTGGCAGAGCATTATATATGCATTATTTCGGTAATTTATGAGTAGTTTGCAGGTCTGCAAGCTGTGTGGTGTGACTCCAAGCATGTCAGAACGTGTGTTTTGTATCTGAGTAATAAATAAACTGTGTGAAATCCATCCCTAAATAAATTGCTCGAAAGTAAATAAAGTACACTGCTTCCTCTCTCCAGCAGTCCAGCATAGGCTGTGTCATTTTCCCATCATTTTTCCCCCCAGACCAGCATCTAGGATGATGTCACAGGAGGGACGACAGTGCCCTCTGGTGGCAGTACTGTGTAATAGGTCATTTGGACTCCAGAGCTGATGGTGGGCACACAGTTTCCCACCATTTACCCCACCCCAGACCGCCATCTTGGATTACGTCATGGAATGGACGACAGCGTCCTCTCATGGTAGTACTGTGTACTAGGTCAGTTGGACTCTGAACCCCATGGCGACCACACTGTTTCCCGCCATTTTCCCCCGCCATGTTGGACTATGTCACAGATTGGACAACAGCGCCCTCTGATGGCAGTACTGTGTACTATGTCTGTTGGACTCTTGACCCCATGGCGACCACACTTGATGATGATACTGCCTATAATTGCTTAAATAAATAGTGCATGCAAAATAAAAACCTATGTACAACATAGGTCGAGTCCTCTTCCCATCATTTCCTAGGAAGAGGTGGCAGTTGAATGACTTAGGTTAATGGAGGAAGCCCACCATTTTCTTAGGTTAGTAGAGATAGCCCAAGTGTCCTCTCTCTACCGCCAAGATTCTAATTTCTCTCCAATCCCTAGGAAGAGGTGGTGGCCAGATGACTTAGGGTAGTGGAGGTAGCCCAATCGACCTATCTTCCCACCATTTTCTTAGGTTAGTAGAGGTAGCTGTGCTGTGTTGCACTGTCATGATGGAATTTGAACTTACCGCCATTTTCTGTGGGAGGAGAGAGGAGGGGTGTTAGGTGAGTGGAGGTAGCCCAATTGATCTATCTTCCGCCAAAATCCGCCATCTTGGATGATATCATTGCCGCCATCTTGGATGACATCAAGCACTGTTGTCAAGTCTACAGGCCGCCATATTGGATGACGTGATCGCCGCCATCTTGGATACATCTGGCAACAATGGAAGGTGTTGTTGCACCCACCTTGTTCCACTACTAGTGCAACCATACATGCACGACAATTCGCGCCCCCATCGTGCACATCTTGTGAATGACTTCTTTCAGGATAATGACTTTGCTGGACTAGAATGGCCAGGATGTTGTCCAGACATGAACGCTATCGAACATGACAGGAATAGATCGAAAAGGGCTTTTTATGGATGACGTGACCCACCAACCACTCTGAGGCATCAACATTGAATCGCTGTCGAGGAGTGGGACAATCTGGTCCAACAGTGCCTTGATGAACTTGTGGATAATACGCCATGACGATTCCAGGCATGCATCAATGCAAGAGGACATACTACGGGGTATTAGAGGTACTGGTGCGTACAACAATCTGGACCACCACCTCCGAAGGTCTCGCTGTATGGTGGTACAACATGCAACGTGCAAGCAAAAGGGCAGAAATGATGTTTATGTTGATCTCTATTCCAATTTTCTGTACAGGTTCCAGAATTTGTGGAACCAAGGTGATGCAAAACTTTTCTCAATGTGTGTATTAGCACTCCGAGCTCAAGTGCTGTCCCAACACAGCCACAATAAGTTACAGCTGTTATACTGATGTTGCCTATATCTATGTTCTTATTGTGTTCGCCCAGCACACTTACAGACTAATGGCCCTTCTGTGCTTTTCCAAGGCCCTCTAACATATAAAACTGCCCAGTTCACGCCACACTACCCCCGCTGTTGGTGTAGCCCTTAGTGTTAGGTGAATGGGGTGGGGAAAGGGATACAGGTTCGTCAATGTGGAACGATGTGCTGAGGGGAGGGGTGAGGGAAGAGTAGTGGCAAGATCCATACCATAATATTTACCATTCGGATATGTTAAGTCCTGCATTTTGTGCTAATGTTCACACACATGTATACATACATACACACTCACACACACACAGATATATATATATATATATATATATATATATATATATATACTCCTGGAAATGGAAAAAAGAACACATTGACACCGGTGTGTCAGACCCACCATACTTGCTCCGGACACTGCGAGAGGGCTGTACAAGCAATGATCACACACACGGCACAGCGGACACACCAGGAACCGCGGTGTTGGCCGTCGAATGGCGCTAGCTGCGCAGCATTTGTGCACCGCCGCTGTCAGTGTCAGCCAGTTTGCCGTGGCATACGGAGCTCCATCGCAGTCTTTAACACTGGTAGCATGCCGCGACAGCATGGACGTGAACTGTATGTGCAGTTGACGGACTTTGAGCGAGGGCATATAGTGGGCATGCGGGAGGCCGGGTGGACGTACCGCAGAATTGCTCAGCACGTTGGGCATGAGGTCTCCACAGTACATCGATGTTGTCGCCAGTGGTCGGCGGAAGGTGCACGTGCCCGTCGACCTGGGACCGGACCGCAGCGACGCACGGATGCAGGCCAAGACCGTAGGATCCTACGCAGTGCCGTAGGGGACCGCACCGCCACTTCCCAGCAAATTAGGGACACTGTTGCTCCTAGGGTATCGGCGAGGACCATTCGCAACCGTCTCCATGAAGCTGGGCTATGGTCCCGCACACCGTTAGGCCGTCTTCCGCTCACGCCCCAACATCGTGCAGCCCGCCTCCAGTGGTGTCGCGACAGGCGTGACTGGAGGGACGAATGGAGACGTGTCGTCTTCAGCGATGAGAGTCGCTTCTGCCTTGGTGCCAATGATGGTCGTATGCGTGTTTGGCGCCGTGCAGGTGAGCGCCACAATCAGGACTGCATACGACCGAGGCACACAGGGCCAACACCCGGCATCATGGTGTGGGGAGCGATCTCCTACACTGGCCGTACACCACTGGTGATCGTCGAGGGGACACTGAATAGTGCACGGTACATCCAAACCGTCATCGAACCCATCGTTCTACCATTCCTAGACTGGCAAGGGAACTTGCTGTTCCAACAGGACAATGCACGTCCGCATGTATCCCGTGCCACCCAACGTGCTCTAGAAGGTGTAAGTCAACTAACCTGGCCAGCAAGATCTCCGGATCTGTCCCCCATTGAGCATGTTTGGGACTGGATGAAGCGTCGTCTCACGCGGTCTGCACGTCCAGCACGAACGCTGGTCCAACTGAGGCGCCAGGTGGAAATGGCATGGCAAGCCGTTCCACAGGACTACATACAGCATCTCTACGATCATCTCCATGGGAGAATAGCAGCCTGCATTGCTGCGAAAGGTGGATATACACTGTACTAGTGCCGACATTGTGCATGCTCTGTTGCCTGTGTCTATGTGCCTGTGGTTCTGTCAGTGTGATCATGTGATGTATCTGACCCCAGGAATGTGTCAATAAAGTTTCCCCTTCCTGGGACAATGAATTCACGGTGTTCTTATTTCAATTTCCAGGAGTGTATTTAATCATGTATATTACTGTTGTTCCATACAGTAAACTTTATATATGAGCCATAACTCCACATTATTAATTCAGCAAGACAGACATGCATAAACAACCAACTCTTGTCTGTTTGTCTCTGCTGGGAACTGGTCTTGTATGGTTCTCCCATGCATACCTGTTTTTTGATAATGTTATTGTTTTTTTTTTTTTTGTGGTTTTAGGGCGCAAAACTTCTATGGTCATTAGCGCCGATAATGTTATTGTGTATAAACGTTAATGGTTAAGGTGACTCACCTGGAAAATTAAAGAAGTGATGGATAAAATGGGGATGTGTGATTATTACCTAACGTCAAATCATGACTTTTGTGTTGGTGTTTGTCTGTATACGTTATGGGACTATCAAGAAAGTTGCAGCATCACTATGCATTCCAGTCTGTTCGTCTCTCTGGTGGACTGTTCAAGTATGTTAAACGCAATGTGATTGTGCAAAAAGTCTATGCTTACTTCTCGACACAACAGTTTTGAATTTTATTGCAGACATACCACACATTCCCTAGTGGCAGAAAAGTTTCCTACACAACTAATACATCACAGACAAAATGCAAGCAACAATTCTTTTTAAGCAGCAACGACAGACGGCACACACAGGAAGCAAGTCACTTGGTTCCTACATCTCAACCTGAGACTATGTTCTTTGCTATTGCGGCTCCATAAACAACGTACGTACCCACAACAATATAAATGTATTCCCTTGTGCACATAACTTGTCTCCTGATATCATACCACTGCTCATCATCTATTGCTTAACTAAAGTTTTGGGGGTTACATTAATTGGGCAAGACTAGAACCACATTGGGCATTGATCAGTTTCCTATAGATGGAAACTGCTGTAGTATAAATAGTTAACAGTCAAGTACAAGGTGCAACTTGAATCGATGGTTTCTTTTTTCTGAAACCATGACCAGATTAACGCTTTCTTTCTGTTTTCAGCTCCAAATCTTTCTTTCCACACAGCAGCGAAAATACACAACATGAAAGACATGATGAGCAGTATAGCACGATGACTACGAATCATTGGAAACAGTATCAATCGTAAAATATCCAGAAGTAAGCATCTGCTGCGGCCAAAAGTGCTATGCCTACACACAGCAAATAGTAGGAAAAGCAGATGCCATGCTGAGGTGGATCTTATGTATGTTTTTGTTTTTTGTATTTCCAGCAGACATACCATTAATGGAATGGTGGAAATCAATGTTACGCATTCGCTCTCATTGATTCTTTGTTCTATAGTCCCTCTGTTAATACATATCGATAAGGTGAATCTCACACTAGATTAATTGGAAGCCAGCATCTTTGACGCGTTGTGGTGATAAAACAGCAACTTTGCCTCACCCTTCCACTTAATGTAAACGGTGCTCTAATTATACCATTTCGCCCAATTTCTGCATATGTATAAGAAGAAATTGAAATGTTACTGTTGTAGCTTACATCATATACAGGGGCGTAACGCTAGCTAAAATGAAATTTTACGAAACCCTATGTTTTAAATACAAAGTACTTACCGTTACTGGTGTGTCAGTTTTGAGGATCAAGAGTGATTAGAAATGTGTAAGTATAATACTGAATAGGATTATGCTACAAAATAAGTGGGAGGAGACTTTAATAGAGATATTCCATGAAGATACACAGTGTAGGTCATGCACTTGTTTATAAAATAAGTTTTGGATGCTTTAGGTAATGAAAGATATGTTAAATCAGCGAGGGAAAGCCGAAATAACGTGTCTGACAGAGACACATGAGAGTGTCTGCGTGCAGTGCACTACCACAGTCACACTAGCTACCCATCATTACTCGTTTAAAATATAACACAGACAACATAGACAACCTTACTGTATATGTCTTGCTATGGAGAAAATGTGTCAGGATGATGGGAAATTAATATCTCATTTCTGAAACTATCCCCAACGAGTAAGAGATCAGGTATATTAGAAAATCCTAAGTGTGTGTTTTTCTTAAGACTAATGGCTGTGGCTTGCCCTGCAGCAGCGAGCTGTGGGCTGTATGATGAGTCATGGCAGAGGCGGTCATGTGTGTGATGGTGGGGTAGGGCAAGGCAAGAGCATGCACCTGCACCAGCACCGACACAGGCACACACACACACACACACACACACACACTGGTTTGCCAGTTGCAAGGAGCACAGCACAGCATGTTGGAGGTGTCCAGATATTTTTAATCACACAAGGAGGGGTGCAAGTTTGACCATGTGCTTGGCTCGAATATGTTTTGTAATTAGATGTGGCTTTTATTACATCATTCTCTCAAGAGTATCTGACTTGTGGTTTAGAGCCCACGTTGTCTTGTGTCTGTCACTCCAACTGCCGGCATGGAGAGGACAGAGGTTCATTTTTCCAGGCAGGAGCCGCCAGCGTACACGTGAGTAAATGTTCAGCGCTCAGTCCCCTCCTTCACTCTCATCGTGCTATCAGAGGCTATGGTTGCTGGGCTGCATCTTTAGATGTGATTAAATTGCATGAGCGACTGGACAGGACATGCAGCTGTGGCGGGGTGGAAATAATGATTATATGCTAAGCATGCACTGAGTCATGTAGAGACCGGGCACAGTGATGGGGTGGTCGGTGGGTATGAAATCCAACATTTTTATGTGGTTTTACATAAAGGTGTAACTGACTGTCCTCGCCCTCTTCCTAGCCCAGTGATGTGGACGAAAATGTACACTGTGATAAAAAAAATGTCATGGGATACCTTTTAATGTCGCGTCACGCCTTCTTTTGCCCAACGTCCTGCAGCAACTCGATGTGGCATGGACTCAACAAGTTGTAGGAAGATCCCTGCAGAAATATGAGCAATGCTGCCTCTGTAGCCATCCATAATTGCAGAAGTGTTGCCAGTGCACGATTTTGTGCACGAACTGGCCTCTCGATCACGTCCTTGCAATGTTCGATGGGATTCATGTCAGGCGATCTGGGTATACAAATCATTCGCTCGAATTGTCCACAGTCGTGAACACTTGTGGTCCGGAGACATGACGTACTGTCATCCAGAACACGAAGTTAACGAATGCCTACAGATGGTCTCCAAGTAGCTGACCATAACTGACGACTTACTCCAATCCATTACGAAGCCACCAACAACTTGCACAGTGCCTTCCATGGCTTTGTGAGGTCTGCATCACATTTGAATCCTACTGTCAGCTCTTACGAACTGAAATAGGGACTCATCTGATCAGGCCACGGTTTTCCAGTCGTTTAGGATCCAACCGATATAATCATGAGCCCAGTAGAGCCGTTGCAGGTGACGTCGTGTTATAAGCAAAGACATTCGAGTCACTTGTCTGCTGTCATAGCCATCAATACAAATTTCGCTGCAGTTTCATAACGGTTACGTTCATCGTACGTCCCACATTGATTTCTGCGGCTATTTCACGCATTGCTGCTTTTCTGTAACATCAACAACTCTACGAAAACGCCGCTGCTCTCGGTCGTTAAGTGAAGGCCGTCGGCCAGTGCGTTGCCCCCGGTGAGATGTAATGCCTGAAATTTGGTGTTCTCGGCTCACTCTTGACACTGTGGATCTTGGAATATTGAATTTCCTAACGGTTTCCGGAATGGAAATCCCATGGGCCTAGCTCCAACTATCATTCCGCGTTCAAAGTCTGGTAATTCCCGTCGTACTGCCATAATCACGTCGGAAATCTTTTCACATGAATCACATGAGTACAAATGACAACTTTCCCCCTTCCCAGTTCCAGTGACAAATCGTTTGCAAAACTATTCCTGGTAAGCCTCAGTGAGAGCTCGAATCTCTCTAATTTTAATCTCGTAGCCTTTTTGCGAGATATACGTTGGAGAAATCCTTATATTTGTTGAATCTTCTACGAACGTACGCTCTTGGAACTTTAACTTCTGCATCATGCAGAATGCCTCTCTTGCAATGTCTGTCTCTGGGGTCGATCAGCTCTATGACGATTTCGAGCTTACTATACGAATCTTTAACGAAACGGGCTGCCCTTCTTTGGATTTCCTCTATTTCCTCTGTCAATCCTCTCTGATATGTTTCCCATGCAGATGAGTAATATTCTAGTATCGGACGGACGAGTGTTTTGTAAGCTACCTCCTTTGTTGGTGCCGTAACTCTGCACTACGATCTACATAACGTGCCAAGCTACTGTAGTTTACTCGGGAATACTGGATTTGATGTCCGTGAGAGTGCCCTCGTAACAAGCAGTTTACAATCTGGGTCAATAGCAGTGAACAAGCTACTACTGCTGCCCTCTACCATTCTTGGTAGTGCAGTATTACGTAAGTGGCCGCACCGGGACAATGGCCTTGAGAGACTGCTGAGTACACGCGTCAGCACGTTCCATGCTGCTGGGACGGAGAAAATTATTCAATTGTAACACTTAGGTAGAATAAATGTATGCCCTGGTAATGCTATTTCAGTACCACACAGAGCGCCAACTGGTGTTCACCAACATATTCCACGCGTCGCCATCCAGCAATCGTTAGTGTCTCCACTCAGGCCCTTACAAATTTTAGAATTGTTCACGTTGGCTGCCGCCGCCGTAGTGGGCCCATGTCTGCAGCATCGTCGTCGTCACCGACCTGATTTCCAGCCTGGCGTAGTGATGGGGTAGTGATATTTATGAGTAGCCATGCTGGCGGAACGTTAAATTATAACAGGTGTGTGACAGAAATGTATCTCAGTATCTGCATCGTTGTTCTGGGATGTCTCTTTTGTTAGGTTTTTATAATTGTTAATGGGACAACTACGCCGCTTTCGATTCCACTGAGTTCTAGCCTGGAGGAAACACTGAGAATTTTATCAGCTGCAGTAGCCAGTTGACGGGAGTGCAGTGCAAAGCAACCCGTGAGCACTAAGAATCTGGTTAAAACAATGAATGCACGTAGCTCAGGTTTAGAGCAGAAAAGGAGGACAGAGAAGGGGGAAATAGAGAAGGAAGAGAAAAAAATGGGATGCTTGTTGGGAGGAAAACGCTAGCTGTGTCAGTCCAACAGTAAAGCCAGCTGTCATTATGAAGAAACAGTAAGTAGGTTGAAAAGTGCTCGTTTGAGACTAGAAAATATGAACAGGCGTTAGGAATCAAAAGTTATGGAAATTCCTGAAAGTTTGCTCGTTACACAAAGTAGTCGGAGAGTAATGTAAAACTATCAGCTCCAATATCGTGTGAAAATGTAGAGTTTGAAGTATCCGTGGTGGTGGACAAAGTAAGTTTGGGCTGTTCAGAAGTAAATGAGTGTGTGAGCAGCAACATGGATATTTAGGTGCAGTAGTATCTATGTCACTGGGTCATAATAGTTGTTCATGGAGCCTGGGCCAGAGGTACACGGAAGTAGACCCTACATGTGTCGTACAGAGTGGAACTGCAGACAGTGATTTTAAGGTAGATACTACGGAGGATGCACAGGAAGCTATTGATAATGTTAGTTGAGTAGCAAATGTTGGGTTAATGAAGTAGTTCAGACATATTTATTTCCGAAGAATGCAGATTTGTTGATACATGGTGTGGCACCACTTTCTGCAAACGAGGGAGAGAAGAAGACAAGAAGGATGAAAAATGCTCGTAAGGCTAAAGATCGATCCGACAAGACTGACTCCTTTCAGGAATGTGTGCCTGAGGATAAGGGTAAATTTGACAATACAGTGTTTTAGGAAATGAGGCGAGCGGGTTACAGGAAGAAAATTATAGAAAATCGTATTTGGCACGGTAGACAGTGAATATTTACAAAATCTAAATAATGAAATAGAGCAAATATGGCTAATAGCGGATACCACCAAAATTAAAGTAAAATGGCATATTACACAGCTATCAAACGTGGAATAGAATGTGTTAAATAATACGAGAATGATAAGAGAACTGATTACCGAATTGGTACAGTGTACCGGAAGTACTATGCGGATAATAAATAACAACATAGAAAGAATTCAGACTCAGCTAAGAACTATAGACGAGAGAATGACTGTAGCCAGGTTATTGCGAGCATTGGCAGATAGCTTGAATGATGCCAAACTGGACGTAGCAACCCCGCAAGAAGCGGTTTACCAAGCAGTACACAGCCAACTGAGTTCTGCACTGCTACCTCCACAACAGTTGATAGCAAAATTACGCCAGACAAAAGCAGAATTTCCCGCCGAACTGCAACATGTAATGAACTTAAATGAGAACATCCTAGCACTATTCTACCACTTAGCATGCGTTAAAGACAGTTCAGATAGAGCAAAACTGCATGTATCCATTCAGTTTCCGATAGTGGTCACGAACGCACGATACCATTGTTTTATCGTTCACTCGTATCTAATAAAGTGGGAAACTATACGCAAGTGGGTACAGATACAAACGCAGAAGTACTATTAATATCAGAACAGAGGGAGGCGAACGTCCTCACGTCACTAACGTGACAGTTTGTTCAATCAGAGTAATACAGACTAACACACGGGTATGTGAGGTAGAGTTGTTCTTAGGAAAAGCAGAAGTAGCTCAATGCCGCAGAGAAGTGTTGGCCCCGCGACCATATTTCCAGAGAGTGGGAGCACACTGGATTTATTCACTTTTCTCACCGGAAGTTGTGATCGTAAACCGTTACAAAAAAGGAAACCCCACATACGTAATCAAAGTAGGACTACGAAACGGTTATATGCTGATAAACTTGTGGTACAGCAGGAGTACAATTTCGCCTTCCAGCTACCGTCACCGGTACGACCACAATCAAGTTATCACAACCTACGTCGTATTGGTCGAAAAAACAGTTGGAAGTGTCAGCAGCACAAGACCTAACGTGCCTTAACAACTTCCTACACCCTGACCTGTGACACTCATTGGACGATCTGATAGCATCATAAAAATGGCGAATTAACATAGAACATTTGTTCCATTATATTCAACAACATACATATATAAAACGGTATAATACCATGACTTTAAGCATTACCACTACAGTTCTTCCATGATTCTACTAACGGTATATGTACTCTACTTTCGCTTGGGACATGGAGCCACTCATCCCCTTTGATCACCGATACATCCGATACCTCTCGAGTGGCTAAACAGTTATAAAAATGAACGAAGAAATTAAAATAAAATAATATTATGAACTAGTATTGGTGCATACAGTATCAGTCAAAAGTTTTCGCTCACCTATTACAACAATGGGTTTGTGGTTAAAACAGGGATTTCGTTTTGAATATTACATTGTATCCCCGTTCTGATAATTAAACAAGTGTAAACATATAAAGAATAAGCGCCTTTGTTGTGTATTTGACTGGCTGTTCGCGTAGAGAACCGCTGATGAGTATTCACAACACCATTGTGCTACCTTTACTTAAGACGATTCCATTCGAATAGGCCTCATTCATTCAGCTCTCTGTATAGCAATCAGTTGTCATTAGTTTACAGGATACTGTGTGCATCTAGCAGTGTGCTTGTATACCTGATGAGGCTCATAACACATTACCTCCTAAAGGGACGGAAGCAGGAGATTTGAACTGAAAACGTGCTGTAATTGTAGCTCTGCTTTAGAAAGGCTGTTGTAGTAGAATAATAGCAACAGAAGTTGGTGTAGTCAAATCTACAATTGTGTATGTATTGCAGCGGATCGAGCAAACTTGTACCAATGCAAAAGTTTTGCGGTCTGGAAGACCCTGAGTAACATCACACAGGGAAGATCACTTCGTATGTGTACAGAGTAAACTTCAGAGGACTCGTACTGCACCTGAAATGCTCAAAGTAGTAAATAGTATGCGAACAGGTCCAATCTCTGTCTCAACAGTGCAACACCGTCTTCGTGAAGGAGGTTTAAGGGGCTGCATAGCGTCCAAAAAAACTTGATTACTTAAACAAAATAAGGTGAAAAGGTTGCAGTGGGTGCAGAAACATAAAAAGTGGAGCGTGCAGCAATGGTCCAAGGTGTTATTCACTGACGAATGTAAGTCTGAAGTATTTGGAATCTATCATCGAATGTTTATTCGTCGACTTCGTGGAGACGTATGAAGAGTCAGAGTGTGACGCGAAAGGTGAAGCACGGTGGAGGATCGGAATTGGTGTGGGATATTTTGCGGGTGATAAAGTCAGTGATGTAGTGAGAATTAAAGGAACGTTAAAGAAGGAAGACTGTCACAGGATATTAATGAACAATTCAGCTCCTTCTGGCAAGAGACTTGCTGGTCGTGGGTATGTTCTGCAGCAGGACAATGATTCCAAACATGCTTCTAAAGCGAGCAGGGAATATGTCAATAGAAAAGAGAAATGCGGGGAACTGAAAAATATGGTTTGGCCAACTCAGTCACCGGACTTAAATCCCATTAATCTCTTATGGGATAAACTTGACAGGGATGTCAGAAAAGAGAGGCCATCTAATGTTGAACATCTGTGGAATAATTTACACATAAGTTGGACTACAAAATCACTACAAAATCTTATCAAGAGTGTGTGTAGCTGTTCTGACGGCAAATGGTTGATACCTTGAAGAGGTTAATATCTGCACCCTATTGTACTGTATTCAATGACAGAGAGAGAAAATACTTATATATAGTTTGTACGATACGTCTGTACATGAAAATAAAGTATGTAGTATCGGAGATCGAAAACTTTTGACCAGTAGTGTAGAGATTCAACAGAGACAATATAGAATCAAGAAACAAAACAAAGACTTTGTGAATAAGTTTCCACAAAAATTTGAATAACAGGAAATTGTGTAGCGTTTAATTATCCATGAACATATATGTCATGAGATTGTTCCACAGACAAACTGTAGGGCGAATCTTTCTCTCTCTCTCACTCTCTCTCTCTCTCTCTCTCTCTCTCTCTCTCTCTCGAAGGAGTGTTGTATGTTGCATCACAGAATGATATCATATTCAAAGTTCTCTTAGCTTACTCTAGCCACAACTAACACAAGTCAAACAAGGCCAGCGGACCATATAGCAGTCAGAATGACAAACAAGTGGACAACCGATACTCCAAATAATATGGCACACCCAAGAAGCGATTCCTTCACCGCACTCGAATGAGAATTCAGATTTTTTAATTCAGCAACGTGACATTACTGAGGAGGGATCATAACATCATTCTGACAGCACAGCGCGATGTCGCAACTACAAGTAGATGTTCCATAAGAACACCTATCAGCTCGCTGACATGATGGGAAAACACCAAGCTGAAGCCCTTGAAAGCCACTGTAGTGCCACTGAGGTGCGGCGCAGAATGCTGATGAGCCCAAAATACGACGACACTTGGGGTCATTCTCGGCAAGACAGCGTCTATGTATCAGATGGACAGTAATAAATACTCAGGTTTCCAAGCCCACATCCAATTCAGTTCAGCATGGAGCCCCTGTGATGTGCTGCCTACTGTTCGCCAGATGACTTCTACCTTCGAGATTACTTCCTGCCTCGTTTGCCAAAACTGGTCGCTGCGAGCTACCAACATATCATTCGCTGATGTGAAGTCTTGGAAACTTCTACATCCCGCTTGTTGGGAGCCAAACTGATTGTATTTGGCGCATCGTCAAATTGTCGCTGTATTAAGGAGGAGCGCTAACGTCTGCTGCCCCCTACTTGCATCAGTGACCACACAACGGCGTTCATTGCCTAGGTCTGGTGGAGAAGTCGTGCTACAACTCTGCACTGTCATTATATCATGTGCAGAGCTGTTGGAGTTTCCTCGGGCATATCCCTCCGATGTCCATGAGAGTGCCCTAGCAACAGACCTCTACGATCTGGTGGTCGACGTCACTGTGCGAACTATGCCTGCCGTCCGCTACCATGCGTGGCTTGGTGGTGAGCAAGCGCAACAGAGACAATGGCCACGAGAGACTGCTGAGCAATCACATCAGCGTACTACACTCTATGTGCTGTGTCCGCAGCCCTCCACGTAGCTGCTGCAGAGAAGATGATACAGTTGTAACACTTAACTCGATTAAATGTACGTCTTGCTAATGTTACTTCGTTAGCGCACAGAGTGCCACCATGGAGGTTTAGCCATTCTGAAACCTTAAGGGTCTCAGTTCAGGCCCATACAGCATCACTACTTCGAAACTTCCTGAAGGCTGGTCACTACTCGGAGGAGCGGATCGCCACTGAGGACGCAGCCAGCATGACAAAACGCTGTGTTTGCTGGCTGCAACCCACGCCCTGGTTCCCGCATAGTGTCGTTACAGAACTGATAATCCAGTGAAAAGTTGATACATCTGCTTTCAGTAGTGTAATTTATTTTTGCTTTAGGGGCTTGTAGATTTTGTTACCTTTGTGTAGAGTGAGAACGTTGCGGAGCAGATTTTAGTGTTTCTTTATTCTTCTCGTTCTGATTTGTTCGCATCCCAACTTCATTAGCACAACAGTCAGTTATTTCATCTGTGTCTGAGGTATGATCGTTATTTCTCAATTAGTCCTGACTGCACTATTCGTATTCTTTAAAGATTTTGTGCAGATATGGTTAGGGACTATGTTGTGTGCAGACACAAGAAGAATTTGCCACGGTCCGTCAACGGCTGGAAGGTACATTGGCCACAGTCGACAGGTTTCGGGCTACTGATCAAAACTGCAACGACATCAGGGCACCAGTGACTAAACCTGTGACATAGTTGATACTGCTAGAATCCCCTGGTAACACTGTTGTTGCATCACCTTCTGATAAGCGACGTCTGACCTGTTTTGTTCACTCGAGGGAAAATGCCAGACTGCGGCGGGTTCTCTCATCGCTGGGTGGAGGGGGAATGTAGGAACTGGCTGTGTGGTTGACTCCTTGCGCCTCAGCAACAATTACGCTGTGCTACCCAGAGTTGATATCTGAGCTAGCACAGGGAGCCTCTCCTGTTAGGTCCGTGGCCAGTTTTGGTGCCCCATCTAGAGAGGTGCAGAGATCTGGTACGTTAGTCGTTGGGAGTAGACTGACTGTTGGCTGGCAGATTGACAAATCACGGACAGTGATAACATGCAGGTAAGCTGACTAGTGCCGAGAAGTCGCCACTGCAAAGGGCAGCGCATTGAAGACCGGTAATGAAGCAGTGGATGGGCCCTTGTTAGGCAGGAAGTCGATGAGACGACTGTGAGCTTTCTGAAAATTTCCGTGGGACAGGTCACTGATGTCCATACTCTGTTATAAAACATATTTGTGAAGGCACGAGGCTTTTAGCGAGTTTATGGCCGTTCTTTGGAAACTTCGAAGTGGACGCTATATGGGAGATAACAATCTTTTTATGGAGGGCTGTGGTTCCATCCTGGTCATGTTGTTAGCAAAGACACGACGTAAACGCGTGGGGAAGAGGCCACACAGCTGAATCTTCTTTTCCATTTTCTCCCAATTAACTTGATTCTGATTGGTCAAATCTGTGTATCCAGAGGAAGAGGCATCTCCCATCTTCGAATGCGGTGCTCCAGCTCGTGACTGGCTTGTGCTAAAGTGGGAGTAGTCTAAGATGTAAATGGGCTTTGCTACCAAGCTGGTGAGGAAAGCAGAGAGAAAGAGAAGTGATCTCTCTTGTACTGGCACTTCACTAGTAAAGAACTGCAGGTCTCTACCTAAATTGTGAGACTTGTGTCCTTTGCTAGTGTGCCGCTTAGAGCCTGTGCAAGTCACCTTCTGAACCTTCAGAGGTGCTGCTTCTAGCATCACACACACAACGAGTAATGGTTGGGTGTACTGAATTGTCTTGAGTCGGCCACCAAAACATTTCACATATTCCGTCATGTAAAGTCGTGAGACGGAGTCAAATTGGTTTGGCAGACCAGTAAATGGGTCCACCTGCACAATGAAATCCACCAGGGTTTCAGAGGCTCATATGGAAGTGCCTACATACCGAATATGCCGAATGCGCGACCGCATACTTGCATTTTTCAGGTGCGTGCCATTAATAACAGATTGCTGCCGTCCATGACTCCAGTCTCCAAATGCATCGTGGTATGCAGCCCTAACCAGCAGAAGGGTAAAGTATTCGCTGCTAAGGCGTAGGGCTCCAATAGACATTTCTCAGCACCCTGTTCTTTCGAACCATATTTTTCATTTGGAATAGTAGAGTATAGATGCTTGATGGTGGCGTAGGTTTTGTGCCATACCCTGGATTCACGTGTATGAAGTCAGATAAGGCGATTAGTGTTCTGGTTTGTGTCGTGTGTCAATACCCAGCTGATCACTATGTCCGCCATAGACCCCATATTAGTGAAAGCATTTGTCAAATGAAAATGTTTGTGTGACGTTGCTTTAGCCATTTTTTTTTGTCTTGTGATGTTAAGAATGAATAAATCTATTGTTATTTAGATCACAATTCCTCCCTGTGTTCTCATTAACATTACCTTTGCCATATTTATTTAAGTCCTGATTACAAAAGAAGGTAGCAAGCTTACAAATTTCCCACATACAAAAGGCGATAGCGGAAGGAAAACAGATTACAGACTATTACACTATGCACTGGCACACTGGTAAACACATTAAATAAACTATACAAAATAAACACACATGCACACACAGACACACACACACATGGATAAAAATTTAGGATGAACAAGCACACATGCACACTCACGTATAAATAATAAATAGAGTGAGAGAGAAAAAGAGAGAGGGGGGGGGAGTCAACCAAGTTCAAATTTGGTACCAGACCAAGCATAAAAACTGCACTCTAGTGTAGAACATGTCACAATCGCTGCATTGAATTTTATATATTACTGAATGTTCGTATTGTTTAGATTTTCCTGTTCTATGTATTGTGTTCATTCTTAGATTTTTCTCTGTGCAAAAGCTAACTGAAACTGTAACATGTTCCACATTGGACAAACAAAACGAATATTAACAAGGTACAAAGAACATTCAAACAAAATAGAAAACAAATTCTCCAAATTTAGTATGTGTCTTCTACAAAGTCGACACTCTACTATAGAAATAATCACTGATCTTTAGATTGCTCATAGACCAAAAAAGAGAGCTGTACGAAGATCATAGAGGAAATAGAAACCTCCACACACTTGACAAAAAATTCAAACAACATTTTAAATGAATGTAAAAGTCCTTGAAATATAAAACGTATTGAGAATTTAGACAAAATTCTTAATGTTGAGAGATATTTCAGAACAAATGACGATAGTAGTTTTTACATATGACACGAATCGATTTTGATCAACAAAATAAATTTAAAAGCAAACCATATCTCTCATATGCAAATCGTTATTGATATAGTCATACAGAAATATTACAGAACAGAAGTAGATTACAACTGAGAAATAACTGTAAAAGTACGCCAGATGCGGCCTTCTACGTGGGTGTAGGATATGCAAGACGAGGTGCAGTGGTGTGGTCCTGTGGTGCGAAAAGATGCTAACAAGAAATCATTCAACTAAGTCATTTATTTCTGAGAGTTAAACAGTTACACTGTCTTGAAACTTCCTGGCAGATTAAAACTGTGTGCCCGACCGAGACTCGAACTCGGGACCTTTGCCTTTCGCGGGCAAGTGGTTCGCAGGAGAGCTTCTGTAAAGTTTGGAAGGTAGGAGACGAGGTACTGGCAGAAGTAAAGCTGTGAGTACCGGGCGTGAGTCGTGCTTCGGTAGCTCAGATGTTAGAGCACTTGCCCGCGAAAGGCAAAGGTCCCAAGTTCGAGTCTTGGTCGGGCACACAGTTTTAATCTGCCAGGAAGTTTCATATCAGCGCACACTCCGCTGCAGAGTGAAAATCTCATTCTGGAGTTACACTGTCTTCTTCCCAGTGCGACATAACAGCAGCCGTGCTGTGCCCACGTTTGACAGGGATGCAGGGTGGCGCGTCAGCACCGGCGAGCAATTTGCTGGTGCGGGCCCTGGTGGAGTGTGAGGTAGTGCCACGACCCTCACAGCAGGGTGCGGTGGCCAGCCGTTATACGGAGGACAGCCTGAGAGGCCTTTCTGCCATACAGCCGATAAGGCGTAAGGCTCTACTTGTAATTCCCAGGAATGGTGGCACAGTCACACTACTCCCAATTTGAACAGCTTGCAGACTGGCTGGTCATTTCTTCATTCACGGAAGATCGGCCCAGCACTCATCTCTTTGTAGTCATGTGTGGCATTCGCTGGAATGCAACTCACAGATTTGAAGTTGCCTGCATAGCCGGATGGCTGTTTCACTCAAAACTGGAGCAAGGGGAAAACGACTATCTAATTTCTCTTATGTGTGTGGTCCTGACACAACAAGTACGTTGGAGGCAGTAGGATCGTTCTGCAGTCAGATTCTAATGTTGGTTCTCTAAATGTTCTCACAAGGGAACCTCCCCATCGCACCCCCCTCAGATTTAGTTATAAATTGACACAGTGGATAGGCCTTGAAAAACTGAACACAGATCAATCGAGAAAACAGGAAGAAGTTGTGTGGAACTATGAAAAAAATAAGCAAAATATACAAACTGAGTAGTAGTTCCTGAAGCATCTCTGTAATACTTGTGTGTTGATCGAATCTACTGGTAACAAATCTAGAAGCCTGCTCTGAATTGCTTCGATGTCTCACTTTCATCCAGCCTAGTGGGGATCAAAAACACTAGATCAGTACTCAAGAATAGGTCACCCTAGTATCCTATATGCTGTCTCCGTTACAGATGAACCATACCATCCCAAAATTCTCCCAATGAACCAAAGTCGACCATTTGCTTTCCATACTGCAATCCCAACATGCTTGTTCCATTTCACATCGCTTTACAGTGGCATGCCTAGATATTTAACCGACCTAAAGGTGCGATTCCGAATGCAGCTACGGCGACTGACACCAGTTGTAGATGGCAGATGGCAACGCTGTTTCCTGCAGTTGGTGTGAAGCAGAACGCAGCGACAGACAAACAATGCAGTCGCTCGTAACAACTACTCACGCAGAGATGTCTGATAACTCCGCCACAGTTATTTCACTGTTATTGGAAGAGGAAGACAATGACATTTTTATTGTTACATACTAGAAAAAGATGAAAGCGAGTAATGTCTTTGTATATCAGCAGAAGAGCAGAAGGTAGTTATACAGCGTTGACCAAAAAAAACGTTTAAATAATGAAAACACATTCAGAAGCAACTGTCGTTTAAATAAGGCAGTTTAATTTCGTCCTTAATTTTATTAAAGATGCCTACGAAATTCAGTAAGTGCAGAAAGAATGGTTCAAATGGCTCTGAGCACTATGGGACTTAACTTCTGAGGTCATCACTCCCCTAGAACTTAGACCTACGTAAACCTAACTAACCTAAGGACATCACACACATCCATGCCCGAGGCAGGATTCGAACCTGCGAAAGTAGCGGTCGCCCAGTTCCAGACTGAAGCGCCTAGAACCGCACAGCCACTCCGGCCGGCTAAGTGCAGAAAAAAGTTGTATTTAAAGCGGATGTAACTGCACAAAATTCTATGCATTATTACGTTGTGCTGCACTTCCAAGACTAAATGAGACTGGTGTTAGGGTTGAAGGACTGCTGGTATCACTTGACTGGTGTGTGTTGCCCTGTGCAGCCATTACACTGACGTGACAAAAGTCGTAGGATACCTCCTGATATGTTGGATCACCTTTTGCCCGATGTAGTGCAGCAGCTCGACATGGTACGGACTCAACAAGTTGTTGGAAGTCTCCTGCGGAAATATTGAGCCATGGTGCGTCGATAGCCATCTGTAATTGTGTAAGTGTTGCCAGTGCAGGATGTTGTGCACCAACTGACCTCTCGATTATGTCCCATAAATGTTCAATGGCATTCATGTCGATCGATCTGGTAGCCAAACCATTCGCTTGACTTGTCTTTAATGTTTTTGCAAATCAATCGTGAACAATTGTGATGTGATGTCTTACGTATAAGGTGAAGCATAAGTGATGTGTTCAACTTTCTTTTTTAATTAAGACAGTTTGATGTTACTACAATTGCTGTCAGGCATGTTTGAAGGACTATGATTGGAGTTTGTTGTTTTATTTATTTAAACAATTGGGGTCGGCATCCATTGACCACGCTAGCCGTTGCATTGATGTGAGGTGCTGACCACACAGTGAGGCTTCTGCCAGCCAACAGACACAGGCCACACCACGCCGTGTTCATAGGCTGGTTGCATTAAACAACAGCAACAGAGCCTACTGCATTGCAACACTCATCAAATTCTAAAGTCTCAGAGCAAATGCCACTTGCCAGTTGTACAAGGTGTCGCAGACTCACCATTTGGGTACCTGGTTCGCTGCATGACATCAGGCGGTGCTTGGCTCGGGCGGCTGTCAGCACATCATGTGAGCTAGCAACATGCGTCTCCATAGTGCATGTCAGATGCTGAATAACTCTTAGTCAATCGAATGTCCACAACAAATGAGAATCCATTCAACCCAGCAAGACACAACACCAAGCTGGCCCCAGGAGGAACAAACAGCTTTCTAAAGAGGCACAAAGTTTCTGCAAACTGATATTCTAATTTCTACCTGTATACGTTCGATGGGAATGAAATAAAAATATAATTACTTGCTCATTAAGTACTATATCTACATTTACACCACAAAACGCAGTCTAGAGCACTACAAGAAGAGTGCAGTGATACTCAGATTTATTAATTTTTCTGCATTGAAATTTTTGGAAAAGACAAAATGTGGAGGTGTAGTCAGCAGTTTTTAGAACTACTGCCATGGAAATGTAACACCATGAAACTTTGTTACTTCAGCAAACTTGGTCACTAAATGCAGCCTAGATTCTTCCAATGTAGCGAAATCTTTCTTGTGAGTAATCAATACAAACGCTATGATACTTTTGAACTGCATCTGTCTCAATTAGCGTGGTAACGACATTCAAAATCTGTTGGACACCTACGAACAAACCTTACTTTATCCCATAGTCATGCATTACTTATGTTAATGACCAAGTGCATTGACGCAGATTGGTTTCTTTCTACAGTGACAATTTGATGGCAGTGATACTGAAGTATTATATTTGTGAAGTACGTTACATGTGACCTGTGAACATAAGTAAATAAATAAAAATATATTAGTTGAAAAAAGTAAGTTATTTATAAAAATTTTAAACTGTGAGCATAAGTAAAAAATAAAAATTTGTTAGTTAAGAAAATGCAAATCTATTTAAATTATAAACTGTAGAGGTAAGTAAATTAATTAAATTGTATTAATTAACAAAGTACATTCTTTAAAAAATCGCATTGTGAAAGTAAGTAAATTAATTAAAATGTATTAGTTAACAAAGTACCATACTTTAAAAAATCATATTGTGAAAGTATGTAAATTATTTGAAATGTATTACTTAAAACAAAAGCACGTTATTTTAAGGAATTTTAAAATTATGAACACTATATCATGAAATTCATTATTTCTATTTTCAAGTATTTTCATTCCTTTACATTTCAATTTCATTTGTCCATTTTAATTATTTCAAAACGAAAATCATCAATTAATTTAGAAAATGTATTTGGTAAAATAACATTAAAATCATTAATGAGTTCTACACAAATTTGTTGTCCATATCTAGTATTTAAATATAGTTCGTAATATTATATAAAACATTTATCTCTAGCTCATTTACTTTTTAATTTCTTTAGAAATACTTATATTGTTGAGCTTCTTGATTAAGGAAGTTTACATTTATATAGAAAATTTTTTTATTAGTTTTACAGCAAGAAATTAGTAGTTGACATTAAACATATTTTTAAAAAGTTATTATTTTGAAGTTATAGCTCAATGATTCAATAAAAATTATACTTTTTTATTTTTAATAAATGTAATAAAAGTTATTTCCTATAAATGGAGAACCTAAACAAAATGCAAACTAAACTAAAAGAAACGTATGAACTAATTGAGCAGTCTGGAAAAGATATTGATTGTCTTATTTTTTGAGTAATGAAAATAATTAATTTGCTGAAACAAATTGCAATCATATTTTCCACAAAAATGTTTGGATGAATGGTTAAAGAAAAAAGAAATTTGTTCACTTTGTAAAACTATTATTAAAAATAAAGTACCAGAAAAAACATGAAGCAGAGTATTATGGTGATCAGCCTATTATGGTGAAGCAGCATATTATACTGCTGGTTAATTATATATTTAAGTTGTAAAAATTATAAAAACTATAAAAATTTACTTTTTCTTAAATCTAATAATTTTTTTATATATAAATGGAGCAAGTTCAAAAGATTATTCTGTGAAACATACATTTTGTAAAAATTGTAATACAGAGACATCAATTTAAAATTTTACTTTACAAAAATATACAAAAGATGGTTATAGAAATATATGTAGGCCAGGTATAAATAAATATCATGTAAAAAATTACAATAAAAATTAAATTCCTTATCTATGAGGAAAAATGTTGCTAAAAATTATTTTAAGGAAAATTTACAATGAAATCCAAGTTAAGAACATTCAAAAATATTATTAATTATAAATAATGAAAAAATCTACATCTCCAATGAATAATGAAGAAATTGCAACTGAAGAAACATCTATATCTAGATAGAAATGTAAAAGTTGTCAAGAAATTATAGATGTTAATTGCTTTTAAATAAATCCTTCAAATAAAGATACACATAATAATAGATGTAAGAAGTGTGATCTAGAATATATTAAGAATAAGAAACCTTTAACTATATGATTTATTATCTATTAAATAATAACACATTTTGATTAATTAAATAAATCATTAAAAGTAATTGATTGTTAAACCAAATAATAAACTAATTGATTATTAAACGAAATAGTAAACTAATTCATTAAAAAACTAATTGTTTGAAAACTAATTGATTGTTAAACTAAATAATAAACTTTTTCTCTTTTTGATAAATTATCTATAGATAATAATCCTCATCCATCCATTAAATAATTATCATTTTTGAAAAGATATTTTTTACAAATTTAATGAATTCTTTTTGTAATAAATAATCGAGTAAAATACATTGCAACTGAACTACAACAGTTAAAATTCTTTGTGAATTTTGTTGAATAAATAATTTATGAGGAGAATCAAATTTATGTTATGGTGGGTTAAATAGATTTCTTATTAGATAGGGGCCTATTATTGTTAGAAATCATCCAATTATTTTTGGAAATTATACACCTGAAGTAAGTGATTTCACGCAAATATTGTTAAAAATTATACACTTGAAGTAATTGAAAATAATACAAATAATGTTAAAAATTTTACGCCTGAAGAAGGTGAAAATAATATTAAATTAGTTTAAAATTGTATAACTGAAGTAAGAAAAAATTATACAAATATTGTTAAAATTTATATGCCTGAAGTAAGTGAAAATCATACAAACATTGTTAGACATTATACACCTGAATGCAGTTCTATGACTGCTACAACTGTCACTGAAGTAAGTGAAGATTTTTGAAAAAGTTAAAATATTATAATATTTATGACATATATCTAATTAAATGAGAAAAACTATTAATAATATTTCCATTTTCTACAAATATATTTGTAAAACTCATACCATGAGAAAGAAAAATAATCGAAGATTACTTAGTTGAAAAAGCATTTCAAAACAGTTTACAATCTATAAATTTTGAAAATAGTAAAGATGTACTTGATCCTAATCATTTTTAACTACAGAAAAAAAATATTGTTTAAATTATTAAATACTACTTCTAAATACATAACGTTCTAAATATAAATTTAAATTTATGCTGTGAATTAAAACTACAAACAAATGAAATAAATGAAAACGTTCAAGAATTTGGACAATAAATACGAAACTATACTATTTTGACAGAAAAAGAATTTAGTAAAAAATTTAACCAATGTAAAAGAGATATTTTAGAAAAAATATCTAATTTCCAAGCACAAGGGTCAGGATGGACATTAGTTAGAATTATTGGTTTGCAGCTAGCAATTAAAAATATATTCCACTAAAAGGATCACATTATATTGATTATCCAGATAAAATTAAAGAAAAAAAGCTTGTACTAATATAACAAATAATGATGAAATTTTTTTCATGGTCTATAAAAGCAGCTTTGTAACCTGCACGTAGAAAACTGCAAGAGTAACAGAATATAAAGCAGTTGGTCTTGATATTGATAAAAATATTGAAAATATTGAATTTCCGGTATTATTTGATCATATTCCAAAAATAGAAAATAGTATTAATGTGTCAATTAATGTTTACTCATTTGATGAATAATAATATCAAGTGTATACATTAGAAATTACAAAATCTAAAAAGGAAAAACATATAAATCTACTTTACTTCAAGAAAGGTAATAATACACACTATTGTTATATAAAAAATAATCTACAGTTGTATCAAGTCAAATCACTTAACATGAAGAAGTATAATTTATTTGATATTTATGTTTATTACATTTTAATACTAAAGAAATATTAGACAATCATACATCAAACTGTTTAACTAAAAAAACTATTAAAACTAGAAATGCCAAATAAAGGACAATGTGAATATTTTAAAAATTATCAATCAATACAAAAAGATCCATTTGTAATTTATGCTGATCTTGAAAATATACTTTTAAATATCGATTATTGTGAACAAAATCCAGAAAAATCATGTACAATGAAATACCAAATACATGAACCAAGAGGATTTGTTAATATATAAGATACATGTATGGAAATTATAAAGATACTGTCGTTTGTAGAGTACTAAACTGTCACAAAAAATTATTAAATGTACAAAACAACAAGTCGAAGAAATTGGAAAACTTTATTCTGAAATTGAAGAAATGAAACAATTTACATTTCAAGAAAACAGAATATATAATAATTCTAAATTTTGTACATTGTGTAAGTATCATTATACAACAATAATAAAAAGGTTCGTCATCACGATCATATAACTGGAAAATATATTGCTCCATTATGCAATAATTGTAATTTAAAACTACAACAACCTGATTTTGTACCTATTTATGTAAATAATTTATCTGGTTATGATTCTCATCTTTTTTAAAGGAATTTGGTTATGGTAAAGAAGAATTGGCTTAATACCAAACAATGAAAATAAATTCATTAGTTTTAGTAAATTTACAAAAAAATTGATAACGAGATTTGTTGATACATTTAAATTTATTGCTTCATCACTTGGCAAACTTTCATCAAAATAAAAGAAAAATCAATTAAAAAATATAAGAAAGTATTTTTCTATAGATTTTTTTTAATTCAGTAAATAGAAAAGGTGTTAATCCATATGATTATATGGGTTCTCAAAAATAATTTGAAGAAACACAATTACAAACAAGAGATAACTTTTGTGATAAATTAAACAGTTGTAATATGACTGATGAAGATCATAAACATGCAAAAGAGTATGGCAAAAATTCACTATAATAAAATCTTGTTGAATATGACGATTTGTTTCTTAAAACTAAAGTGTTATTATTAGCTTATGTATTTGAAAATAGGGGAAAAACAATTATAAAAATATATATTCTAATTCCATCTTGGTATTAGGCAGCACCATGTTTATTTTGGAATGTAATGTTAAAAATCACTGATCAAGATCTTGAATTATTACATGATTATGATATGCATCTAATGGTTGAAAATGGAATAGGAGGAAAAATTTCTCAATGTCGTAAAATATATTTAAAAGCAAATAATAAGTATTTAAAAGAATTTAATAAGAAAGAAATATCAATTTATATACATATTTACATGAAAATAATTTATATAGTTATGATATTAACCAATATTTACCATATGATGATTTTATAGGGAATGAGAAAATAATTTTAATTAACAAAAAATAAATGAAATTTCAACCAATTGTGAAAATGGTTATATATTTGAAGGAGATTTAGAATATCCAAAAAATAACATGAATTGCATAACGATTTACCATTTCCTCCTGAAACAAAAATTGTACTAGCTAGAAATGAAAGTAAATTAATAATTACTTTAGATAAAAACATATTTATGTAGTACATTATAGAATTGTTATGTAATATTTGTCTCTAGGGATGCAACTTACAATAATACATAACGATTTAAAATTTAAACATACTAATTAGTTAAAGAAATATATCGATTTGAACACACAGTTAAGAACAAAAGCTACAAATTATTTTGAAAAAGATTTCTATAAACTAATGTATAACTGTACTGGAAAAACAATGGACAATATAAGAAATCGCCAAGATATAAAATTAGTTCCAATATTACATGTTGTGATAAACTTGTAACTAAACCAAACTTTAGATGTAGAACTATATTTAATGAAAATCTTGCTGCTAGTCATATGCATAAAACAAAATTCACATTTGATTAGTCTGTTTATGTTGGATTAAGTAAACTTAATTTATCTAAAGAATTAATGTATGTAATTAATTATAGAGATATGAAATCTAAATACGGAGAATACATTAAATTATTGTAACATAGTTAAACTTATTATATTAAAATTGACGATTTATATCAAGATATAAAACAATGATTGATTATATATATATATATAACAATGATTGATTATATATATATATATATATATATATATATATATATATATATATATACATATATATATATATATATATATATATATATATATATCATGTGGTAAATAAATTTCGACTAACTTTTTCTTTTCTGTTTTTCCTTTTGAACATTATTAATAAAAAGGATCAATTGCATTTAATTGTTTATTATTTAACTTTAATGTAATTGATTTATATTTCTTTTTGCCACTAGGTAGCAAGAAATAATCAATTGCAAAGTTATTCATTTATATAGTTAAAAATTTAATAAGGATTTTTTTATATAGTTAAACATTTTATGAAGATTTTTTATATAGTAAAAATCGTATAAATGTTTATATATGGTTAAAAATTTATAAAGATTTTTATATAGTTTAAAAGTGTATGAAGATTATTTATATAGATAAAAATTTATAATGATTTTATAATCCCCAACCATTTTCATCTATATATTTTCATATATATATATATATATATATATATATATATATATATATATATATATATAATTCCACAAATAAACAAAAAAGTTGTTGGAAAAATGAAATATGATGGAGCTGATAAGTAATTAAAGAATTCAGTGGTTTAATAGCAAAAATGTATGCTTATAAAGTTGGTGACAATATAGAAAATGCCTACAGGAATCAAGAAATGTGTTGTTAAAAACAAAATAAGTTTAGATGATTATAAAAATTGTTTGTTTAACAATATAGAACAACACAGAAAAATTAATTTAAGTGAAAAACATGAAATCTATACAAGTAAAGTAAACAAAAAAGCACTAAGTCCTCATGATAATAAAAGATATGTATTGGCTAATAAAATAGATACATTACAGTATGGTCATTATAAGTTGTCATAATGTAATAATATTTTTCTATAAATAATAAAATAAATTATTTCTATATAAATTTACTATTGTGCATATATATATGAATTTTTATATATAGCTGGGAGCTTTTTACAAAGGTCAAATAAAAAACAAAGATTTTTGTGTATAATAACTAAAAACATTGAATAAAATAAACAATAAAATAATTAAAATAAAAGATGACAGATTTTAAGCAAACAATGAAATTATTATAATAAAACACTATATATCTAAAATGAAAGACGAAGGTGTTAGAGTAAAATATGAAAGAATTAAGGTGAATAATGAAATATTTAAATCAAAAGATAATCAATTTAAAAATTTGCTGGAAATAATTAATAATTTGTAAAAGACTAATTGATTGTTAAACTAAGAAGTAAACTAATTTTTTTAATCTAATTGATTGTGATATTGATAGAAAACCAATTCGTTTTAAAAATAATTGATTAGAAACAAATGGATTGTTAAACTAAATAGTAAAGTGTCCTTTATAAAATTACTCAATCTTTATCTGCCCAACTGTAGTGAGAATTATCAAAACCTAATTGCTTAACATAAACTTTGGTACCTTTCTTTAATAAAACTTTTTCATTTGACAAAATGGTACATATTTTTATTTTACACTAAATTTTATTGGTTTCATTTGTATTGTAGAATGTTTTGTATTATTGTATTCATCAATTAGATTGTTAATTAAAGTTAAGAATTTATAATTTCCTTGTAAAGCAAATTTTTTCCAAATTTTTTCTATAAGTGTTCTGTCAAATCGTTCAACAAAAGCCGCATTACATTCTGAAAATTTGAATAATTGATTATTGTTTTATTTTTTCAATAATTCTTTAAATTCTTTGTTATGAAATTCTTCATCATTGTCTGTTTGTAAATTATTTGGCTTTCTAACTATAAAAATTTTTTGAAAACAACCACTATTTTTTTAGCTTTTTTGTCTTTAGTAGGCAAATGCATATTTTAAAACATAAATTATTATGAATAAATATTTATTTCCTTAAATTATTTTTGAAATTCATGTTAAATTACCTGAATCCATGTCAACTAAATTAGCTTGCCATACATTATCTATATTAAAAGAAACAACATATCTTTTTTTAAGTTCTTTCTAATTGGTTTTTGTGGTTCATTAATTATTGCTTCACGAATATTATTTTCGTGAATATTATTTAATTCTTCACCATCTACAATTTTTTAACAAATTTGCTCTTTCTGGATTACAACGTGTATAAATATCTTCAAGTACTTGTGTTCCATTTTTAGTTGTTATTCTATGTGGATCATGTGTTTCTGTAAATTTTTTACATTTCAAATGATAAATATGATCATCTTTCAGAACTAAATTTGAACTATGATTTTCCATTTATAGATAAAAAATTTATATTCATTAAAAACTTATATCGATAAAATATGTTTTAAGTTAAAATTAATCTAATGATTTCAATACTTCTAGGTCTTCACCTACTTTTTTGTCTAAAATTTTATTAATTTGAGATTCTAATGATATAATGTAACTTTCTACTGAAACAATTTTAACTAATGCATTAAGGAGACAATTTTTATATTGTTTATTTCTTTAATATAATGTACCATAATACCATCGATAATATTTCTTTCCTTTAAATCTAAAAGACTCTTGTTATAATCTTCATTATTATTAATAGTTATCAAGCTATTATAAAATGCTTGTGTATTCTGGTTTTGTAACAGATTCTGTATCTAAGTAATGTTTGTTAATTACATCTTTTGCATCAATTAGATCATTAACATTAGCAAGTCTTCTACTTTTAAGATCAATATAATCTTTGCCTGTTTTAAAAATAGTATAAAATTCTATTTGAAATTGTGCAATTGCATTAGTTGACTTTGGAACTATTGATGATTGTACCTGTTTAAAAATTTTTTATTTTTTAAACTTTTTCTAAAATTAATGTGGGTTTACTTCTTCAGTTTGTTTTGTTAGATGTATCTTATTACCAAAAATGTCCATTTACTAAATCAAAAAATCATAAAAATTATAATTCTCACATAGCAATTTTAAAACAAATATACATAGATGACCACATATTACTTCATCCAAATTTTGTATTCTTTCTGCATTGTACTATAGTTCATTCAGCGCAAATAATGAACTAATGGTTTTTGTGTATTTCCACCAATGTATCAAAAACAATTTTTATCATTATTTTTCTAATAACAAATCATATAAGAACCAGGATTATCAACTGTATATGAGTTTACTATACCTCATTAAATTTTTAATGGTTTATATACTATTTCATCAATCATATATACACCACAAAAGTGTTTAATTTTTAATTGTTTAGTAAGTTTTTCTATATCAAAATAATTTAATGGATTAGGATATTTATCAATTACTTTTTGAATTTTTTTGTGTTCTTTATTCCTCTACAAACTTTTTTCCATTTCCAAATTATGCCTTTTTACTTCTTCTAATTCCTTAACATTTTTCCTTTTGTTTAATACTGCATTTACGATCGTTGCAGATATTCCAGCTAATGAACCTATTGTTCTAAATATGGAAATGCAGCTAAGAATAATGGCAGAAATCCGCCTTCATGTTGTGTTAGTTCCTTTACCATCTTTCTTTTTTACTAAATATTCAATAATCTTCTCAACAACAGGAATACCTAATGTGGTAAATAAATTTCGACTAACTTTTTCTTTTCTGTTTTTCCTTTTGAACATTATTAATAAAAAGGATCAATTGCATTTAATTGTTTATTATTTAACTTTAATGTAATTGATTTATATTTCTTTTTGCCACTAGGTAGCAAGAAATAATCAATTGCAAAGTTATTTATTTATATAGTTAAAAATTTAATAAAGATTTTTTATATAGTTAAACATTTTATGAAGATTTTTTATATAGTAAAAATCGTATAAATGTTTATATATGGTTAAAAATTTATAAAGATTTTTATATAGTTTAAAAGTGTATGAAGATTATTTATATAGATAAAAATTTATAATGATTTTATAATCCCCAACCATTTTCATCTATATTAACATTAACTACCATACTTTATTCCTCTGTCTGCTGTTGCTGCAATTTTTTCACCAAATGAAGCATACATTCTTTCTTTTGCATCTAACTGAAGTGCTTTCTCAGTTATATGTTTTCTAAATCTTTATTACCTTCATAAGCAGTATCATGTTTTTTGGAAGCTTCATCTAATGGATTTTTACCTTTATCACCTTTGGCTAACCTTTCTCCTAATTTTGGACTTGGACCACAAAGTTTATGGCTGGGAAGATGCATTTCAAATGGTTGTTTGTTAATTAAAGTATTTACTAATCCTTTTCCATATTTATCACTATTCCAAAATGTATGTGGAAGAATATTTGAAAATCTAATTAAATACAGAATTCCATTTGGATTATCAATTACAAAATCACTAAATGTATTTGTTAACATTTGTGCAATACTAACATTTCCACTATGATATTTTTTATTTTCTTAATCTTCTTCACCATGAATAACTGATAAACTACCAATTAATTGTCTAACATCGTTTTTCCAAACTTATTCATTGCTTTATCTGTATATTTTTTAGCTAAACCTTCATATATTTTTTATTTTTCTGGAAAACTAATATTTGATTCATCTATACATAGTTCTTCTTAAGTTTGGAAAATAATCATCAACAATTGGTTTTATTAAATATTTATATTTATTACCTCTACTTGATTTTATTTTATCTGGATTATTATCAGATTATAATGGTCCTGAATTTAATAATATATCTGCATAATTTGATAAATCTTCACCATTAAACTTTTCCTTTAATCATCTACAGTAATGTTAACTTCTAATTCTTTTTTAATGTTAAATTTTATGTTTACATTTATGTTGTTATGTTAAACAAACAAAATCATCATTTCAATGTATACTACACCATTAATAAAAATTACCAAACCGTAAATCTCCACCAAATTCATACAAAATATAATTTAAATTTGTGTCACCTTATCTAAAAATATCCAATAAAAATTAAATAGTCTCTGACTCTGTGTTTCAGTATTTTTGGATAGGATTGAGCCAAGTAAAAGCTACATCTTTATGTCTGCCTCTACTAAAATAATTTTGTACAATATCTTGATTTTCTAAAGTGAAGTCATCAAATACAAAAATTGAATTATCTTCACATTCTTCTAATGCAATAATTTCTTCAGTATTTTCAATAAAACTAACAATTAGTTTAAATTATTTTATCTTCAATTTTTTACTTTGTTTTATAAATTCTTGATAGTTTTGTTGTTCTAAACTTTTTGAATAAATATACAAATGTTTCATTTTATTCCAGTTCAACCACCCTGTAGCTAAAATTTAATTATCAAATATTAATGTTGTTTTTCCACAACCACTTGATCCAATTATCGTACATCTTAAAGAATTTGGTAAAGGTTTACCATGTTTGTTTTTTAACTAAAATTCTGGAATTTATACTTTATGTTCCCAATTTGTTTTGTTCACTTATTAATAATTTTTTCATTTATTAATTGTTTTCTCATTTATTAATTCTTTTCTCATTTATTAATACTTTTTCATTTATTAATAATTTTTCAGCTAGTAAATGAGTAGATTGTTTCAACTTAGTGATAAATCATCTATACTTAGGAAATGATTAACTGTTCTAGTACATGATAATTATACTAATGTTTCTTAATACCAAATATTAGAACTAAAAATAATAAACTTGATTGTGATGGAGAAACAATAGAAATTCCTGTAGGTCAATATAGTTTAAAATATTTAAAAAATTATACATTTGAAGAAACCTAATATACACATTAAAGCTGATGAAATTTCAAGCAGAATTGTTATTGAAATCGATGTAAAACTGTATATGGATATAGAAGATAGTATTAGAAGTTTATTTGGTTTTAATAATCAATGTGTTCAAGGAAATGAAAAAGCTGTAGCTAAAAATATTCCTAAAATGATTTCTTCTGAATAAATAATAAAAATTTTGAGCTTGCTGATTAAATAAAAATAAAACATAAAGTTCATTTTCATAAGGAAACTAATGTTATCACTTCATTCAAACAGAATGCAGAGTTTGATGGATCAATAACTTATGAATCAAATTAATCTATAAATGTTCTTATTTGTAATGCAATTCAAGATTTAGAAATTACTATAACTGATGAAAATGATAATTTAATTAACTTTCATGGAGCTACTATAACAGTTATTTGAGAAATATCTTAATATCTTAATAAATTTGTTCCATAATAAATCATGAATAAAATTGAAAGTTATAAGTTTTATTCATTTCCTGTTAATGAAAAATCTAAAAATAATTTAAATGTTCCTAACAAAGATACAGAAATTGATATAAATATTGGTGATGGTTGGCTACATCCACATCATTCACAATTATACATGAATTTTAGAATTATTAGAAATGATTCAATTATTCAACTTATGATGGAAAATGAAGCACAAATTAATTGATAATTATGTAATTTAATTGTTTGACATTATAACAGTTAAAAAAGGAAATAATATATCATCTAGAATTGAATATCGTTTTATTTCCTCAACAGTTTTATTACATCTAACTTCATCTGTTACTGTTAAATCATGTTTAGAAGGACATATTCTTAATATAGGAAAAAGAAATAGTAAAAAATATAAAGTACTTTATCCATTATCAATGCTCGGTTGATTTCTTAAACATTGTAAAGGAATTATGTTTGAAGGAAACTTAACTGTAGTTTTTACATGTAGTTCATTTTGTGGAGATGCAATTCTATGTTGGTTTGATAAAAATGATGCTGGTGCTGAAACCAAAGATAGACTTCCAAAAGAAGATAAAATTGTTATAGATCTATGGAAATTCGTGTACCTGTTCTTAAGTATGAACCAAATTATGAACCTGAACAATGTGAAAATATTTTAAAATCCTAAACTTCCTATTTCTATTTATGAACTTCAAACAGAAGAGGTTGCTGGATTATCTGGTAAAAACAAATTTGAACTACATATAACAAATTATCATAACATTATAGAATTTGATATGCCATATTTTGTTTTTATTGTATTTCAGACAAATCGAAAAAATAATCAATTACTTGATTCATCATTATTTGATCATGTTAACCTACAGAATATGTATTTGAAAAATACTAAAAATGATGTTTTTCCTCGAGAAATGTGGAATATTAGTCCACCAAATAGTTTTCTAAAAGCATATGATGCACTTCTTTTAAAACAATTGCTTTACTAAAATCAGATATTGATATTGATCCATATAGTTTTATAACCAGTTGACCAATTTATGTAATTAATATGATGCGTAGAAAGGATGTTATAACTACACAAAAAAAGAAATTTTGTGCAACTTTTGATGATAAAATTCCAATTGATACACTTGCTTATATAATTATGTGTGGTAAAAAGAATCTAGCATATGATACACTACATAGATTACTTACTGAAAATTTTTAATTATTAACATTTGCTTCTATATAAATGAATGAAAAATTTAAACAATTTGTAGAAGTGTTAACCTCATTCATATATACATTTCCGAAACATTCTAAGAATGATAGAAAAAATAAAAAAATGATAATTTTAATATAATATCCTTTTGTTAACTAATGCAGCTTAATTAATTTACTTATCTTCACAATGCGATTTTTTAAAATAATGTACTTTTGTTTTAACTAATACATTTTATTATCTTACGATCACAGTGTGATTTCTTTAAGAAAAGAACTTACTTTTCTTAACTAATAGATGTTATTTGGTTAAAATCGTGTTGTAAATGAAGTAAATGAAGTTAGAAATCAGTTTGTTACTTTAATTAGTTGTTCTATTGTAGAAATTAGGTATATAGTTAACATTATAAAGTCGGTTTAGTTAATTAAACATACTGATATTTTACTGATTTTTTAAAGTCAGTTGTGTTATTTATAAAACCAGAACCTACAATATAATGAAACAAAATATTATGACCACCTAATACAGCTACGATTCTTGGTGACATGGATTGTACAAGCCCTTGCTAGGTTTCTGAAAGTACATGGCTCCAAATGATTATACAATTATCGTAAATTGTGGGTGCAAAGCTGATGTCCAGTAGTATCCTAGCTTGCTAATGCTAATTAACTCGAAAACGCTGTAACAAATCGAATTATTCTCTTAACAATTATTTCTCAGCACAATCTACCTGCAACATCCTTACAACCTTTTCATACTGTTCCTGATCACCCTGTGTAAGTGGCTATAATGTTTTAACTTACATTTGCTGCACTAAAAATGGCCGCACAGTGATGGATTTTGCAACTGATGGCTGTACTTTTTACTGCTTGAAAAAAATAAAGTCCCTGGACATATTTGTGTCCACATGTAATCAACCAGATATAGCAGGTTTAGCAGGTTTAAGCAGTATGCACTTGGGCACACTCGCCAGTTTACGAGTTCATGTTTCTCATTTGTTTTATCGTTTATGCCATCAGTTACCATAACACTATGATTTAACATTGCATTATGACCTGTTCTTAATTTTTAAATAACCAAATCCCCCCACTCCTGCCTTGTAGGTAATACGGTTGATAAAGACGCCTTCTGCTTCTGGAAGAATGTGGCCGAACAGGGGAAGAGAGATCATTCATAAGCAGCTGTCATTGTACGCTGCCATTAAAGATGTGAGAGATCATTCATGTCTGTAGAGTGGAACCTTGAGTGGATATACCTTACATAAGGCTAGAAAATTTTATGGTTTGAAACACCAAAATGCCATTGTACTGTTGTGTGCATCATATACATAAGATTCAATAGTGCATTAGATTTGAGTACAAACTTGAATCCCTCATCCACCGGCAGCATCATTGAAATTTAGATGTTATTCCATACATTACGGTGCATTTTTGTAATTGTCAACATCTTTATGTTATTGTTGGTCTATTAAAGCGTAGTGTGTTTGCATTAGGTAGTCGTGAAATGGAAGGCAAGCAGAGAATAACATCGTATGACACTATCTTTCAAACGTAAAGAAATTCCATATACTGAAAAGTAGGGTGACAGGACGGCAGGATGAGATTTCAGTGTAGCTAAAAGTAAGTTTGCTTATCGAAGAAACAGGAACTTTCATTATTTGCAACTACCGCTACTATTAAGAAATTCACTGGCCCTCACAAAGGAAGACATCCTGACATTGAAATAAAAGTTTTGGAATTTGTCCATGAAAGAAGGAAGAATGGGCAACCTGTGATTAGTGGCACCATAAGGGAGAAAGGAAAAAAGGTGGCTGCAGATCGTAATATACTGAGGCAAGAGTTTAAGGCTAGTCGCTTTATGAAAAGGGTGGGCTTATCTTTATGATGCCGGACAGCAGTATGCCAAAAGCTTCTACAAGATCTTGAGAAAAACTTCAAGATTTTCAGCGGTATGTCAACACACTTCGGGAAGAAGAACATTTACATTTGTCAAATAGGCAACATTGTTGAAACATCAATTTGGTTCAGTATGGCACATAAATACACGACTGTCAACAATGGGAAAAATGAAATTACCATGAAAACATCAGAGCGTTAAAAAACATCGCATACATGTAGTGCTGTCAATCACTGCAGATGAAAGAAAACTTCCCTGTTTCTAAATCTTGAAACGGAAAAAGAGTCCCAAAGCCCCTAAAAACGAAAAGCTATTCCCTAATGAAGTCATAGTTCGAAATAAAGAGAAGGTATGGATGACTGAAACTTTAATGCTTGACTGGTCTCCGAAATGTATGGGAACTCTGTTCTGATGGGCTTTCCAAACTACCATCATTGCATCTCACTGATGACGTAAAAAGAAGATCCACAGCCCAGCCAGGAACCTTGTTATTTCTTATGTAGGAACGATTTCTCTGATACAACCTTTCAAAATATACGTTCAGGAACAGTACAAAAAACGGTTTTGTGAACCACACCGTGAAGTAACACCAATAGGAAAAATTAAGCGTGGTGCACCCCACATTATCATACACTGGGTTTTGAGCTGCGTGAAAAAGCATCGCAGTACCAATGATTGTAAAATCATTCAAGAAATGTTTTATTTCGAATGCTGTGGACGGCAGTGAAGATGATGTGCTCTGGAACGAAACCAAGGGTGATGGGGAAAGAGAAAGTGGATCTGTTTCTGATGTAGATTCCTCCTTGTAATTTACGGCATGTTTGTTTGCAATTGACGTAGGTAATCAAGTTAGGCGTTCTTTTTTGATAGTAGCTGTGTCACTTAACAATGGGTCACTTAGAAATTGTTGTTGTTTCGATAACTAACGTATACATCTAGGCCTATATCATATTAAATTTAGCCTACAATTGATGTGCCAACAAATTCCTCTTTTACGATTTCAGTTTTAAAAATTGAGGTATGCATTACATTCGATGGCACATTAGATTCGGGTAAATACAATGTGCTCCCATCATTGCCATGAGATGTCACTCCAAACGCAGTTCAGTTTGGAACAAAAAAACATTCATTCCACCACACAACTTTCCTGCTCTATACCGCTTACGTCGTGTGAGTTAAATGAAAGTGATGACATTCAGAATTTTATTCATAGCCCTACATAGTGGCCCGCCACATAAGTCGTCCGGCTGTGGATACACTATGTAATCAAAAGTATCCGGGCACCTGGCTGAAAATGACTTACAAATTCGTGGTGCCCTCCATCGGGAATGCTAGAATTCAATATGGTGTTTGCCCACCCTTAGTCTTGATGACAGCGTCCCAATCAGGTGCTGGATACTTTCATGGGGAATGGAATCCCATTCTTCACGGAGTGCTGCACTGAGGAGAGGCATCGATGTCGGTCGGTGAGGCCTGGCACGAAGTCGGTGTTCCAAAACATCCCAAAAGTGTTCTATAGTATTAAGCTCAAGACTCTGTGCAGGCCAGTCCATTACAGGGACGTTATTGTGGTGTAACCACTCCGCCACAGGCTGTGCATCACGAACAGGTGCTCGATAGTGTTGAAAGATGCAATCGCCATCCCAGAATTTCTCTTCAACAGTGGGAAGCAAGAAGGTGCTTAAAACATCAATGTAGTGTACTGTGACATTTCCACGCAAAACAGCAAGGGCTGCAAACCGCCTTCATGAAAAACACCACCACACCATAACACCACCGTCTCCGAATTTTATTGTTGGCACTACACACGCTGGCAGATGACGTTCACCGGGCATTCGCCATACCCACACCCTGCCATCGGATCGTCGCACTGTGTACCGTGATTCGTCACTCCACACAACGTTTTTGCACTGTTCATTCGTCCAATGTTCACGCTCCTTACACCAAGCAAGGCGTGATGTGTGGCTTATGAGCAGCCGCTCGACTATGAAATCCAAGTTTTCTCACCTCCCGTCTAACTATTGTAGTACTTGCAGTGTATCCTGATGCACTTTGGAATTCCTGTGTGATGGTCTGCATAGATGTCTGCCTATTACACATTACGACTCTCTTCCACTGTCGGCGGTGTCTGTCAGTCAACAGATGAGGTCGGACTGTACGCTTTTGTGCTGTGGGTGTCCCTTCACGTTTCCACTTCACTATCATATCGGAAACAGTGGACCTAGGGATGTTTAGGAGTGTGATAATCTCGCCTACAGACTCATGACACAAGTGATACCCAATCACCTGACCACGTTCGAAGTCCGTGAGTACCGCGGAGAGCCCCATTCTGCTCTCTCACGATGTCTAATGACTACTGAGGTCGCTGATACGGAGTACCTGGAAGTAGGTGGCAGCACAATGCACCTAATATGAAAAACATGTGTTTTCGGGAGTGTCCGGATGGGCCAGGTCGCTAGTAAACAATCTCGAAAAAATCTCGACCGATTTACTTCAAATTTTCATATGATACTGCAATAAATGTTCCGACATACGTGGGCTGAACTGTTTTTTAATACATATAGTATATTAAAACGTCTATAGAAAGCCTATATTTCACTATATATAGACAAGTCGTTATTTAACATAGTTACCAGAAATCTCGAAAAGATTGGGACCGTGATTTTTATACATGCAGGCAGCTTAAAAAAAGTGTCGAATACTTTGAGAGGTGATAGTACTCATCGAAAGAAGAAAAATAAGGCCAATAAACATGTATCCGGAAAAGCACTCTTTCTGAGACAAGTCCAACAAACATGGGTTCGAAAAATGTGCACTTTCTGCGATAAACACCTGTTTACAGGAGGTGTTCAGCGTGGCGTCCATTCATGACAATGCACCGTTCTGCCCTCCGGTGTAACTAATGACGCACCCTTTGAAGTATACCCGGTTGTTGTACCTGCTCGCACGAATTGAAGACGCTATCCTATAGTTCCCACACGTCGTTGATTGGCGTAGCGTAGACCAATTCTTCAAGTGTCCCCAAACCAAAATCTAGGGGATTGGGGTCTGTGGAACGAGCAGGCCAAGGTGACGAAAGTGCGCTGGTGAGCTGTCATGCATGAATCACATTTGTATTCGTTGCTGCAACTGCACGACCTCCAGCAAGGTAGGCAATACATTAATGAGAACGTACAGATAATGTGCCCCAGTTAACGTCTGTGGTAGCACGTGTAGCCCGATTAATCTATCATCAAGTACGTCTGCCCATACGTTGATTGAGAATCGGTGTTGATGCCCTCTTTCCTGAATTGATTGGGGATTTAAATCTGGCAGTACATACTAGTTATGGAAATTCATAACACCATTTCTTGTGAAACCTGCCTCATCGGTAAATATAAAAAATCCTGGATGTGAACAGTGAATCTGCTACAACCATTGACAGAACCGCCGTCTGCCATAATGATCCTGTGGCCTTAGGGCCTGCACGCGCTGTAGATGATATGGGTGCAGCAACTGTTCATGACGTACCCCTCAGATAAGAGAGTAAGACACGCCTTCTGCCGCTGCTAATCGTCGTACACTGATCTCAAAAGTTTCTTCCATCGAACATAGCACACGATCCTCCTTGTCAGGCGTGCGGCCTGTGCAAGGCCTTCCACCAACAGTCTTCCGAGGTGCAAGGGAACCTGTCCCTTAGACGCTGGAAAAGTCTGTCGAACAGCTATCAGAGAGCACTCTGCGCTACACGGGCTCGCATGCTACATCCATCTGCTAAACCTTAGCAGAATATCATATCCGCCGTTTCACGTATCAAGTAATAGGCTTATATTGCTAACAAGTGGTGGAAGAGGAAAAATGTAAATGTACTACACCATTTGAACGTACAAACAGCGCAATGACAGTAAACACATTAGTGAATCCGTGTTTGGAAGAAGGTAAAATACCATGATACGTACCCAGGGTTGACATTACTATACAATAAGGCACACAAACACGATAAAAACTAACGTAGCCTACAACACGAGTCGTACCACACAACTGAATGGAGACCACCTTTTGGTACGTAGAGTACTGTGGGTAAGACATCCTAATACCCCGCCGACATATTTGACGAAGCGCCAATGCAACGACTGGGCTAATATCCGCAACGAAGCGTCGCGCAACCTCACCTCCAATCACGTGTTTATCTCGGAAAGTATGCGTTTCCGGGCCCATCTTTATCGGACTTATTTTTCTTGTTTCGATGAGTACTACCATATCGCAAAGTTCGACACTTTTTTTTTAACACTCTGTATGTACTGCATATAAAGACATGCATTTGTTTAATGTTGTAACGAAAAATCTCGAAAAACTCTTGACAGGTTTTCTTAACTGTTTCACTCGAAACTCTAATAAATATTTGGACAGATATAGGCTACACATCTCTCACGTATGTGTTATATATGTGTATATATTGGAGAAAGATTATTGGCAATCGTCTCGGCCGATTTACTTTAAATTTTCATATGCTACTCCAATAAACGTTCGGAGGAACATGGCTACATTGTTCTTAATACACTGAAAAGACAAAGAAACTGGTACACTTGCCTAATATCGTGTAAAGCCCACGCAAGCACGCAGAATTGCCGTAACACGACATGGCATGGACTCGACTAACGTCTGACATAGTGCTGGAGGGAATTGACACCATCAATCCTGCAAGGCTGTCCATCAATCCGTAAGAGTGCGAGAAGATGGAGATTTATTCTGAACAGCACGTTGCAAGGTATCCCAGATATGCTCAATAATGTTCATGTGTGGGGAGTTTGGTGGCAAGCGGAAGTGCTTAAGTTCAGAGAGTATTCTTGGAGCCACTCTCTAGGAATACTGAACGTGTGGCATGCCGCATTGTCATGCTGGAATGGCGCAAGTCCGTCGGTATTCACAATGGGCAAGCATGGAATCAGGTGATCAGATGTGTCACCTGTCAGAGTCATATTTAGATGTATCAGGGGTCCCATACCACTCCAACTGCACACCACACGCCTCACACCATCACAGAGCCTCCACCAGCTTGAACTGTCCCCTGCTGACGTGCAGGGTCCATGGATTCATGAGGTTATCTCCATGCCCGTACACGTCCATCCACTTGATACAATTTGAAAGGAGACTCGTTCGACCAGGCAACATGTTCCCAGCCATCAACAGTCCAGTGTCGTTGTTGACGGGCCCATGCGAGGCGTAAAGGCTTGCGTATCGCAGTCATCAAGGCTACACGAGGGGGTCTTCGGCTCCGAAAGCCCGTATCGATGATGTTTCGTTGAATGGTCGCACGCTGACATTTATGGCCCACCACTGAAATCTGCAGCAATTTACGAAGGATTGAACTTCTGTCACGTTGAACGGTTCTGTTCAGTAGTCCTTGGTCCCATTCTTGCAGGATCTTTTTCCGGTCGCAGCGATATCGGAGATTTGATGTTTTACCGGATTCCTGATATTCACGGCACACTCGTGAAATGGTCTTACGGGAAAATCCCAACTTCATCGCTACCTCGCAGATGCTGTGTCCCATCGCTCGGGCACCACGTTCAAACTCATTTAAACCTTGATAACCTGCCATTTTAGCAGTAGTAATCGACCTGTCTGTGCCAGACACAAGTTGTCTTATATAGGCGCTGCTGACCGCGGCGACGTACTCTGTCTCTTTACATATATCTGTATTTGAATACGCATGCCTATACCAGTTTCTTTGGCACTTCGGTGTAGATAAGACATCTAAATCTATATGTAAGTCTGTACTACTGTATGAAGACAAGTAGTTGATTAATGTTTTTACCAGAAATCTCGAAAAGTTCTTGACTGGTTTACTTTAAATTTGGTTCATGCTTTTATCAAAAGTTATTTACTGGTTTGCTACAAATTTTTACACGATACTCTAATAAATGTTTGGTCAAACATAGGCTACATTTTGAAAACGTTGTAACGAAATATTTCGAAAGTCATTGATCTATTTACTTAATATTTCTACACAATACTCGAATAAGTATACAGACAGACATAGGCCAAAAATTTTTTTAAACAGCAGTATATAGAATTTCTCTTAAAACAGATTGCGTGAAAGGAAATCCGTTGCGCTGTGAAAAAGTGCAGTTCATTTTCTGTCTTGCAGTCAGTTTTCACTACAGTAATGGGGAATTTAAACCACTGGACATATTATTGCTCCCATATATATTCTTTCTTTTTATACACAATTTTAAATAAAAATTGTATGTGCTATTTTGTTTTCTTCCTCGGAGTAGGCTCTCATAGAAAACAGGAAAGTTATATTTATGGCTCATCGGCTTGTGATTAGAATACTACTACGGAATCTGTATCGTGCGACACTTTGTAACCCTAGGTGTTTAAAGATATATATTATGCGAAACACTGTCAATGAAGCTACTAGCCTCACACATCCAACAGCAAGGGACATCTCTCTTACGCCATGTATAGCAATGATCCCAGCCGATTTACCCACTCATTGTAAGCGACTTCCGTTCCCAGTCAAGTATTATTTGGCTATAACAGTGAACAACGCTCTAGATCAGAAAGAGGGGGAAGAGGAGAAGGATAGAAAGGGAAGAGGTTATGAATAAACAGAGACGGAAGGAGGGGACGGACAAAGAGAGGTGGGCAGAGAAGGAGAGGACGTAATGGACAGAGAGAGGGGAAGGAATAGGAGACGGACAAAGAGAACGCGAAGAGAAAGAAGGGAGACTCAGTTTAGTACGCGTATCCAGTTCCCGTCCCTATTTAGCAATTGCGAAGAATTTCTGGGTTCGCAACTATGTGTATAAAAGTCACTATTATGACTTCTGTGCTGTGTTTGCCCTTTAACTGGTCCTAAAGTTTTCCTCAGTATTTTTCTTTGTGTGAATAACTGTGCTTACATCATCACCTTTTTGTTTAGAGTTAAATATTCTGCCACATAAAATGTTTGCAGGTGAATTACTGTAGATCAGTAAGTAAGTTCGGCATTGATCGATATTGATTTCCTATTATATACGTCCTTGGTGAGGTAAGATGCTATTTTCATCTTATTAATTATTGGTTTAATCGCTTGTTCAATTACTTCTCCTGTTTGGGGCTGCTTAATGTTCGCCATAAAGTTGGTTTTCTCAAAGAGTATTTGTAAGCGTGTTCACTCAGCTTGTTCTTCAAGAAATTCTATTTGTCTAATGGCTTTTTGCATTGAGTCTGAAAATGTGTCTAAATCATCTACAAACGATGAACAACCTATTTGTTGGTTGGCCCTTTTATGACGTTCTTTACATTTCTCACTGACTGGGATTTCTGCTTATGACCTTTTCCATTCCTTTATGACTATTCTAGAAGACGATCTCAAAACTTATAGAAATTTCGCCTATAAATTTCACTTTAGAACTGGTGTTTACTAGCGTTTGTTTAATTAGACGTGTGGTTTTATTACCTAAGCATAGTTCACTGAGTACTTCAAACAGTGACTTCCTATCAACTGTGTCATAGGCTTTCCTGAAGTCAACAAAACTGAATACAAAATATTTAGATCTTTTCTTCAAATACATTATTAATGACTTTAAGTTGAGAATCTGCTATGAACATTATCTTTTCTTTCTAAAAACACGTTGATATTCGTCAAATTCAGGGTCAAGTTGCTGTTCTGCCCTAGCTGCAGGGTGACAATTTTTGAACTACACTCCTGGAAATGGAAAAAAGAACACATTGACACCGGTGTGTCAGACCCACCATACTTGCTCCGGACACTGCGAGAGGGCTGTACAAGCAATGATCACACGCACGGCACAGTGGACACACCAGGAACCGCGGTGTTGGCCGTCGAATGGCGCTAGCTGCGCAGCATTTGTGCACCGCCGCCGTCAGTGTCAGCCAGTTTGCCGTGGCATACGGAGCTCCATCGCAGTCTTTAACACTGGTAGCATGCCGCGACAGCGTGGACGTGAACCGTATGTGCAGTTGACGGACTTTGAGCGAGGGCGTATAGTGGGCATGCGGGAGGCCGGGTGGACGTACCGCCGAATTGCTCAACACGTGGGGCGTGAGGTCTCCACAGTACATCGATGTTGTCGCCAGTGGTCGGCGGAAGGTGCACGTGCCCGTCGACCTGGGACCGGACCGCAGCGACGCACGGATGCACGCCAAGACCGTAGGATCCTACGCAGTGCCGTAGGGGACCGCACCGCCACTTCCCAGCAAATTAGGGACACTGTTGCTCCTGGGGTATCGGCGAGGACCATTCGCAACCGTCTCCATGAAGCTGGGCTACGGTCCCGCACACCGTTAGGCCGTCTTCCAGTCACGCCCCAACATCGTGCAGCCCGCCTCCAGTGATGTCGCGACAGGCGTGAATGGAGGGACGAATGGAGACGTGTCGTCTTCAGCGATGAGAGTCGCTTCTGCCTTGGTGCCAATGATGGTCGTATGCGTGTTTGGCGCCGTGCAGGTGAGCGCCACAATCAGGACTGCATACGACCGAGGCACACAGGGCCAACACCCGGCATCATGGTGTGGGGAGCGATCTCCTACACTGGCCGTACACCACTGGTGATCGTCGAGGGGACACTGAATAGTGCACGGTACATCCAAACCGTCATCGAACCCATCGTTCTACCATTCCTAGACCGGCAAGGGAACTTGCTGTTCCAACAGGACAATGCACGTCCGCATGTATCCCGTGCCACCCAACGTGTTCTAGAAGTTGTAAGTCAACTACCCTGGCCAGCAAGATCTCCGGATCTGTCCCCCATTGAGCATGTTTGGGACTGGATGAAGCGTCGTCTCACGCGGTCTGCACGTCCAGCACGAACGCTGGTCCAACTGAGGCGCCAGGTGGAAATGGCATGGCAAGCCGTTCCACAGGACTACATCCAGCATCTCTACGATCGTCTCCATGGGAGAATAGCAGCCGGCATTGCTGCAAAAGGTGGATATACACTGTACTAGTGCCGACATTTTGCATGCTCTGTTGCCTGTGTCTATGTGCCTGTGGTTCTGTCAGTGTGATCATGTGATGTATCTGACCCCAGGAATGTGTCAATAAAGTTTCCCCTTCCTGGGACAATGAATTCACGGTGTTCTTATTTCAATTTCCAGGAGTGTATATGAAAAAAAGTAAATTAGTTACAAACTACGGCGTGCACAAACTGTATTCAACATGTAACCGTCACTACAGATCTTCAGATTTATGTTATGACATGTTCGATATGTCTGCCATCATTGGCGATGGTGTGGCGCATACGAATAGAGAAATTCTGCATGATCCTCTGAAATGTCGGAGCGTCTATGCTGTCGGTGGCCTCTTGAATAGCTGTCTTCGGCTCAGCAATGGTTTTGGGGTTATTGCTCTACAGCTTGTCTTTAATATAGGCCCACAAAAAGGACTCGCATGTGCTCATATCCGGAGAACATGGAGGCCAATCGAGGCCCAAGCCAGTGGCCTCTGGGTACCCCAGAGCCAGAAAGCGGTCCCCAAAGCGCTCCTCCTGGAAATCAAACACTCTCCTGCTTCGATGGGGTCTTGCTCCGTTTTGCATGAACCACATCTTGTCGAAATGAGGGTGACTTTGGATAATGGGGATGAAATATCTTCCAAAATCTTCACGTACCGTTCGGTAGTCACCATGCCATCAAGGAATATGGCACCGATTATTCCGTGATTGGACACTGCACGCCACATAGTCACCCACTGAGGCTGAACAGACTTCTCGATAGCGGATTCTCAGTCCCCAAGTGGGCCAATTTTGTTAATTGACGTGCCCATCCCAATGAAAGTGTGCTTTGCCGCTAAACCAAACCATACAGCGCATACTAATGCCCATCATGCCCCTCGGCCAAGCGCGCGGTTTGAACGTAATAACATAAACCGTTCAGAAGTTATACAGATTTTATTTCATAAAGGTCAATAATTGTCACCGTGTAATAATGCTTTTGTTTATATTGTGCAGGTAACCAGTAGGAGAGAAATGTCTGTGTAATTGTTAGCATCGGTTTTCTGCTTTATAAAGTAGGTGAATCACGACCGTCTTCGAGTCGGTGGGATCTCCTCTGCTAACGAAGCATATTGGATGATTTCGGTTAGCTTGTCTAGAAATTTGTTGTTTGAATGTTTCGAAAGTTCTGCTGTTATTGAATCCCCCCTAGGTGCTTTATTGTTATTTAGAGATTTTGTGATTTCCTTGATTTCCCCTTTTGTTGTGGTATCTAAGACAGGTAGTGTGGGTTTCCTTGTGGAAAGTTAAATATTTATTTCCGTCATCCACAGGTTAGTAAATTTTCAAAATGTTTTGCTAAAATGTCATAGTTTTCTTACTTACTTTATGCTATTTTCCCATTTTTCTCTTTAAAGCAAAGCTTTGGTGGAGAATATTTACTGTGCGGCTTGTCCCGGCGGAGGTTCGAGTCCTCCCTCGGGCATGGGTGTTTGTGTTTGTCCTTAGGATAATTTACGTTAAGTAGTGTGTAAGCTTAGGGACTAATGACCTTAGCAGTTAAGTCCCATAAGATTTCACACACATTTGAACATTTTTTTGGAGAATATTTACTTAAGTTTCTCTTCGAAGTCTTATCGAAATTTCTAGTATTGTTCATTTTGAAATCGTGATCTATTCGTTTTAATTGGTTTTTATCATAATTTCTCTTCTAGTTACTAATCAGTTTGGCAGTTTCCTTCATCGTTTGAAGGAATCTTGTCCTGTTTTCTGCATTGTTGTCTTCTTGTGACTGCTTCATCATATCCCAAATTCCACCACGCATGTCTTTTGATTTTGGTAAAGAGTATTGTTTCTTTTACTGTTTGGACAAGAAATTATTTCAGTTGTTCCCAGTTTACTGGACTTTTGGTTTATAATTTGTTGCTAAATTTACTGTCTTGTTTGGTTTTTTTCAGTCTCATGTTTCAAAGTCCTTGGTTGGGCTGGTCCCTTGATATTTCTTGATTGAAATTTAACTATGATTTTAGGTACATAGTGGTCAAGTGGTCAGAATCTAACTCAGCATTTCTTATTACCTTGACATTTGGATTTCTTAGTATGATTCTTTGGATATTTTAACATGGTCTATTTGAAATTCCCCTAAATTGGGGTTTGAAGAGATCCATGTTTCTTTTTCTGGGTAGATGCTTAAAAGCAATGGATCTAATTATTAGGTTGTTTGCTCTGCAGACTTTTATTAGTCTTTAGAGTTTCTTGTTTGTCCTTCAATAAGCTGGGTAGCTCCCAACAATGCACCTGAGTTTTTTCTATCTGCTCAGTTGTGCATTAAAATTCGCCATATGTATTATAGCATATTTCTTTGGGACGTTCGTGATAATTTTTTAAAATTCTACCCAAAATTTATCTGTTTCTTCGCTTTTTTTTTTGACCTGTTAGATTGGTCATGGATATTTACTATCGCATATACCTAATTTGTGCATGTGAAAGTGAGGATGCATATTGTGCTTGCAGTGCAGTTTGTTATTATTTGTTTCCCTAACATCTGTTACCCTTTTTATGTAACGTTGTGCGCAGCTGTCTCAGGTTACCTCAAGTGTTTCAGAATGATGTATTTTTTGTAAGTATCAGAATTGTTATAAGCAGAATAATGTGAATACACGGTGTCAAATTGATAACCCTCCTCCTATTAAACTACTAAAAATTTTTTAAATGAAATGAAGTAAACAATTTAATGTACATGTGTTTTCGACTTTCTTATTAGAAGAGAAACAATGTGTAGTAATTACAGCTCAGACAGTTAGGTGGAGAACGGTAACCTATTTTTGTGTGTGAATCAATTATCGTGAGCTGTAGGGATTGTATATTTTTTTTTTTTTTTTTTTTTTTGCGTGATAATCTACCACTTTACTGACTGTGCTACAAATCTGATGTGGCTTTATGACCTTTTATGAGCACATTTTCATTAGTAAGTTTAAAAAGCGATGATTTATCGAAATTGTTTGCTTCACTATACGGAAAATTCTACAAGAATGTGCAGGAGAATGTTAAAATAGCGTGTCTATCACAAGGAGACGAAGTCTCTTCAAAAGTTCAGGAAAGCGCAGCTGAACCATACAAGATGTCTGTGGAAGGCTGCCCCATCGAGTGTCACCCCTATACTGGATAGTATGATGTGGTATCCAAGATTATGCAGCACAATACCTCACAAAAGGCTGGATGATACCATGGACATTGCGACGTTATACGCCAGGTTATGCGATGCGAAACTAGTAGTGGCACTTGAAGGAATAGACTTACACACGCATCTTTTACATTTCTACATCTTCATATATACCCCGCAAGCCACTGCATGGTGCGTGGCAGAGGGTACCTTGTATCACTACCCGTCATTTCCTTTCCTGTTCTACTCGCAAATAAAGCAAGGGAAAAACTGATGTCTCTATGCCTCCATACGAGCCTTAATTTCCCTTATCTTCTCGATCCTTAAGCAAATTGTACGCTGGGAGCAGTAGGAACATTCTGCATTCAGCTTCAAATGCCGGGTCTCTAAATATTCTCAATAGCGTTCCCTCTAGTGATTCCCATTTGCGTCCCCAAAGCATCGCCATAATACTTGTGTGTTTTTCGAACCTACTGGTAACAAATCCAGCAGCCTGCCTCTGAACTGCTTCAATGTCTCCTTTAATCCGACTTGGTGGGGATTCGAAACACTCGAGAAGACTCAAGAATGGGCTGCAGTAGTGTTCTATACACGGTCTCCTACACAGATGAAGCCACATTACTAAAATTCTCCCAATAAATTGAATCGACGATTCACCTTCCTTACCGCCGTCCTTATGTGTTCGTTCCATTTCATATCACCATGCAACATTATGTCTAGATATTTAACAACGTAAAAATGTCAAGCAGCTCACTAGTGATGCTGTATTCGAAATTACAGGACTGTTTTTCCTACTCATTTGCGTAGATTTACATTTTTCTATATTTAGAGTTAGCTGCCTTTCAACACATCAACTAGAAATTTTGTCTAAGTCGTCTTGTAGTATCATCAGCAAACAGCCACAGATTGCTGCTCATCCTGGTCCCCCGAATCATTTATGTATATGGAGAATAATAGCGGTCCTGTCACACTTTCCTGAGGCATTCCTGACGATTCCCTTTTCTCTGATGAGCACTCGTCTTCGCAGACAATATGTCGGATTCTATTATTTAAGAAGTCTTGAAGCCACTCACATATCTGGGAACCTATCCTGTACACTTGTTCCTTCATTAAATGTACTGTATGACACAGTGTCAAATGCTTTTCAGAAATCTATGAATACGATACCTGCCTGTTGTCCTCAGCCGCCACATGGGTCCCGGCATAGTGCGGCAAATTCGGGCGGCGAAATCTTACTGGCAGCAAAATTTTGAGCATACAAATTTACTTGTGCAGAAAAAAAACGTAGCAATGGTTGCGAGAATTATTATTAGGTTTGTTCTAGTTAGCACGAAACCGTTTCGGCCGCGCTAATGCGTTCGAGTGCACCTTTCCACATTTGCCACGGTTGGTTTCCGACTGGCCATTTGCTACTCGATTTGTGGCCAATGGAAGGCCGAAACTGTCTCCCACTGACGAGAGGATTTTCTTCCGATGGTTCCAAAGCGTTTAAAACCGTGCCCCAAATAGACCATCGCGTATGCGCGTAGCATAGTTTTCTGAACTGAGCAAAGGTGTCAACTAGTGCTACGGGAGGCCAAATTAGGAAACACACAAGAATAGTTCGAGTTTGTAAAGGAATAGAAACGAGCGCAACAGTTTCTATAGTTTGTGATACCTTAACTCGAATGAACCAGAGGGGGAAATCGTAGGTAGACGGGTGGGATCCCTACATCATGCAATTGGCAGCGCTGCCTGTGTATTGTTTTTGTGTGGCAAGGCACGAACGTATTATATGTAGAGTTGATGTGGCGTGGTTTCAGTTTCGTGCTTTTATTATTGTTTGTGTGTCTGTTCCCCCCGTTTCATTAATCTGTCGAACTTTTGACATAACGTAATCTTGAATATGGACGGTAGGAAACGGCTCAGTGGCGGCAGGCTACAGAAAATTAGTTACACAAAGGAGGAAGAGGGAAAAGGAAGTATTAGATCAACCGCCAAAGTTACAAACGTTTTACTGTACCCGCAAGTTTTTCCTCTCTTGCGAACTTGACACCTAAAAATTATTCACAGTGCAGCAGCAATTGTGGTGAAAGGCTCGACGATAGTGACTCTGAAATTGATAGCAAACATACAAACAATTCCACAGCAAGTGAACCAGATTTGGGGCAAGGGGGAGTTTCTTCACACTCTACTGTTGATAAAGATCCGTACATTTGGAAAATCAGTGATATAACACTAGCTCACGTAGTACGATACGGATTTAATCAGAATAAAGACTGCGATTTTGTGAAGTCAGAGCGTGCATATTCTGATAAACGAAGATTTATTTCCAAGGATTTGTTTGAAAGGAAATTGTTGAATGGAGACATTGTGCAACGCGATTACTAGATTTACTCACCCAGTCAGCGATCACTTTACTGTGCACCATGTAAACTGTTTGTGGTTCGTCCTAGTTCGCTACTAGTGGCTTTGGTGATTGGAAACGCGCTAATCAAAGGGTAACTGAACATGAAAATTCCAGGGCACATCGCGAGTGTATTGTAAGTTTCAGACAAAGGGGAAATACTCTATGTAGAGTTGATAAACAATTTACTACTCTCCTACAAGAAGAAATTAAGTATTGGAGAAATGCACTACAGAAGGTAGTGGCTGTAATGAAAAAACTTTCCTCAAGGGGATTGCCATTTTGTGGAGATGAAGAACAGTTTGGTTCCTTATATAATGGCAATTTTATGATGTGTTTAGAGCTGATAGCTGTATTTGGTCCATTCTTAGCAGCTCATATAGCTAAATATGGAAACCAGGGTAAGGAAAACACATCATATTTATCATTTAGCACTTACGAAGAAATTATCAATGTTATGGGGAAGACTGTCACAGAAAAGCTCATACAAGAGATAGTTGATGCAAAGTATTTCTCCATTATTGTGGATTATACACCTGATGTTTCACACCGTGAACAGCTAAGTTTCGTTATACGATATGTAAATAACGATGGTCAATCACAAGAGGGTTTGCAGAATTTGTGAAAAATGCTGGACCTACCGAGAAAGACTTGTCAGATGGTATACTTATGTTCCTCAACTCCCATGGACTAGATATAAGCAATTGCCGTGGCCAAAGCTGTGATAGTACTGAAAATATGGCAGGGATATACTCTGGTGTACAAGCCCAAATCAAGTCATTCAATCCCTCAGCATTTTTCATTCCCTGCTCCACTCATTCCCTGAATCTTGTAGGATCAAGGGAAGCTACATGCTGTAAATTGGCTACAACATTTTTTGACCTGCTACAAACGATTTACGGGTTTTTTTCGGCAGCTACACAACAAGTAGCGAATTCAGGGGAAGGGGGAGGGCTAAGAGGTTCAAGCCACTCTCCCCCCCCCCCAAAAAAAAGCATCTTGGTCCACCCGTAACCAATCTCAAATTAAACGTGATATTATCCTACTGTCTTAGTACTATACTACCTACAGTACAATTTTCATCATTTGTTACGAAAACCATTTTAAGTAGATGTAGTATGTCTTCAAATTTAACATTTCTCTAAGAAGATACTTATGTGACTAGTTTTTAAATCGCTCGTCACCCATTCGGAACGCAGCTACATAGACACACCACTGCCACCGCCACCCGCCCGTCTGATATGAGTGTGCGGTTTGCGAGTGCGCGCGCCGCACTGCTGTACACGTAAGGCATTGTTGTATGGTTTGTCGAATCAGACACAATAGAATGCGCTGTTCCAGTGGCTTTTAATTGTAATCAAGGCGTGCTTTTGTTTGCATTTGACGGTTTAAAAAAAATATTTTATTTTATTTTTTTAATTTTTTTATTTTATTTTATTTTATTTTTTCTTTTTTTTTTACTGAAAAGGAAGAAAGAAGAGGTAGAATTGAGCGAAAATGAACCAGTATTACCTGGAAACAATGTCGGTGACTTATCATGATTATTTTGTATGTACTTTATGAAATTTATACAAACAGGATTAGTCGAGTTTGTGACTTTTTATCGTGTTGAGTTCGTTGATCTTTCGGTCGGTGTGATGTGGGTGGTTGTAGACTGGACTGTGGATCAGTATTGCGAAGTTAGTGATTTTTCCCACTAAATTTGGTGGTTTTGAGTATCTGTCTAGTGTGCAGATTTTGCATCTACTGACTGGCGTGAATTATGGTGGATTTTAAAAAGATTTGGGTGGTTTATTGTAAAATTATTTTTTAAAATCACTTGATCCATTCTACATACAGCAAACAGCACTATTTAATTTGTTAACGTCTAGTAGCTCATAAATTTATATCACTTAAACCTTTATAACAGACGGTATTTTGTCTACGTTTCCGTGTTGTTTTGTGGCCGTATTGTTATGCACCCGTTTTGATATGCGCTCTAGTATTAATCAATCTGCAATTGCACGCACAGTGCATATCTGTAGTGCCGGTGGTAATGTGGTGTTTCTTAAATCATTTACTGTTGTTTTAGTGCTAAACATATGTAAAGTAAAGTATTCCCAGAAACTTTATGCAGAATCGCTATGCGATAGTAAATTTACAGACTGGCTAGAATGAATTCAAGGCGATGACACTAAAGCATATTGTAAATTTTGCCGTAATATTTTGTTAACGTGTTCAATAATATGCCACAGTGACGTAAAAAAATACAAGACAGTAGCAGCACCGTTGTCAACAAATATAAATACCTTTCAAAACTGTGAAAGAGTATTCAGAAGTGAATCAAGCTGAGGGTTCCCTTGCATTATTTGTTTCCACCTATTGTCCGATCATGACATTTCATCACTTAAGTGACTTGTGGAAGAGTAAATCCACAGACAGTAATATTGTCAGAAAACTTAAAATACGTAGACCAGAATGTAGTGCAGCTATAAAACATGTAATAAGGCGGTATTTTGTGGAAAATTTGCGGCAAGATATCGGTTACAGCATGTATATCATTATAATTAATGACCAAATTTTTAGTGTAACAGCAATTAAAGACATGCCTCAAGAATTGAAATTAGATCTAAACAAGCCTGCAGAATACAGGCACAGACAATACGAATGTAATTGTAAGTGTTCACAATTGTGTCAATCAAATTTTGACAAATGTAATTCTGGATTTGATTGTTATAAAATGTGTAAGCCATTCAGTTGAACTTGCTACTTCTGCTGCAAGTGAGACGCTCCAGGAAATCTTATCTTCTAGGTTATGGAAACATAAATTGGTTTTTACATTCTTCAAGTCGCCCACAGTTGAATAGTGATATTTATCGGACTGTCAAAGGAGCAGAACCCCTTAAAATTCCATGCGCATGTGATACACGATGGTTTCCATAGAATCTGCGATTACAAGAACTACAGCCCAGATGTTAGAGCTTAGAACGCACATTGAAATAACACGAATCAAAGACAACTGTTACACTGCAGAAATGCTTTATTCAGTGTTTTCTTATGAACCCAGTTAAGCGTATTTAAATATTTTCCAAGACCATTCTTTCAAATTTGCATCTAGTTAACAACATTTTGAACCCAACACAGAGGATCCGTATAAGCAGTTAAAGAACCACGTTGTGCTAACAGAATCATTAATAAGAAAAGTTTTTGTCCCTACATATCCTACGCAAAGAAAATTACATTTAGACTTTGAAAACCACTTAGATCCCAAAACATATCTAGGATATTAGTTTGAAAATAAGATTAATGAATTGTGAAAAGTTTAATTATACCCAGTACAAGAACATGTCCTGCGTCTGGGATGCATCCAGTTTTTGTACCAATTAATAATTCAGTTGTTGCAACGACAATGAAACTTTGAGGACAATTTCACTTCTTTCACTGTCCAAAGCTCTTTGTGCCGTTAAAGAGTCATTGATTCCTCTCCTTGAATCGTGTAATATTGATTCTGGCACAATACTAAAACTGATTTTCGATGACAAAGTTCAGCTCTTGTCAAATGGTCCGAAACAGACGCTGTAAATTTCTGGTGTGAAGTGCTTCAACACAGAGATGTGTGATGACGTCAACCCATTTCACGAATTGACAACTTTTCCGCTGTCACGACTAATGTTACCACGGTCGAATGCGGAAGTAGAAAGAATTTTTAGCCAGATGAAAATTATTAAAACTAAAACAAGAAATAAAATGAAACCCGAAATGATGAATTCGCATTTGTCGATTCGAGCAGGAATCGAGAGGAAGAAACAACGTTGCCATAATAATGAACTGCCAAAAGAAGTGCTGACGCAGGTAGGAACTTAAAACTTTGAAACTTGAGCAGCCACAGCCGTTGAAATTCATGGTGACTTGAAACTGAATGAAACCGTAGACAGCTGTTAATTGGTGGTTTATTGACCGACCAGTTCCGCTGCGTTAAAGCAGCGTATTCAGGTGCAAGCGGTGTCTCATAAATTAGCACGTGGAGATGCTCGCAACATTCGTAGTCAGAGAATCCACTAGTGCTTTACCCTTACCACATCTGACGACAGATGCCGCATCCCCTGCACTATTCGCCCCAATGTTTCGCCGATTTCTATTCGTTGAGCACTTCCCCCCTTCATGGGGTGTCTCCATGTGCTAATTTATGTGACACCACTTACACCTGAAAATGTTGCTTTATCGCAGCGAAACCGATCGTGTTAATAGACTATCAATTAACAGCTGTTTGCGGTTTCACTCCATTTCATGTGACCTTACAGGAACTGTTAACGACGTGTAAAGCATCTGGACATACTTTATCCGCTACTACCTCTGCCTCTGGTGTTGAACCTTCTGTTGAGGAAGACGTTGATAACCCCGAGCTCTTCATTTTCACTTAGGTAAATTCGCTGCGCTACATTTCATAATATTGTTCTAGATTTAAACAAAGGGATAAATTGAATTGTCTCATACTTTGGGTTACTCAACATACTCAGTGCTTAAAAATTAACAATCTAATGGTTTTGTTAGAGTCACGACAAATAATGTAGTTGTTTATAGTGGTTTTGAGTAAGTTCTTTTAGCGGGAAATCTCATTTAACGATTGATATAAAAAATGCTCTGAGCACTCGATCCTCTCTGCCTGCCCTACAAGGGACAGCGTACAGTAATATTTAGAGTAAGTGATTAATGTAATATCAATCATCGGTTTTGTTCGGTTTTGAATTCTTTTAAAAACAAGCTTTCATCGCGCGCATGCCAGTGTTGCCGTGAATTTCATACTTTTATACCGCGTTATTTATCTAAAATCGGTAAATAATCTTTTAATGGGTTAAAGTACTCATCAATAAGAACAACTTTTACTGTGGGAGAAACTTCAAAATCGCGAAAAATCAGCTGTTTCATACAGTTTGGACGAGTAAGTTGTTAGTATGTAACTTTTACAGGGACTAGCTGATTTCAACTTTGTTCCATAGTAAAAGAAAAGCCTCATATTAATGAGTTTTATTTTAAACCCTTAAATGGTTATAAGCTTCTTTAAATAACACTGTAATATAGTTCCAAAGAGTTATTTTAGCTGTTGGTAAGTTGTTGATTTGCTTATGTATGATTCTCTGATTCGCGTACAAGTTGTAGTTTTTGTTTGCTATTGTTACAGAACCGGAACCAGTATCAGTGGGAGTGGCTAGTACATCGACTACTTGCGCTGAAAATTCTTTTGATATTTCTTATGTGATAGGAAACGTACTCAGTAACGAGGAAAAGTATAAACATCTGACGGAGTCTTCAGAACAACCCCGTAATTATGATTATCAGGAGCAGACAAAGGGTGGACAAAAAAAGAAACCTCCGTTCTGATTGGCTAAAGGAATACTGTTGGCTAGTCTATATTCAACAACAGAACGGTGCGTATTGTTTGCCTTGCGTACTATTTTCTGGTCCAGATAGTAGGGGCAAGCATTCTGTGGCTTTAAGATCTTTAGTCACTCGTCCATTTTGCAAATACAAAAAAGCACTAGAAACCTTCAGAAATCACTCTGCTACAGATTATCAGAAAATGGCAGTTTTAAAAAGCACACATTTCAAAAGTTCATATGAAAACCCTGAAAAAGCTGCAAAATAACTTAATCGAAATTGAGAAACTGAAAATTATTAAATCAAACAGAGAGCGGCTGATTCCCATAGTACAGACCATCATATTATGTGGTCGAGAAAACATACTGTTAAGAGGCCACCGAGAAGATGGTACACCGAGTGATGACATCACCCAAGAAAAATTTCAAGCACTTTTAAAAGTTTCCATTGACTCAGGTGATCCGTATGTCCAAAAACATTTAGACAACGCTCCAAAAAACGCAACATACCTGAGAAAAACAACTCAGAATCAGCTGATTGATTGTTGCCATTCTGTCATTGTGAAAAGGTATTCGACAAAGTCAAAGAAGCAAAATATTATGCTGTCCTTGGCCACGAAACAATAGATGCCAGTGGTGCAGAACAACTCAGTGTCTGTATCAGGTATCTGAATTTACAAAAAAACACAATACACGAAGACTTCATATGCTTTCTAGCTGCAACTGACATGACTGGTGCAGCATTAAGCGATCAAATCGTTCAAGAATTAAATCAAATCGGCCTTCAAGTTAAGAATTTGAGAGGTCAAGGTTATGATGGATGTGCCAACATGTCTGAAAAGTTCAGTGGCGTACAATCCCGAATAAAGCAGCTCCAACCGCTAGCGACTTACATGCATTGTGCAGCACATACTAAACCTAGTTATCGTGAGGGTCTGCAACTTGCCTAGTATTCGCAATACGATGGGAGTTGTAAGTCGTGTTACCAGTTTTGGGTGCGAGTTAGCGAATTGGTTGGAACTTATCAAGTCAGCTATCTTTGAAAAATACCCAGAGGCGAAAAGAGTTAAGTTACAAAGTCTTAGTGATACACGCTGGCTTGAAAGGCATGATGTACTACTTCAATTGAAAGAGCTCTCGCACAGTTCCTTGAAGACATGGACAGCACTTTTCCGTCATCGGAAAGTGATAGTCTTCTGGCTTCTATTCATCGATATGACTTTGTCTTAACTTTGATGGTACCCGCCGATGCATTTCAAATTATTGTTTCGCTTTCACGGCAGCTTCAGGCTGTTGCATTAGATCTCAACCTTTGCTGTGAGATCGTAGACAGTGCAATAAGAACTCTGGAACGATACACAGAAACGAAATATGAAAAAAAATTTCGAGAGGCTAGTCATATTGTAGAGCCTTTGAACATCCTAGTGAAGGCACCCAGAATCGCGAAATGTTCTGCTCATCGCTCAAATATAAAAGCTCCTGATACTAAGGAATACTAAAGGGAAAATAAACCTTTAATACATACAAACGCTTTTTGCTTGATGCTGCATTTCTTTCTTTTATGTTCTTTCGAGTTCAAGAATAATGTCATGTTGTGTTTTGTTTCAGATTGAATGTATTCCTTCCTTTCATGGATTTTATATTGGGACAGTTGAGGAGTCACTTTTCGAGAGCAGAGCACTCTTCAGTTCTCGACCTGTTCGCCCTTATACCAAGTGCCATCGTAAAAACAGAAAACCTGAACTCTTTAGTGGCTGCTGCACGTGTTTACAGGAGCGACTTGCCTCATCCTCTCTCATTATCGGGAGAAATAACTCTTTGGAAGGAGCTCTGGAGAGACAGGGAACAAGCGCCCCCCCCCCCCCCCCCCAAACAGCAGGGGTGGCACATCAAGAGACAAATTAATTTTTCCATAATATAAAAATTCTTTTACAAATTCTCGCTACATTACCAGCGTAGCATATCTTCGCTTAAAATGATAAAGTCGTACCTTCGTACGACAATGACGGATGACAGGTTGCATGGTTTAGCTGCCACGTATATTCACCGAGATATATCTGGCAGCTTCAACCTGTCAGAGTCATTAAAGAATTTGCAAAGCGTTACCCGAGGAGACTCGCTATGCGTTAAATGAGCAAAATAAAATTATGTGTGCTTTTTAGTATATTAATGTTTAACTTGACAAAGCCTACGCTCCCAAAGCAAAATCCCGGATCCGCCACTGTACACAACGCTGAAAAATTCTACAGATATTTTTCGAAGATGGAAACTTGAGTTTAAAGTCTCCCTGCATTACAAGATGGTCAGCTTGAGAAGACGCCTCCAAAACCTTAAATGCTAGTTGGGATGCAGTCAATAAAGCTGTTAAACGCATTTGTGAAGAGAAAAGCGAGAAAGCTGTTACTAAATCAGAAGCAACAGGGATATTGCAACAGCTAAACTCTAAAAATATTGCATTCATGGCTAAAATATGGGGTTGTATTTTGGAACGTTTCAGTGCAGTGAGTACAGCACTATATTCGAAAGAAGTTGACGTATCTGCAGTATTGAAACTTTATACTTCACTTCTGACTTTCACAAATGAGGTGACTAAGTCTTTTGAAGTGTACAAAAAATTGGCAGAGAGAAAACTGTAGACCACCCCGACCAGGCAACATCCGCGAGTCAATGAAACTCAAGAAAAACGTGTGAAGAATCGAAAGGAGTTATTTGATGACTCAGACTCTGAGTCAGAAAATGAAACAGTGGTTTACAAATTTGAAGGTGACATACTGAAGATCAATTATTTAATTATATTGAACAGACTATCTCCAGAGCTCAATAATAGTCTTGGTGTCTACAAAGAGTTTTCTGAAAAGTTCTCTTTCTTATCCAGTTTTGATGGAAAAGGATCCGGATAAGTCTATAATGCTGCAAAACAGGAGATGTACAGGATACTTCTGGGACATATTGTGTCCATGCCAAAAGCTTCCTTTTGAGTTCTTGATATGAGAATGGTCCTTTTTCACCAGTCTTAAATAAAATGCCAAGAGAGAAATATCTCTTTGATATTTAACCAAGCATCAGAATCGCTCTGCAAATTTATTTGAGCCCACCAGCAACGAACTTCTCTGCTGAACGATCCTTCTCAGTCCTTGGAAGGGTTAATAACTACTTGTGTGCTTCTCAGACTCTAGATCGTTTGAATCACATGGCTGTATTAGCAACAGAAAATGATATGACTTTGAAAATGTGATAAATTTATTTGCTGATAACTAGGCAAGAAGAAAGTCATTGAACTGATGACACTCTTTGTCGATATAATAATTTCCTTAATTCCATAGAATATTATCCATTTTGTTAATTTCTTAAATGTTTTTCAAAATTGACTACGTTTGTTGTTCGGGGGAAGGGCTAAAAATGTTATTGGGCCCATGGGCGTAACATTATATAATTAACGGGCTGGTTGTCCTCCGTCCATGGTTCGCATGATAACATGTCTGAAAAAGACAAGCTAGGTATCAGACGAGTGGTGCTTTCTACACTCAAGAGTCAAATAAACTGGTTTAGGCATGCGAATTCAAGTACAGAGACATGTAAACAGGCGTACTACGGCGCTGCAGTCGGGAACGCCAACTGGCGCAGTTGTTCAGGTTACTGCTGCTACAATGATAGGTTATCAAGATTTAAGTGAGTTTGAACGTAGTGTCATAGGCAGCGCACGAGCGGTGGGACACAGCATCTCCGAGGTAGCGATGAAGTGGGGATTTTCCGTACGACCATTTCACGAGTGTGCTGTGAATTTAAGGAATTTGGTAAAACGTCAAATTTCCGACATCGCTTCAAGAACGGGACCAACTACGACTGAAGAGAATCGTTCGGAACTGTAACCCTTCCGCCGGCCGCTGTGACCGAGCGGTTCTAGGCGCTTCAGTCCGAACCACGCTGCTACGGTCGCAGGTTCGAATCCTGCCTCGGGCATGGATGTGTGTGATGTCCTTAGGTTAGTTAGGTTTAAGTAGTTCTAAGTTCTAGGGGGACTGATGACCTCAGATGTTAAGTCCCAAAGTGCTCAGAGCCATCCTCGATATGGGCTTTTCGAGCCGAAGGTCCACTCGTATATCCTTTATCACTGCACGACACGAAGCTTTAGCCTCGCCTGGGCCCGTCAACACCGACATTGGACTGTTGATCACTGGAAACATGTTGCCTGGTCGGACGAGTCGCGTTTCAAATTGTATCGAGCGGATGGACGTGTACGGTATGGAGACAGCCTCATGAATCCATGGACCCTGCATGTCATCAGGGGACTTTTCAAGCTGATGGAGGCTCTGAAATGGTGTAGAGCGTGTGCAGCTGGATTGATGTGGGATCTCTAATCCTTCTAGATACGACTCTGACAGGTGACACGTACGTAAGCATCCTGTCTGATTACTGCATCCGTTCATATCCACTGTGAATACCGACGAACATGCGCAATTCCAGCAGGACAATGCGACACCCCACCCCTTCAGAATTGCTACAGAGTGGATCCAGGAACTCTCTTGTAAGTTTAAACACTTCCGCTTGCCATCATACTCCCTAGACATGAACATTATTGAGCATATCTGGGATACCTTGCAACGGGCTGTTCAGAAGATATCTCCACCCCTTCGTACTCTTACGGATTTATGGACAGCCCTGCAGGATTCATGGCGTCGGTTCCCTCCAGCACTACTTCATACATTAGTTGACTTCATGCCACGTCGTGTTGTGGCACTTCTGGGTGCTAGCGGGGGCCCTACATGATATTAGGCAGATGTACCAGTTTTTTTGGCTCTTCAGTGTATATCCTCACTCACTGGTGGACAGCAGCTTTTATTATTTTCGAACTGAGAATATGTTCAAGAGCTCTGTTCAATTTTTGAGCAAGACGTCACCTCACCGTAACGCTATTTTAACTCTTCTCCGCCATATTCTTCCAGAGTGTTCCGTATAGTGGAGTAGATCAGTTCAGTGAATGAACGCTTGTTAAACCTGAAAATTTCTGTCAGATTAAAAACCTGTGTGGGACATGGATTCGAACCCGGGACATTACTTCCAGGAGTGCACGTGCCGCAAGTAATGCAGAACTCGTGCGAAGTTTGGGAGGTAAGAGATGAAGTACTGTTGGAAGTAAAGGTGTGAGCCTGGTTCGAGAGTCGTTTCTTGGGTACTTCAATCGGCAGATTACTTTACACTGTAGGAAAAACTGCAACGAACCACCAGTTTGTTTGAAATGATTTTATTGTACCATTACTAGTTTACGGCCTGAGTCCATCTTCATATTTTAGCCTTGACTTCTTGCAAATACTACATTTGCGCCCCAAAATATAACAAAATTTTTGCGATGCACAGTTTACAAAAAGTTTTTCATTTTACATTTTCTCCATAAAATAAAAAATATTTTGTAACTGTGCATCACAAAAATTTTGTTATGTTTTAGGATACAAATGTTAAACTTACAAGAAGTCAATGATCCCATCTGAAGATAGGCTCAGGTCCGAAACTAGTAATGGTATAATAAAATCATTTCAAGAAAACTTGTGGCTGGTTGCAGTATTTTGTACAGTGTAATTTACGAAAACAGCTGCGGTGTTCTCCAACCAAAATGGATAAAATAAGGTAGACCACTTGCCTGAGAGTGTCTAAGGTCCCGCGTCTGGCATACAGTTGTAATCTGCCAAGAAGTTTCATATCAGCGCACTTCCGCCTGCAGAGAGAAAAATTCATACCGGAGGCATCCACCAGGTTGTGGCTTTCCTCCAGACATGCTTATCCTACAATATCTGCGAAGTTTGGAAAGTAGAAGGTGAGGTCCTGGCGGAAATAAACGTGTGAGAACGGGTTGTGAGTCTTGCTTGGGTAGGTCATTGTCAAACAGAAGAGTATTTGAAACTTCCTGGCACATTAAAACTATGTGCCGGATCGAGACTCGAACTCGGGACCTTTGCCTTTCGCGGCCAAGTGCTCTACCAACTGAGCTACCCAAGCACGACTCACGGCCCGTCCTCACAGCTTTACTTCTGCCAGTATCTCGACTCCTACCTTCCAAAGCTTCTGAGATACTGGCAGAAGTAAAGCTGTGAGGACGGGGCGTGAGTCGTGCTTGGGTAGCTCAGTTGGTCGAGCACTTGCCCGCGAAAGGCAAAGGTCCCGAGTTCGAGTCTCGGTCCGGCACACAGTTTTAATCTGTCAGGAAGTTTCATATCAGCGCACACTCCGCTGCAGAGTGAAAATCTCATTCTGGAAACATCCCCCAGGCTGTTCAAAAAAATGGTTCAAATGGCTCTGAGTACTATGGGACTTAACTTCTGAGGTCATCAGTCCCCTAGAACTTAGAACTACTTAAACCTAACTAACCTAAGGACGTCACACACATCCATGCCCGAGGCGGGATTCGAACCTGCGACTGTAGCGGTCACGCGGTTCCAAACTGAAGCGCTTAGAACCGCACGGCCACACCGCCCGGCTCCCCCAGGCTGTGGCTAAGCCATGTCTCCGCAATATCCTTTCTTTCAGGAGTGCTAGTTCTGCAGGGTTCGCAGGAGAGCTTCTGTAAAGTTTGGAACGTAGGAGACGAGATACTGGTAGAAGTAAAGCTGTGAGGACAGGGCGTGAGTCGTGCTTGGGTAGCTCAGTTGGTAGAGCACTTGCCGGCGAAAGGCAAAGGTCCCGAGTTCGAGTCTCGGTCTGGCACACAGTTTTAATCTGCCAGGCACAATCCGCTGCAGAGAGAAAATCTCATTCCAGAAGAGTATTTGCTTACCAAAGGCAAAGATCTGGGGTGGAGTCCCGATCTGGCACTCAGTTTTAATCTCCCAGGAAGTTACATGTCAGTGCACACACTGCTGCAGAGTGAAAAATTCATTCTGGCTTATTAAACCTGCTAGACGAAAATGTGCCCATAAAACCTCATAAGGATCCGTGGGAGTTTGAGTACAGTCAATAATGAAGTACATTCTTAAGCAAAAGATGAGTTGCGGTAGTTGATTTGTACACAAAACAGATTATGTTCGCCACCCCATCTAAATGGCTGGACTGTAGCCATACACATTTCGTCTCTCCTAATACGAAAGTAGAAAACACAAAATACATTAAATTTGTTTGCTTTGTTTTTATCTGAAAGTCCCTTTTTTTAGACTGTCTGTAGTTCAGTTTAATAGGAGGAGGACCATCAGTTTGATGGAAGGAAGGAAGATTAGGGTTTAATATACCGTCAATAATGAGGTTATTAGAGGTGGAACACAAGCTCGAATTCTTTCAACGGTAGGGAAGGAAATCGGCTGTATGCTTTCAAAAGAATTATCCCAGCATCTGCCTGGAGTGAGCTAGGAAAATCATTGGAAACCTAAATCAGTCCGGTCAGATGAGGAATTGAACCGTCATTGTTCCGTATGTGAATCTATTGAGCTAACCACTGTCCCACCTCGCTTGCTTTTCAGTTCGACACTGTGCATTCACATTATAATGTGTGTAACAATACCGATGCTTAGAAATAAACACATCGTGCTGAAGGCTTGCGAAATATCACATAAAGAAGGTAACAGTCGTTGGGAATCAATTAATGGAGACGCACAATGAGGTCGCTCTCGAACTCTGTCAGATGCTGGTAACGCTGTCTTACGCCAGTATGCGCTATCTCTGTGTCCTTCACAGTGGACAATCAACATCTGGTGCAGTTCAAGCCCTTTATATACTCTATCAGGCCTGATAACGACATTAATGCAGTCTGATGGCTGTTATACCTGTCACAGAGAATTGCGACTCTAATCATTTACATACCCTCCCATGATAAAAAAGTAAAGTCGTATTGGATGAATGTCTGAGACACCCCCAACGGAAGGTTCAGTCCCCTAATTGGAAAGGTTTAACCTAGCCTTCGCGCCCGCAGGTATCTTTCCACTGCGAAGTATGAAAACTCCGTGTGTAAGTGTGTCTGCGCACTCCTGCTTGGCTAAGTGATCTACCCGGGTTCGATTCCCAGCAGGGTCGGAGATTTTTACCGCTTGGAAACAGGATGTCGTGTTGTTCTAATTATTATTTCATCATCGTCGACTCGGAAGTCGCTCAATCACACCACTCACCGTCCTTGATGCGAAACCGTTCCCCAGACCGCACGGCCACGATTTCACGCAGTCATCGCGAAAAAACAATCAGACTGAGTGCAATTTCTCATGGACTTGTGGGAAGAACACAAGAAGGCAAAGCAACTCGCCAAATACCGGTAGACTTTCCAAACCTTCGTGGAGATCCCACTGACCGCCGTCTTCATGGACGCTCTGTCTGCCCCCACGTGACGTGACCGCCGACGCCGCCGCCCACCATCACAAAAATCACGCCCTCGTCGCTGCCGACGCCCTCCCACACCCCTCACACCTCACAAGATCAAGAATTGCTACATGTGTCCCAAAAGTGCTTTTTTCCCTTAAAGTTCTCACATGTAAACTTTTCTTATAGTACCATAGTAACCTTTGTTGAGTGCGTTTTATTTTCCTTCGTATGTAAACAATACGTGTGCCAAACAGTGATTAGTACAGTATCATTACAGCTTAGCAGTGAAGTCAAGCAGTGCTTGCACTGAAATCAATTAGTGTTTACATGTTTAAATATGCTCTGTCTTTCACCATGACTGTCTCCCTCTCCCTCTCCTCTCAGTCTCTTTTACTCTCACTCCGCACTTCTGTCACATTTGTTTTTACTCTGCTCTGTACATTGCTTCCCAATGTGCTGTTTCTCACGCGATCTGTCTAAATGTAGCACGGTCTGTTTCATGCCCTAATGTAACGTGTTTCTTGCTTCCCCTTGCCTACATATAATACGCAAATAGTTAAAATACCACGTCATTCTAAATACTGAAACATTTTTTAACATATAGTGAAAACAAGGAAACATCCAGCATTCATGTACTAGCAAACCTATAAGAATAATTCACAGAACATTAACTGCCCTTGCCATACGGAAAAAATAATTACCTGCACTCTATTCCATTGATGTATGCCACAACATAGAAAACATACATAACATAAAATATCACTATGGCCAAACTGGCAAAGAGTGAAAAGACATTACTATTATTATTAATATTATTTTTTCCTCTCACTTGTGTAATTTAACTCCTTATTGTATTCAATGTTTTCTGATTTCCTAGTATTTAAACGTAGAAATGTAGTGTTTCCCTTTTCAGAAAAAGCTAAATTAATGTACCAAATTGCATAAGCTAGCACTAAGGAACTCAGTTCGAGGAACACTCGCGAAAGGTCTGCAGCTCGTGGTCGTGCGGTAGCGTTCTCGCTTCCCACGCCCGCGTTCCCGGGTTCGATTCCCGGCGTGCTTGGGGATTTTCTCTGCCTCGTGATGACTGGGTGTTGTGTGATGTCCTTAGGTTAGTTAGGTTTATGTAGTTCTAAGTTCTAGGGGACTGATGACCATAGATGTTGAGTCCCATAGTGCTCAGAGTCATTTGAACCATTTTTGAACACTCGCGAAATACACAGATCCATGAAAACAAAGACAGTAACCCAAAAAAAAGATCAATTCGTCTTACTGAAGAAGTGTAACATGTTAAGTGATTTGTAAAACATAAATCCTTACTTCGTAAATAAAAGTTTATACATGTTAAGAAAATGTGGTGTTAACTGAAAAGAGTTGCAACTCGGCGGCGGAACTTTCTTACTTGTAGGTGATTTAATGTGTGTGTGTGTGTGTGACTGCCAAGCTTAACATCCCCTTCCGACGGACGAATCACCAGCAATAATGTCGCATGTAATCACTTGATGAAACACTGCAGAGAAGTTTCGAATGTAATCCAAGACATTGACGCAACGACTGGTCATCAGGGGCTTTGCACCACTAACCCTCCAGCCCCTTCTGCCACAGAGACAGAGGGAACGTTGTTACCGGCGGGCGGCGGGGAATGACTCGCGTCAGTAAAACGTCTGGCTGCGCTGGCGTTTCGGGCCGGAAATTGACATCACGTGACCATACTCACCCGGCTTCAGAGAACATCTCGCTGTGCGTGTTCTGCCTTTCTGAAAGTAGCTGCTAAGGCGTCTATTACGCTCGCCTACTCCCATATCGCTTGCTTATTCTCATTTCGCTTGCTTTCTTTGTTATTTTTTGCTTGTTTTGTTTTTACTGCTGGAATTTACTTATTTTTATATAGTAGATGAATGCAGTAAGTAGGTTCAAAATGATGCAGGTTGTAGTAGGTATTCGGAGGTGAAGGGGCTTGCACGGAATAGAGTAATGTGGAGAGCTGCATCAAACCAGTCTTCGGACTGAAGATAACAACAACATTGTTAAGGTGATATTTGTCACTGTTTGAATAGTCTGCTATTCCTTGCCTATTATGTTAGTTAAAGGAATCCGAGTCTCCTTGACGTAAATATACGGTAAAGGTAGAATACTTGAACTCTGAAACAGGGGCGTACAGGAGGTTCTAGGTTTACATCCTTCGTCATTTTAATGGCATTTTTTTTGTATTCTGGAAATTCGCTTAACTGCTGCCAAATTATCCCAGAATATGACTCAGTATTTAAGGTCGGAAAGTAAGTACACACAATAGGTACTCTTAACTGTTTTTTCACAAGACATCATTATTTTAAATAACAATGACGTTGATGCTATTTACATTTTCCATCACGAACTCAGTGACGGAATTCATAAATATGCTCAGTCAGATAACTAGTCTTACACCTACAGTAGATTTCAAATTGGCGTGGTAGGCACACACTTTGCAGGTATATAGCAAGCAAACTATTAAAAGTAGTTTCACCCTTCACAAATTAGGAGCCGTTGTAAGTGAAAGACCGTTACTTACATGCCACACTTTCTTCCGTTAAAATTTTCTTCTTTGTATTAGTCTCTGTGGAAACTATACTGTTCACTAACAGATATCCTGCGGCAACAGAAAAGAACCAGAATTATCAAAGGAATATTGAAGACGTGACTGAATCATTTAGGCCACCAATCACAATGATTTACAACAGTAATTGTATTTTCATTATAAGCTAAAAATTGCATTATTCCAAAAGCAAACAAGAGTTGGGTGAGTCATTATCAAAAAGACGTGATGTTCACAGATATGGCAGTAATCTAGATTTCACTTTTAGACTGAAATATTAATAGTTTTAACTTCACTGGCATGAAGATGTTTACCAATGATACAGACGCATAGAAAAGTATGACAGTTTCGTGGTATACACCAACCGCTAACAGAGAAGTACTTACGAAATTTGAAGGTTGTTTGCTTGATTTAAACACACAGTTATACAATATCAAAGTAATTTTTGCGCATAGAGTGATATTGAAATTTAAAATATTTGTATAAATGTATTTAAAGCAATCCACAGCGTACCAGTAGCGTATGGTATGGTCTTGCATTTATTTGCGAGAAATGCTTCAGTACTGTAATATATTTCTCAATGTTTAATGCAGTATGATAATTAACTTGACTACGTACATTACAACAAATGATAATTATTGTTTAATCTTGAGTCTACTTCTACAACGGTGTTAGACACATGTGTTACAAAAATAGCCATCACGCGCTTTCTTTCTGTCAGGCGAAACAGTTCTCACCACAACTGAAATGTATCTAGCAGCACATTTGCCCCTTGAATAGCAGTCTACCATTTTCGTATACTCGCTAATTTATTTAGTGCATATTGATAACTGAGAGATCAAAATGAAGAAAGTGCACGAATTTTATAGCTCCGAATATGCAGTCATATTGCGCCCGAGCATAAAATTCCGCCTCAGCTGTTCGTTCACCTGTGGCTGCAGACAGGAGCGTACAGAGTTACGAGATGCCGGTTTCCGGTCCTAAACGTCAACGCAGCCAGAAGTTTTATTGGCGCGAAAGTCTCCCGCGCGCGGCGTAACCCGACCAGCTACTTGCCACGTTCGTCGGTGCTTAACTGCGATGACCTGACGAGAACCGGTGTGTCCACCTCGGCACCGCCGTTGACGAAGTTACACTGACATCTGCCCATGTCTTTTAGGTGCTGCACTTTTTTCTCAGGCAGTGTATTTTCTCAAAGTGACTGAGAAAAAGAAGCACCACTAATATTCGAATGAATACTTTAAATAAAAATTCATAGCCTCGCTTGAAAATGGAATACTACCATAGTAGCTAGTTTGCGAAGAGACGTTTGTAAATCAGGGTCTGAAGCCTTCCAGACCAATTGATCACTTTGGAAAATTGTATTATGAGAAAATGGGCACGTCTGTTTTATTTCTTCAAGCTTAAATACCAAAGTTGTGGAAGCGGAACACTGGATGCAAACTACTCACTCACTCCCAGTGGAGATAAGGGTTTCATTATTAATGGCGAAATGTGATAAATCAGATACTACCGGGGAAGTACTAGTAGTATCCACAGTTACAGAAGTTTTCGGTACTATGCAGGGGCTGACGTACGTGGCAGGGTGGGGTGCAGGGCATAATTCCATAGCAATAAATGGTTGACAACAACCGTAATGCCCTAGGCACTACCCAGTCCATTCATAGGATCTTCCAAGTCCTTTACCGTGTCTCACAGAGCACAATGTCATCATATCTCAAAGTTTTCATTTCTTCTCCCTCGTCTTTCTCTTTCCACGCTTCTGTGTTTCAGTTACAGCTTGCTCAGTGTGCAGATTGGATCACTTGGTCATTCCATTCTCAATTACTGTCTCCGTTTCATGTTCTTCGAACCTAATAACTGCAGTCTTGTGCAAGTTGTAGATAACCATTTGCTTTGTATCTTATCCCTGCTATCTTCAAAATTTCAAAGAGTGTATTATAGTCAACAATGTCAAAAACTTGCTCTGAATCTAAAAATGCTATGTATAGACTTTTGTCTTTACTCAGTCTGTCTTCTGAGATACGTCGTAGTGTCAGTAACGCGGCACATGTTCCTACATTTTACTGCAACCCAAAAAATTTCCAATGGATCAAACCAGACCAAATTATTCATTTTCCAAGTCTGTTTCTATCAGTTTTTCCTTTTTCCGTAAATGATTTGTGTTGGTATATTGCACTCATGACTTATTAAACTGATGTTTCAGTAATATTCATGGCTGTAAACACCTGTATTCTTTGGAAATGTAATTACTGCGTTCTTTTGAAGACTGATGGTATTTCACATGTCTCATATATCTTCCATACCAGGTGGAATAGTATTGTCATGAGCGGCTCTCGCAAGCCCTAAAACATTCTGAGGTAATGTCGTCTACTCAAGGTGCCCTCAGCGCTCCGCGAAACTGATATAGTACCGTATACCCCATCCCATTTTCATTCATATCCGCTTCTCTTTCCCTAAATATTGTCTTCACATTTTTCTTTTCTATAACTCTCCCGTATATTCCTTCCACCTTTCAGCCTCCCATTCTTTCCACAGTCCTTTCTTGTCATCGGAGCTCTTGATGGTTATACTGCTGCTTACATTGCCTCCGAAGGTTCCTAGAATTTTCCAGTATGCTGCATCTACAGGGGGTGGACAAAATATGGAAACACCATAAACAAAACACATGACCATGCCTAATTCGGTGTAGGAAACCCGGTGCCATTCACGAAGCGTCCAGTCGTATCGGAATAGTTAAATGAAGGTTTTGTATGGCTTTCAAGGGAATCTTATTCCGTTCTTCCTGCGAACAGTGGCAAGTTCACGCAACGGTGATGGAGGCGGATGGTGATCACCCGTCCTTCTCTCCAAAGCAGACAACAAAGTCTCGATCACATATATAGAGCTACCGACTGTGGTGGCCATGGAAGATGCGACAAGTCATCCTCGTGCTAACAAAACCAGTCCTGGATGGTGCGAGCTGTGCGAACAGGGGCCCTGTCATCTTGGAACACAGCAACACTACTGGGAAAGAAACATTGTACGGGGGCTGGAATTGAGCTGCCAAAATGGGCACATAATGCTCGGCAATAATGCGACCTTGCAGAGTAACCATGGGGCCCATGGAATACAACACTATGCTGCAAATGATCACCAAACCGCCCGCCTGCTTAGCTGTGTGGTTACGTGCTTGCATACCATGCAGCGCGCCCGGCTTCGATTACCAGCCCGGTTGGAGACTTTCTCAGCTCGTGGACTGGATGTTGTGTTGTCCTCATCACCGGCACGCAAGTCGCCCAATGCGGCGTCGACTGAAATAAGACTAGCACTCGACGGCCGAACTTCCCCGGATGGGCCTCTCGTCCGGCAATGCCATACGATCATTTCCTTTTTTAACGCCAAACCCCCGCCATGTTTCACTCTTTGGATGTAAACTCAGTCAGAAGCCTGAAACAGTGTGAGACAAGACTCAACCGATCAACTGACTCTTACATTGGTCCGTAGCCCAGGTTTTATGGCACCACATTTTCGTATTAAGGTTGTTTGTAACACTAATGAGTGATTTTGGAATTACAACTCGCCCTGCAATTCCCTGCTTATGGAGCTCCCTTAGTGTTGTATTTGATGCTGACAGGATTCGGGAGTGCCGCATTCAGTTCGACAGTGAGTTTTGCAGCAGTAGCCCTCTTATATTTCGTCACAGTTCTCTTCAATCACCGTTTGTCATGTTCACTCAACACGTACATTCATCCGCGTTGTGACTTAGCGGATGTTTTCCGCTTACCCTGTATATGGTATAAATCTTCTATTCTGTGCCTCTTGAAACACCACACCCTTCGTCTCTCTTTGTTACAGAAACACATACCGTACAAGCACCAACAATTTTCCCGCCCTTGAATTCGCTTAGTTCAGACATAATGCACTCACAACTACACAGAAAACTGTTCTGACCACGACTGACATTTGTAACGTATTGAGGATATTGACCGGCCGGAGTGGTCGAGCGGTTCTAGGCGCTACAGTCTGGAACCGCGCGACCGCTACGGTCGCAGGTTCGAATCCTGCCTCGGTCATGGATGTGTGTGATGTCCTTAGGTTAGTTAGGTTTAAGTAGTTCTAAGTTCTAGGAGACTGATGACCTGAGCAGTTAAGTCCCATAGTGCTCAGAGCCTTTTGAACCATTTGAGTATATTGCAAAAGTGCCGCCGTTCATGGTTAAAAGTCAACAGCGTAGCCTGTAGGCTTGGCTAGCATCTGCATTTACGTTCCACCATGCATGTCACGCATCGTTTCCATATTTTCTTCCAACCTCTGTGTCTTTCTTGTAGTCATCCATCCCCCCACAACTTTACATTTCTTCTTACTCCATTCCTGCTTTGCCACTTCGCACATTCGATCAGTCTCATCCTTTAGATATCTGTAATTCAGCTGGCTGTTTCACCTACTTAATCTGCATATCTACACTCCTGGAAATTGAAATAAGAACACCGTGAATTCATTGTCCCAGGAAGGGGAAACTTTATTGACACATTCCTGGGGTCAGATACATCACATGATCACACTGACAGAACCACAGGCACATAGACACAGGCAACAGAGCATGCACAATGTCGGCACTAGTACAGTGTATATCCACCTTTCGCAGCAATGCAGGCTGCTATTCTCCCATGGAGACGATCGTAGACATGCTGGATGTAGTCCTGTGGAACGGCTTGCCATGCCATTTCCACCTGGCGCCTCAGTTGGACCAGCGTTCGTGCTGGACGTGCAGACCGCGTGAGACGACGCTTCATCCAGTCCCAAACATGCTCAATGGGGGACAGATCCGGAGATCTTGCTGGCCAGGGTAGTTGACTTACACCTTCTAGAGCACGTTGGGTGGCACGGGATACATGCGGACGTGCATTGTCCTGTTGGAACAGCAAGTTCCCTTGCCGGTCTAGGAATGGTAGAACGATGGGTTCGATGACGGTTTGGATGTACCGTGCACTATTCAGTGTCCCCTCGACGATCACCAGTGGTGTACGGCCAGTGTAGGAGATCGCTCCCCACACCATGATGCCGGGTGTTGGCCCTGTGTGCCTCGGTCGTATGCAGTCCTGATTCTGGCGCTCACCTGCACGGCGCCAATCACGCATACGACCATCATTGGCACCAAGGCAGAAGCGACTCTCATCGCTGAAGACGACACGTCTCCATTCGTTCCTCCATTCACGCCTGTCGCGACACCACTGGAGGCGGGCTGCACGATGTTGGGGCGTGAGCGGAAGACGGCCTAACGGTGTGCGGCACCGTAGCCCAGCTTCATGGAGACGGTTGCGAATGGTCCTCGCCGATACCCCAGGAGCAACAGTGTCCCTAATTTGCTGGGAAGTGGCGGTGCGGTCCCCTACGGCACTGCGTAGGATCCTACGGTCTTGGCGTGCATCCGTGCGTCGCTGCGGTCCGGTCCCAGGTCGACGGGCACGTGCACCTTCCGCCGACCACTGGCGACAACATCGATGTACTGTGGAGACCTCACGCCCCACGTGTTGAGCAATTCGGCGGTACGTCCACCCGGCCTCCCGCATGCCCACTATACGCCCTCGCTCAAAGTCCGTCAACTGCACATACGGTTCACGTCCACGCTGTCGCGGCATGCTACCAGTGTTAAAGACTGCGATGGAGCTCCGTATGCCACGGCAAACTGGCTGACACTGACGGCGGCGGTGCACAAATGCTGCGCAGCTAGCGCCGTTCGACGGCCAACACCGCGGTTCCTGGTGTGTCCGCTGTGCCGTGCGTATGATCATTGCTTGTACAGCCCTCTCGCAGTGTCCGGAGCAAGTATGGTGGGTCTGACACACCGGTGTCAATGTGTTCTTTTTTCCATTTCCAGGAGTGTATTTCATTCATCAAATAAATTTGATATCTGGAGAGTTATCCAAGGACTTCCCCTGCGCCTTGCCTTTCTATCTAGTTGCTCCTTTGCTATCTACACTATTTCAGCTCTCAAAGCTATTAGACGTCTATTGTGCTCCTTTCCCCTGTTTCTATCAACAGTTGTCTAAATCTCCCTTTGAAACACTGAAGAATCTCTCATTCTTTCAACTTATCCAAGTCTCATCTCCTTAATTTCCTACCTTCTTCAGATCTAACCTGCATTACATAGCTATTGCATTATGATCAGAATTCACACATGCTGCTAAAAGCAATGTTCACTTCAAAATCTGGTTTCTCAGTCTCTGTCTTACCATTATACTACTATCTGAAACCTATCAGTCTTTCCATGTCTTTTCCACGTATAAAGCAGCGCGGGATTAGCCGAGCGGTCTGAGGCGCTGCAGTCATGGACTGTGCGGCAGGTTCCGGTGGAGGTTCGAGTCCTCCCTCGGGCATGGGTGTGTGTGTTTGTCCTTATGATAATTTAGATTAAGTTGTGTGTAAGCTTAGGGACTGATGACCTTAGCAGTTAACTCCTATAAGATTTGGCACACATTTTTCCACGTATATAAACATCATACACGATTCTTAAACTAAGTGTCTGCAATGACTAAATTGTATTCTGTGCACAATAATGCCAATAGCTTCTCCTTTCATAGCTTTCCCTCGCCACTGGTACTCCTACTACTTTTGCCTTTCTTTTCGTTCCTATTGCACACGTCAAAAAATGTTTTGCATCACCCCGGTTCAAAGAACTCCTGAAGATAGGCGTTGACTGTTGATAGTGTATCACAGACACAGTCCCTCTGACTATTCAGAAATGTCACTAAATTCGTGCAAAGCTGTAAACAATCATGCATGAGTAGCGCCTAGCCGGCCGTTGTGACCGAGCGGATCTAGGCGCTTAAGTCCGGAACCGCGCTGCTGCTACGGTCGCAGGGTCGAATCCTGTCTCGGTCTTGGATGTGTGTGATGTCCTTAGGTTAGTTAGGTTTAAGTAGTTCTAAGTCTAGGGGACTGATAACCTCAGATGTTAAGTCCCATAGTGCTCAGAAACCATTTGAACCATTTTGAGCAGCGCCTATTAGACGGACGGAGTCCGACAGCCTATCAGTTCCAGTCATTCCACCAGGAAGGAGGTGCACTGCTCATGTTGTCTGTAGTTCAACCATACCTAGACGGTCAATACCGCGGTTCGATCGCGTCCGCATTATTACTTTGATCCAGGAAGGGCTCTCAACAAGGAAAGTGTCCAGGCGTCTCGTAGTGAACCAAAGCGATGTTGTTCGGGCATGGAGGAGATACAGAGGGACAGGAACTGTCGATGACATGCCTCGCTCAGGCCGCCCAAGGACTACTACTGCAGTGGATGACCGCTACCTACGGATTATGGCTCGGAGAAATCCTGACAGCAACGCCACCATGTTGAATAATGCTTCTCATGAAGCCACAGGACGCCGTGTTACGACTCAAACTGTGCGAAATAGGCTGCATGATGCGCAATCTCACTCCCGACGTCCACGGCGAGGCCAATCTTTGCAACCACGACACCATGCAGCGCGGTACAGATGCTCCCAACAACATGCTGAATGGAACGCTCAGGATTGGCATCACGTTCTCTTCACCGATGAGTGACGCATATGCCTTCAACCAGACAATCGTCAGAGACGTATTTGGAGGCAACCAGGTCAGGCTGAACGCCTTAGGCACACTGTCCAGCGAGTGCAGCAAGGTGTAGATTCCCTACTGTTTTCGGGTGGCATTATGTGGGGCCGACGTGCGCCGGTTTTGGTCATGGAAGGCGCCGTAACGGCTGTACGATACGTGGACGCCTTCCTCCGATCGATGGTGCAACCATATCGGCAGCATATTGGCGAGGCATTCGTCTTGATGGACGACAATTCGCGCCCTCGTCGTGCACATTTTGTGAATGACTTCCTTCAGGATAACGACATCGCCCAACTGGAGTGGCCAGCATGTTCTACAGACGTGAATCCTATAGAACAAGCCTGGGATAGATTGAAAAGGGTTGTTTATGGACGACGTGACCCACCAACCACTCTAAGGTATCTACGCCGAATCGCCGTTGAGGTGTGGGACACTTTGGACCAACTGTGCCTTGATGAACTTGTGGATAGTATGCCACGACGAATACAGGCATGTATCAATGCAAGAGGACGTGCTCCTTAGTATTAGAGGTACCAGTGTGTACAGAAATCTGGACCACCACCTCTGAAGGTCTCGCTGTACAGTGATACAACATGCAGTGTGTGGTTTTCATGAGCAATAAAAATGGTGGAAAAGATGTTAATGTTGATCTCTATTCCAATTTTCTATACAGGTTCCGGAACTCTCGGAACCGAGGTGATGCAAAACTTTCTTTGATGTGTGTATTTAGTTCCAGTCTCACACCACTATTAAATTTTTGTCTCTCTCAACTTACTGAACAATTTCTTTTTTCTGATCATGTATTTTTTTTTAATCTCTTCGTCACCTGCAGACCTAGTAGGGATATATCATTACAGCACTATGGTGGTTCGTGGACCTGTGTCTTTCTTGGCGATGATAATATGTTCACTGTGCTGTTAATAGCATTTCACTAGCATTTCTACTTTCTTCTTCACTATTAGATCTACTAGCCGGCCGCTGTGGCCGAGCGGTTCTAGGCGCTTCAGTCTGGAACCGCGCCACTGCTACGGTCGCAGGTTCCAATCCTGCCTCGGGCATGGATGTGTGTAATGTCCTTAGGTTAGTTAGGTTTAAGTAGTTCTAAGTTCTAGGGAACTGATGACCTCCTATGTTAAGTCCCATAGTGCTCAGAGCCATTTGAATCATTTGAATTAGATCTGCTCTTGCATTACTCCTATTTGATTTGGTTTTCGTAACCCTGTACTCAGCTAAACAGGAATCCCATTCTTCCTGCCTCAGACTTTCCTAATTCCCTCTGTATCTAACATCAACCTATCCATTTCCATTTTCAAATTTTCTAAGCAACCAACATCATTAAGGAATGTGACATTCCACATTCCAGCTCGTATAACGCCAGAATTTTGTTTCTTCTAACGACATACCTTGAGCAGTCCCCATCCAGCGATCCACATTGGGGGGAGAGAGGGGAGGCTTACGACATACTCTTTTTGAACAGCAATCGAAAGCTGTTCGAAAGATATAACTTTCCTTAACGTTCGCATTTTGGCAGAAGTATCCTAGAAATGTGCTAAAGTTGAAAGCCAGAGCGGCCCGAATGGGCTATCGTTGTGAGAACAGTGCAAAGGGCTACTGGTGGATTCCATATTCCTAGATTTCCGTAAAGCATTTGACACGATGCTACAATGCCGACTGTTACCGAAGGTATAAGCACAAGGAATAGGTACCCAGCTGTGTGTCTCGAAGACTTGCTAAGTAACAGGACCCAGTATGTAGTCCTCGACAGTAAGTGTTCATCAGAGACAAGGGTACTATGAGTAGAGCCCCAGGGAATCGTGATACGACCATTCTTATTTCCTATATACGTATGTAAATGAACTGGAGGACGGGGTAAACAGCAGTCTGTGGCTGTTTCCTGATGGTGCTGTGGTGTGTGGTAAGGTGGTCGTCGTTGAGTGACCGTAGGAGGATACAAGATCACTTGAACAAAATTTGTAGTTGATGTGATGATTGGCAGCTACTAACTAAATGCAGAAAAATTCAAATTAATGCAAATGAATGGGGAGTGTGTGAAATCTTATAGGACTTAACTGCTAAGGGCTAAGCTTACACACTACTTAACCTAAATTATCCTAAGGACAAACACACACACCCATGCCCGAGGGAGGACTCGAACATCCGCCCGGACCAGCCGCACAGTCCATGACTGCAGCGCCTCAGACCGCTCGGCTAATCCCGCGCGACAAATGAGTAGGGAAACCACTCCTGTAATATTCGAGTACAGCCTTAGTACTGTGTTGCTTGACACAAACACATCGATTAAATATCGAGGCCTAACGTTGCAAGGCAATATGAAATGGAATGGCCATATAAGGATTGTAGTAGGGAATGGCGAATGGCTTGCTTCGGTTTATTGGGAGAATTTCAGGAAAGCGTGGTTTATCTGTAAAGGAGACCACGTGTAGGACACCAGTGCGACCCATTGTTGAGTAATGTTCGAGTGTTCGGGATCCGCACCAGATCGGATTAAAGCAGTTCAGAGGCAGGCTCCTAGATTCGTTACCGGTAGGTTCGAAAAACACGTAAGTATGACGGAAATGCTTCGGGAAGTGACATGGGAATCACTGGAGGGAAGGCGACGTTCTTTTCGAGGAGAGAATCTGAGAACATTTGAGTCTGACTGCAGAACAATTCTACTGCCGCCAAAGTACATTTCGCATAAGGACCATGAAGATAAGATTAGAGAAATTAGGGCTCGTAACAAGGCATATACGAGTCGACAGTCGTTCTCCCTCGGTCTAATTGCGAATGGAACAGGTAAGGAAGTGACTAGTAACTGTACAGGGTTCCCTCCGCCGCGCACCGTACCGTGACTTGCGGAGTATGCACGCAGATGTAGACGTAGAAGTGGGGCTGTCATGTCAGGCCCCGTCGTTGTATGCAGCAGTAAGAGAGGCCGACTGTACTAAGGCCGGTATTACACTATCAAAGTTGCTATGCCAAATATTTATGTCAAAGGAATTAGACAGTGTAATAGGGAATTTCGACAAATCTCGCCTTTCGTCAAAGAAATATGATTTGATCATAAATATCGTTCGTCTTATGTTCACTGCAATGTCAAATGTAACCGGTCAAATGTAACCGCTTGGAGCGTTTGAATCGTACAGCTATTTGACGTCTCTGTAGTGTATTTGTAAACATGTCTTCAAAGTTGATATGTTCCTTAGACTCTTTTTAATAGGCGGTCGGTGTGGCCGAGAGCTTCTAGGCGCTTCATCTGGCACCGCGCGACCGCTACGGTCGCTGGTTCGAATCCTCCCTCGGGCATGGATGTGTGTGATGTCCTTAGGTTAGTTAGGTTTAAGTAGTTCTAAGTTCTATGGAACTGGTGACCTCAGATGTTAAGTCCCATAGTGCTCAGAGCCATTTAAACCATTTTGATAACATTGCTTCGACTGGGGTCGGGGGTGAGCAAGGGCACAATGCATGCTATTAATCGTGTACTGATGGGCACATGGAATATGCTGCTAGCGACTTCATATCACAGCTTCAGCCATCCACATCTACATCTGGAAACATCGAGGCAGTTTTTCAGCAAGATGGAATAGAGGATGTGGTCACTCTCTAAAATAAGTTTTTTTCTTAGTGTTCCGTTATACTTTGTCTATTTTCTGAACTCTGGATGCCTCAAGTTAAAAAGCATTTCATTTGTTTCGTACTCTTTATTAATTTTATAGTTGTGGGAACACTAATTCTATTACTTAAATTATTCAAAAATAGAAATAGTTATTATTGCCAATATGGTGTGCTAAACATTTATTTACCCCCAGATATTCCCCCGTCAGTGCTTTATGAATCGCTTCACACGTTTCTGGAATTATTTTGGTTAACGTGCACTGTGGTAGACGAGTGCTGTATTGTAAACTACAGTAGCTCTCTCTACATAAAGAAATCACTGTGTCACGGTTAGCCTGTGTTCTGCAGATATAGCATTTTTCTACTAAATATTCTGCTTTGTAATATGAGAAGCCACTTTAATGAGCAAATACTGAAATGCACTCTCATCCATTCCTAAATAATTTGTATAACACTTGACGTTCTCCAGTTGGAGCTCTCGTAACCAGTTTTGTTGAATGTTTCTGTTATCTCGATGTAATACACATGGTTTCACCCAAGTATGTTTCCTTTTTTTCCGCCACTTTTCTTCCAAATGCACACATAATGCAATTGTGGTACCAACTACAGCGCAATAATAACAAGTTGTCGTTGTCCGTCATCTTAAAATTTGACGAATAATATGACGACAATGTAATACCCCTTCTTAGCGCAACGTCAAAGACCTTTGTCATAGACATTTGACGAATATTTGATTATATTTCTTTGTCAAAGAAATGCAATAGTGTAATATCGGCCAAAGATAAAACATATTTCTTCTTGGCACTACTTCTTGATATTGAGATACATTTTTTTGTGGTTAATGTGCACTGTGTTTGGGATCCGCACCAGGTCGGATTAAAGCAGTTCAGAAGCAGGCTCTGGCTGCCTTGCCTTTCAGTTTTACATATCTCGGATAATTTTTTGCGAAAAGTTACAGCTTCAACATTAAAAAGCGTTGTATCACTGTGCCCGTGTTTTCAAGAGCTTTCGAAAGCCGTTAAAAAGTTTACAGTTCCATTTAAAAAACCAGACTTTCGTCAGCATCTCGACTGCTACAAGATTTAACAAAATTACGTGTCTATCTATCTAATATCATTCGACGAAAATCTCGTATAAATATCTTGGAACAACGGCGAAATAAAGGGACTGTAAGTTTTAGGTGATACACTCTGTAATACGAAATAAAGCTGATACGAACAATTTTACCCACAATGAACTTCTCTCACAGTTGATATAGCCAGTGAACGGATCCCAGTTTTTCAGCTTGAGAGAAGCAGTGCAGAAGCCGGCTATTGTGAGTTTGAAACGCTAACGTCCGCTAAGACTCAAAAAGATGCCGCAGTGTTAGGAAGCCAGCAGCAGAACGGTTCCAGTGAGATGACGCTACTGGCGAGCACACGGCGGCGCCTTGTCAATGTGCGGCAGAATTACGACTGCCGGTAGCTGACAAAAGCGCCTCAGCTGCCGCCGCATCCGGCCTCACCCGTTACCGTCTTCAGGGAAGCGCCGTGGAGGACTTGTGCTGATTCAACACGGTGACCTTTCCTTTGTCACAGTTATACCGCTCTGATTTTTTCCCAGAACTACGGTTGGCAGTGAAAAAAGTAGCTCTTCCGCCGATCTGTTTTTACGTCCTCACACGACTTCAAGAACTCAGGCAGATGCGATCCATGGTTCGATTCTGAGAAGGAAAGCGCAATTATAGTCTCTCCCCGCCCCGAATTGTATATAGTTAAAGTTCCAGTTTCACAACTCTGTAGAAAGACAACCACTGCTCAGAACGATGTCAAATTTCATGAGCGTATTATTGACGTTGGGTGAAACGTCATGCAACAAAAAAGAATTTAGCGAAAATTTTACCAACGGTTGGCGCTCTAAGCGTAAACGGGGGCGGCTACAAATGGTAGATGAATTGCAGTACGACGGCTATGGTTTGAGTTGCAAATTACACCATCCGTGCTCTTCGATGCGCAAGACTGCGCAAGTTCGGTAATCAACAGTTGCGACACTGTTAATTTCGTAAGCCCATCCACTACGGCGAGGTCGTATCATAGCTGACGGAGGAAATCTGTTTTTAATTGTCCTGAGGCCAAAAAACACACATAAAAAACAAAATGACATCGGTTTTTGATTGTCCTGGGACTAAAAACCGCATAAAAAGCAACTGACGTCGATTCCTAATTGTCGTGAGTCTTGCGCGAAACGTGTTCAATATGCCGCCCACCGTTTTCTGCCACGAGTTGAAATCAAAAAACAGCATGGTCCACAACAGATCGGAGGGTCTCGGGGGTCACGTTCAGTATGCGTTGCGCAATGAGTGACTTCAGTTCAGCTACGTTCGTAACTGGAGCACTGAACGCAACATCTTTTAGATAACTCCGCATCCAGAAGTCACACGGATTAACATCAGATGATATGGACAGCCAGGCTGCAGGGAAATGGCGGCTGATACTCTAGAATTTCCGAAACGCCTCTGCAGCAGCCGCTTCACTGACTGCGCAATGTGCGGAGGAGCACCATCTTGCATAAAAATGGTCCTACCCACACAGTCACAGTGTTGAAAGGTAGTAATGGCGTTGGTGCGCAAAAGACTCTCATAGCGTTTACTAGTGACGGTGCTGACCTGCAGGACTCATCTCATCGAAAAAATACGGCCCTGCGATAAATGGTGCCGTCGACCCACAGCACAGAGTCACCTTTTCGAAATGAAGTGGTACCGGTTGATGTGTGTACTGATTTTCCATCACCCCTATTCTGATATTGTGCATATTGACATTTTCTTGGATATGGAAATGGATTTCGTGTGTCCACAGACTGTTCCATTGCCATTCATTGTCCATTTCCACGAGAGCAAGAAATTCCAGGGCGAGCGTTTGTCTTGCTGCTGGCATCTCAGCAGGAAGCAACTTCTGAACATGGGTGATTTTGTAAGGATGTTTCGTACGATTTTATGCACCTTGCTAGGGGGCATGTTCAGCATTCGCACAATTCCCCGTGCACTGCACGTTTGCACACCACCCTCGACCGCTCTTGCAATGTTGTGGCTACATCTTTGACATCTGATTTCCTCCCTCTGCCACACTGCACTTCAAAAGAACCTGTCTTTTCGAATTTTGTAATCATTTTCTATAGACTCTTAGCAGATTTCGGATCAATGCCTTTTTTCATACCCTTGAGGATCCGGAACTTCCGCAGGACTACTGGGTCACAGTTATGGTTCTTCTAAAAGAGCTTTACCAGCAGCGAGCGATCCTTCATGGAGACTGTCGTGTTAGACGCCTTGGACGCAAACTGTGGAACAGCTGTGTGCTGCGCGTCTGTTGGTGTACTTATTCTGACGGTTTAACGCCATCTATTGGTAAAATTTTCGTTAGTTGTACGTTTCATGACGTCTCCCTCTGGGTCAATACTATTCTGTACAAATTTACGTCATTCTGAGTAGTGGTTCTTTTTCTACAGCATTTTGAAACTGGAATTTTAATTATCTGGGCTCTCTCTCTCTCTCTCTCTCTCTCTCTCTCTCTCTCTTTCTCTCGTATTATAATCAGTGCTTGATTTGTGGCTGTTCACATCTGTACTCCGTACTGGTACCTCTGATGACAAAAAAACAGAAAAGCAGATTTTGAGATGCGGTACGGCAGAACTTATATACAGTGGCGGCTACAGCGTAATAACACAAGAGTACTACTGGAATTTAATGATTTCCACAAACGGCAGTTTGTGTTTGGAGTTGGTTGTTTACTGTATGGGATTTGGCTTTCGTGCGCAGTGTAAGCATGAACTATGTTGAATCTATTTTAAATGTTAACAGAAAAACAAAGCTGTGAGGAAGCGTCGTGAGTTGTGTGGGGAGCTTAGTCGGTGGAGTATTTGTCCGCGAAAGGCAAAGGTCCCGAGTTCGAGTCTCGGTTCGGCACACAGCTTTAATGTACCAGGAAGTTTCATATCAGCACACACTCCGCTGTAGAGTGAATTCTCACTCTGGGAATATAAACGTAAATTATCAGGAAAAGTTAGCCGTAAAGGAACTAGGGCGTCCGAGAACAGATCCTTTGACTGAATGAGTGACGAATTCAAATTCGCGTGACTACAAGTGGACATTTAATAAGGGAAGTATACAGTTAGCACAAGTTGTTCTGAGGGTGCACCGTAAGAATATCTGATTTTCAGCCCGGAAGTAAATTCGTGAACTAATACATCTGTTAGGGATCTTGTACATTTGTCCGAAAAAGTTGAAGCACGGAAACTCCCACTTAAACATTGTTTCGTTATTGCCCTAAACTGTACTTAATTATGTACACAATAACAAAATTCCACAAAAACAATTCCTTCGTTTGTCAGAGCAGTTACGCATTTTATTATTATTATTATTGGCAGTGGCTGTAGTTGTATAATCTTGTTGATAAGCACAACTGTTATACAGCAGATGCAATTACTTTCACACTCCCATATTTATCTGAATCTAAAATTTGTGAACACCCAGAATGTACACTCACGAGTCGCCACGAAACTTACGCCCACTAATGCCTAGAATTTTAATAATAATTGCTATAATACATTCAAAAGGATTACCTCAAAGAACATAAGATCGACGAATACCAAGCGGGCACGTGTGCGGAACAAATCTTAAACCTAAAAAGAACACTGAAATATAAAGCAAGCCGAATCACCCAGTCATGTTCACTTTCGATGACTTCGAGCTTGCATATTTCTCGGTTGATCGTCAGTCATCTTCTGACATCCCAGAAGGGCAGAGTGTAGATGCAAAGACAGTACGCCTCATCAAGCAAACACTCACACTCACAATTTCGAAAGTAAAATCTATGGGAGAAATATCAGAGCCCTTTGCAATTACTGTAAAACCGGTATCGCCATGGTGATGGACTGCCACCACCCCCCTTCAGCCTCATCCTAGATAGGGAATCGGAGGTTACAGCGCCAACAGTTATCATGACAGACATCCCTCACAGACATGACTTAATAACTTTTCTGTAAAAGAAAGCTTCTAAGAAACAAGTAGCGCAGAAACACACTGCACTCATTTCTACATGTATACCCCTTAAGTCACCAGAAAGTAGGAGAACTCTGCCTAATGTCGCACCTCACTCTAATATCACATCTTTCTAAATAACGCAAGGTAGCTGCTATCACATGGCGGGAATGGGCTCATCAGATGTGTAACAGTAACCGTTCAGTACGGCGTCATTGTGGGATGGATGTGCAGCTGCGTTCAGCTTGTGTAATTTTTCGAATGCTTCGTCCGAAGCAAAAAATTTTGACGTTTCACAGACACAGTAATAAAACATAAACTAAGAATATAGTTTAATTAGACATCGGCATATTGTCGTTTGTATTGTTTGTTTTGTGAGTAGAGTCGACCATAATTGAATGCTGCTTTGCTCCTAATACCGCACCACTATTGTGATTTTAATATCGCACTGTGTGATGTTATGTTCACTATTCTATGTATACCATTTCTAACATTTAATTGCTCTATCAGTACCTGCAACAAGTTGTAACGTATTGTTACAGAGGCCACCAAAAATAGAAAGTAATGGACCGAGGAAAATATGAAATAGCTATCATTGCTGTTAGGAACAAAGAGATGGACCTGGAACATGCATCAAAGCAGTCTGACGCTCCAAAATCAACTTTGAAAGACAAAGTTAATTCCGAAGACACTGATCTAAATAAGTTAGCGTCAGTTAAACTTGCAAGAAAACCTGAGCCGCGCGGGGTAGCCGTGCTGTCTAGGGCGTCTTGCCACGGTCCGCGTGGCTCCCCCCATCGGAAGTTCGAGTCCTCCCTCGGCCATGGATGTGTTTGTTGTTCTTAGCGTAAGTTAGATTAAGTAGTGTGCAAGTTTTATTGTTTAACTGCAAAAGATATAAAGATAATGGCGTTTCATTTGCTAGAAAAAATCTTTACTTAGTTCCTTTAATAAAGAGAGAATAACACTGAGGTGACAAAAGCCATGGGATACCTCCTAATATCATGCCGGACCTCTTTTTGTCTGGCATAGTGCAGCAAACTCGACGTGACATGGACTCAACAAGACGCTGGAAGTCCCTGCAGAAATAATGAGCCACGCTGCCTCTATAGCCGTCCATAATTGCGAAAGTTGCAGGATTCTGTGCACGAGCTGACCTCTCGATTAAGTTGCATAAATGTGCGATGGGATTCAGGTCGGGCGATCTGGGTGGCCAAATCATTTGCTCGAACTGTCCAGAATGTTCTCCAAACCAAAAGCTAACAACTGTGTCCGGTGACATAGCGCATTGTTCTCCATAAAAATTATATCGTTGTTTGGGAACATGAAGTCCATGAATGGCTGCAAACGATCTCCAAGCAGCCGAATATAACCATTTCGACTTAATGATCCACATAAACACACCCCCACCATTATGGACTGACAACCAGCTTGCACAGTGTCATGTTGCTAACTTGGGTAATGGCTTCGTGTGGTCTGCGCCACATCAGAATCCTATCATCAGCTCTTACCAACTGAAATCGGGACTCCTCTGACCACGCAACGGTTTTCCAGTCGTCTGGGGTCCAGTCGATACGGTCACGAGCCCAAGAGAGGCGGTTCAGGCGATGTCATGCTGTTAGCAAAGACACTCGCGTCTGTCGCCTGCTGCCATAGCCCATTAACGCCAAATTTCGTCGCACTGTCCTAACGGATACGTTCGCCGTGTGTTCCACATTGATTTCTGTGTTATTTCACGCAGTGTCGCTTGTCTGCTAGCACTGACAAGTCTATGAAAACGCCGCTCCTCTCGGTCGTTATGGGAAGGCCGTCGGCCACTGCGTTGTATGTGGTGAGAGGTAATGCCTGAAATTTGGTGTTGTCGGCACACTCTTGACACTTTGGATCTCAGACTATCGATTTCCCTAAATATTTCCGAAACTGAATGTTCCATGCGTCTAGCTCCAACCACAATTCGGTGTTCAGTCTGTCAACTCCCGTCGTGCGGCTATAATCGCGTCTGAATCCTGTTCACACGAATCACCTGAGTACAAATGACAGCTCCGCCAACGCACTACCCTTTTATACCCTGTGTACGCGATACTCCAGCCATCTGTATAGACACATATCGCTATCCCATGTATTTTGTCACCTCATTGTAATTGCCGGCTGGTGATGTCTCCACTCATTTATGTGGAGACTTCCGGAGTTTAGTTTAAGAAAATCTCAAGAAACACCAGTGAAACTTATTAGAGGATCTATCACGGAAAATCTTCAACAGTTGTTTGTCATTTACGAACTCCTTCTAAGAAACAAATATTTTGCCTCTACAGTTGTGATGAGACGGTCTGACATTCTATAGCATAAGACAAAGAAAATTTTTGCATTGAAAGGTGAAAGAAAAGTTGGACCTTTATCCTCAGAAGAGGGAGAATCCTTAAAGGCGCATGTACACTAACACACACTTCAAAAAAAGTTTTGCATCACTTCGGTTCCGAGGGTTCCGGAACCTGTACAGAACATTGAAATAGAGGTCAACATAAACATAATTTCCCGCCTTTTTATTGTTCATTAAAACCACACCTTGCATGTTGTACCCCATACTTCGAGACCTTCAGAGGTGGTGATCCAGATTGCTGCACACAGGTACCTTTAATACCCAATGGCCAGCTGCGGTGGCCGAGCGGTTCTAGGCACTTCAGTCTGGAACCGCGCGACCGCTACGGTCGCAGGTTCCAATCCTGCCTCGGGCATGGATGTGTGTGATGTCCTTAGGTTAGTTAGGTTTAAGTAGTTCTAAGTTCTAGGGGACTGATGACCTTAGATGTTAAGTCCATAGTACTCAGGGCCATTTGAATACCCAGTGGCACGTCCTCTTGCATTGATGAATACCTGTATTCGTCGTGGCATACTATCCACAAGTTCATCAAGGCACAGTTGGTCCAGATTGTCCCACTCCTCAACGGCGGTTCGGCGAAGATCCCTCAGGGTGGTCGGTGGGTGACGTCGTCCATAAAACAGCACTTTTAAATCTCTCTCACGCATGTTCGATAGGGTTCATGCCTGGAGAACATGCTGGCCACTCTAGTCTACCGATGTCGTTGCCCTGAAGGAAGTCATTCACAAGATGTGCACCACGCGGGCGCGAATTGTAGTCCATGAAGACGAATGCCTCGCCAATATGCTGCCGATATGGTTAAACTATCGGTCGGAGGATGGCATTCACGTATCGTACAGCCGTTACGGTGCCTTCCATGACCACCAGCGGCTTACGTCTGCCCCACATAATGGCACCCCAAAACAGCAGGGAACTTCCACCTTGCTGCACTCGCTGGACAGTGTGTGTAAGGCATTCAGCCTGACCAAGTTGCCTCGAAACAACTCTCCGACGATTGTCTGGTTGAAGGCATATGCGACACTCATCGGTGAAGAAAAAGTGATGCCAATCCTGAGCGGTCCATTCGGCATGTTGCTGGGCCTATCTGAACCGCGCTGCATGGTGTCGTGGTTGCGGCCGGCCGAAGTGGCCGAGCGGTTCTAGGCGTTACAGTCTGGAACCGCGCGACCGCTACGGTTGCAGGTTCGAATCCTGCCTCGGGCATGGATATGTGTGATGGGGACTGATGAACTCAGATGTTAAGTCCCATAGTGCACAGAGCCATTTGAGCCATTGTCGTGGTTGCAAAGAAGGACCTCGCCATGGACGTCGGGAATGAAGTTACGCATCATGCAGCCTAATGCGCACAGTTTGAGTCGTAACACGACGTCCTGTGGCTGAACGAAAAGCATTATTCAACATGGTGGAGTTGCTGTTAGGGTTTCTCAGAGCCATAATCCGTAAATAGCAGTCATCCATTGCAGTAGTAGCATTTGGTCAGCCTGAGCGATGCATGTCATCGACAGTTCCTGTATCTCTGTATCTCCTCCATGTCCGAATAACATCGCTTTGGTTCACTCCGACACGCGTGGATACTTCCCTTGTTCAGAGCCCTTCCTGGCACAAAATAGCAATGCGGACACGATCTAGCCGCGGTATTGACCGTCTAGGCATCGCTGAACTACAGACACCACGAGCAGTGTACCCCCTTCCTTATGGGATGACGAACTGACCGGCTGTCGGACCCTCTTCGTCTAATCAGTCAACGTGTATCTTCAGGAGTTCTGGGAACTGGGATGAAGCAAATTATATAAAAAAATAGAGATGGGTGTAATATTAGGCATAATTGCCCTATATAGTGGAAGAACACTGTGCCGCTGTGAGTCATTCCCTATCCTGATCCAGTCTCAGGTAAGGCAAGGGAAGAGCGGCTATCTATATGCTCACGAACGAGTCTTGATTTATGTTATGTTGTCTTCTCTGTCTCCAAGCGAGGTGTATTAGGCAATAGGAACATTCTGCTCTCTGTCGCAACAACCTGTTCCTAAACTTTCTCAATAGTATTTTGCGGAATGAATGCCTTCTTCCCTGCAGGGATTTCCATTTGAGTTTGTGGAGCATTTCTGTATCATCTGCGTATTGGTCGAACTTATCGGTAACAAATCTATCGGCACACCTCTGAATTTCTTCGATGTCTCTATTTAATCCGCTTTGCAACGTTATGCCAATATATTTAATCGACCTGACTGTGTCAAATAGCACATCACTAGTGCTGTATTCGAATACTGTAGGATTGTTTTTCTTACTCATCTGCGGTAACTTACATTTTTCTCGATTTAGAGCACACTGCCAGTTATCGTACTAAATATAATTATGGAATTTTACACAGGTAATCCTGTATCCTCCTACAGTCAATCAAAGACGACATTTCAAGTATATTACAATGTCATCCGAAAATAGTCGCAGATTGGTGCTTACTATATCCGTCATATCGTTCATTTGTATAGAAAACAAGGATGATCCTGTCAAACGTCCCCGGGACACTCCCTAAGACTAGTTACTCTGCGCGAGAGTATATTAAGAGATGTTGAACTGGGAGGGGTGGGGGTAACAAAACTCAGTGGGCGTAATTTAATGTTGCATGTTGCCTTGATAGTCACATCAAACAGCCTGAGAACAAAAATTAATTGCGTGGAATCGTTTAGCATCGGACACTTGCTGGCAGATGAAACCGTTTGGGGACAGTAAAGGCAATCTTGGTTCAGGGAGTTGGAAATGTTCATTGTTTAAGAATGCTGATATCAGATTTCAGTGTAAAGTTGCACGTTTTCTCGCATGGCTTTGTTTCTTAAACAAACATCTCCACTATGTGTAGAAAAAATCTGGTTTCGTCCAATACTTCCTTCTAAAACCGAGTTCAAATTTTTATCATTTATTTCTCAACCTATTACGATGTTAGACGTTTTTGCTGAGTGCTGGAGAATATGTGTCAAAACACTTGTTACCGGTAGTGAAGGAGGTGCAAATTTTAAACTTGCATTAAATATTATGAAAGTCCTGTTTGGTCTAGTACAAATCGTGACTATACACTCTCCTTGACACAGGATATGACACTTCAAGATGCAAGCATCACCTAAGAACTGCACATCCCAACTGACCTTCTATGCAGTAAATAGCTTTTAGGGGGCGTGACATTTTGATGTGCTGCTCTCCTCTTCGTCAGGTGATAGCTTCTTTCATGCATAGGCACCTTCATAAGCAGGACTGGATTGCTTGTTTGTTTCATACATCCATGATTCGGAGATCCTTATATATGAAGAAAGTCAGAAACATTTAGTACAATTTATCTTTTGACACATGATATGATATGCTTGGACTTAACATTATATAGATCCTAATTGAAGTGAACTTCAAGGATATGGAACACACCAAACAAGTGTGTGTGTGTGTGTGTGTGTGTGTGTGTGTGTGTGTGTGTGTGTGTGTGTGGGTGGGTGGGTGGGTGGGTGGGTGTGTGTGTCTGTAGATACACACAACTATGCACATGAGGATGGCTCACTGCCCACCAATCAGGGGAGGTGCTGAGTGACAGAGAAGCATGCATAAAGAACTTCCTATTTGCCATTTGGGTGGTCAATGCTTTCTCTTCTATTTGGTGAATGGTGACCTATCCTCATATGTATATAATACAGTGTCGCAGGTTTTGCTTCATTCACCAGTATTTGTCTTATTTTATCAATATAACAGAGTCTAATGTTGGAAACAGAGTAATATTGTGGATAAACGGAAAACACTGCCTCCTTCCCATCTTAAAGATTTTTTAATCAAAAGCAGAAACAAAATGAAGCACATATCAGCTATGAATGTAAAAATCTAGAAGTACATACCATTATTCAAATAAGCATTTCAGGAGAAATTACCTAAAATACTCTGTTGTATTGTCTAGTATGAGTTAGGTTACTAAAAACAACAGCAAATCCTCTGAACATCTTAAGAACCTCAGCTCTGTTAAAAACAATTAGTTAGACTACATTCTTTGCTTATGTTTCTATACTGCAAACTGATGTATTGGCAAAGTGTAAACTGTCTTTGAATGCAGGCCACAAAAACAATATCTCTGTTTGTCAGTAGTCAATAATCATTGAAATCTACATAATTACTTTTACAATTAACAACTGAATTAAAAATTGGAAAACAGGCCCTAACTAGAAATGTGTCTATAGGGAACACACATAATTTGTGTTTAAAATTCTTCTACATTGTACACACATTTGTCAGTTAAGAATTAACTGTGTGGAATAATGTTGAACAGGAGGTTTCCAACTGAAACTAAAATAACTAAATACAAAAACAGAAATAAAAATGGTTTAATACTTAATCTTAAAAACTTTAAAATTTTGTAAACACATGTTTAGCAGTCGAGAAATTAATCTGCACCAGGATCGCACAAAAACATAGCTTGTAATAACACAACCCATTTATGCTACAATACTCCATATATAATTCCACTGATCAGCCGAAACATTACGGCCATGATCCACCGCAAGATTGAATGCAGCCTGGCGGCGTTGGCGGTCATGTGATGTGGGAAGAAACATATACAATACTAGAGTAGAGATGAGTGGGAAATCATTCTAATGATGGTATGGGCAACAGAAGGGGAAATCAGGTAATGTAAATGACTTTGACAAATTTCAGATTGTTATGACCCAGTGCCTTTAGGTAAAGATCTCAAAATCTGAAGCTGGTTGGGTATTTATGCACTATTGTTGTGAGCATCTATGAAAAGTATCTGAACAGCGATCAAATGACAAGTAGGCAATGAAGTAGTTGCCTTATCACAGAACACAGAGCTCAGAGGCTTGCCTGCTGTGTAACATAGGATAGGCAGTGATCTGTGGGAGTTCTGATAAGAACTTACAAATCCAGTTCAGGCTGTAGTGTTTTGGAGAAGACTGTTGAGGGTACATTGTTGAACAGAGGGCCCTGTAGAGCAGACAACCCCTAGGTGTTGTCATGTTCACCCAGCTATAAACACTTAGCTGCTATAGGCATTGAAATATTTCAACACATACACTTGAAAAATTGTGACCATACCTGGACTTGAAACTGAACTCTCCACCTCTTGCGAATGATCACCTTCGCCGCCTCACACATCCAGACATACTTCCTGTCTGACTCAAATTTCCAAGTGCTGCTAACCATTGATATTGTGACCCCATTCATTTACCCCATTGCTTGCAGCCTCGCAGAATTCCCGCAAGGGGGCGAAATACGGTATGCATCCACACTTAAATAGTCATACTGCCCATCAAGGCATATTTATACCATTACACAAATTACGTGTGGCGTCTGTTCTTTCAGACATGTCCATGGTCACTCCACACCTCTACACCATAGTGGCCTCACTCACCCCGGATCACTATAGGTTGGTGTCAGAAGTGTTTGTGGACCTTGCCTGGCAACTGGTGCCAGCGCAGTCATCTCGACAAACAGTGAGATGAGTGAGCAGACTATTGGTTTTTGTCATTGTTGTTTTCCCCATTTTATGTGTAGGAAACATGGAGTCCAAGCGAGTGATGCATAGGTGGTACAGCCAGGGACACTGGCTTATCTTTTGCAGTTCTGTGGTACTACAGATTATGATCTATGAGACATGGTCAGTGTAATTTGTAACATAGTATATGGGGTCAGTAGCAGTAATTTCTGTTAACTGTCATCGCTCCAAGCATATGGTTAGCAGGGAACGAGTCAGGATGGGCGATGATGAGATGTAAGACACAAGCGTGTATGGGTTCAATTTTGTATCCTTTGATGTATATTGGAGTTCCACAATAGCAGAGTCTCAAGCACAGAGTATTACTATTCGGGAGGCAGTTCAAGCATTAGTTAATGAAATGGTACAATTGAAAGCAGATAATGTAGACTTTCAGCTAGGAAGGAAGAAATGAAATTAGCTGAGAAACCTACTCATTTATTAGTTCCAGCCGCAGCCAGTTTGATCACGCCCTTCTCTGGAATGTTGACTGATAACCTATTGTCTTTGTTGGATGACCTGCTGTTAGCAGCTTATATTGGGTGGTGTTCATGAGATCAATTATTGCAGATAGCAAAATTACATTTAGTAGGTGAAGCCATGACATATGTGAGATGAGCAGAGGAACTAAGAGGCACACAGGCATTTTACAAGTTAAAAAATGCCTGCTACAAAGGTGCATGAAGCAAAACTGCATGAGGGTTTTTCACAAGCAGTTGGGTAGTATGTCAAAGAAGGAAAATGAGTCAGTAGAAAATTTTGTAGACAGACAATGGAAAGTGAATTTGCAGAAATATGAATCAGGGAAAGGTGATGAGGCAAATAGTCATACTCTACACAGCAGAACAGAGAGCATTGAACATATTTTTAGTGGCATGTCACCTGGTATGTCTAGAAGAATTTATACTCTGTGGTCAGATTAGACATGGAATTTGATAAAACAAGAATATGAGATAACATAGGAGTATTTTCCATTGACAAGAGCTGTTATAGATGTGAGAGGATGAGGCACATACAGAAGCAATGTCACCAACCTTTGTGTAGTAGATATGGTGTGGATGGACGCCACCAACATGACTGTAGGAATGGTAAGGGGAAAAAAGAGTCAAATAAGGAGATGCTAAATGAAAAAAGGGAAGCCCAGGCCCACCACACAGAGTTCTTGATAAATTTTGATGCAACAAGTACGGATGCACAGACAGAATGTAATATAGTGGGAATAGTGAAGGGTAAAAAGCATTAGTTTTTATTGAACACACTAGCACATGTGTTGGTGGCAAGTATGGATGTCATGGGTCAGAGACAATTAAGGTGACTGGCTCATGAACATAAGGGAGAATACTGAAAAATTTGTCAGTTTTCTAAACAGTGTAGCTCAAAGAATGAGAGTTGTAAGTAAATGTAAAGCTTACCATCTTTTAACAGATCTGTTGGAAATATTTTGAGGTATGAACCACAGCTTATGGTCTTAAACTTTTTTCTGGACTGTATTTTGTGTTGCAAGTGAAGTAAAGCATGTTAATTATTTATGCACAACATAGATACACATATCTCAAAATAAAAACAAAGTGGAAGCTTGATTTTTTTCTGGAAGTTCTCTATACTCTTATCTTTAAAGCAGACTTTTAAAAGGATCTTGCTACCATAAAGTATGGTTCGAAAACTGCTGGAATTAACCCATAGTTTTTCTATGAAGAAGATTTTAATTTTCAAGTTTAAGTTGTAAGAATAGTCTGCATTTTAGTTAAGTATGTTTTAAGACAATATACAAAACTTCATCCATCTATCTTTAATGTTTTTACCCAATATGTACCAGAACAAAAAAACTGAGCATCTGGAAAATTCAAGTTAAAATTAAAATTTGGTTTCCTACCTACCTTGCATAACGCAAATGCATCCCAGGTCCATATTCATCTTGTTTCTAGTGTTGGCCCGCCTCCCTTTACTTTTTCAGATTTCTGCTTCTTATTCTTGTTTCTTTGGTGGCTTCGAACACTAATTTCTGTGTTTTGATGAGTCTCTTGTGGTCAATGGCAATTAAAGTTCTTTACATATTTAGTCCACCAAGGATTCCCACCAACTCCATGACCTTAAACCTTGACACTGCACCATCACTGAAACAAAGAAGAGCATCCAGCGCATCTATTTTCAAAGTGTTTAATCCTACCAGAGCAGTATTTCGTACCCATTTCCATACAAAGTTATTAAAACTCTTATTTGGGTTTTGAATCCTAACATGTAATTACTTCTCTAATGGTCTTGTGTCACTAAGAGATTAGAGACTAACAATCAATTAAAAAAAAAAACCAAGTGAGAATAAAATTCGGTTCTTAACAGAACTGTGTGCATGAAATGGTGTTGTCATCATGTGAGCAGACACTTTTAAATTCGACTAATTTTTGGACTGTCTTTGGTACAATTTCCTTGAAGTTAACTTTCTCTTGTTCAGAAAGCTACAGAGAACTTTTTAACACAGTAATTAAAAAATTGATTTTTTTGGCACGTATCCATGTACTAATTCGACCTGCTAGGTTAGTCGAGAGCGCTAATGCACTGCTTCCTGGACTTGGATAGGCGCGCCGGCCCCAGATCGAATACGATTGGTGCATTAATGATAACGGCTGGTGTGTCGGCCAGCCTCGATGTGGTTTTTAGGCGGTTTTCCACATCCCCCTAGGTGCATACCGGGCTGGTCCCCACATCCCGCCTCAGCTACATGGCTCGCAGAGATTTGAACACTTCTGCACTGTTCCATGGATTACACTAGTCGCAGACAGTTGAGGTACACTAATTCTGTCCCAGAGGGTGCGGGGTGGTGGCAGGAAGGGCAACCGGCCACCCCTTAAACTAACATTGCCAAATCTGATTAAGCATGCCGACCCTGCCTAACTGTGGCAAAAGGCACAAGTGAAAGAAAGAAAGAAAGATTCATGGTACAATTTATGTGTAGCTGGAGATGGTGATGTGGAGTCTTTGGGTTCAACAATGATAGATTTTTCAGGAGAGGATACAGTGTTCTAGGCAATGCATAGAAGTTGAACCTCATGTAAGTGATGGTTATATCATGATCTTAGGACTGGAGTTTCTGACAACATAGCATGCCAGAATTGACCTTACGTGAAGTATAGTTGAATTAGGGGAGCAAGATTCCAGCTAGGGGAGTAGTTGCCAGTCAAGTATGGACACAAGATGCACCAGTCTTAAGGGGTGAACCATTTAAACTGCAGTCAACAGCACTAAGAATTAATTCACACATTATTGGGCCACAAGGTACAGGAAAGTTGGACTGTATGAAAACGGGGCAGGAATATCCTGTTAATGACTTGTGCTTATTAGAACGACTAGCAGAAAGTGATGTATTAGACTCATCATGTTGCTTTGTAAGGAGAAGCTTAAAATACATACGGGGGAATTGGATGGATAGGTAGCATCCGTGAATTTAGATAATTTTAGTGCCATTTGAGTATAGCTCACAAATAGATGTTTGCAGCTAATCTGGAAGTCACGGATGATGTGGGTAGTTGCTCACTCAGTGTGCACCAGGGTAATGTACAAACCACCAATAAAATTGCATTGTGCAGGAAGTTAGAGGTATGGATAGAATGTAAATGAAAAAACTATTGTTTGAATTTGTGGATTTGTTTTTCTCCTCAAGGGCCTTTATACCATCAACACCTATAATGCAACGTTGTATCTCTACAGGAATTGAGTCAACGGTATGTTGTAAACCTTCCTGTGTACTGCAGTGTAGGCAACCACTATTAGAGGAATTCATTGAGCAACTGCTAGTGAATGGGGTAATAGTGGAAAACACTAGGATGTGGAGTGCAGTCATTGCAGTTGTACCAAAGACGTCACTGGGTGTATCCAAAAGATGTAGATTCTGTTGTGACTAGACATCTTAACAGCAAAACAATGACTGATACACATCTGATCTCAAACATAACTGAAACTATTGGCAATTTGAGCCATTTAGAGTACTTCTCTATCTTAGGTCTGAAGTGTGTTTACCATCAGATAGAGGCACACATGGAGGATCCAAAAACAGGCTTCTTGGTCCCCTAGGGCAATTTCCAGTACTGTGAAATGCTTTTTGGGTCCAAAAATGCTCTGGCAACATTACAGCTTTTACTGGATGGAATGCTGAGGAGGTTGCAATGTTGCCAGTCCATTGTGTACCTGGAAGATGTAATATTTTTTGCGAAGGATATACCACAGCACATGCAACATTTGTGAAAGGTTTTTAGAAGATTATGAGCAGCAAATTTAACATTAAACATGGAAAAATGTCATTTCGTATTAGAAGAAGTTATGTATTTATAGCATGTCATTAGCAGTGAAGGGGTTAAGATGGATCCAAGCATGATACAGGCAGTATAAAAATTTCTGATTTCTAGTAATACCAAGGAGTTACAATCTTTTATGTGCTTAGGGAACTATTTTAGAAAATTCATAATAGAGTTTGCAGATATAGCAGGAGCACTTATATGCCTGTTAAAAATGGGGGTAAAATTTGAATGGGCAAAGGAATGCTGAGACAAATTCGATTAGTTAAAGAGAGCATTGAAATAAAGTCCAGTACTAAAAAACAAGGATTTATGTCACACAATTCATTTATTAGGGATAGTGCCTACAAAGAAAAACAGATTGTTTATGAAACTGGTATGAGTTGCCAATACTCAGATAGACAAAATTGTCTGTTCTGAATAGGACCTGCTCTAAGCCTAACACATGGTGCAATGTAACAAACAGACCAAGATACACTAAAATGAAGAGCCTGATAATATAGTTCTGAAACTATACAACCCACCTTTTATTTTGCACACAAATGTTTATGTTTTTGTCTAATTATATATGTTGATTACTTATGAAAATGGCACAATTCATTACAATTCATATATTTTTTCACTGAGAATGTGAAAACTGAAGTCCAACGTGTTTGTAGACATACTAGCAATTCCTGTTACAGAAGTAACATAAGATGATGATGTTTATACCAAACACTATCAAATATTGGTACAATGTAATACAAACATTAGTGAAATTGTCATCTAGTAGCTGCATCTTTAACAGTTAAGTACCAGTATTATTGTACTTATACAGGATGATTTTTTTCACTGTGTACGAACTCTAGGGATTGCTTGGTGAGAGGATATGGAACAAAACAGGTCTAAAGAACTTGTGTCCAGATATGCATGGTGTCCATCCTAGAGGCCATTTATTCACTCATACTTTGTTACAGAGACTGCAGTCTAATACACACTGTACCATGCAGCCACAGTCACAGTATGTGTGGAAAATGGTTGCCATGTGCCTCAATGCAGGTGTGTACACACAGTGTAGCATGTTCTGTCTCACACTTCATGTCAGCCAGGCTGCATCTGAACAGTGTGAAAGGCAGCATCAATATGCTGCTCCAGTGTCTCCAAATCTGGAATGGGCTTTGCATACATGATGGTTTTGAGATAATCCCATAACCAGGAATTGCACAGGTTGAGATCCAGTGAATGAGCAGGCCATTCAACTGGACCCCTCATCCAATCCATTGACCACAGAAAACACAATTGAGATGTGTCCAGACATTAATGCTGAAGTGGCTGAAGCACCATCGTGTAGTAGCCACATAACCCTTTGAATCATCAATGATACTTCTTCAAGGAGGAGAGGCAGAGTCACCTACAAGAAATGCTGATAGTTCTGGCCTGTTAGGTGATGTGGAAGGAAGACTGGTCCCATGATATGGTCACCAATTATCCCAGCCCACACATTCCAGCTGATGCTGTCACCATACAATGAGGGTTCTGCATACTATTCCATAGATGACTGTTATGAAAGTTGAAGATATCACTCTGCATCAAGGTGACCTCATCTGTGAATAGGATGGATGAAACAAATCCCGGAATTAAGGTTGCCTGGTAAAGAAAGCAGTGACAAAACTGCTCCAGATGTGGAATGTCTGTTGCTAGTAAGCCGTGCAAATGCTGTAAGTGATAAGAGTATTAACAATTGTCATGGAGAATTTTCCACATGATTGTCTGGCTTACCCTGTACTGGCTGGCCAACTACGAGAAGACAGTGTCCTTCCATAGTGTTAGTCACATTTTCCTCCAAGTCCAAACATTTTGTGTATGTCCTTCATGGTTCCCTGTTTCCTGAAATGAGCTTGTCTCAGACAAATGGTGAAACACTGTTGCAAACATTGAATGCCATAGTTGGTGTTGGTGGGGTAGGTCTCATGGTACAACCTTGCTGTCTGCCACCCATTGCCATTTTCCATTTGCTATTTGCCTTACCATAGGTAAACACCATGATGGCAAGCTCTTGATCTGAATATGGAACCATTGTGTACAGCACTGTATCACATCCACTACAAGGTGAGTCACCAAGAGAAGTGAATCAGATACAACATTACCAATTACTGTGGCAGGAAAGGGCGCTAGGGCCTGACGTATGAGGAACAATACCACCCTCTAGGAGGAAACCATGCCTACTGTAACTGTTGCTGCATGGTATAGTGCATATTAGACTGCAGCCTCTGTAACAACGTATGATTGAATAACTTGTCTCTAGCATCAAAACCATGCATTTCTGGATATAAGTTCATTAGACCTCTTTTGTTCTGTATCCTCTCATCGATCAATCCCTAGAGTTTGTACATGGTGGGAAAAAATCACCCCATATATATTTCAGTTTTTTGGATGTAAACCTAATACAGCTCATTATTCTCTCTAATTAATATACACAGACTTATTACTTGGTTCACCAAATTGTGATGCAATTAATCTGAATTGGAAGTTGGTAACCGTAATAGTCATTAAAATTGTAAATTCAACAGTATATCTGAAGAATTGGAGTAGTTAGGCATAAACAGCCAGATGCAGTTCATTGTTACTCAGAGTTAATCTGGCTGCATTTTTGCAAGGGTAGTGCTATTCTGAATGTTACTCTATATGTTGTATTCAGAAAACTTTCTGAGGTGTCATTAAATATGACAGTGCTAACTAAAATACAATACTATCTTTTCATTAGCTTGTCCTGACTTTGTAGTGTATATCAAAATCCAGACATATGTTAGCTTTGCAACAAGTAGTTACATGTCCCCACTCTCAATGACAGAAGAAGACAAAGTTAAGGATTATAATTAAATGTTGTCAAATTCACTGCTAGCATATAAAATTTAAATGTTATATACCTCATAACAGGTTATACAAAGAAGAGCAATACTGAATCATAACTACTTGCTTTCACGTAATGAAATGGTAGTTAGTGAAAGTTCTACAATGTAGTAGGGGTTAGCTGCAGCTCTTCATGTGTGAGACTGAAATTCCACTGAAAACTGTTGAAGTTCCAGCCAATGAGCATTCCAGCAAAAATATTGGAAAGCAAGCTTTTTGTAGAAATTAGAGCACTGAAACTTGAAATGGGCCTGACTGTGTGCTGCCTGACATAAAAAAAAATTACTGCACCAAACTGAAACTGCAGCAACATGTTGGATGAAAGATAGGTACTGATGTTACTACTTTATTGTGTCTCTGTGCAGTGACCATCAGACTTTGAATGTGAAATTTTTTCCTTGTATTATTGTACTGCAAAAACTTTACAAATATGATTAAAGATGACAAACATCTTACTATTGGGTAGGGGACAATTCAGGTTACGAACAAAGATTCACCAACTTCTTTAACAGAGACCAGGGGAACATACCTAGCAGGTCATGGGGACAGGCATTAGATATTGAGCAAAAACAAAGATGGGTGTCTGACACTTGTAGGGAGGTGAGAGCAGCAGTTTCAAATGTGGTGCAAGTCCCCATCACATCACCTGGCTTCATTGGTATTGTATAGTGGTATACATAGAGCCTTGAGCTGTTGTAGCAGTTTCCATTTTCTTTTTGTGTACAATATCTTTTTCACCTTTCCTGTCCATCTGTCAAACCTATTCTTTCTATCATATCTATCCTATCTTTGCTAGGAAGTAGCGGTAATTATCAGAGAATTTTATGAGTATCATTAAATAAGACTTCACATGAGCTAAAAAAAGACTTTTCAAAACATTGTGTTTTTGCCATATTATTATTTGTGATAAATCTGTCATTCTTCAAGGGATATGAAAAGTTATATGATACCTATGATGATATTATTCTTGATACACTATGTGATCAAAAGTATCCAGACACCTGGCTGAAAATGATGTACAAGTTCGTGGTGCCGTCCATCGGTAATGCTGGAATTCAATATAGTCATGGCCCACACTTAGCCTTGATGACAGCTTCCACTTTCGCAGACATATGTTCAGTCAGGTGCTGGAAGGTTTCTTGGGGAATGGCAGCCTGTTCTTCATGGAGTGCTGCACTGAGGAGAGGTATTGGTGTCAGTCGTTGAGGCCTGGCACAAAGTTGGCATTCCAAAATGTCCCAAAGGTGTTCTATAGTATTCAGGTCAGGACTCTGTGCAGGCTAGTCCATTACAGGGATGTTATTGTTGTGTAACCTCTCTGCCCCAGGTCGTGCATTATGAACAGGTGCTTGATAGTGTTGAAAGATGCAATCGCCATCCCCGAATTGCCCTTCAACAGTGGGAAGCAAGAAGGTGCTTAAAACATCAATGTAGTCCTGTGCTGTGATAGTGCCATACACAACAACCAGGGGTGCAAGCCCCCTCCATGAAAGACATGACCACACTATAACAGCACCGCTTCCGAATTTTACTGTTGACACTACACATGCTGGCAGATGATGTTCACCGGAAATTCATCATACCCAAATCCTGCCATCAAATCACCACATTGTGTACCATGATTCATCACCCCACACAACATTTTTCCACTGTTCAATTATCCAATGTTTACACTCCTTACATTGTTCGGCATTTACAGGCATAGGTCCGCTGATTTTTATGATTTACATGAACGATCTGGTTGATGGTATTGACAGCAACATTAGACTGTTTGTCGATGATGCTGTAGTCTACAAGAAAGTAGTATCAAACGAAAGTTGTGAACAAATCAATGAGGATTTGCAGAAAATAAATGCATGGCAGTTATCTCTCAATATTAGTAAGTGTAACCTACTGCATATAACAAGGCGAAAATCGCCATTAATGTACAAGTACAATATAAGTGCCCAGTCTTTGGAAGTGGTACCATCTGTCAAGTATTTGGGTGTGACTATTTGAAATGATCTCAGGTGGAATGATCAGATTACACAAGTAACGAGTAAGGCAAACTCTATATTGTGATTTATTGGTAGAATCCTGAAGCGATGCAGTCCTCCAACAAAGGAAATAGCTTACAATACGTTAGTTCATCCAGTCTTAGAGTATTATTCATCTGTATTGAACCCTTACCAGTTGGGTCTGATTCAAGAGATTGCGAAGGTCCAAAGAAGAGCGGCAAGATTCGTGGCTGGTACATTTAGCCATTGTGAGAGCATTACAAATCTCATAGAAAGTTTGAAGTGGGACACACTTGCAGATAGACGGCGAGCTAAACGGAAGGGGCTGCTCACTATATTCCAAAATCCAATCTTCACCGAAGATGTAGAGCATATACTTTTACCACCAACTTTCAAATTGTGCAATGATCACCATTCACAGATAAGGGAAATTAGAGCTCCTACTGAGGCGTTCAGACAGTCATTTTTCCCTCGCGCAATCCGCAAGTGGAACAGAGGGTGGGGAAATATGACATTGGCGTGAATTGTGCCCTCTGCCACACACCGCTTGGTGGCTGGCAGAGTATATATGTGGATGTAGATGATGTGTGGCTTATGAACAGCCAGTCAACCATAAAATCAAAGTTTTCTCATCTCCCGCCCTACTGTCATAGTACTTGCAGTGGATCCTGATGCAATTTGGTATTCTTGTGTGATAATCTGGATAGATGTCTGCCTGTTACACATTACGATCCTCTTCAGCTGTCAATGGTGTCTGTCAGTCAACAGATGAGGTTGGCCTGTATGCTTTTGTGCTGTAGGTGTCCCTTCACATTTCCACTTCACTGTCACATCAGAAACAGTGGACCTAGGGGTGTTTAGGAGTATGGAAATCTCGTGTACAGATGTATGACACAAGTGACACCCAATCACCTGACCACATTTGAAGTCCATGAGTTCTGCAGAGCGCCCCATTTTGCTCTCTCATGATGTCCAATGACTACTGAGGTCGCTGATAAGGAGTAGGTGGCAGCACAATGCACCTAATATGAAAAACATAAGTTTTTGGGGGTGTCTGGATACTTTTGATCACACAGTGTATGTGACTAGCCTGCACTTCACAGATCAACTAATTGCCCTATGGTACATAATTTTTTATAACAATGAAGACAGTATTTATGTCATACTGAGGACTTAAATGATTAACTAATGATTTATTACTACGAGGGTCACTGCAAAAGAAATGCTCACTTTTTTTTAATCCATCTTTTATTCTACTTGTTTGAAAGTTTTACAGTGTGTAGATACATCCTTTAGGAAAAATATTTTAATTTCTCCACATTCCATCCCTCTCAACTGCCTTAAGCCATCTTGGAACCAGTGCCTGTATACCCGCACGGTAAAATTCTGGACCAACCTGTTGGAGCCACTGTTTGGCAGCATGCACAAGGGAGTCATCATCTTCAAACCTTGTTCCATGAAGAGAGTCTTTCAGTTTCCCAAAGAGATGATAGTCATATGGAGCCAGCTCAGGACTGTAAGGCGGGTCTTTCAGTGTTGTCCATCCGAGTTTTGTGATCGCTTCCATGGTTTTTTGACTGACGTGTGGCCGTGCTTGTCGTGCAACAGCAAAACACCCTGATTTTGCTGATGTGGTCCAATACGACTCAGTTGAGCTTGAAGTTTCTTCAGCATCAGAATTTATGGTGGTCCCACTTGGCATGATGTCCACAAGCAAGAGTCCTTCAGAATCAAAAAACACCGTAGCCATATAACTTTTCCAGCAGAAGGTATGGTTTTGAATTTTTTTTCTTGGGTGAATTTGCATGATGCCACTCCATTGATTGCCTCTTCATCTCTGGTGAAAAATGATGGAGTCATGTTTCATCAACTGTCACAATTCTTCCAAGAAATTTATCTCCACCATTCTCGCACTGTTACAAAAGTTCGCTGCATACCATTTTTCTTGTTTCTTTGTGAGCCACTGTCAACATCCTGGGAACCCACCTGGCACAAACCTTTTTTAACGCCAACACTTTCAGTATTCTGCAAACACTTCCTTCCCCTATCCCAGCGTAGCGTGACAATTCATTCACTGTGATGCGTCTGTCAGCAGTCACCAATTCATTAACTCTCTGCACATTGTCTGGAGTGTGTGCAGTACGAGGCCTGCCACTGCGAGGACAATCCTCAATATTGCCATGCCCGCTTTCATCACATAACCTGCTTACCCACTGAGTAACTGTACTGCAATCGACAGCAGCATCTCCATACACTGTTTTCAACCTCTTTTGGATGTTTCCCACTGTCTCGTTTTCACAGCACAGGATTTCTATGACAGCATGTTGCTTCTGATGAATATTAAGTGTAGCAACTATCTTGAAGACATGGTGTGAAGGTGCCACTCATGGGAACAGGCTGAACTAAGTTTGAAAAGAAGTGGAAAGGATGTATCTACACACTGTAAAACTTTCACACATGCAGAATGAAAACTGTATTTTTACAAAAATACTGTGCATTTCTTTTGGAGTGACTGACGTAGTTACTGCTTTAACTTTTTATGGTGTTGTCATTTTATTTTGTGGTGTGATTAATGTAGAGATATAATTACTATATATGTGCTTTTCATTATTTATGACTCAGTGTTGAAAGATCTGTAGGATCTTGTCTGCATGATTTTTTTGTTATAATTTATTTGAAAGTCCCGTTGATAATACTATATGATAGCTAGAGCAAGAGATTCTATAACGATGATTAATTTACTGCCCATACTGTAAGTGGTTTGAACAAAGACTATGACACATGTTTAGTGACAAAATGTCAATGATGTTTGCCATAATGGTTGGTGCTAAGAACAGTCTGAAATCATGATGATTAGAGGATTTATTATGTAACAGTTACAATTACAATGTGTTACATTTTGTTGATTTGACAATAATTTAGGCTGTATAATAAATGCAAATGCTCCACTAATTATAGATTAGTAACACGAGCTTGTCTATGGAAGGTAAACTTGTAATCAATCCAGTAAATGAAGCTATACTACAAATCTGCTTGTTCAGAGTATATTTAAATATATAGCAGCTTACACTCAATGACATGACAATGGTTCACATAGAGAAAAAGAAACAGCTTCTTAAAAATGGAAGTTAACGCAAACCAAAAAAGAAACAGTGCTGCTGTATTAAAACAACATTAACTTTGTACCACTAAAACCCTCCCTGAATGTTAATTATCAGTGTTACAAAAACTAAACTACAATCTTTAAGTAAGCCCTAACAAGACTCTAAATTTTTCATATTTTATTGTAACTAGTGGTTTTGTCAGAACATCAGTTTGTTTCTCATTTGTGCTAATGTACTTTAATAGAACTTTCTCACCAAAAAGTTTCCCCATCACAAATAAAATTTTGACATCTGTATAGATTATGATGGAACTGTGGTTTCTTTTGGAAGCTTATTGTTGCCGTATTGTCTTCATCAAGTACAACAGCTTTTTTACTACCAGAAAGACTATAACACAAATTACTGTGCCAACAGGCTTCACTACTTGCACCTTAAGGCTACCATTTCTGATTCTGTTGATGACAAAGACACTGTGGTTGTTTCTCAGATGTCCACGAAACATTACAACCTAAAACTTTGAAAATATAATGGACTGTGGATTTTCTACCTATTCTGTCACCAGCACAATCAGAGTCAACATAACCAATTATGGGATCGGTACATTTTTTATCCATAGCATACAGCAGACTCAGTTTTAGGGTTCTCTTCATATAATGCAATACATGTGTAAGGCATTTAGTAAATTCAGACTTGCACATGATAGGTAGCTGCTTAGAATAGTTATTGCCACACAAATATGTGGTCTGGAAACTAATGTGACATACATCAGTGTATCTTAATTTTCTTCATCTTTTCTCAACATCTCCATTTTCAGATTTTTCTCTGTTTAACACACTGTGATCAAAATTCTCCTCTATGGGAGTTGAAACAGAATTACATTCAAACATGTCAAACACTTTTGATACTTTTTCAAGATAGGTACTTTTACAAATAGTAATAGTACTCTTCCTTAAATTTTGAACAATATTCATTTCCAAATATTTCCTAATCAGACTCAAATCCTTCATTTAATAACAGCTTTAAATTGTCAATTTCTCTCTAGGAAATTGAATCTATCAGCATATCATCAATGTAAACAATTATATATGTTTTCTGTCTTTATATACAAGCAATACTCAAAATCAGTTCTTACGTACCTCAAGCCAGTTACTACTGTGATGAATTTAATATTCCAAATTTTGGGTGAGTACTTTAAACCATACAGAGCCTTCCTAAGTTTACGAACTTTAGCATTTATTTTAATGCAATATCCAATAGGTATTTTAACATACAAGTCTCAAACTATCTCTTCATGGAGAAAATCACTAAAGAACATACAATTGATAGATGGGAAAGTTATTTTCATTAAAAAAGACCAGAAAAAATCTCACTGGAGTTAATTTTGCTGCTGGACGGTATACATTTGAATAAGTCAGTCTTTGTTGGAAATGCTTAGCTATAAGATGAGCTTTATAAGGAACACCATTACCTTTCTCATTTCTTTTTCACCTAAAAACTCCCTTTGTATCAATAACATTACAATCATTTGGCTTACATACATAATCCCATGTAGCTCTCTTGCTATGCTATCTTTCCAATTTTCAGCATCACTATAAGACATCACATCAGTGTAGATGCTGGAGTCATCATCATTCACTGCAGCCAAAAGGTCCAACTCTTAATCCCTTAATTAATTCAGGAGTTGAATATTCCCCCTGTGTGTCAGATTGTATGTCCTCTCATCCTCATCACCTACATTTTCCTCTGCATCTGCAACAGAAATTCTCTGTTTTCTCTGTCTTCACTGATTTCTTGTTCTTCTCTAAGCTGAATTCTAGTTTCTTCTGCAACCTCAATCCCCATTTCTTCTTCCTGCCCCTCTGATTCTGAAATTTTGTCTATGTTCTCTTCATCACAACAAATAGTATCCAGTTCTATTACAGGAATATCAGTTCTCTTCCCCCTTTCAGATACTGCTCATGGCAAGAAAACTACATCTTGATGCACCTCAGTTTTCTTTGTCGAAGGTATAAATATACTGTACCCTTTCATATCATTATCACAACCCATAAATAAACCTATTTGCTCTTGGGCTCTAGTTTCAATCTCTTTTCTTTCGGTACAAGGACAGACACACGAAATTCAAATATTTTCGAATCTTCTAAGGGTACTTCTCTGCCACAAAAGGCTTCAGAAGGAGTTTTACCTATGACACAACTTGGACCAGTCTGATCTAGTACACAAGCCACCATGTTAAGTACTTAAACCTAGAAGTGTTTAGGTATTCCTCAAATCATTGAAGGGGTAGCTTCATCCAAGGTGTGCATTTCTCTCTCAGCTCTTCCACTTTGCCGTGGTGTGTACACAGGTTCTTCTTTGATGGATTACTCTATTTTCACTCAAAAAGTACCTAAGTCAGTATTGATAAACTCCAGTCCATTGTAACTTCTTAGAACTTTAATTTTAATGCCAGTCTCTGTCTCAGATTTTGCAATATAGTTCTTGATTAAACCATTAGCTTCATCCTCCAGTTTCATAAAAAATACTTTGCAATAACCAGAGTAGTCATCCTTCAAAAGCAAAAAATATCTTACTCCTCCAAGCAAATGTATCTCCATCAGTCTGCAGGTGCATGCATGAACCAATTCAAGTGGGGAATTAGCTCTTGACAAACGGACAGGGAAAGGCAAGCAATGTTGTTTACCAGCCAAACACTCTTCACGAGTGACAAGGTTGTCTATGAGGTCCACTCCTTTATATGAACAGAACTCTCTCACATGCATAATGCTCCGCTGGCACAATTTTTTTGTGCCAAAACTAAAATTTTCTACACACTGAAACAAATTTAACAAATCACTATCAATATTGACCTATGAAAGCTCACTAGTGTCATTACTGTCAACTACTGAGTGCATATTATCTGCACATGCCAGAGTAACCATTGACCCTTCCGACTGTGTTTCATTTAAGGAAAACAGCATACAATGCATTTTATTGACACATTTGGATAATGCACAAACTTCCCCTCTACTGTTCAAGATTTTACATTGTTCCTTGTTTGACATACTTTTGTCCAACACAGTACATGCTGAACACAGCTTGAGTGTCAGTTCTGGAACAAAGGCTCTAAACTAAGTACTGTTTTGATAAATTTGACCCTGTTCCATACATACAGTTCCCCAGTACTGCATTCAGTCATATCAAGAAGTTTACTGTCACCCACAGTAACTTTCATTGATCTTTGCACACTGTCCAGTTTCTTACACAATTCTTTCTTATTGCACATATGCTCACTAGCACCTGTATCCCTGAACCGATAATCTTCTAGGGCAACTTCTCAACTCATACACATAAAGGCATTTACATCCAGAGTCTTTTTGCCACCCTTGGACTTCAAAAACCTGCAATCTAACTTCAAATGATGTCGTTTCTTACAATATTTGCAGCTTCTTGTTTCTCTCTTCACTTGATTTTTGCAATCCTTTGCAAACTGGCCCTCCTTACCACAATCATATTAGGTAATATTTTGCTACTGGCTTACACAGGCCAAAAGTATCACCTGCTAATCCGACAATTTTTCTCTTCTTCAATAAGCAATCCTGAAGTTAACTCACTAAGTGTTTGCTTCTCAAAGGGGTTGGACTCCCATGCTGACTGGAAATGTTTATACTCTCTGGCAGTAACATGAACATCTTGGTGATCATATTTTGTGATAGTGGTTGACCCACTTGCTTCAATTTAGTGTTGATTTCTTTTATTTTTGACATAAACATCACCAAATTGGAATGAGAAAAACTTTTGCTGAAGTAAGTGACTGCTCATTCTGAACTCTTTCTCATGCACAGTCTTCAGTTTGGTCCACATGCCAGTTGACATCATACAAAAAGGTAAATGAGTGATCGATGCTACCTCCACCCACATTGCAATAAGTTCCAGCCATGTTTTTTTCCTCAGTTTCTTTCTTTCTCATAAGCTATGCCATTGACAATATCTAAAAAGCCATTTTCCTCAATATCACTTTCATTTGAAGTTGCCACACCATCCTCCTTACAACTCAAAACACTGATGCGTAGTCTGTTCCATTGCTCCCTGCCAACACTATGTCAGTAATGCCAAATTTGCTGTTACTCATGACATCACCAACAAACTCTGGCACTACTTCGAAAAACAAATGTGTGCACCTGGGCCCATAACCTGTAATCAGGTGGACTAAAGAAAGTTGAATTGTAAGACTTTGTACAGAGTTTATTTAAATATGTAACAGTTTACATTCAATGGTGGACCACAGTAGTGCACACAGTGGGTAAACAAAAAAACAAAAGCATGTGAAAGATGGAGGTTGATATAAACCAAAGAGAAACAGTGCTGTTGCCTTAAAATGACATTAACATTGTACTGCTAACAAAACTAAGGCTGTTTGTAGAATTATTAGCAAAAGGTTAAAAAGCTTTATGTTACTTTTAGATAGAAGTGTTGTCATTTTTACTTGTGATCATACTATGACCTATGTGCTGTTAATTTAATGTAAAATAAGTTGGAGGAAGCTATGGTATGTGGGAGGTACAAATTAAATTCATTTTCTGCATTTTTCATCACATGAATAAAATAGTCTTATGTGTATGTAAATAAATTATACATAAGTAGATTTAGCAGAGTATTTCATTTACTATTATTGACAAATTGATATGTGGTATCTAAAATGAATAAAACTACACATTAGGATTCTTTAGAGATTAATTTTGTCATTACTAAAAAATCTGTGATGTTTAGGGAAGATATAAGGATAAAGAGGTGGGTTGGATTTAAATGATTTTATTCTGAAATATTAAGTGTGACATCAGTGCATACATTGTAATTTCTTTTGCAAAATAGATATGATTTTGGCTATGATGTGCTTTTTACCCATGAGAAACATATATTATTGCTTTGTCTCTGGAGAAATTAGTGTGTATGAAGAAATTGAGTAAGTTTGTGTTAAGACTATAGAAATATTGAGAGCTGATCAGATAATGAAGTCGAAAGATGTGTTACCCTTAATGAAGTAATAAAGTAAAAGTACAGTTGTAGACACTGAAGGGCAGGTCCAGCCACCAAATTGGATAGGTTTTTCCCTATCCTTCACGCCTGCAGGCACCTTCACTTCACAGTGTATGGGCTATGTGTATAAGGGTATCTGAAAGAGTAAGTCACCGGAATGGGTGTGTGTGGAGTGCAGCATCACATTTCTGTTGGAGATGGGAGAAGGAAGAGGGTGAAATATAGTGCCAGCACATAGCCTACTCATCTCAAAAAGCACCAAGGTGGCCGTCAAGATGTCACCATCTGACAGATGGATCACCATCAAGAATGTCATGTGCCCTCACTTCATGAGGCACTGCTGAGAGGACACTGATGCTAAGACTGGTGATCAGAAACTTTACGCCACCACATCTGCCCTCCTTTCATTTACCACCAGGATTCGAACTGGCTTACCTCAGAGTTATGTGCAACTGCACAAGTATGAATTAGGGACTTGGACTACAGAGGTTGGTAATGAAGTGAGGATGTAATAGATGTTCATACTTCTTTCATGCTATAATAAATAAGTGTGAGGTAATTATGATGAAATACAGTAAATTACATGGAGATATTTTGTGAATTAAGGTAATGATGAATCTGTGGGGAGCAAGGAAGGTGCCTCCACGTGTGCATTTTACTTATATGCTACATAGAAGAAAGTAAAATGCCGGTGCTCCCCGGAAACGTTGCCCAATTGGACAACAGCCAAACCTTCCACCACCGGAAACCAATGCAATTAAAAGTCAAAAACAAAAACAGGTCCTCTTCAGGGCCAACCCTGATGATCGTCAGCCTGAATGTCAAGGGAATCACCAAGAATAAAGAGGATGTAATATCACAACTATGCCAATCACAAAAGTGGGACGTACTGTGCCTGCAGGAAACGCATAGAGATGAAACAGCAAACAGACCCAATATCAAAGGAATGCACTTGACAGTAGAAGCACCCCACAGAAGGTATGGGAGCACAATATTTACCAGACCTGAGATGCTGCTCTCTTCCATGAGTAAGACAACCACCAACAACATTGAAGTGTTAGCCATAGAGAGTGGATCATTTACAATATGCTCCGTATATAAACCCCCCGGCCAGAACTTACACATTTCAATGCCAGAAAGCTTCAACAACCAAAGGACACACTTTGTTATGGGCGACTTTAACAGCCACAGACCACCTGGGGCTACGACGAGACAGACGCCAATGGCCAGCCGCTAGAACAACGGGCTGAGGCAAATAACCTCTCATTTTTCCATGACCCCTGCTCCTTTAACAGCAAAATTTGGAAGTGAGGTTACAATCCTGATATTTGCTTCATCAGCTGGAGCATCTATGACATCTGCTGCAAAAGAGTATATGATGCAATCCCAAAGACACAACATCGACCTATTGGAATCCAAGTCTACTCAACAATCAAAACAACCAAAATACCTTTCTGTAGGAGATTCAACTTTAAAAAGGCTAGGTGGTCAGAATATTCCCAAGCGTTGGATGAGGAATTAGCCAGTCTGGCCCCAACACCAAATAATCATCTTATCTTTGTTGAGACTTTGCGAAAGGTATCTAGACGCTATATTCCTAGGCGCTGCAGACAACACTATATCCCAAGGCTCTCAAATGCCTCAAAGGACATCCTGGAGAAGTATCAAGTATTGTTCGTGGAAGACCCATTCAGTGACGAAACCATCACCTGTGGCACAGCTTTAATGTCAGCCCTCAGCGAGGCACATGAGAAGAAGTGGATAGCAACCCTAGAAAGAACGGATATGTCCCACAGTAGCAAAATAGCCTGGAACCTGATTAAGAAACTGGATGGTGACCCAAGGCTGAGCAAGGCTCCGACCAATGTAACTCCAAACCAGGTGGCCAACCAACTCCTTCTAAACGGCAAGTTCAACTCCAAACGTCAGAAAACTGAAATCACACGCCTACTGCCAACGGAAAACACCAACTTCCAGAAACCATTTACCATGAGAGAGTTGAACAATGGCATAAATACCATGAAGAATGGGAAAGCCGCTGGGTTTGATGATATTTGCGTGGAACAGATTAAAAACTTCGGCCTTGGCGCCAGAGACTGGATACTTGGACTTTTTAATGTGTGCCGTGAAACCTTTCAATTCCCGAAACTGTGGAGGAAGTTAAAAGTGGTTGCTCTCCTTAAACCCGGGAAGGACCCAGAGTCTCCGAAGTGCTATCAACCCATAACTCTTCTCTGCCACCTGTTTAAGCTCTATGAAAGATTGATCCTCAACAGAATAGAGAAGATCGTTGACTCGAAGCTAATTCCACACCAAGCAGGTTTTAGACCTGGAAAGTCCTGTACCAGTCAAATTCTGGCATTGACGGAACATATTGAGGATGGGTTTGAGAATAAACTAATCACCGGGCTGGCACTAGTCGACATAAGTCCCAGCTATGATACAGTAGATCATTGGACACTACTGTATAAAACCTGCGAGACCCTGAAAGACTACCACCTAGTCAAGATAATCGAATCCCTGCTCCAAAATAGACAGTTCTTCGTAATGCTTGAGGGGAAAAAGAGTCGATGGTGGAATCAGAAAAATGGGCTCGCCCAAGGGATCGTGTTGGCGCCAATCCTATTCAACATATATACAAATGACCAACCAACTCCAGACAAAACCAAAACTTTTGTATATGCAGACAACATTGCAATAACAGTTCAAGGCAACAGGTTTGAAGCCATCGAGGAGAAACTAGAAACCGCCCTTTCTACAATGTCAACCTACTACAAAAAGAATTCTCTAAAACCCAATCCCTCCAAAACTCAAGTGAGTGCATTCCATCTGAACTCGAGGCAGGCAAAGTACAGGCTCAATGTTACCTGGGATGGGACATTACTAGAACACACAGATACTCCCACCTACCTTGGCGTCATGCTGGACAGAACATTGATATACAAATATCATTGTGAAAAAACACACAAAAAAGTAGAAGCACAAAATTCCCCAATAAGAACGCTGTCCAATAGCAAATGGGGTGCTAAACCTACCGTGGTCAGAACTTCAGCCCAAGCTTTGTCCTTTTCAACTGCCGAATATGCCTGCCCGGTATGGTACAGATCCGCCCATGCAAAAAAGGTAGATATTAGCTTGAATGAAACATGCAAGATAGTGACAGGTTGCATGAAACCAACCCCCATAGAAAATCTTCACAGGGCCACAGCTTTCACAAACCCTGACTCACGCAGGAAAGTCTCATTATGAGTTCTATGACATGTATAGTTGACTTTTCTTTTTTGTAACCAATCTTTGATGTACTTAATACATCATTTAGTTCTAGGTACTAATACATCTGCTGATACCTTATGACTTTAAAGACTGGAATTAGTGAAATTGGCTTGTAGTTTGCTGGATCAGATTTGATACCCTTTTTGAAGACTGGAGTCAGCTTGGATAGTTTAAGAGGATCAGGAAAAACTCCCTCCATGAGACACAATTTTATAGAATATGTTAATGGTGCTGCAATCTAATGTGTTATTTCTTTCAGTAGATTGTTTGCTGTATTAAAAATATCTGTACTATATGAATTTTTCATTTCTTTGAGAGTTTTAAGAACTTCATCTTGTCACACCACTTTGAAGTGTTTCAGTGAAGGTCTGGCCTGATTATTATTTAGTTTTCTACTCATTTCATTTAGTTACTCATTTCTACTCATTTCATTTAGTTTTCTACTCATGCAACATATATAGATTATGTTGCATTGGGTTTAGTGATCAACCTTTTGATATCAGCAGCACAGCTTACAAAATATTTGTTGAATGTATCTGCTGGTATTGGGACACCTTATCAAAATTTCTAATTTCACCTTTCACAGTATTAATTACTGACCTTGTTGTTTTTTACTATTTTTTATGAGATTAATGTTGTTTCTTTGTTTAGCCAATTGTAACTTTTTCTTATACAGTTTCTTAGTGGTTACTTGCAGGTCCTTAACTTCATTAAAATTATTTATTTTGCCTACGCACTTTAGCAGGAGTTGCTTATTTTTTCAGTTTTTCAACTCTTTGGTGTACCACAATTTACCCTGTCTTGTTTTATGATATTTCTTTGGAACAAAATGAGCTTTTAAAATATGTATTAAGTAGTTGTGGAATGTTTCACAAACTGTTTGGGCATTGGAATCACATCTTTGAATTAATTTTTTCCAGTTGTTATGCTCAGCTGGTGTGTTAGTTTTCTGAGATTGTTTTTTTGTTAGTATTAAGGTATTAGCTTTTGATAACTATTATACAGGCTTGTTCCCATCTCCATTTACAAAATGTCTTAACTCTATTGTTAACATGGAGTGGTCTGAAAAACCAGATTCCTTTACACTGGTGGAGTACATATTTTTTAATTTTATTTATTTATCCATCCATAGACAATAAATATTGTACGGATGTTGTCCAAAAGTACATGTAAGTTTATGGGAAACAATTTATGGAAAAGGAACATACAAAACTTTACATTAAGTAGAGCAACAAATAATACATACAAAATTGTACAAAAATGTACAAAGAATAATACTTGGTCATACAAGACACAGCAATACAACTTTTTATACATGTATATTAACAGTATTGTAACTGCATAGCCTGTTTGCCCTCAGGCTTTACTTTTGTCTTCCCTAAACAGTAAGCCCTTATAATCACTACCATAATTCAGTAAAGATTTTACCACACTCAACAGCAGTCCATCAGATATACAAAATTAACAGAGACTTTAGGGGATGAAAGACAGTGTTTTCAGTTTTGCCTTAATACAAACATTATCATAGTTATTTATTTCATTTCTTTTCATTTCATCTATTATCACCCTTTGCATCATTTACATGATACAGGAATGGTCATAATACTGTCCAGAATATGCACAGCAGAATATTAAAAATTTCTATGAAACACATAAAATTAACATTATATAGTATGCTGAAAATTAAAACATTGAATTAATGGGTTGTTCTTTTATGTGCTCTTTTAACATGTACCATATGTATTGAATTTATATATAGTTAGTACATTTTGGAAAAAACATATTACACATAATTTAGAGTTAAAAGAGTATAAACAAGGCATAGAACTGACAATGAGAACAACATGATATTGGCAATACAACTATCAGTTATTGATTTAAGGATTCAAAATATTCCTCTATGCTATAAAAACATTTATTTATCAGATACTTTTTTAATTCTGACTTAAATTTCCATAGTGGCTCACATGTTTTTGAGTTTTTGTTTCTTCTTGTTCTTTCTACATGCAGATTCTTACAGATACGTGTATTGTAGTCATGAAGATCTGAATTAACACATTAACTACTCAAGCATGTTCTTGTACGCAGTATGCTTCTTAATATGTAGAAAGACGGTACTGTAAGTATGTTTAGCTGCATGAACAAGGGCTTGCAGTGTGTTTGTGGAGAGCTGTGTGTAATAATTCTAATGGCCATTTTCTGTAATTTAAAAACCTCTCTCAAGTGACATTTAGTTGCACCCCAGAATGTTATTCCATAGGATATAATAGAATAGAAATAAGCCATATACTCTAATCTTGTACACTCTGCACTGGAAACTCTAGAAATTATTCTCAGTGCAAAACATGATTAATTGAGTTTTTTTGTATATGTATGTGACATGGTCTTTCCAGCTCAAGTGCTGATCAATGTAAATGCCAAAAAATTTTGTAGACCAGGCTTTCTCTATTTCATGGTCACTCAATGATAAATGGTGGTCATCATTCTCATTTACATTACTGTACTGTATGTAATTTGTTTTATTTAAACTAAGTGTTAACATATTAGTGTAAAATCACTGTTGCACACTCTTCAGAACTTTTTCAGCTGTAGTGAATAAGGATTCGCTGTCACCACTTATAATTATACTTGTATCATCTGCAAATAACATAATTTTTGATGATCTGTTGGGCCTTTCAATGTCATTTATATAGATTAGAAATAATAGGGGGCCAAGAACACTAACGTGAGGGACACCTACTACCACTTTCGCAGCATCAGATACCCACTTTATTTTTTGCTTATTCTGAGATGAGATGAGTTCCGCAACCTGAGTTCTATCTTGGAGATAGGATTCAAACCATTTCCTCCCAATTCCTCTGATGCCTGTTGCCTCCAGTTTGTCAAGGAGAATTCGATGACCTACTGTATCAAAGGCCTTGGAAAGATCTAGGTTGATTCCTACCACACATTTGTTATTGTCTAAATTTCTAATAATTTCTTCTGTACAGCTGTTTCCGTGCTGTGACCTGTACAAAAACCATGTCGATTACAATTTAGAAGATTGAAGGTGTCAAGATAGCTTATGAGTCTAATTTTCATCAGTTTTTTAATCATTTTTGATAAAGATGGAAGGAGGGATATAGGTCTATAGTTTTCTATCTTATGTGTATCCCCATTTTTGAATAATGGTTTAACCTTAGAAATTTTCAGCCTTTGGGGGAACACACCTTCACTGAATGATAAATTGGCAATATGTCCCAGTGGTTCCAAGATTTGTGAGGTGACTTTTTTCATTATTGTCACAGGCACTTCATTCAGTACTGCAAACATTTTGGGTTTCATGCTGTTAATTACTTTCAATATTACATATTTATTAGTGGGACTTATTATCATGCTACTGACTACTTTTGGTGCTGTTGTTTTCTCTTCTTTGGTAAAGCTCTTGCGTAATTTATCAGGTACACTTATAAAGTAGTTGTTAATGTAATTGGTCAAGACTGCCTTCTTTATTTCAATGTTATCACTAGATTTAAGTACAATATTCTGGTCTTTAGAGCTTTTTCCTGTTTGTCTTAACAATTTCCCATGTGGTCCTTGATTTATTGTCTGACTTCCTTATTAGTCTATCGTTACTTAATACTTTTGCTAGATTAATTACCCTTCTATATACATTTTTGTAGTTACTAACATTTTTTTAAATTACAGACAGTATTAGTTTTTCATTTCGGAGGTTAGTCTTTTAATAGTTCTGGAAGAGTTTTTAATGCCAGATGTGATCCAAGAATTTATGTGTCTATGGCTAGATGAGTTGATTTTCACTAATCTTTCTGGAAAGCACATTTCAAAATTTGTCATGAAAACAGAGGAGAAAACATTGTATACAGCATCTGTATCAGTTTGTGACAACACTTCTGCCCAAGATTGGTTAGTCAGTGTGATACCAAACTGGTTGCAGTTTTCGAGAGAGAAAATTGTCTTATACGTATGATGTACTGTTTTTGTATGTACTGGGACTGCGAGCACTTTAATAATAAGTGCGTTATGATCAGATATTCCTCGATCAATATTCAAAACTTCTGGTTCTGGGCTTTCTATATTTGAAAATATATTATCTATAAGGCTTTTTGAAGTGTTCGGTACCCTTTTAGGCCTGTTTATATTAGAATATAGGTTGAAACTGTGTAGAATATTGAGGAATTTAATTTTAAATGAACCATCTACAAACATATTGACATCAAAGTCCCCACATACAATTATTGATGACTTCTCATCATGTAAGATGCTCAGTAGTTCTTCAAACTTATTTTCAAAAATTCTGGGTCACCACCTGGTGACACTGACATGACTGTAATTTTCCTATTTTTTACATTGATTTGCACTGCTGTTGCCTCAAAATGTTTTTTTTTTTTTTCTATGCTCAGGAGTGCAGATTCAGGGCTTTTTTTCACTTTAATATCTGATTTTACAAAAATGCAGACACCCCCATTCTTGGCTTCCTTCCTAGAAAAATGACCAAACAAGGTGTATGGGCAGCTTCAGGGCTTTTTTTCACTTTAATATCTGATTTTACAAAAATGCAGACACCCCCATTCTTGGCTTCCTTCCTAGAAAAATGACCAAACAAGGTGTATGGGGAAATATTAATGTTTTCTAATTCATAATTTTTGCACCAATGCTCTTGAATACAAACGCAAGCAACACAATATTCACTGGCTTCAATCTCGAGATCTAGAATTTTATTTTTGAGACACTGTATAGTAAGGCTAAGTAATTTTAAGCTGTTGCAGCTCAGTTGAGAGGAACTCTTACTTGTATTGTCTGGTGTCAACAGTTTCTTCGTGTTGAGGCTGGGTACTAAAAATCCTTTAGGGACGCAGGTTTCCTACATCTTGTCTTTCTTTCTTCTACATGTGCTGCAACTTTTGATGCTGGAATTCCTGTTGTATCTGATGACACGCTGGCCATAAGCACATTTCTTGCTAATGATGCCACTGTACAGTCTGTAGCTGCTTCTGATACTGTCAAAGCTGTTAGGGAGGCTTCATTTTCTTCGGCTACTTTTGTGGCAAGTGAAGATTCTACTGCTGGATCTTTTGCCAGTGAATCAGTTTCTTTTTTATGTTGAAGAATTGTCTGCAGCTCGTGGTCGTGCGGTAGCGTTCTCACTTCCCACCCCCGGGTTCGATTCATAGCGGGATCAGGGATTTTCTCTGCCTCGTGATGACTGGGTGTTGTGTGATGTCCTTAGGTTAGTTCGGTTTACGTAGTTCTAAGTTCTAGGGGACTGATGACCATAGATGTTAAGTCCCATAGTGCTCAGAGCCATTTGAACCATTTTTTTGTTGAAGAATTTCAGTTGCTGTGATGGGTGGTGGTAGTGGTATGGTATGGTAATTCTTGTCTTCAACTGCTAACACTGCATTAAGTATTTCTCGACTAATGAATGCTATTCCAAGTTTATTTCTGTGTAGCCCATGCCTGGTAAAATGACTTCTTTCTGAAGATGGTACATTCACATATGTGGCATTCGGGAGGCTTCAGAATATTTTTTCAAATTTCCTATTAGTAACAGCAATTTCTTTGTAGACACAAGACTTTTCCATCAGATCATATCTTTGTGGTATACTTGCAATATAGAAGTTCACATTTGTAATTTTCTGTAGTGTGCTTCTTAGCGCTGTTGTTGCAAGTTTATCCTCATTCCTATAAATGGCATTAGCACCCACGATTATTAAACAGTTTCTACCAGGCTCCAAAAAATGTTCACAGTTTTTTAGAATTTCACTCAAGGGAGCACCTGGTTTCATTATTACACTAACCTTAAACATAGTTTGCATGTTACACATGATACCAGCTAAGCCCTTTCCATGACTGTCTGAGAGCATGTAAATATCTTCCTTGTTCTTTTTACTTGTTGGCTTAAATAGTTACTTACTGAGTAAAAACATTGTTCAAGTAGAAATCCTTTAAATTCTACTTTAAATCTGTTTTCATCTTCCAACTTTCTGATATTGGCTGGCAGTATCTTGTAGAGTTTTGTACCAATATGGTTCACATGCCCTTGTGTGTGTGTCCTTTTTGTTCATTGAGCATGGAGTGCTGTGCTGTTTTGGGTGTTGTAGTTATGCAAGTCGGCATATTGTTAGAACTTTAAGCTTGTTGAATAAGAGTTTCCATTGTGTCTGTGGATGACTGTGTGTTATTACTCGGATAGGGGTATTCTGTAACAGAAAGACAATAATTATAAGAGCAAAACAGGATGAGTTAAGTTTCTGCACAAGTTTCATTACAAGGCCATTAAAATTAAGTCTTTCATCTACATGAATTCCAAGCAATTTTGTTGATGCCACTCTGTCTATAGCCTTGCCACCCAAAAACATATCAAGATTTACATTTTGACTTATTTTCCCAAACTGCATATATTTTGTTTTATTTGCACTTAATGTCAACCAGTTTGCATTGAACCAAGTGTAGACATTCTTTATTACTTGATCAGTAGTTGTTTGCAGCATTTGCTCTGGTGCACCTATTATCACACTAGTGGCATCTGCAAATAGTACGGCCTTTGCTGCTCCATTTAAGGTGTGAATGTCATTTATGTAAACAAGGAACAGTGAGGGACCTAGAATACTACCTTGCAGTGTTCCTATTTCCACTTCTTTTGGCATCCGATACTAAATTTATTTTGTGGTTGGAGTAATCTGACATCAGTTGTGCCATCTGTGTTCTGTTTTGTAGGTATGACTCAAACCACTGTTTCCCTGTCCCATGAACACCTAATGCTTCCAGTTTTTCTAAAAGAATGCCATGATTGTCAGTGTCAAATGCTTTGGAGAGATCTAAATTTATTCCTACTACACGATTGTCTTCTTATAGATGTTTGATTATTTGTTCAGTGTAGCACACTACTGCTGTTTCTGTATTTTTACCTGTCTGGAAGTCATACTGATTTCTATTTACTAACTTATGGTCATTTAGTATTTGTTCATTCTGTGCTTCATTAATTTTTCTATTATTTTGATAAATGCCAGAAGAAGGGATATTGGCCGATAGTTTGCTACCTTATGCTTGTCGCCGTTTTTTAATAATGGCTTCACTTTTGACATATTCATTCTTTCCGGAAACATTCCTTCACTAAACGATAAGTTGGCTATGCATGCCAAGGGTCTTGCAATTTGTGCAGCTGTCATTGTTATGATATAAACAGGCACCTCATCAACACCTGCTGACGTTTTAGGTTTCAAGCTTTTTATTAATTTGGACACTTCACGTACATCTGTGGGATCTATCCTTATGCTACAAGCTGCTTTTGGAAATTCTGGTTTTTCTCAATGAAGTTGTTGCATTTATGAAATAATTGTTGATGTAGTTTGGCAAATCTTGTTTATTTATATTGACATTTTCTGTGTTTTTGAAAATGATATCCTGGCATAGTGAACGCATTATTGTGGCCAAGATAGATACGAAGCCCACACCTACTACAGTAGTACAAGTTTATATGCCAACTAGCTCTGCAGATGACGAAGAAATTGAAGAAATGTATGATGAAATAAAAGAAATTATTCAGATAGTGAAGGGAGACGAAAATTTAATAATCATGGGTGACTGGAATTCGAGTGAAGGAAATGGGAGAGAAGGAAACATAGTAGGTGAGTATGGATTGGGGCTAAGAAATGAAAGAGGAAGCCGCCTGGTAGAATTTTGCACAGAGCACAACTTAATCATAGCTAACACTTGGTTTAAGAATCATGATAGAAGGTTGTATACATGGAAGAACCCTGGAGATACTAAAAGGTATCAGATAGATTATATAATGGTAACACAGAGATTTAAGAACCAGGTTTTAAATTGTAAGACATTTCCAGGGGCAGATGTGGACTCTGACCACAATCTATTGGTTATGACCTGTAGATTAAAACTGAAGAAACTGCAAAAAGGAGGGAATTTAAGGAGATGGGCCCTGGATAAACTGAAAGAACCAGAGGTTGTACAGAGTTTCAGGGAGAGCATAAGGGAACAATTGACAGGAATGGGGGAAAGAAATACAGTAGAAGAAGAATGGGTAGCTTTGAGGGATGAAGTAGTGAAGGCAGCAGAGGATCAAGTAGGTAAAAAGACGAGGGCTAGTAGAAATCCTTGGGTAACAGAAGAAATATTTAATTTAATTGATGAGAGGAGAAAATATAAAAATGCAGTAAATGAAGCAGGCAAAAAAGAATACAAACGTCTCAAAAATGAGATCGACAGGAAGTGCAAAATGGCTAAGCAGGGATGGCTAGAGGACAATTGTAAGGATGTAGAGGCTTATCTCACTAGGGGTAAGATAGATACTGCCTACAGGAAAATTAAAGAGACCTTTGGAGATAAGAGAACCACTTGTATGAACATCAAGAGCTCAGATGGAAACCCAGTTCTAAGCAAAGAAGGGAAAGCAGAAAGGTGGAAGGAGTATATAGAGGGTCTATACAAGGGCGATGCACTTGAGGACAATATTATGGAAATGGAAGAGGATGTAGATGAAGATGAAATGGGAGATACGATACTGCGTGAAGAGTTTGACAGAGCACTGAAAGACCTGAGTCGAAACAAGGCCCCCGGAGGGAGTAAACAACATTCCATTGGAACTACTGACGGCCTTGGGAGAGCCAGTCCTGACAAAACTCTACCATCTGGTGAGCAAGATGTATGAAACAGGCGAAATACCCTCAGGCTTCAAGAAGAATATAATAATTCCAATCCCAAAGAAAGCAGGTGTTGACAGATGTGAAAATTACCGAACAATCAGCTTAATAAGCCACAGCTGCAAAGTACTAACGCGAATTCTTTACAGACGAATGGAAAAACTAGTAGAAGCCGACCTCGGGGAAGATCAGTTTGGATTCCGTAGAAATACTGGAACACGTGAGGCAATACTGACCTTACGACTTATCTTAGAAGAAAGATTAAGGAAAGGCAAACCTACGTTTCTAGCATTTGTGGACTTAGAGAAAGCTTTTGACAATATTGACTGGAATACTCTATTTCAAATTCTAAAGGTGGCAGGGGTAAAATACAGGGAGCGAAAGGCTATATACAATTTGTACAGAAACCAGATGGCCGTTATAAGAGTCGAGGGACATGAAAGGGAAGCAGTGGTTGGGAAGGGAGTAAGACAGGGTTGTAGCCTCTCCCCGATGTTATTCAATCTGTATATTGAGCAAGCAGTAAAGGAAACAAAAGAAAAATTTGGAGTAGATATTAAAATCCATGGAGAAGAAATAAAAACTTTGAGGTTCGCCGATGACATTGTAATTCTGTCAGAGACAGCAAAGGACTTGGAAGAGCAGTTGAACGGAATGGATGGTGTCTTGAAGGGAGGATATAAGATGAACATCAACAAAAGCAAAACAAGGATAATGGAATGTATTCGACTTAAGTCGGGTGATGCTGAGGGAATTAGATTAGAAAATGAGACACTTAAAGAAGTAAAGGAGTTTTGCTATTTGGGGAGCAAAATAACTGATGATGGTCGAAGTAGAGAGGATATAAAATGTAGACTGGCAATGGCAAGGAAAGCGTTTCTGAAGAAGAGAAATTTGTTAACATCGAGTATAGATTTAAGTGTCAGGAAGTCATTTCTGAAAGTATTTGTATGGAGTGTAGCCATGTATGGAAGTGAAACATGGACGGTAAATAGTTTGGACAAGAAGAGAATAGAAGCTTTTGAAATGTGGTGCTGCAGAAGAATGCTGAAGATTAGATGGGTAGATCACGTAACTAATGAGGAAGTATTGAATAGGATTGGGGAGAAGAGAAGTTTGTGGCACAACTTGACCAGAAGAAGGGATCGGTTGGTAGGACATGTTCTGAGGCATCAAGGGATCACCAATTTAGTATTGGAGGGCAGCGTGGAGAGTAAAAATCGTAGGGGGAGACCAAGAGATGAATACACTAAGCAGATTCAGAAGGATGTAGGTTGCAGTAGGTACTGGGAGATGAAGAAGCTTGCACAGGATAGAGTAGCATGGAGAGCTGCATCAAACCAGTCTCAGGACTGAAGACCACAACAACAACATCCTGGTCTTCACATCTCTCTCCTGTTTCAGTCTTCACAGTTCCCCATATGGCTTTTGATTTCTTATCAGACTGTCTTATTAAGTTGTCATTACTCATAAATTTTGCCTTGGCAGTTACTTTTCAATACACCATCTTGTAATTCTTATCATACTCTATGAACTGTGGATCTGTAGATGTCTTCAATTTTGAATTTAGTCTCTTTAGAGTTCCACAAGAAGTTTTTATGCCAACTGTGATCCAAGAATACGGCTTTGTATTTTGATGCGATTCTTGACAGCTTCTTTGGGAAGCACATTTCAAAATACCCCATGAAAACTGAAGAAAGTGTTATATGCATCATTCATATAAGTTAGGGACAGCACTTCTGTGCAGGACTCACTGGTTAGGATGTTTGTACACAGTATTCAGTGGAAAATTTACTTTTATACACGAAGTACACTTTTTTCATTGCAGTGGATTGAAGGAATTTTGTGGACAAGAGCATTATGGTCCGATAATCCCAAATCAGTATTTGTTACTTCTACTTCTGTGGATCGTACGTTTGAAAATATACTATCTATGAGACTGTTTGTATTATATGTTATCCTTGAGGGTTCATGTATGTGCAGAAACAGATTGAAACTACATAACAGATTTAGGACTGGATTTTTTTTAGCCAACTTTCATTATGAGATTTGTGTTGAAATCCCCACAGACAACTACAGTGGCTCTTTCAGTAAAAAGAATGTTAAGCAGTGTTTCTGCTTAATTAATCAATATGTCTGTATCCCCAGTAGGTGGTCTGTATTTGCGATGACTATGACTTTTCCCTGTATTTCATACAACTGTATTACTGCTGCTTCAAAATTATTTCCCACACTCAATGATTCAGCTTCACACCTTCTTTTGTACCTGATACTTGATTTAGTAAGGATGCGTACACCTTCGTTTCTGGCATTTTTCTACAATACTGACTTGCCAATATATATGGATGAATATTAATGATACTCAGTTCAAAACTTCTGCACCAATGCTCCATGATGCACATGCAGTCAATGTTTGCACCATTCTTTGCTACCTAAAGTTCTGGTGATTTATTTCTAAGGCACTGAGTATTTAAACTTAAAATCTGCAGGTGACTAGGATGAGAACTTGTTACAGTTTTATTTACGTTTTGTGCTGTCATATTCGTTCCTGTGTCCTGGTGAGATACACAAAATCATTGAGAAGTGCAGGTTTCCTGCATCTCTTGGGTCGTACCTGTACATTGGGCTGTGGTGAGTTGCTTGTGTCAGCTATCGGTGCTTCTGCTAATGTACTTAATACTGCGATTTCTGTTGTCGTTGTTGACGGTGATGCTGTTTCTGACACTTCAAATGACGGTTCTGCACTTGGAGTGTTCTCGCTTTTTTTGTTTTCGTCTAAAAAAATATTTGGATGATGAGGAACTGTAGTTCTCTTGTCGTTCAAATCGCTATCCACTGTTCTTTCTGTGAACACTTCGTCTTTCTTTACATGCTTTGCTGGTGCTGATGATGGTTCTAAAGCTTTTATCTCTTTTTGAAGTGCTTTCGTTATGGAGTCTGGCGATGGCGATGCAATTATCATTTAGGTTTTGAATTTATTTTGGTGTTTTTTTTATTTCCTTCGTTATAAGGTTTGCCAAATATTCTTTCCCCAAGCAATTCGGATGGAGTCCATGTTGTGTGTGCAATCTACGTCCAGTATTGCTTATATCAACCCATTTCACGTTTTTAAACTGTCTGCAAATTTTTGCAAGCTGATTGTTGGGACTTTTTTATTTCCGTATTAACACATGACCATCTTACAAGATCATAGCGATGCGGAATATTGACCATTACTACATTTGTGTGAGTGACACTATTTAAAGATCGCGCGCAGCACTCGCTGTTTCATTTTTGTAGACGTCGTTTGCGTCTCCCAGAAGTACAACAAAGTCTTCATCGTGCAGATTTTTTACCTCTGAGGATGCAGTCAGTTTTTTTTTTTTTTTTTTTTTTTTTAATTTCTCTAAGTGGTGCTCCGGTTTCACTATAAAACATGTGTATGTTTTAGTTGTTTCTTTTAGTTTACTCGCAAGTCCACGATCATGGCTGTCTGAAAGCACTAACAGTTTGTTGTTATTGGAGTTCACAATGAGGGAATCGTTTTGTATTATTTTGCTAAACACTTGGATACAATTTTTAGGCGGCACACTTACATTGACCTCAATCACGCTTGTTTGCGTCAGTAAATTTTCTTCTACTACCTCATTCACATTGCCTTTTTGATTTTCCCATCGTTCATGCGAACTATATATTGCATTTTCACTATCGGCGGTTGAAAGTACTTGAAATGTGTTTTTGTGCACAAAGCTTGCGTTACTTTCACAGGTTTTCATATTTTGCACTTTGGTCTTGCTGTTATTATACCTCACATTTGACCACTTTCCCGTAACAGACGAACTACCGTATCTCGCGCAAATTTTAGCGTGTTCCTCCCACTATTTTCTTGTTGTGTTTTTGAAATATCCGTTTTCAAACTACCAATTAAGAACTGTAAGCTCGTTGTGCGTTCATTCAGTTTCGTAATTTCGTCCTTACAGTTTTCACACGATTTCTTTTTTACGGCCAAATTTACATTTTTCTGGATGGGCACTTGCTTAACTTTTACTCTAGCAGCCACCTTGAAAAAAAAAATCAGAAGCATAGTTTAAAAAAAAGCATTATCCAAGCACGCCTTTAGTCGTGTCGGTTCTGAATTTACATGATGGAAGCTGTGCTGCCTTAGCATATTCAGTAACTTATTTACACCAGGTTTGTTACATATCACATCAAAGCCTGAATTAAAGCCTCCCCCATTATAACTACACGTTGTTGCCACTTTGTTATGTAGTAAAGTACACTATCTAAATTATCTAAAAAAAGTTTTTCATTTGAGTCAGGAAAATGATAAATACATGCTAAGATATAAGTTTCACTACATCGAACTTGGCTTCAGTAATTTCAAAATGTTTCTCTACACATTCCCCAACTCAGATCTAGTGCTATAAACTCTATTTATTTTCAAACGTAGATAACAGTACCACCATTATGGTACTGAGATCTGCAAAAACTGTTTTCGTGATTATAGCCTTCTGGTACATAGTATTCTGTTTGTCCAGGTTTAAGCCAATGTTCAGATAAATATAGGGAAGGATACTTATTTTGTGGCAATGATTCCTCCAGTATTTCAACTTTTGTTTCAATACACTGAATATTTAAAAATAAGATGTTTCTGTGAGTTAGCAGACCGATTTTTCACACTTCTATTTTCTTCCTTGCTTGAAGCTATAAAAAAAATATCATTCAGTGACACAAATGTATTTGGCCTTTGCTTCCTCCTTAAGCTGTGTTGTACTGCTGCTCCAGTTGTTGGTTCTGCTTCTGCTACTGTTGTTGTTGTCGTTGCTGCTGCTGTTACTGGTACTGCTTCTGATGATGATGATGATGGTGGTGGTGGTGGTGGTGCTGTTTCACTTATTTCTGGTATTTTCTTTTCCACAACCACTGTGGTTTTCTGTGAGCTGCTTGCATTTGGGCTGTTCAACTGCGTTAACAAAATCTCACGTTTATCTTTGAGGGGTGTAGCTTCACTAACAGCAGATTCCACATTTGGGTCTCCAAGTAATACACACGTCTTGTCCATGAGAGGTATCATCCCTGTATCATCACACTGCACATTTGAGTTTTTATTTACTACATCAAAAATGTTTGTTACTATAACGTTTTTGCAAGTTTATTTAGGTGAAAACCGTGTGTTGTGTAGAATATTTTCTCCAAACCGCCAATTTTCACAAATACAGCATTTTCAAACCACCTGCAAATATTTTGCACCTCTGTATTTGCACTTGCAATTTCTTTATTTGCACAGGACCACTCTCTCAAGTCGTAACGATGTGCCACTGAAAAAAATTACGTTTGTTCCTCTCAGCTCATACAATTTTCTTTTTAACGAGATTAAGAGATCCTTTTTTTCATTCCTTGCGAAATCGTTTGAGACCGTCAGGAAGACGGAAAAGTCCTTTGTGCTCTATGAGGAAATTTTTTTCTGACTCACTGACGTAGCAGCATTGAATTTCGCTCCAGGCTTTATTGAACAGTTAAAATTCTTACTGCTTGTCCGCCGAAATTAAAGGCTATGTTTCATTTTTACATGTATTTGCTGTTCGGAGCTTACCGATTTTCCGCTACCTTCCGCGCGATGTCTTGTTTGGTACCGTACTATTTATGTTGTCTTTTTTTGTTAACATAAGACGATAATGTCTCAATCGAACAGCTTATCGGTGGCAAATGTTGTGGGAGCACTTCCGCATATGATCTTATACATAATTGCTGCTGAAATATTCCATGTTCTAGCCTACTTCTTTCACAAAGTCGCTTTGTTTTTCACGTGGTATACTCGAACTGTAAACAACACTATCACAACCCGTTGTAGAAAGAGCTTGAAAGTGATTTTTCTACACTACATTTGTATTCCCTTCACAGTTTCCTATACCCTGTATTATCTGTTTGCGTCTTTTGAACTTTACTTCCGTCCATTTCTCCGACAAAGTCGAACTATCATGCCGCGATTTTGTCGTGTTCAGTACACTTTTTTCTTCTTTAAGTTTCTTGATATCCGTCATCAACGAACTGGCAATAAATTGTAAATTAGGCACATGTTACTTGAACTTTGTTATTTCGTCATTACAACTATCACAGGTTTTCTTTCTAACAGTATAACTGACATTATTTCGCGGAGCTAGACATCGAACTTTTACAGTATTCGCCATCCTGGCTCCATTATATGAGGAATATCCTTTTAGCAGCATAGGACCCATTATCTCGCAACTTGTGCTGCTTTTTTTTTTTTTTTAATGGAACAAGACCCTTGAGAGACAAACAAATCAGATCATCGCTGTGGGTGATGAAAAGGTGGCGTTACCACTTACAAATACTCCACTCACAACTGCTTTATTATCCTAGATCAGATTCTGAATGAATTTCTCAAAACAATAACAACAAATTTACAGATCAGCAGAATAATAGCAATTCACAATGCAGTTAGATCAAAACAATATACTAAGTGTGACTTCACAGACAAAATAATCTTTAAACAGCTTCTAATGCAATAAACATAGAGTTTCTCAATGCTTACTTGCACTGACAGTGTGTTCTTAAATCATCTGGGCAGTACCTCTCACAACAATTTATTTCTCCTGCTGCCTTAAGCACATATTGCACTGAAGTGGGATGTTGGTGGTGGCTGTGGTTGTGGTGGTGGAGGCAAGCCAAAACTCACACCTTGTAAAATGTGAAAACAATTGATTATAAGCAAAAACACCTAACTCATGTCTCGTTAAAGTCTCAGGGAACAAAGGAACAGTTGAGTCCCATTACAGTTGATATCAAATTGCTCAGCAGTCAAAGAAATGACTTAGTTAATGCAAGGCACTTGTGGTATTCTTAATTCAGTTGATGTAGTGAACAAGTTAAACGACATGCAAATCCCCTCTAGTGCAAAGCTAATTTCTTTTGATGTCAGCAACTTATTCACTAATATATCTGTTCAGGAGTGTCTAAACATTCAAACAGACTTACTAGATAAATCAGGAGTTATCACAGAGACATAAGGTTAGTTATATAATCATGCCTAACACAAAATTATTTCCATTTCAATGGCAGGATATACAATCATTTGAATGGTCTACCTATGGAATCTCCCCTCAGTCCAGTTTTTGTTGAAAATTTTGTCGACACTCTTGAAAAACAGTTTTTGGAAAAAATAATCCACTCTGTTACAAAGCTGTTAGGCCCTACTGGTTTAGGTCTGTTGGTGATATGTAGTGCTTACGAATGGATGCTACTAGACAATTTCATAAATGCCTCAAGCAGCTAATCACTGAATACGACAGTATAAACTTCGCAATGGAGGATGTGGGCAACTGCCTAAATTATATAGATCTAGCCATAGACATCAGTGATCATATTCATGCTTTCAAGACTTACAGTAAACCTACCACCACAGTATCTGTGGTTTTGTAATACCTGTTTCTTAACTCCAAATGACCCCTAAACATGCTGCTTTTAATTCAGTGATACCTCACTTATTGTCTATCCTCATGAATGAAGACAATTTCCAAATGGAATTAAATTCAGTCAAACATATAGCGTTAAACAATGGCTACCCTCCTACCTTCGTGGACTCCATAATGCACAAAAAGAAGAAGCAATAGCTGCACTCTGTTCTGTGCCCAGTTCTCGACCCACTACCCCAAGAACACAACAACTGGTGCACAATTCCATATTTAGGAAAAGCCTCACTGAATATAGCCCGAAAGCTGAAATTCAGAAACTTTAAAATATCATTTTATGTGCACAACACTATTGAACACTTTTTGCCAATGCTAAAGACAGCACTCCAGCTTTGAAAAAGAGTGAAATGTTCCAAATCATGTGTAATTGTGAAAAACTCTGTATAGATCAGTCTCGCAGAGCAATATTCACCTGCTTGAAGGAATATCATAGAAGTTGGAATCTTACAAAGGGAGACTCCACAAGTGCAGACCACCTACTTAAGGAAGGCCATAGGTGCAAGGTACAACAAGAATATTACACCACATCTGTAAAGCAAGGAAGATGAACTATCTTGAAATAATGGAAATTAATAAATATGTGTCCATCAGCCTACACTTAGTACTGAATGGCCAGACACAGCTCCCTTACTTGCCACTTCTAACTGCAGATAATACTCATAATTCTTTTATTTATTTATTTATTTATTTATTTATTTCATGTTCCATAGATCTCATATTGTGAGCACGTCACATGAGATGTGGAATGAGTCAAACATACAAAACAAAAAACATATGAAAGGATACAAAACAGTCTTCATTAAATATATAAAAAAATGTACTACATAACCGCATATAGTTAGTACAAAGTTTAGAGGAAAAACAGGTATTGTACATATAATAGCAGATTTCTTTGAGTGTTAATACAAAATTTCATGTTTTAATTTGGAGAAAAATAAAAGCACATTTCTTTGTTAACAAGATGGACAATTCTATCTAAATGCTGTTTCCCTGTTTGCATCATAAAATTCTTCTAATGTATAAACAGACATATTTAACAAATATTCCTTTAGTTTTGCTTTAAAAGGAGATTCATTTTCTCTTGAACATTTTATCTGGTCAGGGAGATGGTTAAAAATTTTTGTTCCTGACCATTTGACACCTCTCTGAACAACTGCCAGGTTCTTAAGTTCACAATGAGGATTTTCTTTCCCTCTTGTATTATATTTGTGATAGTTCTTATTTGATGGAAATTGTACAAGGTTCTTAATTACAAAACACATCAGCGAATATATGTACTGGGATACAGTGGTCATTATTTGCAGCTTTTTGAAAAGGTTACGGCATGATGTCCTAGGGGGTACTCTGCACATAATTCTAATAGCCCTATTCTGGGCCACAAAAGTTTTCTTTGCCAAAGCTAAATTTCCCCAGAAGATAATTCCGTAACACATAACGGAGTGAAAATACCCATAGTATGCAGACTTCATAGTGGTTAAATCTCCAATGAAGACATCATTCTGATAGCATACATAGCCAAGCTCAATTTTTTTAGGGTCTGTTGTATATGGAAGGACCAGTTCATTTTGCTATCAATATGTACTCCAAGAAATTTAGACACATCCATTCTTTCTATTGGTTGATTTCCACAAAACAAAAAAAGTGAGAGAAATAAATGTACTTATTTCTCTCACTTTTTTTGTTTTTGTATGGAACTGGATAAAATTTCTCTTACTTGAGTTTAGAGAGAGACCGTTAACACTGAGCCAGTTAATCACTTCAGAGAGTATGTTGTTAACTGACTCCTCGAAATTAACATCTGATTTTCCACTCATGAAGATGGTGGTATCGTCAGCAAAAAGAGTAAATTTGCAAGGCAGGCTTGCACACAATGGTAAATCATTTATAAACATCAAAAACAACAGTGGCCCCAGAATTGAGCCTTGAGGCACACCACAACTAATAGAAGTCCGTTCAGACTGAGCGGAGATATCCCTTGACTGTTTAAAATTACTTTCTGTTTGCTTTCCTGAAGATAAGATTGCAGCCAGTTACCTGCAACACCCCTTATTCCAAGTAGTTTGGCTTTCTGCATGAGAATGTGGTGATCTACACAATCAAATGCCTTTGATAAGTCGCAGAAAACACCAATTCCTATCATTTTCTGATTTATACATTCAAGTACTTCATTTGTAAGTGCATACACTGCATCCTCAGTTGAACAGCCCCTTTGAAAGTCAAACTGGCTCTTGTTGATAAGTCTGTTCTTTATGAGGTGTTCAGTAATTTTATTGTGCATTAATTTTTCTAGAATTTTAGAGAAGGCTGTTAACAGTGAAATAGGGCGGTAGTTAGTGAGCTCAGCTCTATCACTCTTCTTGTGTAGGGGCTTCACAATGGCATACTTGAGTCTTTCAGGAAAAATGCCTTGTTGAAATGAAGCATCAAAAATATGGCACAAAATATCACTAATCCATTTACATGAAAATTTCAATAAATTATTGGATACATTATCTACTCCTGCAGAGTTCTGACACTTTAAAGACCAGATGACTGTTTGAATTTCCTCTTCAGTGATAGGACGAATGTACATTTCTGGTATTATGTTGGAGTATGCATCCTGACATAAAGTCATAGCTTCCTCAACAGAGGGCCTACAGCCTATTTTTTGGGTTACTGATAGGATAAGTTTGTTAAAAATTTCAGCGACACTTTTTTGATTTTCTATTAAGTTACCCCCATGCCTGATTTTTAGATCATCTGTGTCGCTTGTTTTTGTCTTTGTCTCACTTTTTATAATGTTCCAAATGAATTTCATTTTATTATTAGATTTATCTATTTTCTCCTTTTGACTTCTGTACTACTTTCTTTAAAATTTTGCAGTACAATTTATAATGATTCCATTTTTGTGTATCATTAGTTGTTCTGATTTTAGCATAAATTTCTCTCTTAGTTCTGCACGACTGTTTAATACCTTCTGTGATCCAATGCTTACTTACGGAATTCGGATTAATATTTTTGACCCATTTCTTTGGAAAAGATTCTTCGAAAAGGGCAGAAAAATCATTTATAAAATAGTTAAATTTGTCATTAGCATTATCAATGTTTTAAGCCATTTTGTAAATTACACCTCTTACTCAAATGCCCCAATTTTTTCCTTTATTTCAGTTACTATAATTTCTCTTGGCCTGTTAAAAAAGTTTACTTTGTGTAATCACAGTTGCATCATTTACCCATTTAATCTCACTAGTGTATCTTATCTGTTCATAATTTAGGACCTGTTAAAGACAAGATTATTCTGTTCAGCTCCAGCCACTGAGTGGTCAGTGTGACAGAATGTCAATTCTAAGGGCCCAGGCTCGATTCCCGGCTGGGTCAGAGATTTTCTCCGCTCAGGAATTCCCATTGATGTGCAAGTCCCTGAAGTGGTGTCAAATTGAAAGGTTTGCACCTGGCAAATGGTCTACCTGAAGGGAGGCCCTAGTCACATGACACTTACATTTATTTTTGTTCAGCTCCACCCTTGGAACATGTCACCAAAGTTTATTTCAAATTTATTTTCTTATAAGAACAACTTTGTAACCTGTTTATAGTTAATTGGTTAATATGGCACATATTTTATCTTAGGTTTTCTTACATCACATTTTGCAGCAGTAATTCCTATAGTTTTATTCCTAAATCTAACATTAACACTTTTCATCTTTGGAAAGAGAGATACATTGCAGATAGCATACACTAGTTTAAAAAGTTTGCTCCTACAAAAATTTCATGGCACCACATGTTTGTCATTGTAGGTGATGATGACATAACAGCCAAAAAATGGTTTGTGAAACAAATAATATATATTATAGAATATTACACCAGTGCCATGTGTTTTCATCCATAACGTATAAAATAATCTACCAAGAACGAGTGGAATGATGAGTCATTGTATTCCTAAACACATTTCTAGCAAAATTATCATAAAATTAGACACCAGTGCCTTCAACCAGAATAAAATTATCTGACTAAACAGAGTCTAAGCTAATATAGCACTACAAAAAAAGATATATTACAATCATCATACTTCTCATATGGTCTCTCAGGTAACTTTCACAGACAGTATGATGCTGTCACAATAAAATAGCATAAAACTCTGAATGGGTGTCTTATTTGGAATATCCTGTTCATGCCACCTAGCAACAGTAGTTACTGTGTCCATTTCATTCACTCTATTGTCCACATCTGTCTCTTGTATAATTATCTCCGTCTCTGAATTTATGCTAATAGTTGCACTCCCTTCACTTACTGGTCTCCCCAAGCTAGCCTCCTCTCCAGCAAGATCGCCTTTTCTTGCTTGACCAGGGAAGAAAATACCAGTCCCAGAGTCTAATTCAATGTCATTCTCACCTAATTCAGTAACACCAGCTTCTGAAATCTGCTCCTGCCGGTTGCTGTTTACTTGGGACCTACATTGGTATTAGAAATCATTTATCTACCATAGTTTAATCAGATGTTGTGAATGTTTCTTCCTGCAATATCATTATACTGTAGCTCTGAAAACTCAGTAGCTCTCTCATTGATTCTCAGTTCACATTTCAGAATGGAAGCACTAACACTGCAACAGCTTTCTTTTGTCATAAAGACATTTTATACAGAACCTGGACATAATATAGTGGTTATATATGCTTTCAACACATTTGGTCCAATAACAGCACCATACAGATTCACCATTTCTCGGTGAGATTACTGTATGGAATTGAAATACATTTATGATGACAAAACTTAAGCATTCTCTGATATGGATTTTTTATAATGTTTCATTATTTGTATAGGTTGCTGTCAGGACGACCTGTCTCAGTTGCAACCATGGAGAATGTGGAATGAGTGAGAACACTTTTCAGTGAGGAGCCCACTACATCAACAAACCTGTAATATGGCAACTCATGACGTCACAATGGTCACTCCAGAGAATAATTGAAGAGAAACTTTTCCATTTCCTTATAAAATTCATCTGTGCCATCCTCTGAAGAACAGGAAAGTGGAGCAGCAACATTCTTTTGAAAATGAGATGACAGAAGCCTTTGAAAACCGATTAGTCAATGAACATCAGACATGATTTAGTGATGAGTCACACCTCCATCTCCATGGCTATGTGAACAAACAGAACTGTTACATCTGTGTTACTGTGAATCCACAATTTCATGCTGCTCCTCCAATTCATCCACAATAAGTCACTGTTCAATGTGTAATCTGTGCACAGTGCAATATTGGATGCATTTATATTGAGAGACTTGTCACAGCAGACAAATACACACAATTCTTGAAATATGAATTTGTAATGACTGCATGACACCACTTAACTACTGGTTCTTGCAGGATGGAACATGTTAGCAGCATACTATGGATGTCTTCAGTTTGCTTCAGGGAATGTTCCGAGATTGTAGTGTTGCCCTGAACACTTTAACATTCACTAGGTGTGGTGTGGAATTGCCCACTTATAGTCCCAATATCAACCCATGTAAGCACTTCTTAAGGGGATATCTAAAGGAAAATGTCCTTAAAGGTGCACCTAAAACACTCCAGGATCTTTGCCCTGCATTTTCCAGAGATATACATGCAGTGGAAAATGATGTTCTTCAGAAAGTCATCACAGAGATCAGTTCACAGCTCTACATGGTCAATGATGCAGAAGCAAAGCACTTAGAAAATATTCTGTATTAAATTTCAGGTTTTCTCATATAGCACAAATATGATAACAAGAATCTGTCACCCCATCTTATTTCATAGTACACAAAAGTTTTCTAACACCTATTTTGTGCCACCCTGCAGTAGTCACACTCAAGAAGCAAAACAAAGCAAGCGGGTAAATATCCTGGCAAACACCCCATGGAAGCAAAAAAGATCATACAAATGATCACTGTTACCAGCAGGAATCAACAGAACAATGCACAGAAAAATCTTTAGCTTCTCAAAAGAATTTTGCTACGATCCAGCTTATATGTTGTGGCATTTGAAACCAAAATGGGGAGCAGCACTACACAACAACTCAGTACATCCACACAATCACACAAGGATCACAAGTTCTAAGGAAGAAAATCAGTTAAATTCAGCAAAGTATATTAAATGGCAAGAAATAAAAAATCAAAGTCTCTAATAACATAACAACAATATTAAAATATGTAAATCATCTAGGATAAATCAACCACTAAGAACAAACATAAGACAGCAGCATAACGAATTGTATCACATAAATTCATCTTCTGTACCCAAAGATTCAATTACAGAGAATAAAGCACAGAAATCATTCCAGTAAGTTCCATAAGTTCAGACTATTGTGACCATACATGTTGTAGGAGCCCACCAGATGTGACCTTCTACATGGGTTTAGGACAGTTGAGTGGAGGTGCGGAGGTGTGGTCCTGTGGTGCTAATGACATGTCATTCAATTATCAGTCATTTATTTCTGAGAGTTTTCCAGTCACTCTGTCTTCTTCCCTGGATGGCCTAGCAATGGCCATGCTTTCCCTGCATTGGATGTAGGTGCAGGGTAGTATGCCAGAGCCCAGTGAGGAATCTACTGGTGCAGCCCATGGCATAGTCTGAGCTCAGTGCTGTGGTTCCATGGCAGGAGTGTGCAGAGGCCAGCAAATCTCTGCAGCCTGGCAAGACTATGGACATCTGTCAGAGACCTAGCAGTCTCATTCAGTGTATCTGTGCATAGGCTTGGCTCCAGAAGTTTGCATGTTGCTGCTGTCAATAGTCATGATGACATGTAGGGGGAACACCCAGCAGTAATGTGGAGGACAGCCTAAGGGGTGTTTCCCGCATACAGGTGGTAAGGCAGTACTTGTATCACCCATACTGCCGAGAACTGGCAACACAATTTCCCTGCTTGCAAATTGAACTGCTCACAGATGGAGAGATTGGTTCTTCATTCACAGAAGATCTGCTTGGCCATCATGGATGCGACCATGGCCAGACGGCTGCAGACTCATATAGTAGACTCCAAACTGGTGGTGGTTGGTACCACTTCATCACAGCCACCACATCATCCAGCTGGACTTCCATCATCATTAGTGATGCAGACTTAGTGGCCATACTTTGAGAATGAGTGGAAGGAAGGCAATGAGTTTTACAACAGTTGATGACATGATGCCCCCACACTGGTGGCCAAATGTCCTGATTTTCCAATCATGTCAGCATTCTTGGCTGGCCTAATGTTTAGTTTCAGAGCTTCAAAGCGTTCTTTTATGCAAATTTTGTGGCCTGAAAGGCATTCTTGCATTGTCCCTAGGTGTAGTTGCTACATGTAGCCTCATTGACAGAATAGTGTTGTGTCTGCTTCTGCACTGATGTCAAGGAGCTGAATCAGGAGTTCCTGATGCTCTTCCCACCCCAGACTGAGACAATTAGCTCCTTACTTGTTTTTAACTTGGCTGTTCTGAGTGCTGACATTAGTTGCTCTGTCATTGTGTACTCAACAAGGGTGTCCCATGTAGCATCATCCCAGTCAGTTTTGACAAAATTTTATTCCACACTTAATTAATATCCCACTGTGCAACAATATCTACACTTCAAAATTTAAGCACATTTTGTTCATGAACACAAACCAGAACCCAAGGGGTGTGGGAGAGGGCTGTTACAAACCGCAACAACCCAGCTCATTCACATTATAATGCTGAGGAAATAGATCTTGATCACTAAATCCATGGTCAAACACATCTACTTGAAGAGTAATATTTTTACAGTTGCTGCATAAGGTGGGGGGGGGGGGGAGGTGAAGCTATTCACATAAACAATGAGTTCCATCCGTAAAGTAAAGTATGTAAAGTTTTGAAACATCAGATATATACTAAACTCTCTTAATAAAATACATAACTGAATAAAAAAAGCTCCCCTTGCCATTTGCAGACATGTAGACAAAAGATATAACACACAGGAAACAATAACCATAAATCAGAAAATGGGAGGTAGTACCATCAAAACTCTGGTAAAGTTTTGAAACATCAGATATATACTAAACTTTCTAATAAAATGCATAACTGAATACAAACAAGCTCCCCTTGACATTTGCAGACATGTAGACAAAAGATACAACACACAGGAAACAATAACCATAAATCAGAAAATGGGAGGTAGTACTATCAAAACTCTGGTATCTCATAAAAATACTTCACAATCATGAAATGGAAAAACAATTAGACACATAAGCAGGATATAACACATTAGTGTATGAAATAACTTCTAATCTTTAATAAATCAAAGGATCCTGTTTCAGTGCTGCAGTGATACCAAAAATAATAAATGTACCAAAATGATGAGAAAATAACTGTGATTTTGATAGTAGTACATCTACTACTGAAGACAATATGCACAAAATATTAAGGCTTTAGCACAAGGTATGCACAGTACTACAATGGACAGCACACTTGGCATAAATTAACCAGAATGTAATTCAAACAAACTGAAGGAATACGAATCTTTTGTCACATGTGTGCACAGAAACATGAAATTGATAGCAGCAGTGATTTTTTAGTGAGAAATAAACATTAATGTAAAATCTGTTTTGTGATTATACTATCTGTAACTATGCCAATCATGTACTCCATGTGTGTGTGTGTGTGTGTGTGTGTGTGTGTGTGTGTGTGTGTGTGTGTGTGTATGTGTGTATGTGAGTGTAGTAAATTTAATAAATCTCTCTATACAAAGCAGGTAAGTAAATTGTTTTGCATGTCTGAGAATACGATAAAAATTTTTATAAAATGTAATTCTGCACTTATGAAAAATATGTTATTTTCATACTGTGTAAGTTTCATCACAACACACATCAGTTGCATTGTACTTGCCCTGTCTCATAATTTACCTTTCGTGCACCAGTATATACATGCATCATACAATAATGAATCAGAGAACCAATAAATAAATAATATGAAAAATGTTTACTGTAGTTGATTCTCTAAAGGCAACTGTAATCATATGCGTCAACACTTGCTCCAAGTGGCCGTATTACAGTGCCCACATCGAAGGTACACAACAACTGACTTTAAACTACTACAGGAAAATTCCATCACACTCTTCAAATAAACATTAATAAATCAACCTTAAACTGTAATTGTGAACTTAAACTGTACAAAAATTGTAAAAGTAATATAATAAAAGGCCTCTTTGCAGTAGAACAAACAGGCAATATCTGAACTAAAAGTGTAAACGACAGATATCAGCACCCACCTGGAAAGCTCAATGACACACATGAGTAAAAAGAATATACAGTAGGACAAAGAGCTGTTTCAGCCAGTTTGCCTGATTGGAAATACATGTTATTCCTGTAACTCTTGTGCAACCTGATCTGGGTGGCTCAACAAAATCTCAGCTGGGTTTAAATCTAGGGAGTTTGATGGCTGGAGGACTATGGTAAACACATCTTGATGCTCTTCAGATCATGCGTGTACACTGTGAGCTGCATGACAAGTTGCATTGTCCTGCTGGTAGATGCCATTGAGCCAAGGAAAAACAAACTGCATGTATGGTTGGACATGGTCCTCAAGGATAGATGCATACTTTCATTGATCTATTGTGCCTTCCAGAATGACAAGGTCACCCAGGGAATGTGACAAAAATATTCCCCAGACTCTAATGCACCCTCCTCCTGCCTGGACCTCTTTGCTGGTTGTTGCAGGGCCATTCACACCAAAGACCATTTATCCGATGGAGCATAAACCATGATTATTTTGAAAGGCCACCTTTACCATTCAGTGCATGCAAATTCAAGCTTTTTCTGCCAATAAAGAACAGGTGGCGTGGATGCATGAACCAAGTGCCTACTGCAGAGCCTGTACACAGAAATGTTCACTGACCAGTCACAGAGGAGACATGTTGGTAGCCCCTTGGTTTGTCTGGGTGACCAGTTGCTCTACAGTTGCCCATCTATTTGCTCATACACATCTCCATAGCCATTGTCAACCTCTGTCATATAGGGATCGTGATGTGCCACAGTTGCCTCGTTGCAGGTTTTGGATAATGCCGTTTTGTCATGCATGGTATACTTTAATTAAGGTAGCACACTAACAGTTTACAAACTTAGCCACTTCTGTAATGCTTCTACTCTTGGCCTGAAAGCCAGTGATCAAGCCCCTTTGGATGTTATATAAATCACTCGGTTTGCATGTTATGACGACAACTGTACTGTTTTGTGGATCTCCCAACATGCTTTATATAGCCTCCACTTGTAGTGCCCGCCTGCCATCTGTGAAAAACACATCTCTGATACTGAACTAGTGCTAATGTCTCTTAAGGTATACATTTTAGAGCCCACATTTACTGAACATTTTTTCATTGTTCTGGTCCCTACTACCTCCTGTCAAAACTCAGAAAGCAGAGAACGTGCAGTGAAAGAGGTGTATTTCACAGTAGCAAAGATGAAAAAGTGCCCATAGCTCTTAAGATATGAATTATAGAGCCCTTGTTTACTGGACTTTGTTATCGCTTTGGTCGAAACTAGCACCATGCAAAACATGGAATACGTTTTTCTTTAACGCCCTGTATATGGTAGCTACAGCACTACATATTTGCATCCAATGAAGCCAGTCGGCTGAGGATGACATGTCAGTCAGCAGGAATCGTTGGGCCTTCCAAGGCCTCTTTAGACACATATATATGGTAGGCTGCTATGTCCCTCTTGTAGGTATGCACTGTACATTGTGTATTATTTATTTTTGGAAAAAAATGGTTCCAGTTATTATCTTTTAGTTTCTTTTACATCATCAAGTTTTTGACAAATCATTCGATACCATCCACTGTTTTATTTATTTTTCTCTTTGTCTGTGCGTTCTTTTTTGATATACTAGAACAGGAACTGCAGTGTTGACTTCATTGTTAAACCTGTCATCATTATCTACATCGATATGATTGTTAGAGCTCTGAGCACCCAGAAAAATGTCTTTGTCTGTCATTACGAATATCTGCTTCAATACACTGCAAACCAGCTGAAGTACAAGACAGACGACACTGCCACAGTATCAGTTATTAGGTGCCTTTTTCTTGTTCCATTCATGAATGGAGCACAGGAAAAATGATTGCTTAAATACCTCTGTGTTTACTATAATTCGTCCAGTCTTGTCTACAGAATTCCTGTGGAAGAATATGTAGAGGGTTATAGTATATTCCTAGATTCATCACTTAAGAGTTTGTTGTAGAAACTGTCTAAGTAGGCTTTCATGTGATAGATTGTGTCTATGTTCAAAAGTTTCCCAGTTCAGTTCTTTCAGCATCACTGTGACACTGTCCTATCAGTCAAACAGGCATGTAACTATTTGGGCTACTCTTCTTTGTATATGATCAATATCCCTCGTGATTCACATCTAGAACAGGCTAATCTTATCAAGCTCCAATGGAATATTTATGGAGTTTGTTTCAGACACTACTTCAGTCCAGGTAACTGCATAATCCGCAAAAAGTCTGAGGGTGCAGGTAAAATTATCTGCAGCTCATTAATATAGAATGTAGCAACTACCATCCTTGAGTGCCAAGCACAGCCAGCCACATTACCACCCACTGTTAGCGAAGGTGTGAACTTACAGCATAGGTCGCACTGCAGCGTTACTAAGAGCTTTAGTGAACCTGCGAGCTTATGGCATTACAGCACTGACCAAAGTTGGATGCTAATACACAGATGGGACAGCCAATGTAAAGCTGAAATACAGTGCCCTAATGGGTAGTTTGCGACTGTGGAATCTAACAGCTGCAGGTCTTCCCACTGTGTGCCCAGTCTTGCGTGTTCAGCAGGTTTACGTGGCAGAAAAATCTAATGTGTTCACTCTGCTGCTACTACACTTGATCTGTGTGTAACTACATCCACACCTACAGTTTTGGAGTGTGCTGGTCTGTTACATGTGCTGTCACAGTGCTGCAATTTCAGTATCACCTGGGCAATAGTTTGTGCAGTGTCATCAATGCTCACTCTTGCTGTAGTAAATGCTGTGATTTCAGTAGTCGCCTGTGAGAAGGATTGTGTAGTGCTATCAGCGATCATTTGTGTAATGGAATATATTAGTGCTTCCAGTGCGACCCAAGCAAAGAATTGTGTGAAATATTTTCAGTGGTTGGTTGCTCATGCAGTGGGCTATGTTCAGCGACTAAGTGGTCACCCCTGCAATGAGTAATGTTTCATGACAATGTCATCATTTCTGTGACTAAGTTCTTCTACCAGTAGAGCTATCAATAAATGTTTACTTATTATCTTTTATGTGCCAGAACATGCTTGTTCTACATCCTATGTAAATTATCCCAAAGTGGTGACACCCAGGCGACAAAGACCAATTGCTTTGTGTACATGGTATGCGATCAATAATTCTGATGAGGTTGTTTCCACCAATCATGCCCCCACTGCTTACATTGTTGCTACATCATATCATAGCGAGCTGGATTCTATGGTTTCCTACATTGACATCCAACTACCATCATTCTGGTCTTCCCTCCCAGTCAGTTCATGCAGATCGAGGCCAGTTTCCATTGCAGTGATGTAATGTCAGAACATACAAAGTACTCAGATGTTGTTAGTCAGCTCGACCACCACTTCACCACTGAGGTTGCTGACATCATCATTGCACCTTTACTACCGAGCCATGCCAGCATCTTAACAGAAAGCACATTCTCCACCTCTGAGTATCTCCAAATGAAAGTGTATGGTCCCTGATTACTGACAATGACATTGGCAACAGAATTTTGTCACAGCTCCTGTGCGCCATCTCAGCAGCATGTTTGACATTGGGACAGTTCCAGACGAGTTGTTTCATGTTCTTTGACTGAACTGGCTGCCTAGCCAGACATTTGCAATTCTCACAACTCAGCTGTCACTTTCAGCACAACAACTAGTGGCCCTGGATGACACTCTGATCGAAGCTCTCATCGCAGCCCTGTATTCTGACCCAGCTTATGTTGCCACTACCAGTGCTGTCTTCTACACGACAACTGCCTGCCAGCCTGCACATTGGATTGCAATGCCTCGGCACCCACCATGGCTAGCCAGGAATTCCAGCTGCATTCAGCCCAGATCAAAGCTGTTACTGTGAAAGTATCCACAGCGTGTGCCTGCATCATTCCAGACAGATATCTGGTCCCAAACTTTCCAAACTTCATCCATGCCCTCAGTAGCACTTCAGTCTTCAATGTCCTCAACTGTGTGAAGGCATTCACATAGATACCAATCGCCACAGCAGACATCCCAAGGGCAGCTGTCAACTTGCCCTTTTGCCTCATTGGATTGCTTTACGTGACATTTGGTCTCTGAAATGCTGTACAGAAATGGCAACGATTCATCTACAGTTTGCTATGCTGCCAACTCATTTGCTTCGCCTATCTCTATGACAAATTCGTGTTTTCTTCTTCTCTGGAGCAACATGGTTAACACCTGTCAGCAGTGTTTCAGCAGATCAACGATTTTGGGGCTATTATTAATTCTTCAAAGTGTTTCTTCAGTGTCTCCCAGGTGACATTCCTGGACCATCAAGTTGTTACAGGTTGCATTACCCCCTCCCCCCCCCCCCAACCCCTTAAAAAATGTTCAAGCTGTTCAGAATATTCAGGACCCATGAAGTTTTCGAAAACTCCAGCGGTTCCTGAAGAAGCTGATGGTATACTACTTTAATCTCCCTGGCACAGCCTACATTGAAAAGCCGCTGACAGATGCTCTTACTGGCCCTAACGTCAATGGCAACAGCCCCATTCCTTGGATGTACGAAATGGATGCTTCATTGCTGCCAATAATAGCCTTGCCAATGCTGCACTTCTGGCTCACCCAGCTGGCACTGGTGGTCGACACCAGCCAGCTCAACTTAGGTGCATCCTTGCAGCAACAGTTCAATGGTCCCCGGAAAGCGTTGGTCTTCTTTTCAAAGAAGCTCATCTTCACACAACATCAATGGAGTGCTTATAATAGGGAGATACATGACATCTATGAAGTGATCCACTACTTTTGCACACTGCTCTACCAACTGAGCTACCCGAGCACGACTCACGCCCCATCCTCACAGCTTTACTTCCGCCGGTACCTCGTCTCCTACCTTCCAAAAATTACAGAAGCTCTCCTGCGAAATCTGCAAAACTAGCACTCCTGAAAGAAAGGATATAGCGGAGACATTGCTTAGTCACAGCCTAAGGGATGTTTCCAGAATGAGATTTTCACTCTGCAGCGGAGTGTGCGCTGATGTGAAACTTTCTGGTAGATTAAAACTCTGTGCCGGACCGAGACTCGAACTCGGGACCTTTGCCTTTCGCAGGCAAGTGCTCTACCAACACAGTTTTTATCTGCCAGAAAGTTTCACATCAGCACACACTCCGCTGCATAGTGAAAATCTCATTCTGGAAACATCCCTTAGGCTGTGGCTAAGCCATGTCTCCGCTATATCCTTTCTTTCAGGAGTGCTAGGTTTGCAGGGTTCTCAGGAGAGCTTCTGTAAAATTTGGAAGGTAGGAGACGAGGTACTGGCGGAAGTAAAGCTGTGAGGGCGGGGCGTGAGTCGTGCTCGGGTAGCTTAGTTGGTAGAGCACTTGCCCGCGAAAGGCAAAGGTCCCGAGTTCGAGTCTCGGTCCGGCACACAGTTTAAATCTGCCAGAAAGTTTCACATCAGCTCACACTGCGCTGCAGAGTGAAAATCTAATTCTGCAAACATCCCTTAGGCTGTGGCTAAGCCATGTCTCCGCTATATCCTTTCTTTCAGGAGTGCTAGTTCTGCAGGGTTCGCAGGAGAGCTTCTGTAATGTTTGGAAGGTAGGAGACGAGGTACTGGCGGAAGTAAAAGCTGTGAGGATGGGGCTTGAGTAGTGCTCGGGTAGCTCAGTTGGTAGAGCACTTGCCCACAAAAGGCAAAGGTCCCGAGTTCGAGTCTCGGTCCGGCACACAGTTTTAATCTGCCAGAAAGTTTCACATCAGTGCACACTCCGCTGCAGAGTGAAAATCTCATTCTGGACTTTTGCACATTGCTGGAGGCTAGGAACTATATGATATTTACTAGCCACAGACCCAACACATAGACCTTCATGTCGGTTACTCCAACTGGAAAATACTTCTCGGTTCACTGCAGGCGTTCGACATATTTCGGGAATGGACAATATCGTTACTGATCACCTGTCACGAGTCGCCAGGACCACCGGTAGCATCACTTTTGCTTCAGTCGCTGCAGCACAAGAGGTCAATATGGAGCTGGAATTTTATTGCAATGGACCAAACACTGGCCTCAGACTGGTGTGTGTCTCTATCATTGGCACAGCTACAAAACTGTCCTGTGACACCTCCACCGTCAAGCCACCACTTTTCCTAACAGCTACTTCCCACGGGCAGGCTATTAAAATATCCACAACACTTGCCACACTGGCGTTGAGACCACTACAAGGCTTGTAATACATCAATATGTGTGGTCTTGCATTGTCTCAGACAGCCACTGCTGGACCTGTTGCTGTGTCACTTGTCAGTGTAATAAGGTTGTCTGACATGTTCAAGCTATCATTGGTGATTTCCCCCAGGCAACAGGGAAGTTCACCAGCTCACCCACATCCACATTAGAGATGGGGGATCCGCTCTTGAACTAATTCATAGAGTTCAATCTTTCAAAGGAGTGAACAATCAGTGATTTAGAAAAAAAGAACGGTAGCTCCAAACGTTTCCCATGGCAGAGAGAGAGAGAGAGAGAGAGAGAGAGAGAGAGAGAGAGACGGAGCATATCAGCAGCGCCTCTGCTGGTCAGAGCACAGTGCACGCCACACAACACAGCCAGCGCCGGCCTCTGCTCTGCTTCTACCTCGGCTGCCTGCATTGTGCAGTGCCCCATTGGATTTTGTGTTTCACATATGCCGTGCCGTCTCTGTGCGTCGTCTGCCGTGTACACTGTGCAGTGTCTGGCGCAGCTTAACTTCGCATCGCACTCTGTCGGCGATCGTTTCAGTCGCACGTCCTGCCCTCTGGGCAGTTGATGCGAGCAACAGGACAGAGAGCCACCTAGCCGATAACATAGGAACTACTTGCAAAAACCTGCTCGCAAGGGAACGGACGATTTGTCTCCGAGCGGGTGAGTTCACCGCTCTCCCCCACCCTCGGAACTCGCCCGCTCAACGCTCACCCCACCGTTTCGACTCTAGCCAGAGCGTCGAGCAAAGCGACTCAGGTGTCACTCTGGTCTCTGCGGTCTCAGCTCACGCAGTAATACAGCTCGCGGCTCGACCTGCTCGACTCAGCGCCTCTGCATCGGAGTTCGTCCCCACTGGATATTGTTCTTCGTAGTAATACCGCTATGTATATTACATTATTATGTTATGTATACATCAATTGTTTTTATTTTATTTTTATTTTTTTAAACTGATTAGATTAGGTTCCTGATGACTCCTCTTACTATAGGATTTTTATTATGGACACTCGAATTTACGCTTTAATTACGAGCGAACCGATAAACGTATCGCAAAATGTGATACACCAATATTTTCCTTGTTTTATTCTGCGTAAGGCTATATGCAGCACTTTCGTTTTACAGTCAAATTTATATTTTTTTTCTTATTCTGGTACGGATTTTGTGATTTTAGGCATCTTCGAAAGGAAACGTTCACTTTAAAAATATATGGCTTGCGATGTATTTGTATGAGGTTAATGAAATTTTAATACATTATAGCCAAATATATTGTTAATGTAAATCTCAAGTTACAACATTTTCTGATCACCCAAAAAACCACGATAGTGCAAAATAAATAAATAATCAAAAACTTTGTCATATCGTGGAAATTTCAATAAACAATACAAAATTCTTACTCATTATCTGTGTTACTTCAAAATAGGATCAAATAAGATCAAAATACAGGTATAGTACTGGAATAAACCAAGTTTAAAGGGCAATGTGCCTTCCATTTATTTTCTATTGTAAATGAGTGGTGAGTCATGAAAAAGAGCTAATTCATTTCAGGGAGTGAACAGTTCTGATCCAATCTCTGAAAAGAACAGTTTTGCCCATCTCTAATCCACATTGACTGTGGGAATCAATGGTATCTTTTAACTGTCATCAACCATTTCACATGCTGCCTAGAGGCAGCATTAATCTCTGAAATCTTAGCTGAAACTGTGGCACAAGTATTCATGAGTATCTGACTATCTCGTTTTGATTCCACACTATATGTCAACAAGGATTGCAGAAGGTAATTTGTTCAGTGAGCTTGTCTGACTTTGTGGCACTCATTACCATCGCTCCATTGGATACCACCCAGCCAGCAATGGCGTGGTCGAATGATAACATTGTACTTTGAAGACTGCCCCACTTTGCCACGACGCAGCATCGGCTACTGCACTCCCCAGTGTCCTTTTCAGCCCCTGCATCAATTTCAAGTCGGACCTCAGTGCCTCAGTGGGTGAGCAGGTGTTTGGTGAGCCTCTTAGGGTACCTATGGAATTTGTCAAGCCCACTGCTACCATTTATGCCTCTGACTCTCAGCGGGGCACCCCACCTTCATTCATTCCTACAGATTTGGCCACTGCCATGTGCATAATGGTCTGAATTGAAGGGAATAAGATTGTTCGTCCTGGTAACTGTACGCTGGGAGTTGCCATCAATGGGTACACCTAGACATTGTCACTGGACCACATTAAGCCAGCCTACACTTTCCCATCTCGACCTGCCTCTGCACACCCACTGCAGATGGTCTCACCACCACCACCACCACCACCACCTCCCCAGTCAGCGCAGCCATCAATTTGAGATCGTCAGACCCCCTCTTCGTGTCGAGTGTACTTGCCAGCTCAATCTGCCTCCATGTTTCACTACTCCTTGGGTAGGGTGGGGAGGGGGGGCTATGGAGTGGCTATCATCTATGATTGTGGTATTCCTGGATGGGCTGCGCATCATGAAGAGTATGTTGTAGACAATATATTGCTTCCTCCCACATAAATCCCACAAAACTATCATAAAGAGAGATTGGGGCTAATACAGATGTTTACCTATACACTTCCCTAGGGCACACCTGAAGTAACTTCTACATCCGTTGATAACTCCCCTCAATCCATTCACAAATCCCATATGATACTCCATATAGTCGTACTTTCAGGAATAGCCATGTGTATTGTACAGTGTCTAATGCCTTTTAGAAGTCAAGCAAAAATGTATTTATTTGACTGTCTTGATCCATGGCTCTTTGTATGTTGTGTGAGAAAAGTGAAAGTTGTGTTTCACATGCTTGAGTCCATGCTGGCTGGCATTGAGGTCATTCTGTTTGAGATACAGCATTACATTTGAGTTCAGAATATGTTACGAGATTCTACAATAAATGGATGACGAGGACATTGGATGACAATTTTGTGTATCACATCTGTTGCCCTCCCTGTAGATGTGTGTGACCCGTGCTTCATTCCCACCATTTGCTACAGTTTTTTGTTCGAGGGACCTTCAGCCACAAATTCGGTGTAGAATCTGACAGGCATTCCGTCGTGTCCTGGCTGTGACTTCATTTCTAACGATTTCAGATATTTCTCAACGCCTCTGACACTAATATTTATTTCGCTCATCTTTGCTATAGTACACGCATTAAATTGGGCAATACTCCTGGATTTTCCTTCGTGAAAGAACAATTTAAAACGTAGCTAGGCATTTCTGCTTTTGCATTGCTACCCTCAATTTCAGTTGCTGTCTGGTCCATGAGTCTCTGGACACTATCTTTGGTGTCACTAACAGCCTTTACATGTGACCAGAAAATGATTTTCCCCTGATCGATAATGTTCAGCAGTGGTAACAGAAGCTGGCCTTGTAGACAGCTTCTGCGTCATATTTCTAAACCTATTGTTCAAATATTGAAGACATCATAAGCCTGGTAAGCAAAATGTGGCTAGCTTCATCGAAATCTATTTTTATACAAAATTTCAAGCAAGCCTGAGCCTGCAGATAATTTTATACTGGTACCCATCTGTCAGCAATAAATATTCATATGAACCAAACAAGCCACATTGTCTTTACTTTTATGTGTTCAGACACTCAACATTAAACCATGAGCTTTCTGGTGGTTGCAGACTTGTGACGTCAGGTCATCAAGTACCTAGTGCTGCTATTAGATGTCACACTCAGCGAATTGTTCTTTTGAAGACATATGAAAATGAAATGTATTTTAGTTATTCCCGGATTTTTTTATGCTCTCTGTATGCACTCAGGGTCGACAGCAGATTGTAGAGATTTTATACCTGTGAGTGTATATATGTATATATGAGGCAAGGAGACCTTATGGGTTGGCCCTATTCGATTTTATTTACGTATATTCACAGGATTTGGAAGTCTGTGCCCAGACATCAAGTTCCTAAAGCAGTGTCACATAATTTTAAAGGAGAAAAACTCAACAAATTGTCTCTAAAAATCAGACGATTTTCGAGCGCTGATAAATGCTAAACGTTTCTCTTATACTAAATGCCTGTAGCTGAACGTCACGAGTGCTGCAGTGGCTGAGCTAGTAGACAGCAAAGCCGGACGAGTACTCACAAGGAGACACTGACTTCTTGTCACCACCGATTTCTTTCAAATTTATACCCAGTGCACCGAGCATGCAGGTAACTGTTTACTCATCCACTCCATCGCAGAGTCCATGACTGGTTAGTTGATACTTTTCATGTTACCACGGACCAAGTGCACCTTCAAGTAGGCAAGTTCCTATTAAAGTACGCTATTCAGATTCCCTTCCAACACAGAGATGATACAATCAGCATGGTGCTCCTTGCGGATGCGATTATTGATTATACCTATGTTCGAATATTCAGTCTTCCTCTGGAAGTAGATGACATATCTATCTTGAGGACGTTTTGGTGAATATGGCGACATGAAAGGCACTCATTATGAATGCTGGTCAAGTCAACACAGGCTCCAATATTTTAGCGGCATAAGTTCAACGGAAATGCGAAACAAAACGGACATTCTGTCTCATTTGCGGATGTTATATTCATTTTCGAACCAACTGCATGCGGAGAGTTTTGTTTTATGGTATTCCTTGGAACAGCGCCACAAGTTAACGGTTGCTGACCTTGGGTCGGCCCCCCCCCCCCCCCCCAAGGTAATGAACTTGGGGCTACATCTTCCCTCATTTCTGGTGATCATCTGACAGTTTCCACTATCAATACGGATGATTTTTCTGTCGCTGCTAGTGAAGCCTGACCCCATTCCTTCTACTGCTTGGACGGCAGTGCACGCGATTCATGGTAAGTGGCGCCACACCAAGGATGGTGATGATTTAGTTGTGCTTTCTCATATCCCTCCTTCCCCTGAGCCGTGTTTGTCTGCTATTCCTACAAGTGGAGTCGTAGAACAGAGCCCTGGCGAGGTGAACATCGAGGAGGCAGTGTCTGGTATTCCTGCTGCTGCAGGAATGGCTCCTATCGAGCTGCCTGGGAGTGAGTGTGTGTCAGAGTCATCTCCTTTATTTGCAGCCTCCACCACAAGTACAGTCAACAATACAGCAATGCGCTCCTGTTGCTTTCTCTGCCCTCAGTGATGTGGATCATGATTTGCTGCCTATTGTGACTCCTGTTGTGGAAATTGTTATCACACAGTTGTCTCCTGCTGTCTCTGACATCTACTACGATTGCCCTCCTTTACAGAGTCGGCATGACTTACAGAGTGTCTTCTGTGAGGCAGGCCTCTGACAATGGGATGTGAAAGACTGCTGTGGAAGTGGTACATGATTCACCTATGCCACTGACTGCAGTGGCTATTATGCCTTGCAGTTAGTGTAAACAAAGTGTATGGCCACACCATGCAGTGGCGCTCAAAACAATCAAGTGTAAGAATTCAGTTGGGCCCGGTACTAGCCCCACTCTCGAATCCGTCATTGGACTTTGCAATGGACTGTAACAGATGACTAGTGTAATAGTAATGCTGCTCTGTTGCTATTTCTGTGCTTTTTCTTTTGATTGATGGCTCAAGCACATGAATTTATCACATTAAATATTAACAGAGTGCAATCAGATCTGTGCCTAGCTTCGCTGCATCGGTTTATATATGCATCCTGTGTGGATATCGTATTTCTGCAAGAAGTGTTATTTAGCAGTTCCTTCCCCCTAGGTTTCGGACTGTTTTTAATATGGTGCCTGAATTTTCGACGGCAACTGCCTTATTCCTTTGGGAAGGTACTCCCATTGCTGAGGTAGAGGTGCTTAAGTTTGGCAGAAGAGCAAACTGTAGACTTTTTGACCTCACCTTGGTTATCTTGTATGCACAGTCTGGTTCTGGTCACACAGCGGAACATTAGCATTTTTATAAACAGTAAATTATTCATCTTTTATGTAGGAGTCCTTGGGGTCTATAGTTGGGTGTTGATTTTAACTGCATTCTGCCTCCTGTTGATCAGTCTCTGCGTTTTAATTATTGCCAGGGGTTAACAGAGTCGATATTCTTGATGCAGTTGAAAGATGTTTGGGAGTCTAAACATTCGGCATTCGTCTTTTTTTTTACGCATTTTACTGCGACTTCTAGTAACAGAACTGACCAATTCTACTTATTTGATCGGATGCGCGATCATACTCTTGCAGTCGACCTTATCCCTGCTAGCTTTTGTGATCACTGCGACTTGGCCGCTACGCTCCAACTTGATTGGCAACCAGTGAAGCTGTTCCATTCCTCGTACATGTTAAATATCTGTCACTTGGCACAGCCTTCAGTTGGTGGTGTGCTACAAGATGTGTGGAAGCATAGTCTTCTTTCTGTTGGGAAGTACATTACCATTCTGGAATGATGGACTACTCTAGCTACAACAAAGCTCCGTCAATCTTTCATCGCTTATTGTGTTGCTAGGGCAAGGGATTTCGGAGAACTAGTGAATTTTATTATTCTCTCTTGTGCTACTTGGGTGATGGAGCAGATAGCGCCCCTCAACGGGCTGCAGATATACATTGCATTAAAGGAACGTTGTTGCAGCTAAAGTGGCGACAGATGGAAGGGTTGCAGGCACGAACAGAAACACGATCACTTATGGCGGAGGAACTGACTTCGCTATACCATCTGTTTCGGCCACAGGCTCACAAGCACCATTCTTGCATTACTTCTCTTACAGCAGATAACGGCCATTAGCTGACAACGCAAGTTAATGTACGTCACACCTTACACCGTCGCTATGTACCTGTATCTCTTTACGACATGAATACATCTAGCGACTTTTCCTTCGACCCGGCTATTGAGACCCTTGGTGTACCGCCCACAGCCGAGCACAACAGCGAATTCTTGGTCACCTTTCGACCAGATGATGCACATGATCTTAGTGTTACTTCTCCTTTTCACAAATAGCCAGGTATGGAAGGGCTCCCCAAGGAATTTTATGTGCGTTTTGGCGCCTCTTGGGCGTCGCATTTACTTCCATGTTGAATGAAGCACAAGGGAGGGGAGTTGCACCGATTCCATTCACAAATTGTATTGATACCTAAATATCCCGGACGCAGTACTGTTGATAACTTACGTCCTCTCATGTCACTGAATTTTAATTATAAGACAGTGATGAGGGTGCTAAAATGCAGACTGTCGTTGGCTAGTATCAAAAAAGTCTTTCTGGTCGCTCTATTATTACCCATGTGAATGAATACCGTGATGTGATTTGGTTGCTGCTATCACTTCTCTCCATTGTGCCTTTATCTTTTTGGATTTTGATAAGGCTTCCAATCGCGTAAATCATAATTCCATGCTTCGGATTTTGGAGATGATCAGGTTTACTGTTGAGGCTCATAAGGTGTTATTGTCAATGAGCAACTAATGCCTTCGACGACCACCTATTGGGGAGTGCCACTGGCGAGCCCACTCTCAAAGTCTCTTTTTGTCTTATCACAGGAGCCATTGTTCAGAAGGTTGCATCCTAGCTTCATGGTTGAATGCTTTGTGGAAGGACCCTTGCTGTTCATGCATATGTTGTTGTGTATCGATGGGTAGAGATAACTGCGATGAATGTGATCATCGATTGTTGTTGCCATGCTTCAGGGGAATGAATTAACAAGGGCAAAACTAAACTACTTAATTTTTGGGATTTCGAGGGAGCAGTAATTACGTGGACCACTGCTGTGGACTGACATACATTACTGGGAGTTGTCATTGATTGTTGTCGGCTCCAAATTGTATCCTCCAACTGAAAGTCGGTTACTGATAACATCCATGGGCAATACTGGAACATGAATGACACACTCTTCCCCTTCTTCAGAAGGTAGGAATTTTTATATGTATATGTTGTGCAAGACATATTAAATCACACATCTTTTCCCGCTTCCCTCCATGATGGCTAAGAAACTGAAGCAGTTGTCCAGCCGTTTTTTATGGAAGTGTTGTATCTTCAAGTTGCAATATGGAACTGTGATAAAGCCACATATCATCTGCGGATTGGGACTTTCGGACATTAAGAGTCAGACTTCCATCTTATATCTTCGGCGCACCATATTGATCATCACTCAGGAATTATATGAGGGGGTTAAAGCCAAAGTGGTGTAAGTCATGTTTCATGCATTTTGAGAAACAGAAGGTTTTGTGAGAAGCATTATAATGAATGCCACAAGAAATCAATACCCCTTTTTTTGTGTTTTACTTCACAGGAAGGTGTCATTGTTTCAATGTGTTCATAATTGAAAACGGTTTAATACAAAATTATGTGTCATTTGAAGGGCCCAAATGACTTACACCATTTTGTCTTTTACCAGTATTGTATTTGCACTAAATTTAAATAAAAACAAAAGGTATTTTTAATGACAAATGATATATTTCAGAAATAACTATGAGCAGTACGACGAAATATCCTTTCTTAGCTATGACAATGTTCAGTCACGTTCAGTATCAACAACATCCAGCGGGCCTGCATCATCTACTGTTGCTTCAGCTGTTGTAAGTCCCTGGAAGTAAGCATGGTTGATGGGTGGAATGTATGGTAGAAGATCTAGCATGTCCCTTTTCTTTTCCTTGGTTACAGGTCTTGGTCCATGGTACAGGTTTTCCAAAGCAATACGTCCAAGTGAAACTGGCCTTCCTGGTTTGGCTGGCTTTAGACATAGAGCGGAGAATGGAAAATCGTCATTAAGAGTCTCCTTGTAATAGAGCATAAAAGGTTCGTTCTTCAGTAAACTAATCCACTGCATATTAAGCCACGACACTGTTTTTTTTTTTTTTTGGCGACATTTTGTTTTCTCCCTGTAATAGCTTGTTCAAGATTCTTCGTAGACTTGAAGTCTTCACGTGACATTTGCGTAACAATAAAAGTTTTCTTTCTTCTTCATTTTGCGATTATGGAGCACCAATCAGCAGGAACATAAACTGTTTTACCTCTTGCATAGGATTCCATAGATACAAAATCTGAATCATTAGGGAGATAGGAGTGGCCACTAACCATAAATTTGTGGTCCATAATGTCGATGTTAACACTGGTGTGAAGCAATTTCATGAGACACAATGCAAATTTCAAATTCCTATTTTGCCCCATACAAGTGTCACTATACATGACAACATGTTTCGAAGCTGAAGCTCTAGTAGTAATATGTTTTGTAACACAAGAACCTACTTCTTGTGACCCACGTGAGGCCCTTGTCTCATCCCATGTGTACATAAAGCCAATATCAGTTGACAGCCAAGATTGTATAAGTACATGTTTTTTTTATAATAGGCCACCGAAGTGGTCAGTTTGGGGAATGGTAGAGCTTTTTGCAAGTCAAAAGTGAAGGCATAATAAAATTTATCTTTCTGTGATTTTTCTTTATCTAATTTCATAGATGTTCTAGCAGCCTTCGCCTTTCTAAGATGAACTTCGTGTTGTACGTCCACGTTCTTTCTTTCTATTGCATCTTCTAAAGTGGATATCTGTATTTTGTACTTGTCACACGTCACACAGGTATCTTTACGTGGGCCGGCCGGAGTGGCCGAGCGGTTAAAGGCGCTACAGTCTGGAACCGCACGACCTCTACGGTCGCAGGTTCGAATCCTGCCTCGGGCATGGATGTGTGTGATGTCCTTAGGTTAGTTAGGTTTAAGTAGTTCTAAGTTCTAGGGGACTTATGGCCACAGCAGTTGAGTCCCATAGTGCTCAGAGCCATTTTTTTATCTTTACGTGGAGCATGAAAGTGCAAGTTGAAGTTATGACTGAAACATCTGCGATAAATGGGCTCTTTAACAGGTAAGATTTTTTTCTCTTTGCAGTATTCTCTGTATAAGTTACACATGAGACGTACATTAAGGTCAGGGGATAAATATTTTCTATTTGGATTTTGATCTCTTGTATAATGAGACTGGTATGAGGGGAATGATGAAATATGCTTCCGGACAATATCCATTCTTTCATCAGAGATTTTGTTCACGGGTATCTCACTTCCTCGTTTGTCCGATCCTGGTTGCTCTCCCATTTTCAACTTTTGTACAGCTCTGGTCATCCGCCCATCTGATATTTGGAATGTTTGAAGGAAATATTTTTTGCATACTTTAAAAGTAGCTCTATCAACTTGAATATAAAATTGATTGCTGGTTGACTTTGGCAATCTTGACCCATCTCTAGGACGGCTGTGTTGAGGACTTATTTGCTTAATTAACCCACATAGAAAAGCATTCTGACAGGAAAAAGAACCTAAATTCCAAAATGTTTCAAATGAACTTCTGTGTGCCACTTCTGATATCTTATCTATACATTTTAATCTGCAGTTACAATTTATGTTTGAGAACGTCTTTTCAATAACCTTTCTCCCCTCCTTGGTTTCATATGCCTGACCCGAATTTCTTTTTTTTCTTTCTTTCCTGCTTCATACTCCCCCTTTTTTGCCTCTTCCTACTTCGATTTGGTAATTCATCTTGTGTTATTTCCACTTCTTCCTCTGAAACCAAACAAACATGCATAATTATTTTCCGAATGTTATGCTACGACGTTTTGAGGTTCTGTATCAAGACCGTTATTATTTTTACGAATTGTTTTGCTGAAATTATGCTACATCGTTTAGCTCGCGTTCCACGTGTGCTATTATTTTCAGTGAAATTACGTTTATAAGCCAGTCATTGTTAAACTTCAAAGACATGATAATGTGTTACTAACGTAATTGGCCAAATGATAGACTACGTGAGTTAAACTTACCTGAAGAACCAGACATTTCATTTTCTGAAGGATCATAATCATCACTAGATCCTGCATTTTGCAATATACTGGGTTCACTACTTGTGTCTTCATCAAATTGAGGATCCGTCTTCACCAGAACACGTAAACTACACGGTACGAAGGCACACCTTAGAAGCACTTAGAGGAATAATGGCGTAAGTCAGACTTGCACCACAATGCCTGTAAACAAAGCGGCCTTTTTATTCACAAGTGAAATTGCTAACGCCATCTATGGGGGTAAGAACAAAACTGTGAGTTACACCATTCTTGCATTTAACAGATCTGTATTTCAAAATTGTATTGCAGCACTTAAGTCAATAATTTTAAAAACGTGACTTACACCACTTCGGCTTTAACACCGTCATATAGGCCTACCTTTATGATTCGACTATTCACCTTTAGTGTGTCAGGCGAGTCTTGATTCCCCTGTTGATGTTGGTCATCTGAATTTTAAACTGAGACACATTCGAGAGCTATGTGGGGCCGACACATTGCAGAAACTGGCGTTCATGACCAAGTTTTTGTTGGGATTCCCAGCCCCAATCCAATGAATTATTATCACAGTGAATGTCCTGGAAAATTATGTGGACCAACGTTGTTCTCCCAGTTTTATCACTGACAGCAGCCTCCTCCTGGTACAGGGTGGTCAACAATTTGATTGTCACCAATGAGCATCTATATCATATCGGCATTAGTGACACAGATAAATGCCACAAGTGAGTAACGCTAGAGATGCTACAACAATGATGTACTTGTCGCGGCCACCAGGAAAACTGGTCCTAGTTCAGGAAGCAACTGCCTATCTTCACTCATTACGTTGAATCTGCACAGTCCACTGATACAGTTCTGCGACGGGCTCTTTCTTTTTTCTGACTACAAAGACTAATATTATCATATGCTTGATTAGTCACTTTTTAGATTATGTCGTTGCTGGTGAGGGTGGTGATGACCATTTGGCTTATCACTATTTTAAGTTTACAGCTTACTAGTGCTGCCTGCAACTGCTCTGACTTCAAGAACTCTTTGCCAACATGCTGAATCTTATCTTCCAAAGTCAGGGCATTGGATATTTCTGGCAGCAGCTGCTGCCCTCTTTGTGCTTTTGTTTTCTTGTCTCTATTTTTGCTCTGTATTCCTTCCTTTTGCGCTGATGCTATTGATTTTGGCGAAGAAAATAGAAAAAGAAAAGCAATGTGTGGGAGTAGCTCAGTGATGATGATGTTTGGTATGTGGGGCGCTGAACTGTACGGTCATCATCGTCCCTACAAACTTCCAAATTTTTCACACTCCAATGTTTTACGCAGTCCAATCTAGACACTGTCACGAATGATGATGATGATAAAATGATGAGGACAACACAAACACCCAGTCCCGAGGCAGAGAAAAATCCCCAACTCGACTGGGAATCGAACCCGGGACCCCATGTTCCAGAGGCAGCAACGCTAGCCATTAGACCACGAGCTGTGGACGAGTAGCTCACTGATAGCGGCGTTGTTTGCGGAAGGAGAGGGGGGGGGGGGGGTGAGGCACTTTGGCCAGGCCTCGGGACTCAAGCCCTTCCCACCTTTTCTCCGCCAACCTGAAGCTGACTGTCACCGTTGTTATTAACTGCTTCTAGTAAAATGCATTTCCTGTTCTGTACAAGTATTTAGATACCGGTACTTCTGTTATGCTTCTAACTAATTCTGTTTTCATATTTGTCCAATATTTCATGTTCATGTTTGTTTTCTTTGTTCAAATGTAAGTTAACTGTACATGCAGAATATTCAATAAGTTACTGTTATGCGTTGATAAAATAAATGTCTTGTGTCAAAGTCTGGTGATAAAAGAGTCTCTGGTTCGAATTTCCCTCTCAGCAATTTTTTGTACATTCATTTACATTCTACGTTTTTGTCAATCGGAAATTATAATACACAAACATTGAATCACAATTTTCTAATTAAAATACATAATTATATTTCAGCTACATGTCACATAAAACATATCTAAATTCGATAGATACATGTTAAATGACTTATTTATATCAATAATACGGTAGAATTAAATTTCATTCTGCAGCACAGTGTGCACAGAAAGGAATGTTCCTCACAGATTAAAACCAAATTAATATACCAAGAAGTTTCATCAATAATACTGGCGCATTCTGTACGATCCTTCCTCGATGGAATGAAGAAAGAAGAAATTAGTGGGCGTTAGCAGCAAACATAGAGATATAGAACTCCCAGAAAAATGCATTTGCAACTGACCAGTAAACTGTTTTTAGAGACCTTTTGAATTTTTACGTACATGTTTGTTTTCTTTGTATAAATGTAAGTTAACTGTACGTGCAGAATATTCAATAAGTTACTGTTATGCGTTGATAAAATAAATGTCTTGCGTCAAAATCTGGTGATAGAAGAGTCTCTGGTTCGAATTTCACTCTCAGAAATTTTTTGTAGATTCATTTACATTCTACGTTTTTGTCAAGTGGAAATTATAATACACAAACATTGAATCACAATTTTCTAATTAAAATACATGACTACTGTGAGGGCTACCTGTCATGATAATTGATCGGTTTTCACTTTACTCACAACGACTAAATTTCGTGCACGTGGCTACCAGAATTTATGAGGGCTGTGTCGTCCAGTCCTTGCTTGCAACGTGAAGTTTCAATATCAGTTTTATCACGATTCACAACACCGGGATTTATTTCTGTTTCCGAATTACCACTGACTGTTGACGTGGAGAAATTGTAAGCACATATTTATATGCATGCATGCATGTCCGAAGTAGCTTTACATCGTAATTCGGATTGATACAGGCACTGCAATATTAGGAGGACCAGATACAGACGTACAAAACAGAGGAAAAACAGCCTAAAAAAAGAGGACACAGTTACAGAAAAGAGAATTCATGGAAACATACGTTCAAATTTAATAAATGAACTAATTAATAGACATAGCATACATTCCTTAACTTTTATTGGTACTTCTTTGAAGATAGAATTTTCTTTAGAAGTGTAGGCTTGCTTAGCAAATAATTGTAAAAAGATATACAAGAATTTTTTTTTAAATTATACTGGACCATCAAAATACCTTTAACAGATTCAAGATTCAACCTCTTCCTGTCATCAGTCCACTGTGTGGTAATTAGCGAAAATACTCTTTCTGCATATGCATTGTGCCCTGATATACTGAAAAAGTATTCTGCAAGTTTTAACAGTTCTGAATGACAATCAACATACTTACCTTCACAGAAATACAAGGCCAATTTTTTACCACAAGATAAATTCAGGATCATTACTATTCTATCCTGATTCAGAAATGTCTGAAATTACAGAATTCATAAAAACATTTTACATCTTCAATTTCAAAGGCTTTACATTTGTCTTGTAAATACAAAAGGCTTTTTTCAACGTCACTTTAGTTAACACCTTTTCTAAGAGACTTACATTGGTAACAGGAGAACTCGTCAGATATATAGAGCCATCATTTTAAATATTCATGGTACGATTGATACAGCAACATAAGTGGTAGAACAACCTTCGTACCACTCCACTCTCCATTGTTGCCAAATTTATTCAAGATGGCGGATCCAAGATGGTGGTGATAGATATGGCAATGTTGCAATGACATCATGGCAGGAAGTTCACATTTTGGTGGGAAAATAGGTCAATTGGGCTAGGCTACCTCCACTAACCTAACCCCCTCACCTTCCCTCTCCCCTCCCCTCCTCCAGAAAATGGCGAGAAGTTCAAACTCCATCAGGACAATGCAACACACCACAGCTACCACCACTAACCTAAGAAAATGGCAGGAAAAAAGGGCACTTTGGCTACCTCCACTAACCTAAGTTATCCAACATCCACCTCTTCCTAGGAACCGGTGGGAAAAGGACTCAGCTTATGCTGGATGGGATGGATGTGGGTCTTTATTTAAACAATTAGACACAGTACCTCCGTCCAGTGTGTTCACCAGGAGGTCCAGAGTCCAACTGACCTAGTATAAGATACCGCCACCAGAGAGCAGCGTCACCCCTCTTGTGACGTAATCCAATATAGCGGTCTGGGATGGGGGAAAATGGCAGGAAAAAGACGCAGCCTGTTCTGGGCTGCTGGAGAGAGGAAGGAGTGTTCTTTATTTATTTCTACATCTACATCTACATCTACATTTATACTCCGCAAGCCACCCAACGGTGTGTGACGGAGGGCACTTTACGTGCCACTGTCATTACCTCCCTTTCCTGTTCCAGTCGCGTATGGTTCGCGGGAAGAACGACTGTCTGAAAGCCTCCGTGCGCGCTCTAATCTCTCTAATTTTACATTCGTGATCTCCTCGGGAGGTATAAGTAGGGGGAAGCAATATATTCGATACCTCATCCAGAAACGCACCCTCTCGAAACCTGGCGAGCAAGCTACACCGCGATGCAGAGCGCCTCTCTTGCAGAGTCTGCCACTTGAGTTGGTTAAACATCTCCGTAACGCTATCACGGTTACCAAATAACCCTGTGACGAAACGCGCCGCTCTTCTTTGGATCTTCTCTATCTCCTCCGTCAACCCGATCTGGTACGGATCCCACACTGATGCGCAATACTCAAGTACAGGTCGAACGAGTGTTTTGTAAGCCACCTCCTTTGTTGATGGACTACATTTTCTAAGGACTCTCCCAATGAATCTCAACCTGGTACCCGCCTTACCAACAATTAATTTTATATGATCATTCCATTTCAAATCGTTCCGCATGCATACTCCCAGATATTTTACAGAAGTAACTGCTACCAGTGTTTGTTCTGCTATTATATAATCATACAATAAAGGATCCTTCTTTCTATGTATTCGCAATACATTACATTTGTCTATGTTAAGGGTCAGTTGCCACTCCCTGCACCAAGTGCCTATCCGCTGCAGATCTTCCTGCATTTCGCTACAATTTTCTAATGCTGCAACTTCTCTGTATATTACAGCATCATCCGCGAAAAGTCGCATGGAACTTCCGACACTATCTACTAGGTCATTTATATATATTGTGAAAAGCCATGGTCCCATAACACTCCCCTGTGGCACGCCAGATGTTACTTTAACGTCTGTAGACGTCTCTCCATTGATAAGAACTTGCTGTGTTCTGTTTGCTAAAAACTCTTCAATCCAGCCACACAGCTGGTCTGATATTCCGTAGGCTCTTACTTTGTTTATCAGGCGACAGTGCGGAACTGTATCGAACGCCTTCCGGAAGTCAAGGAAAATAGCACCTACCTGGGAGCCTGTATCTAATATTTTCTGGGTCTCATGAACAAATAAAGCGCGTTGGGTCTCACACGATCGCTGTTTCCGGAATCCGTGTTGATTCCTACATAGTAGATTCTGGGTTTCCAAAAACGACATGATACTCGAGCAAAAAACATGTTCTAAAATTCTGCAACAGATCGACGTCAGAGATATAGGTCTATAGTTTTGCGCATCTGCTCGACGACCCTTCTTGAAGACTGGGACTATCTGTGCTCTTTTCCAATCATTTGGAACCTTCCGTTCCTCTAGAGACTTGCGGTACACGGCTGTTAGAAGAGGGGCACGTTCTTTCGCGTACTCTGTGTAGAATCGAATTGGTATCCCGTCAGGTCCAGTGGACTTTCCTCTGTTGAGTGATACCAGTTGCTTTTCTATTCCTTGGACACTTATTTCGATGTCAGCCATTTTTTCGTTTGTGCGAGGATTTAGAGAAGTAACTGCAGTGCGGTCTTCCTCTGTGAAACAGCTTTGGAAAAAGGTGTTTAGTATTTCAGCTTTACGTGTGTCATCCTCTGTTTCAATGCCTTCATCATCCCGGAGTGTCTGGATATGCTGTTTCGATCCACTTACTGATTTAACGTAAGACCAGAACTTCCTAGGATTTTCTGTCAAGTCGGTACATAGAATTTTACTTTCGAATTCACTGAACGCTTCACGCATAGCCCTCCTTACGCTAACTTTGACATCGTTTAGCTTCTGTTTGTCTGAGAGGTTTTGGCTGCGTTTAAACTTGGAGTGAAGCTCTCTTTGCTTTCGCAGTAGTTTCCTAACTTTGTTGTTGTACCACGGTGGGTTTTTCCCGTCCCTCACAGTTTTACTCGGCACGTACCTGTCTAAAACGCATTTTACGATTGCCTTGAACTTCTTCCATTCACAGTTTTACTCTGCACGTACCTGTCTAAAACGCATTTTACGATTGCCTTGAACTTTTTCCATAAACACTCAACATTGTCAGTGTCGGAACAGAAATTTTCGTTTTGATCTGTTAGGTAGTCTGAAATCTGTCTTCTATTACTCTTGCTAAACAGATAAACCTTCCTCCCTTTTTTTATATTCCTATTTACTTCCATATTCAGGGATGCTGCAACGGCCTTATGATCACTGATTCCCTGTTCTGCGCTTACAGAGTCGAAAAGTTCGGGTCTGTTTGTTATCAGTAGGTCCAAGATGTTATCTCCACTAGTCGGTTCTCTGTTTAATTGCTCGAGGTAATTTTCGGATAGTGCACTCAGTATAATGTCACTCGATGCTCTGGATGGATTTGACATTGTGTATTTATTACACTGTGAAAAGGTACAGTACTGCCCGACATTGAAAATAGGTACACATACTTCGTTATTCTTGTCAGTACAACATATTTTTTCTAATAATAACTCAGTTTCAATTAATACAGCGAAGCCGGATACCAGTGTGGGAAAGAATGACAATTTATTTATTTAATTGATCACATGTGCACTCCCACAAAATAAATCCCTACATCCAGTTTGGTGAGATCCGTGAAATGAATGAATGTATGGTTGTCTGCTAACCGCAGATAGTGAATGTGGATATATGATCATCTTTGAGACGTTCTTTTGGTCACCTTTGGTGGAACCAAAGAGATGAAACTTACCGGAGCTTTGAGCGCCTGAAATGTGGCTGACAAATACGGTAGCAAGGTGCTCCCCCACTTCGGCAGAGGTGCGAGAGGACCTGAAGAACGGCCATGTTTCGGCACTCTGCCGCTGGATCTAATGTTGTTAAGACCTGTCTTAGGTGTGCTCCGTAAAGACAAAAGAGTGGAGACATGGTATGCATGTGAAATACTTAAGAGTAGTTTGGAATAATAATTTCTCTATTTCAGGAACTTTTCTGGGGAGAATTAAATGCCAGGCAGGTAATATTAAGGGGATCGTAGTAATGTTCAGAAGTGACAAACGGTCACAATGAAACCACGTGTAGCAATAAGTTGAAATACTTCCGAGTGCTTAAGTTAAGCTGAATTACTAGTGTGTCTACTATAAGTTGGAAATATTTAAGAATTGGCGTGTGCAGGACTTGAAATTAGAGACGAGTACTTCCATGTGGTGAGTACTGTGTGAGTCTCAATCTGTGTATGAGACAAAGGATAAAGAGAAGTACTCATCCATGGTGTCAGTTGAGAACTCGCGTGTGTGATGAATATGTTCTTAATATTACTTTGCGTGTTATGTTTCCGTGTGACTTGGCTTGCATTGCACAGGAAGACGTGCATATATCCTCCAGAGTTCATAGTAGGAAAGAAAAATTACGAAGTGGGGCAATGTCATGTGAAACTGGGATAAATACTAATTGAAGTGGGAAAGCTGAAAGTGATAATGTTGTGACTATTCCTTGTGTTGTATTCCATGTTGCAGTGTGGTGTATGTCATGTGTGGTTTGCATGGGAGAGTAGCAACGTAGTTTCAGAGGTAGTGGGTTAAGCATGTTCCTTTTGTACCACTCGGTCTGGAGGAAAGTTTCTTGATGATGGTTGTGAGAGTCGAAGTGTGAGATATAGCAAAAGATCCATCATCCTATCCAGAAAGTGCACTGTAGCGTTAAATAATTACGAGACCATAAGATAGAGAATCACCAATGTAAAGCCATGCCCACTGGGCGGAATTTCTCATGTGTTATTGTTGTAGGTTATAAAATTTGTGTGTTTAGGTTATAGAATTTATCGGAATGAATAAGATAGTGAAAAGAAAAAGATTGGTGGCCTTTTCCTTCGAACAGTATGTGGCCATGTTACCCAGAATTTATAATGTGTGCGCCATTCATATGCAGTGCGATGGCCACGTGTTGATCAAAGCCATTGAATAAGAACGAAATCGTGGTATTGCCAGTGCATAGTGAACAGTCAGAGTTGTGTAAATTACTAATAGTCAGATGTGCGTTTCCGTTGCGCAATATCCAAGCAGGAGAATAACTTTTAACTTAATTGTGAGTACTAGAGTTCATGTTACTTGATAAATAAAAAATGAATGCACTGGCTTGGCAGACCACTCATCTTGCAGGCCTGACTGCTTGATGCCACAGTATGAGCAAGGCATGTGGGTGCCTCTCATAATTCGACCCTGCTAGGATTTTGCTGTTAAGGTTTGCTGTTAAGATTTTTTTTGGATGGAATATATTGTGATAGCGCTAAGAAGTAAAATTTTTTTTGTTTGCAATTTCTTTCTGGATTCGTGAGGATTTTTTATTATTTTTATGTAATTAATTGCTATATCGTACCAGGCTGGAAGATCATTGTATAATTTTTTTTTTTGCATAATGTCGGTAGTAACTAGGTCGCAGTCGAAAAGTGTAGTCACCATGGAGGAGAGTGATTCTGGGGTGAACGTAGCAGTGGGTCAGGAAGTAGGTGTCGACCTTGGGTTAATGAGCGAGAACAGCAAACACTCAGAAGGGGCTGAATTGGTCAGCGGACCGTGGCTAGGTGATCTTTCAGGCAGCGGGCTTTGTCCACAATCGGGGGCTTTTCCCGACGATGCGGGCGAGCCGGGACTAGGTCCGGTATGCAGTGAAAGTGTAGCTACCCTTAGCGAATCTACAGTTTCTCAGGCGAGCGAGGTGAGTGCACGGAAAGTAGCAAATGACAATGTGCTACTGCAGTTTTTACAGAGGATGGATAGAGATAATAAGGAAAGATTGGAAGCGATGGATAAAAATAATAAGGAATGATTGGAAGCAATGGATAAGGGAAATAAAGAGGCAATGAGGAAGCTGCACACAGTTATCGATGAGCGTCTGTCCGCAGTTGATAATCGGTTAGATAAGGGGGAAAAGAATCTGGGTGCATTGAAGCAGGTATGTGCCTCCGTGAAAGAAAAAGCCAATAATTTGGAGGTACGAATTATTGCAATGGAGAGTGATATTACAGAACGTATGGACGTGTTGCCGGTTGAGCGAATCAAAGAGTTAGTGGAGGACTTACTTGCAGATTAACAAAGGGCATTAGACAGCGTGGAAGCTCAAGTCACCCGGCAGGAAGTGGCGCTAAATAAACACAGGGATGAAGTTGCGGAGGTAGTGGTCAGAATGAATACGATTAGCGCAGATGTAGAAAAGATCAGTATAAGAGGCGAAACAGGCTCTGACAGTACACAGCGAGAGGTTTATGCCGACCAGGAGGAGATACAATCACTATTACAGTTTAAAGAGGCACAATTAGAAACAAATAGGAAACGTAGGGAAGAACTAGCACAGTTGCAATTAACGTGCAGAAGCGAAGGTGAAACACCACCAGGTAGATTGCAGAGGGAGAGTGAGATAAATTCAAAAAACGAAAATAGGCAGAAAGAGGAAGACGAACTCAGAGAGTTAGAAGAACTGTTGTGTCGGATGAAACAGGTTGCAAACCCGACTGGGTATAGTCCAAGGTCGGAAAACATAAATGTGGAAGAAGAATGTAGGAGGCGCTTCGTGTCGGTACAAACGTACACTTGCTTTCCGGATCCTGATAACTACCAACATCCATGCCTGTGGCTGTCTCAATTTCAAGATTCATTACCTTGATCGTGGGGACCGCTCCTCAAAATGAAGTTTGTGTGTAATCATTTGAGGGACGAGGCTAGAGCAAAAATGCAGGAAGTTATTAAAGACTGTAGTAGCTACAAGATATTTTGTGACAAGTTTTTAAATGAATTCTGGTCGAAAAGTAAGCAGGACCAGGTTAAGCAAAGCATATTGATGATGCCAAATTTTAACGAAGGTGGTATAAGAGATCCATTGGCGTGCTACCAGGAAATGCTGAGACGAAATGGGTATTTGGATGTGCCATACGAAACTGGGGAGCTCATTAGGATCTGTATAACGAAGTTGCCAGTGAGATTCTGCAGAGATATAGTGATAGCAGGCAGAGGCTTAGACGATTCCACGTCATTTCAGCACTTGTTACAGGAACTGGGTAATGAGAGCAACGTTGTGAACGGAGACACGACTCATAGGTCAGACAGAGTCGAGGATAGGAACGGCAGAAACTATCAGAATGACAGGAGAGCATGGAATCAGAGGAATGACGGAAATGGAAGATGGCGAGGAAACAGGGGGCAGAATTCATGGGGATAGACCGGCAAACCGGGAAAATAGAAGATGGGACAGAGATGGAAGAAGAAGGGAAAATGAAAATGATGGGCGAAGAGAGGATAGGCAGTCATTGGGTTCACGACAGGACAATCACTGTCACAATGACGAAGGGACAAGAAGGTGACTACATGATAGACGGGTACAAGCCAGGACTATTAATGATGTAAATATTAGGTATATAGATTACGGAAAACTAAGGGAGAATCTGTTAGAGGAGTTAAGAGATGTGGGGAGTGAAGTCCACCCAATAATTAGCGTAGAAATAAATAATGTAATCGTACCATGTGTTATCGGCACAGGCAGTGTAATGAGTGTTTTGAGGGAAGATGTGTTTAAGTGTTGTAGTCTTACAAAACCATGGCCAACGTTGCCATTGCAAAGGAAAACAGTGAGAGGGGCAGTTACAGGAAAGGGAATTGAGGTGAAGTTACAAGCGCAGGTAGACTTTGTGTACCAGGCGAAGAGGTTTAGTACAGTGTTCATGATTGTGTCGTCACTAACTGTTGAAGGGATATTAGGTGTAAATTTTTTGAACCAATATAAAGCATTCGTTAAGATGAGAAATGGTTCGATGGAGTTGAAACGAGATTCGGAGGAAATTACAGTAAGATTCGACGATTGTTTATGTGCTAAAGATAACGCATACTTAGCATTATGTCTCGCAGTAAAGTCCGGTAGACAGGCACAGAATAAGGGGTTCGAACAAGAGAAGGAGGAAATTCATAAATGTTTGGAGGAGGAGATCAAGGAGAAAATATGGCATTTACGAGGGACCACGGTCTACGGCTAATTGCAGAAAATTTTATACGAGAACAGGAAGGTATTTAAACATGATGCGGGCACAATAAGAAATTTTGTGTATAGATTCAAAGTCAAGCCCCATAAACAGTTTAGGGCCCAAGTGTACCCGATACCTGTTGTGTACAAAGAAAGAGTAGAAGCTGAAATCGAAAGCATGCTACAACAAGGGATTATCAAACCAGCATCCAGTCCGTACAACAGCCCTTTAGTTTGTGTTGAAAAAAAGGATGGGTCAATTAGATTAGTTTTGGACGCAACAAGGATTAGTAAGATAATAGAGCCAGAGACAGATCGGCCACTGACACTTGACGAATTGCTACAAAAGTTTCATGGGATCAGAGATCTCAGCTCAGTTGATTTGAGAATGAGTTTCTGGCAGGTGGAGTTAGATAGGGGGTGTAGAAAATACACTGCTTTCTTGTGCTACGGGAAATCGTATCAATTCCGGAAACTACCATTTGGGTTAAATGTATCATCCGCGGCATTTATCAGAGCGCTAAATACTGTCATTCCTAATGAAATAAAAGATAAGGTAACACAGTACGTGGATGATGTCCTGATAGCAGAAAGAAACTGGGAAGACCACAATAGAACGTTAAGCATATTGCTCGGTGCATTGGAGAGACATGGGGTAACCGTGAATTTGGGAAAGTCAGAATTTGGACGAAAATAAATCGAGTTTCTATGTCACATTGTGACACCAGAGGGAATAAGACCAAATCCAGACAAACTCGAAGCAAGCAGAGATTTTCTGGTGCCAAGAACAAAACGTCAGCTACGGGGTTATTTAGGATTAATCACTTTTTACAGGAGGTTTATTAAGATTGGGGGTGCAGCGACACCCAGACAATGTCAGCTGACTGGAAAGAAAACGGTATGGAATTGGGAGCCTGTCGCGCAGGAAGAGTATGAGGCGTTAAAGACGGCACTGCTATCAGGCACCTCTTCTCGGCCATCCAGACCTAGGGAAAGAGTTTTGTATGGCCACGGACAGTTCCCGTAGTGGACTTGGGGTAACATTGTTCCAAGAGCAAGAGCAAGGAGGAGAAGTAAAATTACACGGTAACTGAGCTTGAAGCTTTGGCAATAGTACGGGGTTTTAGTAAGCTTAGATACTATTTGTATGGGAGGCATACTAAAATCTATACTGACCACAAGTCACTACAGTTTCTGATGTCGGCCAAAATTAACCATAGACGACTCGCTAGGTGGGCACTCTATTTACAGGAGTTTCAGTTTTCGGTCATGTATATTCCTGGGCCACAGAATATAGTGGCAGATGCGTTGTCAAGGAACCCAGTAGGTCATGGTCAATGCTTTGATGAGGAGGTTAACGAGAACAGATATGACATATTGTATATTCGGGACGTGCCGTTCGAGAGATACATATGGGCGGTACTCACAAATATCGCGAAAGAGCAAGATAAAGACGCGTCATGGAGAATGGTGAAGGACAGAGTTAGAGCGAACTTAGATGCCAATATAGCGCGCTTTTATACAATTCAGAACGGGGTCCTTTTCTACCGTAGAAATCCGAACACACAGGACTGGGTGTTGTGTATACCAAATGAAATAGTCAACAAGCTGATCTGGTACACGCACCTAAGTTACGGGCATTGCGAGGCAAGGAAATGCTGTAAGAAGTTAAGGGAATCAGTTTATTTCATTAATATGGAGAGGAGGATCAAGAACGTGCTTGGTAGTTGCAAATTGTGCCAGAAGGCAAAATCGTTAACTATCTCATGCCAAGCACCGCTTTTTCCGATGGTGCCAGGTAGATTGAGGGAATTCGGAGCAACAGATTTGTTTGGCCCGCTACCTAAGTCAGTGCAGGGATATAGATATGTTTTAGTAGCAGTGGAATTGGTGTCAAAGTATGTGACTTTTACCGCACTGAAACGTGCGACGGGAAGGACAGTAGCAGCAGCGATCGTTAAAAGCTTTTTGCGAGAAGTAGGAACTGTAGAAAAGTTCGTAGCTGACAATGAACCACAATATAGATCCAGACAATGGCTAACCACACTGAAGAGGAAGGATAAAACCAGTGTTCATATCCCGATACCATGCTACAAGTAACCCCAGTGAAAGAGTGGTAAAAGAACTGGGAGAGTTGTGTAAGATCTATTGCCATAGGCAACATAGAAGTTGGAGTATTTTTCTCAAAGATTTGCAGGACATCCTCAATGAGCTACCATATGGAGCAACTGGTTTATCACCAATTACGGTACTAAAGAATGAACCACCACCAGATCGAGTCAGGGAGCTGGTAGATTTTCCGCGATCAGGAAAGCAGAGGCACACAGAAATTGTCAAGGTTGCGATAGAGCGTATTAAGAAAGCAGCTAAGGATAGGCAGGAGAAGCAGAAAGGAAAGATCCGTAAGATCGAATTGGCAGTAGGAGACAAGGTTCTAATTAAAACTCATCGATTATCAAAGAAGCACAGATTCCTAACTAGCAAATTCTTTACGGTGTATAGTGGACCATTCAGAGTGAGGCGGATTGTCCATGAAAATACTGTACTGATTGAGACGATCAAGGGAAAACAATCTCGTGGGCTTCATCACATTTCTAACATCAAATTATGGAAAAGTTAAGGATAGACCGAAAGTAGGCAATTTATGGTAGATAGTCAGTGTGGTGTGTAACGTTGTGCAGGGTCAAATCGAACATAAGAGTTTTCAGGCGGGATGTCAGGATGTGTGACGGAATAGACTGGTCGAATGAGTCATGAACAGGAGTCGACAGAGTGGTGTAGGTACGTATTTTTTGTCATATGAATAAGGATCAAGCAGGAACGACGTGATGATTAATGAGTGGATAAAGATGGTAGATAGAGAGAGAAGCGACGTGATAAATAGTAGTGGATAAAGGTGATATTTAAGGAGAGAAGCGACGTGAAGCAGTGTGATTCATAAAGAGAGATTCGACGTGATGAAACAGTGGTAAATGAAGGTGAGTAGAATTCATAATGTGGAGATGTCTTAGATGTATGTTACAGAGAGGCCTGTGTATGCTGCAATCGAGATTGATGCGAATGGCGAAGGAAGACCAGGAAATGATGGAGTAATGGACGGACGGAGAGCAGAAATACGAATGAAGAGATGAGGACAACTGCACAACGTGAAAGGACATAAAGGGAGTATGAGATCCAGATGGTGAACGTTGTGGAATACTTACGTAAGATGTAATATAAGTGTAAATCTAATTCTTACCATAACATTTGCAATATGAAAAAAAATTTTTGTTGTTGTTGTTGTTGAAGCCTGGTACCAGTGTAACTAATCAAAACGGTACCAAGAATGTGTACAGTTATTTTGTAGGATGAATAATTTGTGTATTTTTTGTTCTTAGATGAAATGTCGCAATTTTAAAGTGATATTTAGCAGGATGAATAATCCGTAAAGTGAAGGCAGAGGTAAGCCAATGGAGAGAGGTGCCAGAGTGAAAGGACGTAATCAGAGACTGGAATGCTATCTCCGAAACAACTCCATGTGTTATGTGGTTGAGTATAAGGGAGCAAAGGTATGGTATGTTGACGTGAGTGTGGTGGTGTTAAGGTTAGCTGACTTCTAGACCTATTCTGTTGGTGTATTAATGGATTGAATGAGAAGGAAAATGTGATGTCTGGTGAGTGAGAGTCGTAGAGTAGTGTGATCAATGCGCACACTTCTGTAAAGGGGATGCTACCAATCCATAACTAAAACATTATTGTGCTTTATTGTTTGATTTGGATGATCCTCGATGGCAGGTCAGGATCTGACATCATGTGGATGGTAAATACATGTCCTAGAAATGTTGTTATATATAAAAAAAGGTAAAATATATGAAGAGATACTAATTTCAGTCTGTCAAAAGCACAAAGGTGCATTGTATGTTGTAGATTTAGAGTCATCAGTTTCTAAAATGTTTATTGTGTTAGGATGTTAAAGTAGTTTACTATTTAACATCATGTGGTAGGTAATTGTGAGCTGTGTAGATTATTTCTTATTTTTTTGTTAGGACACTGTCAAGGGGTATTAATTTCAGTCTGTCACAAGCACAAAGGTGCGTTGTATATTGTAGTTTTAGAATCAACAGTTTCTAATATTTTCACTGTGATAGGATGTTAAAGTAGTCTACTATTTGATATTGTAATAGTGAGCTGTATAGATTGTTTCTTATTCCTTTTCTGTTTTTTTTTTTTTTGACGCTTTCATGTTTTGTATGAGGGACGACAGGTACAATCAATAGCACAAGTGTGGACTGTATATAGAAAAGGGATAAATGTTGATGTTGTATGTGTAGAAAACCAGGGAGTATGATTTTATGTTTTTTTTAGAACAAAGATTTTTTTATTATCAATGTATCTAATAGATCATACATGTAATCAATGCATATTTAAATGCTGTAAGAATATCCTTTTGTCTGTAATGTTGCGAGATGCACGGAAGGGTCTGACTGATTGGGTGTCATAGCGCTGAGGTGCTACGTAGAACGCGCCCATACCGCTAGCGGGAGGCCAAGCTGATTTCGCCATGGGAGAGGCGACAGAGCCGCGGCACTCCCCACTCCACTGCCGGTCGAGGTACACTCCACACGCCCACTACAGCAGGTCAACGGCCTGGGGCGACACGCACATACCACTGGCCATTCATAAGTTCCGCCACCCTTACGACTGGAGACAGTTTACCGCGGAGGCTACAGCGGGTGGTTTTTTTCTGCTAAACGGCTCGCGCGGCGACGGCGCGACAGGCAGAATGAACGACGCGCAGCAGAGTCCAGCGGGCATTTTTCAACACCAACTATTAACTAGTACTGGACTGTGGTGCCGTGAAACAAGATGACTGCTAGTATGTCTCCATAAGGTGGAAAGTGAAGGACTGGTGTTTCCACATTGTGAGTAGTGGAAAAGATTTTGTCGCTAGCAGACAGGACGATTGTTGTGTTTTGTCTTGACCACTGAATGGTGGGATCCATAAGCTTTTGGCAGTGACTTGTTAAGTGTGCTTTGTAAATTGCATGTGGGACGCTTGTTATACTTAAAGAGGACAGTTGTCGTATGGTGACTAATTATTGTCTGAACGCAAGAAACTAAAGTGGGACATTGACATTTGCATTTGTAGTAGGAGACATTTCTTTAATTGGTGCAGGAATAAATGCTGTTTGTTGGAATTTACGACTTTTAATTACACCATGAACTGAAAGGTCAGAACCGTGGGTAATAGTAGTTGTAGGGCCATTTCTGGACAACCAGTTCGTGTGGATGGTAATCTGAGAGTGACTATGACATTTATGTTTGATGTGAGATACAGTTTACTGTTCAGTGCATGTTCAAAATGCCGATTTGAGTGACTCTAAGACTTTCGTCCGTGTAACCATGGGAGAGCTTTGACACCGAGACAGTGTTTCTAGGAAAACTATCAGCAACTTTTTGACTCCAAGAAAATCACACAATGAAATGATTCCGTGTGACTCGCAAGATTGGGAATAATGTATTTGTACTTGTAATTGTGTAACTTTTTTTATATGTTTCATTCCTGAAGGAACAGCAAGTGTAATTGTATTTCATTAACATTTGTGTTTAGAATAGTTAGTGTTTTTTTTGTTTGTTCTGGGTTATCAAGTTCACGTAGCATGTTTATTAGAGTATTTGGTACAATGATGCTTTAATTATTAGCCAGTGGCGTAATACTAATGTAGCGGCTCTTGTTGCATTAGTCAGTAAGGTTGTCACAGGGGACAAGAGTTTGCATTGCACAACAAATATCGGAATTAACTGATGCACTTTGATGTCGTGGACAGTAATGATCTTGTTGGTGTGTTGACTGAAGCCACTTATTTGCATTATCACAGTGGTGATATTTCACATTAAAGTGTAACGAAGGCTAGTCGAAATGCAAGTTCTTGTCGTCTAAATGTGTAACAACAGAGAAATGAGCAGTAGAGTAAGATACGAGAGCTACTGGTGGATTCCAGCACTTATTGCTAACTATTTACTGCGTGTATTGATCAAAGTTGGTGGACTGACTAGCTCAGCAGCAGGTATTTGTACTGGCGGACAAGGATAAGGTTAAACTCACAGTCGAGTAGTGGTGGCAATTGCTTAAGTGATGATAGTTAATGAGGTATGACATGATGTCTTAGATGAACTATATTACGTAACCAGTATGTAACTTGTGGTATATTTCATTTTTTGTCTTCTCTGTTTTATTTCTCTGTAGGTTTGATGTATATTTTAGAGTAATGGTATGGAGCCTGACATTCTACATGTAACTAGTGTACGCAATGTTTTTCTTTTGTTGATTTTGTTTTGTATTTACACTTTGCTGTGTAAAGGTTTATACCCCGCAATTTATGAATGTCAGATTACTTGCTCTGTGTTTGGACGGTGAGCTATTTAAAATTTTATGAGTACAATTAGTGTTTTTTTATTTGTTTTAGAATTACTGAAGTTTGGATTACTCCTAAAAATAACGGAGATCCCGGTAACTAAGCAAATTTTTATCTCACCATTATTTTTTATTTGTATGATGTAACGTTTTATTTGTCATTTGGATTGTTGTAAACATGTATGTGTACGTTACTCCGGATTGTGGAGAGTACAATAATGCAACAACTGTGTCAATAATTTGGTAAAGTAATAGCATTTGGTCGTCTATTTGAGGTCACCAGGGGCTATGGTCTCCTCCTGGTTATTATGATGACTTGCTACGTTTGTTCTAATACAGCTTTCTTAAAAAAATGTTCGAAACTATCCTCGCATTGCAAGGATAGTACCGTGCCATTTTTTTCTGCATGGGTAGCCGGTGGTGAAAGAGTACAGTACCGCCCGACATTGAAAATAGGTACAACATACTTCATTATTCTTGTCAGTACAACATATTTTTTCTAATAATAACTCAATTTCAATTAATACAGCGAAGACGGATACCAGTGTGGGAAAGAATGACAATTTATTTATTTAATTGATCACATGTGCACTTCCACAAAATAAATCCCTACATCCAGTTTGGTGAGATCTGTGAAGTGAATGAATGTATGGTCGTCTGCTAACCGCAGATAGTGAATGTGGATATATGATCATCTTTGAGACGTTCTTTTGGTCACCTTTGGTGGAACCAAAGAGATGAAACTTACCGGAGCTTTGAGCGCCTGAAATGTGGCTGACCAATACGGTAGCAAGGTGCTCCCCCACTTCGGCAGAGGTGCGAGAGGACCTGAAGAACGGCCATGTTCGGCACTCTGCCGCTGGATCTAGTGTTGTTAAGACCTGTCTTAGGTGTGCTCCGTAAAGGCAAAAGAGTGGAGACATGGTATGCATGTGAAATACTTAAGAGTAGTTTGGAATAATAATTTCTCTATTTCAGGAACTTTTGTGGGGAGAATTAAATGCCAGGCAGGTAATATTAAGGGGATCATAGTAATGTTCAGAAATAACCAACGGTCACAATGAAACCACATGTATCAATAAGTTGAAATACTTCCGAGTGCTTAAGTTAAGCTGAATTACTAGCGTGTCTACTATAAGTTGGAAATATCTAAGAAATGGCGTGTGCAGGACTTGAAATTAGAGACGAGTACTTCCATGTGGTGAGTACTGTGTGAGTCTCAATCTGTGTATGAGACAAAGGATAAAGAGAAGTACTCGTCCATGGTGTCAGTTGAGGACTCGCGTGTGTGATGAATATGTTCTTAATATTACTTTGCGTGTTATGTTTCCATGTGACGCTTGATTCAAACTATAATACTCTGAGAGAGAAGCAAGATGAGTCAGCCGTCTATCCAGCAACGCCACTTGGCTTGCATTGCACAGGAAGACCTGCATATATCCTCCGGAGTTTATAGTAGGAAAGAAAAATTACGAAGTGGGGCAGTGTCGTGTGAAACTGGGATAAATACTAATTGAAGTGGGAAAGCTGAAAGTGATAATGTTGTGACTATTCCTTGTGTTGTATTCCATGTTGCAGTGTGGTGTATGTCATGTGTGGTTTGCATGGGAGAGTAGCAACGTAGTTTCAGAGGTAGTGGGTTAAGCATGTTCCTTTTGTACCACTCGGTCTGGAGGAAAGTTTCTTGATGATGGTTGTGAGAGTCGAAGTGTGAGATATAGCAAAAGATCCATCATCCTATCCAGAAAGTGCACTGTAGCGTTAAATAATTACGAGACCATAAGATAGAGAATCACCAATGTAAAGCCATGCCCACTGGGCGGAATTTCTCATGTGTTATTGTTGTAGGTTATAAAATTTGTGTGTTTAGGTTATAGAATTTATCGGAATGAATAAGATAGCGAAAAGAAAAAGATTGGTGGCCTTTTCCTTCGAATAGTGTGTTGCCATGATACCCAGAATTTATAATGTGTGCGCCATTCATATGCAGTGCGATGGCCATGTGTTGATCAAAGCCTTTGAATAAGAACGAAAATGTAGTATTGCCAGTGCGTAGTGAACAGTCAGAGTTGTGTAAATTACTAATAGTCAGATGTGCGTTTCCGTTGCGCAATATCCAAACAGGGGAATAACTTTTAACTTAATTGTGAGTACTAGAGTTCATGTTACTTGATAAATAAAAAATGAATGCACTCGCTTGGCAGACCACTCATCTTGCAGGCCTGACTGCTTGATGCCACAGTATGAGCAAGGCATGCGGGTGCCTCTCAACTGATACAAAACACTCACCATGACGTGCTTGGGGTCACATTAAATAGTCTACAGACCTGCAAAACTAGTCATAAGTAATGCAGTCTACTGATGTACAGACACGGAAACAACTCGTAAATTACCGAAATAATACACTACACAGCATACAGAAATGGAATCTACTCGTAGATCACCGAAATAATGCATGTGCAACCCTATGCAAACACTCTCACAACGCTTAAACAGCCGAAAATAATGCAGTGCATAAACACTCAGTGCATGTAAAAACCGCTTTCGAACTATCATCAATCGCAACGTATCAGCGAATTGTTCCAACGCGTGGCCAATGCTTCCCAGAATAACATCGACTGCTTTCTCTCTCGCGATCCCATTGGGACAGCCCGTCAATTACTTATCAACCCCTTCTCGGTACGGCTGGATCCGGCGGAGGTTCGAGTCCTCCCTCGGGCATGGGTGTGTGTTTGTCCTTAGGATAATTTAGGTTAAGTAGTGTGTAATCTTAGGGACTGATGACCTTAGCAGTTAAGTCCCATAAGATTTCACACAAACACACACACACACACACCTTCTCGGAACTGGTAAAGTGTCACAGAAATAGTTAACCGTAGCTTATGTTGTAGCTTTCATGATGTCTTAGTTTGTCTGAATGGAAATTCTTGTCGTAACAGGACCTGTTAACGAAACTAGCCCAGAATAACATCGATTGCATTCTTCCTGATGGTCCCAACGAGGCATCACGTGTTGCTCTTCCTGGAAATCGTAATATTCTGCTTTCAACATGTCTCAGAAACGGTAAACTTCTTACCGCTAAAAGCCTTCATCATGTATGTGCACGCTTGCGAAAATACTGTTAATCACAAAAGCATTCTTGTTACTTGGAGAGAGAGAGACGATGGTCGCATCAAGCCCTTCCAGAAATAGTGTCGTTCGATAAAAGCTTCTCATTGGCTGTACATTCAAATGAAGCTCCCTCATTGGTTGCCTCGGTCTACATATAAACCCACAACCAACCTCCATCGTCTTCATTCCGCTGCTGTCCGCCCTGTTGCCCGTTCCATTATGTGTGTGTTTACTTGTTCTTTTCTCTCCGCAATATGAAGAAAGGTAGCTGCAGCAAATCTTCAGAGTGTAGCGGCAAGAGGCTTAGAGTTCTGGAGACAGGATTACCAAGTGAGTAAATAATTTCTATTTTGAGTATAAATTTTCGTGTGTATGTTAAATTCACCTTATTAATTCCGTCTTCTTGTTATAGTACAACTCCAGGATTTTGTCTTGGAGTGTGTGGAGAGAGAGGAGGGGGCTGGACCGTGACAGACTCTCGAAGTCAAGCCTCCTATGTTGGGTTCACAGCCAAAATTACCTTGTGAGTATAATTTTCATTGTAATTTGTTCTTGTATAGCAGCGATTCAAAATTTTCTTACTTCATACTTTTTTTTTTTTTTTTTTTTTTGTACCTCTAGCTCACTTGAAGCAAACGCAAACTGAGCTGGTGGCAGAGCAGCTACACTACGTGGAACAGCCTCCAGCTGTGAATAACCGACAACAACACTCACGTAAGTATAGAAAAAAATATCCATGTGTGATCTTTCTATGTACCTCGACATTAAAAAAAATAAAATTATGTCTCCTCCTATTACAGGAACAGCTCTGGAGGCGTTCGATTTGTTGGAGAGGCCGCTGGAGGCTGTTCATCAGCTGCAGGAACAGCCTCCAACAAATAATGAGATGCCCAACCAGCATACTTCAAGGTTTAAAAAAAAAGATAACGTTTGTACTTGCCTCTAGTAGTAGTGGTAGTAGTATAGGAAGATTTTTTCTGTAACAAATCGTCTTATGTATCTTGTTTGTTGTTGTTGTTGTAGGCGAGACAGACCAATTGCCAGATTTTGAGGAGAACAGACAAAGGCGCTCTGATCTGGCCCTATTATTTGATGATGATTTTTTTGAGTGTTCGGTGGAGTCGCTCGTTCAAGTGTTAATGTCCTGGAGCCACAGCGAAAAAGGTAATTACTCACTCTGCTTATAACTATGTGATCGTCATCATTCTTTCTTTCACTGCGCCAGCAGCGTAAGCAACGTACTTAAGTATTATTTATTTTATCTCTTCTTCTACAGCGTTCGCGTCTCAGCAACCTCAACAGGGTGTGGCGCGTATCCGGTGGTGGCTAACCATCTTCCTCACCAAAGCGGCACCTGGTAATGCACGCATCGCCTAAAAGTGCGCCGCTACTCGTTGTGCGAGAAGCCGCCGCCGCCGCCGCCTTGGCAGCCCCGCTCTGGCGTCCGTAGGCCGAGCAACGAACCACTACCCCTCAAGTTATCGGGTCGGGTCTACAACAGCATGGGGAGCCATCGCCGCAGCCTGACCAGGTAACACCCCAAAATCCTTCTCCGTCATCATCATCATCATCGTATGAACCTTGTCAGAATCGGCGTAAGCGCAAGGTATGTGTGCTTCACCGCATACCGACTTGCCCCTCCCCAACTCCATCATCAACGGGGTGGACTCAAAATAGTATTAATACTAATATAGATGATCCTGTGCCTAGTCTCAGTTCTCTTTCCCGTCCTTTTAGTGAAAGGCATCAGGTAAGTGATACCATACCACAGTTACAGTACTCGTTGATTGGAGACGCTTTTGAGGAGCGAAACTCGTTCACGAGGACCGAGAACCCGGCAGGAGGGTATCGCGACCCTGTTGGTTTTCTAAGGGAGTGCTTTCCTGTCGAGAAAACGGAGCTCCTCAAGGTAGTCAATTATCCGCGGTATCCCGCCATTAAATGCACTGCGGTGCTTTGCAACGAATTATCTCAACCCCCCCCCCCCTCCCCTCCTTGAGTGCTATACTGGCCCAGTTTTCCGAGATGAGATGGAAGTCAGAGGGTCAGCTAAAGCAGTCAGCCGAATACTACACCTGGAAATCCATACACATATCTATGATCCGGTGAATGGGGGGTCTGGCTATATCAAACTCCATAAAGATCTAGCTAATAAGCAGGCATGTATTAATGTCGAAAATAGAAAGGATCAGGCTTGTTGTGCGTGGTCATTTCTGGCTTGCGAAAGAAATTACAATTACATAGATCATCCTGAGTGTCCGAGTACATACCATGTAGGTGATAACAAATGGCTCTGAGCACTATGGAACTTAACTGCTGAGGTCATCAGTCCCCTAGAACTTAGAACTACTTAAACCTAACTAACCTAAGGACATCACACACATCCATGCCCGAGGCAGGATTCGAACCTGCGACCGTAGCTGTCTCGCGGTTCCAGACTGTAGCGCCTAGAACCGCTCGGCCACTCCGGCCGGCGTAGGTGATAACATTCGTGGGTTTTATAACTTCGATGGTATCGATTTCCCCGTCAAGATCCAGGACATTCCTAAATTTGAGGCACAGAATACCTACATATCGGTTCATGTTTATGGCACGGAGAATAAAAGCAAATCATATGAGCAAGACAAGCATATTGTTATCGGTCCCCTCCATTTCTCAAAATTTGCCGGTAAGCATGAGCTACATCTAAACATGCTGCTCTTCTCTGCAGGTGATTATTATCACTATGTTTGGATCAAAGACGTGTCCCGACTCGTTTCCGCCCAATTGGGGTTACCGAGTGTGAGAAGAGATTGACGATATAGCACATGATGGATTGATGAGAGACATCAACGGTAATTATAGGATATTTAACCCTCGCTGAACGAGAAGACGACCTGAACATCTCATCGTCTGGCTGTCGTAGTCACCCCAGCAGAAAATAAAAAAATTTAAAAAAGTAATAATAAAAATAAAAATAAAAAGGAAGCAAGTAAAAAGTGATCAAAGTATTGTCTCTTTCTCTATCCTTTTTTTTAAACAAAGCGATCAAAGGCGTATTTCAGTTTTCATCGTTGGCGGAGTGTGAAGTTAGCTTCTAGGGTCAAAGTGGCGGTGGCACTAGGTATTGTTTCTGTTTGTGGGTTAGATAGATTTCCGGGGTTAGTAAGAGTGTTAGGAGCCAACGCCTGAAGTTGAAAAAGCCTTGGGGCGAAAAAGTGGTAAGGTGACAGCTTGCGAAAAGCGGGAAATGCCTGGTTCGAGTCCCGGTCTGACACAAATTTTCATTGTCGTCATTCCATTATACAGCTGATGGTAGTTCGTAATAGCAACTGTGAATACATTTAATGTAAAATTGTAAAGAATGTAGCAACCAGTCGCGGAAACATAATTTATTTATCTTGTTGCAAATCGATTTCGACTGATATCAGTCATCATCGATGCATTTTTCTAACCGATGCATGCCATAAGTAGAAGTACTGTACTTGGCAGATTTCTATCATGATATAATTTGCATATTATACACTACTGTGCAACCAAAAATCCACAATGGCTTCGTCAGGTGCTACATCTACGGTCGTGGAGCGTAAACGTATCGTGCGGCATCATAGGAAATTACATTGTGTGATCTTACTTCATCTCAGGCGTTCTAAATGGACATTGCTACACACACTTTTTGACGAAAATTCTGCTGATTCTTCTAGAAGAGGTACCACTGGATATTCGACTGTGTATGTGGTTGCAACACGACGATTGTCCAGCTCACTCGTCCCGTGTTACAACGCAAATACTGAATGGGAACTTTCCTGGACCTTGGATAGGACGAACTTCTGTCGTAGAATGGCTGCGAGGTCCCCTGATTTGGCTTCTCTTGATTTCTTTCTTGGGGGAGCACTCAAATATGCAGCCTATGACGAAGGCCCAACTACGCCAGACGATATGTGTCGAATCGCCAGTGAATGCTCTTCCATACCATTCAGTCTAATTACATCTGTACATCGTTCTTTCCAACGGCGATTGCAAATGTGCCTTGTAGTCCATGATCAAGAGTTTGAACATATGCTTAAATAAAGGATGAAGTTACTATTCTGGAAGACAAAATTTATGTTACGTGATTTGAGTGGTTACCATATCATTGTTAGTAAATTGTTTATTTCATGTACGTGTATATGAAAGTAGATTGCAATGTCAAACAAGTCGACAGCGTGTATTGCACGCAGCTGGTAACACTATCATTACGCACTTTTGTTAAGCATGAAACGATGTTTCCTTAAGAATAATATTTATTTCGTTGTGTACAGGTGCTCATCAAAGCATTTTTAATACAATGTTTAGTTCAACGGATGTACTTCATATGATATTGTTTAAAGCAGTGTAGGTTGAGAGAGTTGTCCGTCAGCTTGTATTTTACCTCTAAGAAGCACAAAGCCACGTGTAGGGAAAGACAGGCCAAATCTGCATTCTAAAATTTAGATATTTAATAGGGAGTGGCCGCTTGTTGCAGCGTATAAGCTAAAGAATGAACAGTTGATTTCTCTGTTTCAGCTCACGTAAATCTGGGAGGATACAGAAATGTGAAATAGTTTTCCTAAGTCCTTTGTGACACGCTACAAGCCGGCCGCTGTGGCCGACCGGTTCTAGGCGCTTCAGTCCGGAACCACACTGCTGCGACAGTCGCAGGTTCGAATCCTGCCTCGGGCATAGATGTGTGTCATGTACTTAGGTAAGTTCGGTTTAAGTAGTTCTAAGTTGTAAGTAGGCTGTTTATGTTTTCTTTATGTAAGTAGGCTGTTTAGGTTCTTATATTGGTAACGCCGCCGCCACGTAGCGCTCTCTGTATGAAAATCACTGGCTGCGCTGTGTGCAGTCTGTGGCTAGTTTGCATTGTTGTCTGCCATTGTAGTGTTGGGCAGCGGCAGCTGGATGTGAACAGCGCGTAGCGTTGCGCAGTTGGAGGTGAGCCGCCAGCAGTGGTGGATGTGGGAAATGAGATGGCGGATTTTTGAGTACAGAATGGATATTATGAACTGCGACAATCAGAGAAATAGACAATATGGGAATCAAAATAATTATTATCAAGGGAGACAGAATAACTTTAGACGCAATGGTCCAGCACGCAGTTACGACTCAGGGAGAAATTCTCCACCACGTGACCTACAAGAAAGAAACTATGGAATCTACCGACATGACGACAGATGATATGATCATAACGACAGACCTGAATTGCATCAGAACTGGCGGGGTTTAAACAGGGCTGGGCCCTCTGGGCAACGTGAATTTGTAGAAGTTAGGTCTTCAAATCCCAATAACGACGCGCGCCAACAAAGAGACAATAGGCAATGACTCATACCGCTAGCAGCCACAAAACGTACTTATGAAACTGACGACGCAGCTGCCGTAGCTAGTAATTACGTAAAAATTGAAGACATTAGGGACATCTTACTCCAGGAACACGACGTAAAACATAACAACATTGCGTATCCTGTGATTCACATTACTGTAAATGACGTAAAATTTACGGCAGTACTTGACTCTGGCAGTCCCATTTCAGTAATTAGTGAAACAGCTTTTAGCAAATGCAACAAATCGAACGATTGCCCCACACTTCCGTTACGTAAGATTAAATTACAAGGTGCAATCTTTGGAAAAAGTGTAGATGTACGCAAACAAACCAATTTAGAATTCTTTTGCCAAAGCCACAGCTTCTCTATGAACTTTCTTGTGTAGATGTACGCCAACAAACCAATTTAGAATTCTTTTGCCAAAGCCACAGCTTCTCTATGAACTTTCTTATTGTTCCATTATTGTCGACGGAAATCATATTGGGAGTAGACTTTTTGAATGAATACAAAGCAATCTTAAACTTTAACGATGCTAAAATAAGTTTAGAGAAGGAAGGTAAGTCAATAGCTTTGAAATTTGAAGATTGGCTCTCAAACCATGACGAGGAAATTAATCGGCTTTACCTTCTGTTAGACAACAGTTCGGAATTTTCTACGGAACTAGACACTAACAATCACTCTGCAAGTACTGACAGGGATGATATCGACGGCATATTTGAAATTAATGAGTTAATTCAGAATAAAATTCAAACAATTGAGAATTGTAATGACATTGATAGGCAGGACCTTTTTGAGATTTACAAGCACGTTCCACAGTTTTTACTCACAAAACAGGAACAATCAAGGGATTTCAATACCAATTTCGTGTTCGTGAGCATACTAAATTTTGTGTTAGACCATACGTAATTCCAGCACATTATAGGGACCGTGTTAGAACAGAAATACAATCTATGCTTGACGAGGGCATTATTGAGCCTGCAGTAAGCTCATACAACAATCCATTACATGTTGTTGAGAAAAAAAATGGATCGATCAGGCTTGTCTTAGATTCGAGACAAATCAATACTATCATTATTCCTGAAACAGACAGGCCGCAAACGTTGGAAGAACTTCTTCAAAATTTTAATGGTGTAAAAGTGTTGTCTTCCATTGATCTCAGATCCAGCTTCTATCAGATCGAACTTCATCCAGAATGTAGAAAATACACAGCTTTCCTTTGTTTCGGCGTTTGTTATCAGTTTCGGAAACTTCCTTTTGGTTTGAACATTTCTTCGGCAGCATTTATTCGCGGGCTAAATTCCATACTACCTGAGTTCTTAAAACGTCACATCACCTTATATGTGAACGATATTCTAATAGCAGAAGCTTCATGGGAACAACATAATCGCATCCTCAACAGTTTGTTACGTATTTTTGCAGAATCTGGAATTACAGTTAACTTGGAAAAGTCTGAATTCGGTAGGTCAAAGGTGAGGTTTTTGGGACATATTATTTCTTCTGAAGGCATTCAGCCGGATCCTGAAAAGTTAGAAGCAATCAGAGCCATTCCAGTTCCATCCACAAAAAGACAAGTACGCAGTTTTCTAGGTCTCGTAAATTTTTACCGTCGTTTTCTGAATATGCAAATTCTAGTTACACCAAAACTTTGTTCTCTCACTGGAAAAAATACTATTTGGAACTGGGACGAACAAGCACTGTTGGACTTCAATTCTTTGAAAGAATCGCTACTTAACGCGCCAATACTAGCTCATCCAGATCTGTCACAAGATTTCTGCCTTAGCACGGATTCTTCTAAAGTCGGTCTTGGTGCTCATTTATTTCAAGAAGCCACAGAAAATGACACTACTGTTCAGAAAACCATTGCTTTTGCTAGCCGAGTGCTAACAAAATCTGAAAAAAATTATTCCGTTACTGAATTAGAATCTTTAGCTATCGTTTGGGCATTTAACAAATTCCGTTTCTTTCTTTCTGGTAAGCACGTAAAAGTATACAGTGATCATCGTGCATTACAATTTCTTATGTCTTCAAAATTAAATCATGACAGGTTAAAACGTTGGGCATTGTTTCTGCAAGAATTCCGCTTCACAATAGTCTACATTCCCGGCAAGGAGAACATTGTTGCGGACGCGCTGTCACGCGCACCGGCTGGGCTTGAGAAAAGTAAGACAGAAGGCAACCTCGAGAAAAATTTCAGTATTCTTTACATTGAGAAAGTCGCCTTTGAAAACTTCATCACCACATCTTTAAAGGACATTGCTCATGAACAAGATAAAGATCCGATTTGGAAAGACATCAAAAGTAAATGGCATGAAAAGCCGCACACTCAGATTCGGCATTATTATCTGCTTAGAAACAACATACTGTTCAGACGCTGCACTGTTGATGACAAGCTATGGGTACTTTGCATTCCAGACGATTTTGTTAATAAGCTCATTTGGTACATTCATTTCAGCTACGCACATTTTGGTCCACGAAAATGTTATCATATTCTTCGGACGACTTGTTATTTTAACAATATGGAAAAGAGAATTATTTGTAAACTTTGTCAAAAGGCGAAACCATCTACTATCTCCCATCGTTCTCCGCTGTTTCCTATCATTCCTTCTAAATTAAAAGAATTTGCTGCTGTTGATCTCTTGGGACCGCTTGTCAGAACATCTAATGGATTTTCGTACGTTCTAGTCGCTGTTGAACTTACTTCAAAATTTGTTTCTTTCACTCCGTTACGTAAAGCCACTGGACTGTCTGTATCCAACGCCTTTGTTAAAAATTTCTTACGTGAAGTAGGCCACGTTGCTAAAGTCATTTCAGATAACGGACCGCAATTCAGATCTGCTGTTTGGTCACGCATGCTTCGGAACCATAAAATCAAACCTGTTTTTATTTCCTTGTACTCACCACATTGTAACCCGTCTGAACGGATCATGAAAGAAATCAATAAGCTTTGTAGACTTTATTGTCACAGAAAGCATCAGCATTGGGACAGATACTTACACTTATTTCAAAACGTGCTGAATGAAATGCCTCATGACTCCACTGCTTTACCACCTACTCTTGTACTGAAGAATGTAGAACCACCGAACAGAATCAAAGAGCTTGTACCTTTCCCGAATACACGTAAACTTCGACACAAAGACATAATTGATTTGGCTCTTAAAAATATAAAATCTGCAGCAGACAAAAGGAGAAAACTACACGGTAAAGCAAAGGCAAAGAAATTATGTATTGGTCAGAAAGTTCTCATTAAAGCTCATTCATTGTCACATAAGAAGAAACACTTGAGTCACAAATTCTTTCTAGTTTACAATGGACCTTACAGAATCCGACGTATACCACATGATAATTGCGTCGAAGTTGAAACACTACGTACTAGGAAGAGTAAAGGTTTACACCACATTTCACATGTGAAACCGTTTATTGAAAGATAATCTGCCTTTTAACTTTGTCTTTGCCATAAAACGTTTCACTTCACATTTCTAGTATGCATTGTCACACTTAGAAACTGTTATCATGCAACAATGTTTGAAGTTAAATATCCAGTCAAGAACCAAGAGAACTTATTTAAACAGAAATTACGAATGCATTGTTATTGTGAACAGACGTCACAGTGTTATTGTGTGTGTGCATTCTTGCTTGTTAGTTGCACGATTACGTAACGACTATAAGGCTCACATACTTAGAACATTTACCAGTACTGCTAATGAGATTCTAATGCAACATTTTGGTTTACTTGAAAATACACTCTGGATTTAAGGTACTTTCTGTGAGATACCAGACGAGACAATGGTTAGTTTATGTGACAGCTACACGATTTTATCACGACGCTACTAATGAGTGACAATTTACAATGTTGCTTTTGCGGTGTTTCTGTTTTATATCTGCACAGTTTTTCTGTATTATTCTGGAAAGTAAAACATGTTTAATAGTAACTTTTGTGGTATAGCTACAATGAGACAGCCTTTTCCGTAGCACAACAATACGTTACAGCACAGTAATTTCTTCATCACAACAATAAGCGTAATAACTAAGATATCTATACGCAAAGCATTTCACTTTTGTGAATCATGAGGTAAGTACATTGACTTCTGCAGAACTTAGCTTTTGGAGGACGATAACTACGACACTTCCACAGAGATTGTCTTACAACAAGACGCACAGTTTAGCGCTACAGTACACGTATTTGAGTGATTAATTTTGTACTTAAAACATTTGTTTTTAAAGATATTTGAAGTACAATGGTACAAAGGTTTTCCGTGATACATTTCATTCCATTGCTGTAACCTGTAACACCTGAAGGTATAATTACATTAATCCTCAGCGGGGTACACGCTTACTTTGTGTACCACGTGTTTGGCAAGCACAAGGAGCCCTAGCTAATATGGTATTTGCTTATACAACTTTACACATCGGTACCATATTCCCTTAACACATAATTACACAGCTATCTGGTCATTTAACTGAGAGAGACAAACTTTTTTACTACGACAGTGACAGATGTTTACGTAATTACACCGTTGGATAACTTCACACTTACGAAATTGTATTTTTGTCTTTACTTTGTGAACTGTTCATATTTTTTTGGAACCATTGTGATACTATGAGAGCTTTGAATGATGTATCTGGTATGAGATCATGATTTTTAAAGTACGTTAGAGGTAGATGACACTATTGAAATGAGCAGAGAATTTTCTTTAGGTTTTGAAATTATTGGAGGAAGCTACGACGATTTTGAGAGTTGACTGAGGTGTTATGATGTTATTATTATGATGGCAATGTGTATTACGCTGTTGCGGTATGTTTATGATCAATAAGCCAATGTTATATGAAGAATTTGATTATGCTATGTATTTATTATGATAAAATATCGTCGCAAGTGTCGTCGCAAGATTGACGTGTCGACGAATATACACTCCTGGAAATTGAAATAAGAACACCGTGAATTCATTGTCCCAGGAAGGGGAAACTTTATTGACACATTCCTGGGGTCAGATACATCACATGATCACACTGACAGAACCACAGGCACATAGACACAGGCAACAGAGCATGCACAATGTCGGCACTAGTACAGTGTATATCCACCTTTCGCAGCAATGCAGGTTGCTATTCTCCCATGGAGACGATCGTAGAGATGTTGGATGTAGTCCTGTGGAACGGCTTGCCATGCCATTTCCACCTGGCGCCTCAGTTGGACCAGCGTTCGTGCTGGACGTGCAGACCGCGTGAGACGACGCTTCATCCAGTCCCAAACATGCTCAATGGGGGACAGATCCGGAGATCTTGCTGGCCAGGGTAGTTGACTTACACCTTCTAGAGCACGTTGGGTGGCACGGGATACATGCGGACGTGCATTATCCTGTTGGAACAGCAAGTACCCATGCCGGTCTAGGAATGGTAGAACGATGGGTTCGATGACGGTTTGGATGTACCGTGCACTATTCAGTGTCCCCTCGACGATCACCAGTGGTGTACGGCCAGTGTAGGAGATCGTTCCCCACACCATGATGCCGGGTGTTGGCCCTGTGTGCCTCGGTCGTATGCAGTCCTGATTGTGGTGCTCACCTGCACGGCGCCAAACATGCATACGACCATCATTGGCACCAAGGCAGAAGCGACTCTCATCGCTGAAGACGACACGTCTCCATTCGTCCCTCCATTCACGCCTGTCGCGACACCACTGGAGGCGGGCTGCACGATGTTGGGGCGTGAGCGGAAGACGGCCTATCGGTGTGCGGGACCGTAGCCAAGCTTCATGGAGACGGTTGCGAATGGTCCTCGGCGATACCCCAGGAGCAACAGTGTCCCTAATTTGCTGGGAAGTGGCGGTGCAGTCCCCTACGGCACTGCATAGGATCCTACGGTCTTGGCGTGCATCCGTGCGTTGCTGCGGTCCGGTCCCAGGTCGACGGGCACGTGCACCTTCCGCCGACCACTGGCGACAACATCAATGTACTGTGGAGACCTCACGCCCCACGTGTTGAGCAATTCGGCGGTACGTCCACCCGGCCTCCCGCATGCCCACTATACGCCCTCGCTCAAAGTCCGTCAACTGCACATACGGTTCACGTCTACGCTGTCGCGGCATGCTACCAGTGTTAAAGACTGCGATGGAGCTCCGTATGCCACGGCAAACTGGCTGACACTGACGGCGGCGGTGCACAAATGCTGCGCAGCTAGCGCCATTCGACGGCAAACACCGCGGTTCCTGGTGTGTCCGCTGTGCCGTGCGTGTGATCATTGCTTGTACAGCCCTCTCGCAGTGTCCGGAGCAAGTATGGTGGGTCTGACACACTGGTGTCAATGTGTTCTTTTTTCCATTTCCAGGAGTGTATATATGTGTAATAAGGTAAGGAGTAGTGGTTAGGGACACTGACTTGTGAAAAAGGATGTTGGAAACCAAGAATCGTACTTTAAGAGTTATGAAATGTGTGTAAATGCGCGAATGTATCACAATGCCGAGGAAAACTTTTTGGACACTGTTATATTTATAGGATTTTGTTTCTACACATTTGCAACGTAAATTCTTGACCTGTGAAATATTTTTATATGAGACTGTCACTGTAGCGGAAACGGCTGTCGTAAATATTTCCGTAAGAAAGTTAAGTGACCACCTGCACATAATGCGTCGTGGGCACCCAGCTGTGTCAGACGCCTGAAAAAAAAAGCCATTAGTGAAAGCCTTTGCAGAGGCACAGGTAGAAAAAAAAAGGGGGGCCCTTATCCTCGCTATTGACATTCCTTTATAGAAAACACCGCAAATACGACACGCTTGTTACTTGAAAACATATGATTACTCGTACTTTGTGCTACTTACTGAAATGCTTATGAATTGATGGGAAATATTTGTACGTCTGCACACCTGATTATGACAAGTGTTTTTCTATGAGAATTGAGAGAATTTCTACTAACTTATGAAATGCCTCATGGCTACTGAATGATTATTTTATGCTTTACTTTGTACATAGTTGCTTATTTCATTTAATATCTGGTTTCCAGCTGTGTTGCAGCATTAGTTTTATAAAATAAACTTAGATGCATTCGCTAATGTGAACACTTTCTGTCAACAGATCTATTAAATAATTATTTTATGACCCACATTCTTCGAAAAAGGAGCCCTTGGAATGGAAAGAACAATAAGAAGGGACTAATAACAGTAACTGCATATATCATTTTCTTTTCAAGTACTTGGTAATTTCTTTTGTAGAAATAGTTGTGGTGCACCACTTTAATTACATAGATATTAAAATGTGAATAGACATTTCCCTTATCTGCATTGTTGTCTTTACTGTAATATTTTTTTGCTTGAGCTATGTCATGTTTAGGTATAAGTTACTGCTGTTTGCCAGGCATAGTGTTACTGAATTTGACTTTGTGTTACTCTGTTAAGCTAGTTTTACTACTGATTTATTTTTCTTGTTGCTGCACATTGGCTCATATTAGTTGTAATGTTGCATTTTCTCTGTTAATTTAGATTTACTGCTGCTGCCAATTTGCATTTTTTTGTCATTGCTGTTTGCGTTAATTGTTTTGTGCTGCTGCATTGCCTCGTCCCTTAGTTTAGCATCTGTGGTCAGTAGATTTAAGTTAGCTTAAGAGGGGGTAGACTATATAAGAAACTAACTATGATGAATTGGAAGAAATGCATTGAGAAGCTATAAGAAAATGGTGTGGCAAAAAAAAATTTTTGAATGAGGATATGAACAAAAAAAAGTTTGGTTTATGGACAACAGGTTTAGGTAGGATTTTCTTGGAAATAAATGTTGAGGTAAGATAATGGTAAATAAATAATGAGGTAAGAAATGTGTGAACAGAATACAGAAAGCATGCTTGGATAGAATTTTTTGGCTGGAGCAAATGTCGAAATAAGCGATCTATGGAATGAAGTTTTGGGTTGGACTGCAGTACCAAATGTTACACTGAAAACGAACCCTGTCCTTTCCTTTTGTGTAATCCCACTATGTGTTTGTGTACCCTTGTGTATTTGTTTTCTTCCTGTCTCTGTGTAGTTTCATAGAATTTTTTCTTCTTCTAATACTAAGCTATATTCACTATGATGAGGAATACTGTTATCCTCAGATATAATTGGCATTAATAATATGTTATTTACCTTGTAAATATGCTTAGACATTATTTATTCTGTTTTGTTTTAATGCTCATGTGTAAAGTTCATGTTTCGAAAGTTATTCTGATCTTTTATGTATGTACTCATGTAATAATTGCCGTAACACTGATGTATATGTTAGTTCAATTCTTTTGTAAAGCCTGTACTACAAATGTTATCTGTATTGTTATGTTTTTAATGATGTATTTTGTACCTTTGTTATTGTATTTTTATGTTATAAAATTGTAATTGACACCAGTTCATCATATTAAGTAACTGGTAAGCATTCATTTCACTGCACACATTTAGGTTGGTCATAGTATATGCGCAATACGTGAGAAGTAGGGACTGTTAGTGTTTGCACGTGTGTTAATAATTCAGCAAGGGACTGGATAACAGCATTGCTGGTTCTAAGGACAGTTCCAAACACTTTGTGAGTGCACAAGTGGTGGTTATGGACTTGCTATATTATCCGCAAGACTCTTCAATGGTGATTGTGCACCTGCACAGTCACAACAGATGGCTGCTGGCCATCTCTACAAGGACTACAGTGGGTCTGCATCTTTGATGACCTAACAATACCATTATTTCTACAAGGACTACAGTGGGTCTACACCTTTGCTCACTCACCAATACCACAATCTCTACCAGGACTACAGTGGGTCTACTCTGTGATGACCTACCTACCAATATGCATCAACTTCGACTGACTCTGCGGTGGGTTTGCTCTGTTGTGGCCCATTACCTGTCTGCATGTCAAGAGTCAGCACTGTCTTTCCGTTGGAAGGACAACACTACTTCTTCAAGACTGCATGGAAATCCACTACTTCGGTGTGCAATTTCTTTTACTAATGAGACTTTGTGAAAAAAACTGTAATTACTATTATGATGAATGATCAGGACTATCTTTATGCACTGTGAGAAAATTTTAGCTTTTGACCAACATTGTATCAATAAGTGTATGCATTTGATTTCTTTGTTATTGTAATTACGATTATGAAAAATTTTAACAAATATGTATTGCCCAGTGTCCAAAACAATTTGTAAAATTTTTTGAGGGGAGCATGGGGGCTATGTAAGTACTTTTGTTTATCATGAGGTAACTACGACACTTCCACAGAGATTATCTTACAACAAGATGCACATTTAGCGCTATAGGACACGCATTTCAGTGATTAATTTTGTACTTAAAACATTTATATTTAAAGATTTTCGAATTACAAAGAAAGTTTTCCGTGATACATTTCATTCCATTGCTGTAATCTGTAACACCTGAGGGTATAATTACATTAATCCTCAGGGGGGTACACGCTTACTTTGTGTACCATGTGTTTGGCAAGCACAAGGAGCCCTAGCTAATATGGTATTTGCTTATACAAATTTACGCATCGGTACCATATTTCTCTAACACACAAATTACACAGCTATCTGATCATTTAACTGAGAGATAAACATTTTTTTACTACATCAGTGACAGATGTGTACTTAATTGCACAGTTGGATAACTTCACACTTATGAAATTGTATTTTGTCTGTACTTTGTGAAATGCTCATATTTTTCGGAACCATTGTGATACTATGAGAGCTTTGAATGATGTATTTGGTATGGGATTATGATTTTCAAAGTGCGTTTGAGGCAGATGACACTTTTGACATGAGCAGAGAATTTTTTTAGGTTTTGAAATTATTGCAAAAAGCTACGATGTTTTTGAGAGTTGACTGAGGTGTTATGATATTATTACGACGCTATTTTTATGACGACGACGATGTGTATTATGCTGCTGAGATATGTTTATGATCAATAAGCTGATGCTGTATGAGGAATTTGATTATGCTACGTATTTATTATGATGAAATATTGAAGAAGTGTCTACAAATATGTATATGTGTTATAAAGCAAGGAATAATGAGTAGTGATTAGGGACTCTGACTTGTGAAAAAAGATGTTGGAAACCGAGAATCGTACTTCAAGAGTTATGAAATGTGTGTAAATGCGTAAATGTATCACAATGCAGGCGAAAATTTTTTTGCACACTGTTATATTCATAGGATTTTGTTTCTACGCATTTGTAACGTAAATTTTCGACCTGTGAAATTTTCATATGAGACTGTCACTGTAGCGGAAACTGGTGTCGTAAATATTTCCGTAAGAAAGTTAAGTGACCACCTGCATGTAATGCGTCGTGGGCACCCAGCTGGGCGGCAGTCGCCTGGAAAAAAGCCATTAGCGTGTGCCCCTTTCAGAGGTACAGGTGGAGAAAAAAAAAGGGAGGCCATTATCCTCGCTATTGACGTTCCTTTGTAGAAAGCATCGCAAAAACGACATGGTCGAACTTGAAAACATATGATTACACTGTGGAGCTCTTAATTTATGATATTTACTGAAATGACGAGAAATATTTTTATGTCTATACACCTGATTATGACTACTGTCTCTGTAGTTGTGAGATTTTTCTACTAGCTTATGAAATGCCTCATGACTACTGAATGATGTTCTTATGCTTTACTTTGTACATAGTTGCTTATTTCATTTGATATCTGGTTTCCAGCTGTCTTGCAGCATTGGTTTCATAAAATAAAATTAAATGCATTTGCTAATGTGAACACTTTCTGTCAACAGATCTATTAAATAATTTTTTTATGACCCACATTCTTCGAAAAAGGAGCTCTTGGAATGGAAAGAACAATAAGAAGGGACTAATAACAGTAACTGCATATATCATTTTCTTTTCAAGTACTTGGTAATTTTTGTAGAATTAGTTTTTGTGGTGCACCACTTTAATTACATAGACATTAAGATGTGAATACACATTTCCCTTGTCTGCATTATTGGCTTTAGTGTAATGTTTTTTTTGCTTGAGCTATGTCATGTTTCGATATAAGTTGCTGCTGCTGTTTGTCTGGCATAGTGCTACTAAATTTCACTTTGTATTACTCTGTTAAGCTAGTTTTACTACTGATTTATTTTTCTTGTTGCTGCACATTGGCTCATATTAGTTGTAATGTTGCATTTTCTCTGTTAATTTAGATTTACTGCTGCCGCCAATTTGCATTTTTTTTGTCATTGCTGTTTGCGTTAATTGTTTTGTGCTGCTGCATTGCCTCGTCCCTTAGTTTAGCATCTGAGGTCAGTAGATTTAAGTTAGCTTAAGAGGGGGTAGACTATAAGAGAATGAGTTGCGATTAATTGGAAGAAATGCATTGAGAAGTTATACAAAAACAGTATAGGTAGGATTTTCTTGGAAATAAATGATGAGGTAAGATAATGGAAAACAAATAATGATGTAAGAAAAATGTGAATATATAAATGCAGAAAGCATGCTTGGATAGGATTTTTTGGTGGAAACAAATGTTGAAATAAGACGAAAAATCTATGGAATGAAGTTTTGAGTTGGACTGCAGTACCAGATGTTACACTGAAAACAAACCCTGCCCTTTCCTCTTGTGTTATTCTGCTATATGTTTGTGTGCTCTTGTATATTTGTGTTTTTCCTGTCTTTATGTGTTTAACTGATATGAGTTATGTTGTAGAATTTTTCTGATAATATGTTATTTTCTTTGTAAAGATGTTTAACTCATGTCATAATTCCTGTAACACTGATGTATACGTTACTTTGATTCTTTTGTGAAGCCTGTACTACAAATGTTATCTGTATTGCTATGTTCTTTAATGATGTATTTTGTACCTTTGTCATTGTATTCTTATGTTATAAAATTGTAATTGACATCAGTTCATCATATTATTAACTTGTAAGTCCCATTTCACTGCACACGTTTCTGTTGGTCATCGTATATGGACAATATGTGGGAAGTAGGGACTGTTAGTGTTTGCACATGTGTTAATAATTCAGCAAGGGACTGGATAACAGCATTGCTGGTTGTAAGGACAATTCCAAAAACTTCGTGAGTGTACAAGTGGTGGTTTATGGACTTGCTATACTGTCTGCAAGACTTCAAAAGACAATTCCAAAATCTTTGTGCGTGCACAAGTGGTGGTTTATGGACTTGCTATCTTCTCTGCAAGACTCTTCGATGGTGATTGTGCACCTGCACAGTCACAGCAGATGGCTGCTGGCCATCCCTACAAGGACTACAGTGGGTCTGCACCTGTGATGACTCACCAATATCATTATTTCTACAAGGACTGCAGTGGGTCTGCACCTCTGGTGGCCCACCAATACCATTATTTCTACAAGGACTGCACTGGGTCTGCGCCTCTGGTGGCCCACCAATACCATATTCTCTACCAGGACTACAGTGGGTCTGCTCTGTGATGACCTACCTACCTATATTCTTCAAAACTTCGACTGACTCTGCTGTGGGTTTGCTCTGTTGTGGCCCATTACCTGTCTGCATGTCAAGAGTCAGCACTGTCTTTCCGTTGGAAGGACAACACTACTTCGTCAAGATTGCATGGAAATCCTCTACTTCTGTGTGCAATTTCTTTTACTAATGAGACTTTGTGAAAAAAAACTGTAATTACTCTTATGATGAATGATCAGGACTATCTTTATGGACTGTGAGAAAATTTTAGCTTTTGACCAACATTGTATCAATAAGTGTGTGCATTTGATACCTTTCTTACTGTAATTATCAAAAATATTTTCAAATCATTATTGGCCACTGCCCAAAACAATATGTAAAATTTTTTGTGGGGAACATGGGGGCTATGTAAGTAGGCTGTTTAGGTTTTCTTATTGGTAACGCCACGTAGTGCTCTATATGAAAATCACTGGCTGTGCTGTGTGCAGTCTGTGGCTAGTTTGCATTGTTGTCTGCCATTGTAGTGTTGGGCAGCGGCAGCTGGATGTGAACAGCGCGTAGCGTTGCGCAGTTGGAGGTGAGCCGCCAGCAGTGGTGGATGTGGGGAGAGAGATGGCGGAGTTTTGTAATTTGTCATGAACTGCTATATATGTTATGACTATTAAGGTAAATACATTGTTTGTTCTCTATTAATATCTTTCATTTGCTAACTATCCCTATCAGAAGTTAGTGCCTTCCATAGTTTGAATCTTTTATTTAGCTGGCAGTAGTGGTGCTCGCTGTATTGCAGTAGTTCGAGTAATGAAGATTTTTGTGAGGTAAGTGATTTCTGAAAGGTATAGTTTAATGTTACTCAGGGCCATTCTTTTGCAGGGATCTTTGATAGTCAGATTGCGTTGCGCTGAAAATATTGTGTGTCAGTTTAAGCACAGTCTTGTATAAATTTTTCTAAGGGGGCGTTTCACAAATCACTTACCTCACAAAAATCTTTGTTACTCAAGCTACTGAAATACCGCAAGCGCCACTACTGCCAGCTAAATAAAAGATTCAAACTACAGAAGGCACTAACTACTGATAGGCATAGTTAGCAAATGAAAGCTTTTAATAGAGAACAAACAATGTATTTACCTTAATAGTGTTGAAAAAGCATAATATACATAGCAGTTCATAATATCCATTCTGTACTCAAAAATACGCCATCTCATTTCCCACATCCACCACTGCTGGCGGCTCACCTCCAACTGCGCAACGCTACGCGCTGTTCACATCCAGCTGCCGCTGCCCAACACTACAATGGCAGACAACAATGCAAACTAGCCACAGACTGCACACAGCACAGCCAGTGATTTTCATATAGAGCGCTACGTAACGTTGCCAATAAGAAAACATAAACAGCCTACTTACATAAAGAAAACATAAACAGCCTACTTACATAGCCCCCATGCTCCCCAAAAAAAATTTTACAAATTGTTTTGGGCAGTGGCCAATAATGATTTGAAAAAATTTTTCATAATTACAATAACAAAGATATCAAATGCACACACTTATTTATACAACGTTGGTCAAAAGCTAAAATTTTCTCACAGTCCATAAAGACAGTCCAGATTGTTCATCACAGTAAAATTTCAGTGTTTTTTCTTTTTCAAAGTCTGAGGACTAAAAGACAATGCACACGGAAGTAGTGGATTTCCATGCAGTCTTGAAGAAATAGTGTTGTCCTTCCAACTGATAGACAGTGCTGACTCTTGACATGCTGACAGGCAATGGGCCACAACAGAGCAAACCCACAGCAGAGTCATTCGACGTTTTGAAGAAGATTGGTAGGTAGGTCATCACAGAGCAGACCCACTGTAGTCCTGGTAGAGAGTATGGTATTGGTGGGCCACCAGAGGTGCAGACCCACTGCAGTCCTTGTAGAAATTGTGGACAGGCCCGCTGTAGTATTGTGGTATAGGTGGGCCACCAGAGGTGCAGACCCACTGTAGTCCTTGTAGAAATAATGGTATTGGTGGGTCATCAGAGATGCAGACCCACTGTAGTCCTTGTAGAGATGGCCAGCAGCCATCTGTTGTGACTGTGTGGGTGCACAATCACCATTGAAGAGTCTTGCAATTAATATAGCAAGTCCATAACCGCCACTTGTGCACGCACAAAGTTTTTGGAATTGTCCTTAGAAGTCTTGCAGACAGTATAGCAAGTCCATAAACCACCACTCGTCCACTCAAGAAATTTTTTGGAATTGTCCTTAGAACCAGCAATGCTGTTATCCAGTCCCTTGCTGAATTATCAACACATGTGCAAACACTAACAGTGCCAACTTCTCACATATTGTGCATTACTATGACCAACAGAAATGTGTGCTGTGAAATGAATGCTTACAAGTTACTTAATTTGACGAACTGGTGTCAATTACAATATTATAACACGAGAATACAATTACAAAGGTACAAAATACATCATTAAAGAACATAACAATACAGATAACATTTGTAGTACAAGCTTTACAAAAGAATCGAAATAACATATACATCAGTGTTGCAGGAATTATAACATAAGTTCATACATAAAAGATCAGAATAACTTTTGAAACATCAACTGTACACATGAGCATTAAAACAAAACAGAATAAATAATGTCTAAGCATATTTACAAGGTAAATAACATAATATTAATGCCAATTATATTTGAGGAGAACAGTATTCCTCATCATAGTGAATGTAGCTTAATATTAGAAGAAAAAATTCTATGAAACTACACAGAGACAGGAAGAAAACAAATACACAAGGGTACACAAACACATAGTGGGATAACACAAAAGGAAAGGACAGGGTTTGTTTTCAGTGTAACATTTGGTACTGCAGTCCAACCCAAAACTTCATTCCATAGATATTTCGTCTTATATCGATATTTGCTCCAACCCAAAAAATTCTATCCAAGCATGCTTTCTGTATTCTGTTCACACATTTCTTACCTCATTATTTATTTTCCATTATCTTACCTCATCATTTATTTCCAAAAAAATTCTACCTATACCTGCTTTCTGTACTTTTTTCGTATAACTTCTCAATGCATTTCTCCCAATTCATCGCAACTCATTCTCTTATAGTCTACCCCCTCTTAAGCTAACTTAAATCTACTGAGCTCAGATGCTAAACTAAGGGACGAGGCAATGCAGCAGCATAAAACAATTAACACAAACATCAAGGACAAAAATTTTAAATAGGCAAAGCAATTGCAGTACTACAACTAATATAAGGCACTGTGCAGCAAACAAGAAAAATAAAACAGTAGTAAAACTAGCTTAGAAGAGTAACACAAAGTCAAATTCAGTAACACTATGCCTGGCAAACAGCAGTAACTTATACCTTAACATGACATAGCTCAAGCAGAAAAAATATTACAGTAAAAACAATAATGCCGAAAAGGGAAATGTCTATTCACATCTTAATGTCTATGTAATTAAAGTGGTGCACCACAAAAACTAATTCTACAAAAAATTACCAAGTACTTGAAAAGAAAATCATATATGCAGTTATTGTTATCAGTCCCTTCTTATTGTTCTTTCCATTCCAAAAGCTCCTTTTTCGATGAATGTGGATCATAAAATAATTATTTAATAGATCTGTTGACAGAAAGTGTTCACATTAGCAAATGCATCTAAGTTTATTTTATAAAACTAATGCTGCAACACAGCTGGAAACCAGATACTAAACAAAATCAGCAATCTCTCAACTACAAAGACAATAGATGTAAAATGTTTCTAATCATTTCATTAGGCATTTTAGTAAATATCATAAATTACGAGCTCCACAGTATGCTTTCAACAAGGAAATGTCAATAGCGAGAACAATGGCCTCCCCTTTCTTTTTTTCTACCTGTGCTTCTGACGAGGCACTCACTAATGACTTTTTCTCCTGGCGTCTGACACAGCTGGGTGCCCACGACGCATTACGTGCAGGTGGTCACTTAACTTTCTTACGGAAATATTTACAACAGCAGTTTCCGCTACAGTGACAGTCTCATATAGAAAATTTCACGGGTCGAGAATTTGCGTTGCAATTGCGTAGAAACAAAATCTTATGAATATAACAGTGTCCAAAAAATTTTTGCCGGCATTGTGATACATTTACGCATTTACACACATTTCATAACTCTTACAAGTACGTTCTTGGTTTCCAACAACCTTTTTCACAAATCAGAGTGCCTAACCACTACTCCTTATTCCTTACCTTGTTACACATATACATATTCGTCGACATTCTTCAATATTTCATCATTATAAATATGTAGCATAATCAAATTCCTCATATAACATCGGCTTATTGATCATAAACATACCTCAACAGCATAATACACATCGTCGTCATAAAAATAACATCATAACACCTCAGTCAAATCTTAAAAAAGTCGTAGCTTTCTGCAATAATTTCAAACCATAAAAAATATTCTCTGCACATTTCAAAAGCGTCATCTACCTCAAACGTCCTTTAAAATCTTTCTCCCTTACCAAATACATCATTCAAAGCTCTCATAGTATCACAATGGTACCAAAAAAAATATCAACAGTTCACAAAGTACAGACAAAATACAATTTCGTAAGTGTGAAGTTATACAACGGTGTAATTACATAAACATCCGTCACTGAGGTAGAAAAAAAATGTTTATCTCTCAGTTAAATGATCAGATAGCTGTGTAATTTATGTATTAGAGAAATATGGTACCGATGTGTGAAGTTGTATAAGCAAATACCATATTAGCTAGGGCTCCTTGTGCTTGCCAAACACATGGTACACAAAGAAAGCGTGTACCCCCCTGAGGATTAATGTAATTATAACCTCAGGTGTTACAGATTACAAGAATGGAATGAAATGTATTACGGAAAACCTTTATATCATTGTACTTCAAATATCTTTAAAAATAAATGACTTAAGTTCAAAATTAATTACTCAAATGCGTGTCCTGTAGCGCTAAATGTGCGTCTTGCTGTAAGATAATCTCTGTGGAAGTGTCGTAGTTATTTTCCTCCGAAAGCTAAGTTCTGCAGAAGTCAATGTACTTACCTCATGATAAACAAAAGTGAAATGCTTTGCGTATAGATATCTTAGTTATTACACTTATTGTTTTGATGAAGAAATTACTGTGCTGTAACGTATTGTTGTGCTACGGAAAAGGCTGTCTCATTGTAGCTATACCACAAAAGTTACTACTAAAATATGTTGTAATTTCCAGAATAATACATAAAACTGTGCAGACATAAAACAGAAACTCCGCAAAAGCAACATTGTAAATTGTCACTCATTAGTAGCGTCATGATAAAATCGTGTAGCTGTTACATAAACTAATCACTGTGTCATCTGGTATCTCACATAAAGTACTTTAAATCCAGAATGTATTTTCAAGTAAACCAAAATGTTGCATTAAAATCTCATTGGCAGTATATGTTCTAAGTATGTAAGCCTGATAGTCGTTACGTAATCGTGCAACTAACAAGCAAGAATGTACACACACAATAACACTATGACGTCTGTTCACTATAACAATACATTCGTAATTTCTGTTTAAGTAAGTTCTCTTGGTTCTTGATTTGATATTTAACTTCCAACATTGTTGCATGTTAACAGATTCTAAGTCTGACAAAGCATACTAGCAATGTAAAGTGAAAAGTTATATGGCAAAGACAAAGTTAAAAGGTAGATTATCTTCCAATAAACGGTTTCACATGTGAAATGTGGTGTAAACCTTTACTCTACCTAGTACGCAGAGTTTCAACTTCAACGCAATTATCATGTGGTATACGTCGGTGAGGAATGCTAAAATTTTTCTAAAGGTTAGCGTCTATGTTATTTTTCTCTGAGCCAGCCGGCGCACGCGGGTGCCTGCGGTGCGAGTCATTGTCTGTTCGTTTGTTGGCGTGCGTCGTTATTGGGATTAGGAGACCTAGCTTCTACAAATTCACGTTGTCGAAAGTGCCCTGCTCTGTTTGAATCTCGCCAGTTCTGATGCAGTTCGGGTCTGTCGTTACGATCATATCGTCCGTCGTCATGTCGGTAGATTCCATAGTTTCTTTCTTGTTGGTCACGTGGTGGAGAATTTCTCCCTGAGTCGTAACGGCGCGCTGGACCGTTGCGTCTAAAGTTATTCTGTCTCCCTTGATAATAATTATTTTGGTTCCCATATTGTCTGTTTCTCTGATTGTCTCTGTGATAGTCATTACTGCGGGGAGGTGATCTTTCCCTGTAATTATTACTACTCTGCCAGTGGTTGTCATACGGGTGGTGTCTGTTTTGGTCACGATTTACGTTATGAGAATAGCCTTGTCATGTATTATTTCTGTCATTTATTGGCCACTGCCCAAAACAATTTGTAAAATTTTTTGTGGGGAGCTTGGGGGCTATATAAGTAGGCTGTTTATGTTTTCTTATTGGCAACATTATGTAGCGCTCTGTATGAAAATCATTGGCTGTGCTGTGTGCAGTCTGTGGCTAGTTTGCAATGTTGTCTGCCATTGTAGTGTTGGGCAGCGGCAGCTGGATGTGATCAGCGCGTAGCGTTGCGCAGTTGGAGGTGAGCCGCCAGCAGTGGTGGATGAGGGGAGAGAAATGGCGGAGTTTTGATATTTGTAAGAATGGATGTTATGAACTGATACATATATTATGACTATTAAGGTAAATACAATGTTTGTTCTCTATTAAAATCTTTCATTTGCTAACTATGCCTACTAGTATTTAGTGCCTTCCGTTGTTTGAATCTTTTATTTAGCTGGCAGTAGTGGCGCTCGCTGTATTGCAGTAGTTCGAGTAACGAAGATTTTTGTGAGGTAAGTGATTTGTGAAAGGTATAGGTTAATGTTAGTCAGGGCCATTCTTTAGTAGAGATTTTTGAAAGTCAGATTGCGTTGCGCTAAAAATATTGTGTGTCAGTTTAAGCACAGTCTCGTATACAATTCTTCAAAAGGGGACGTTTCATATGGCGACCCTGCCAGGATATGAACCTGGAATCGATTGTTGTAATCTGTAACACCTGAGGTTATAATTACATTAATCCTCAGGGGGGTACACGCCTACTTTGTGTACCATGTGTTTGGCAAGCACAAGGAGCCCTAGCTAATGTGGTATTTGCTTATACAACCTTACACATCGGTACCATATTTCTCTAATACTATGTAAGTAGGCTGTTTATGTTTTCTTATCGGCAACGTTACGTAGCGCTCTGTATGAAAATCACTGGCTGTGCTGTGTACAGTCTGTGGCTAGTTTTCATTGTTGTCTGCCATTGTAGTGTTGGGCAGCGGCAGCTGGATGTGGACAGCGCGTAGCGTTGCGCAGTTGGAGGTGAGCCGCCAGCAGTGGTGGATGTGGGGAGAGAGATGGCGGAGTTTTGAAATTTGTTATACTGGATATTATGAACTGCTCTATATATTTCATCAAAAGTCATAATATATGTAATTTCAAAACTCCGCCATTTCCTTCCACACATCCACCACTGCTGGCGGCTCACCTCTAACTGCCCAACGCTACGCGCTGTTAACATCCAGCTGCCCCTCTACAATGGCAGACAACAATGCAAACTAGCCACAGACTGCACACAGCACATCCAGTGATTTTCATACCGAGCGCTACGTGGCATTACCAATATAAAAATCTAAACAGCCTACTTACATAGCCCCCATGCTCCCCACAAAAAATTTTACAAATGTAGTTAGTGCCTTCCGTAGTTTGAATCTTTTATTTAGCTGGCAGTAGTGGCGCTCGCTGTATTGCAGTAGTTACAGTAACGAAGATTTTTGTGAGGTAAGTGATTTGTGAAAGGTATAGGTTAATCTTAGTCAGGGCCATTCTTTTGTAGGGAATATTGGAAGTCAGATTGCGTTGCGCTAAAAATATTGTGTGTCAGGCTAAGCACAGTCTGTCAGGTTAAGCACAGTCTGTCAGGTTAAGCACAGTCTTGTATAATTGTTCAAGGGCCATTCTTTTGTAGGGATCTTTGATAGTCAGATTGCGTTGCGCTAAAAAAAAAAAAAAATATTGTGTGTCAGTTTAAGCACAGTCGTGTACAATTGTTCTAAAGGGACGTTTCATAATATTGTGTGTCAGTTTAAGCACAGTCGTGTACAATTGTTCTAAGGGGACGTTTCAAAGTCTAGGGGACTCATGACCTCAGATGTTAAGTCCCATAGTGCTCAGAGCCATTTGAACCATCTTAAGTCTAGGGGACTTCTGACCTGAGATGTCAAGTCCCATAGTGCTTAGAGCCATCTGAACCATCTGACACGCTAGATTCCAGCCTATTTCGTATTTCCATGTACAACTTTTGTAGGTGAACCTGCATCTAAGTAGTAGCTTGGTTCAAGAGGAAATAAAACTTTATTCTCGTAGGGCAAGCCTACATTGCAGTATGCAAATACGCAACCTGGTCTGAAACACCTGCAGTGCAGACAGGTAAACAAGTAACTGTGTTGACATTTTGACACAGTGTAGCACGAGAGCTCTGCTTGGGAGATGTTTGCAGCGCAAATGCTGTTTCTGGCCACCGTGCTCTAACGTTCTAGGACATTTCTCGAATTTTTTTTACGACAGGTTTCAATGTCAACATTAGCAAATGCTACATCACTGTAACTGTCTTCTCAAGAGCTGTCGAATGCAGTTATAAAAAGTATACAGTTCCATTTAAAAATGCGTACTTGCTTTAATATCTCAGTTGAAAATGGCTCTGAGAACTATGGGACTCAACATCTTAGGTCATAAGTCCCCTAGAACTTAGAACTACTTAAACCTAACTAACCTAAGGACATCACACACACCCATGGCCGAGGCAGGATTCGAACCTGCGACCATAGCAGTCCCGCGGTTCCAGTCTGCAGCGCCAGAACCGTTCGGCCACCGCGGCCGGCAATATCTCAGTTGATACCAGCACTAAAAACACTAACCAAACAAAAACATACATGCCCATCTACGCTCTTACATTTGCCGAAAACCATGTCTCGATATGTGAAACCATTCACGAAATCAAAGGGGTGTTACATCTTACATGAGTTATCCTGTATATGTACACTCGACAGCACAAAACGAGCGCCACCCGTGAATTTCAGTGGGTAGCCCGCACCTGATTGTATACAACCAACATAGCATAGCTGTGTCACAGGTCCTTCAAACCCTCTGTAGTACTGTCATTTGACTCTACACAATGGGTACCACAAGAGACTACTAGAACACTGTTATTTATGGCAGTCAGTCCGGAATAAACTAATACCGTGTTTGAAAACACGTTATTAGAGTTGAGACAGTCCTTAATGATCGTACATTAAACTTCATTACAATAAGTGACAGGGCAGAAGTCTTATCACACACATTCAAATGGTTTAAATGTCTCTGAGCACTATGGGACTTAACTTCTGAGGTCATCCGTCCCCTACAACTTAGAACTACTTAAAGCTAACTAACGTAAGGACATCACACACATCCATGCCCGAGGCAGGATTCGAACCTGCGACCGTAGCGGTCACGCGGTTCCAGACTGTAGCGCCTAGAACCGCACGGCCACTTCGGCCAGCTCACACTCATTAAATGACATGCTGAGTTCTTGTTCGTGATCCAAATTTAAACCCACTGTTAACTTGCGTGTCTTATCGACATCTGACTAAGCATAAAGAGACATAAAACATCTAAGTATTTACCAGTATCAGTTTACAAGGATGAGTGTCCGAAACCGCAAATAAATGACGATACTTATAGCACTGCACTGGGAACCCTATGAAGCTTATATTGCCCCTGAGAAGTAACCAAGAAAGGTATGTAATAAGGAGTAACGCACAAGTGTGAAAAGCCATGAAGTAAAGTTGCGGTGATCGACGGGGAGTAGAACCCAGTACCTATCTCAATGTTAACTAAGCACAATCAGATGTCAGATATTAAATATGTTCTAGATCTATTGGGTACTGAACGTAGCGAGAGGTCTTATGATGACAAAATTTTTAAAGGTGTCGTTCTGAGTTCGATATAGCTGTTTGTCGCTCTGTCCAGAGGAGGCAAAATGTTACAATCATGCCAGTTTGGAACTGAGAGCTACTGCCTCTTACTCTTTACAATATGTCGATATTTTCATGGAGCAAGTGACCAACTGCATCGTTCATCGCCTCGTCATTACCCTTGTGATGGCTGATAGAGATAATTGGAATGTAGACAACGAGACTAGATGTAGTTCTTATGTCGTCTTGTTGTCTCTGTAGAGCTGTACCATGGGAGGAAGGAGTGGATGTTGTTTGGTGGCTGGTATCCTCTTTCTATAACGCTAACTGCACGCATATATTAACTGGGTTCTTTATTCATAAGAATAGAAAGTTACTTAACTCTAGATAGTCGTTGTGTACAAGCTCTTATGTTCTAGTCCACATTAGCATCACTGCTGGTGAAGTACAAAGTCCGCTATGTCAACTATTCTGGTCGCTATGTGCTGCCTGATTCTGAGCTAGCGGTGGAACTAACTGCTACTGCGGCTCCCACTGGGCTGTGACTGATGACAGACCGAAAGTCACTTGGTGCGACAGACTGGCGATCTAAATACTGGTGGCCGAGAGAGTGTTGACAGCGCGTTTCCTTCGAGTCTGTCTTTGGCATCTACCGAGCTTTTCGCAACCTCTTTGCCACCTGGTGTGGTCGCACCACCTTACGCCACCACAGTAATGTCTATGTGAAGGTAATCTCCCTTTTCTGTAAACATATATTTGATAAGTCGATGAAGGGGGATTCATTCAGAATCCTTGATTGGTATATGACGAATATATCAACTGAATCTTGTAAGATAATCCTCTGTCATTCCAGGTAGTAACAAAACTGTCACAGCGTTAGTAGACATGTTCCATTATGTTGTCATGACCAACTCATAGTTGTAGCAGGGATTAGTGAACACAGGGTTGTCTTAGCGAATTTGAATATTGTAACCCCCAAATCCTCCAAAAACAAACGAAAAATATACCTATTCAAAAAAGCAGATAAAAATTCACTTGACGCCAACCTGAGAGACAATCTCCACTCCTTCCAAATCAACGGTATAAGTGTAGACCAGATGTGGCTTGAATTCAAAGAAATAGTATCGGCAGCAACTGAGAGATTTATACCGAATAAATAAACGAACGACGAAGCTCATATTGCTTGGTACACAAAACGGGCCAGAACGTTGTTGCAGAAACAACGAAACAAACATGCCAAATTTAAACAGACACAAAATCCCCAATGTTGGTGAACTTTTACAGAAACTCGAAATTTAGTGCGGACGTCAATGCGAGATGCTTATAATAGTTTCCACAACGTAACTTTGTCTTGAAACCTGGCAGAAAATCCAAAGAGATTGTAGGTGTATGTGAAGTTACTAGCAGCAAGACACAATCAATGACTTCTCCGCGCAATGGCACTGGAGATAGTATCGAAGACAGTGCTGCCAAAGCAGAGTTACTAAACACAGCCTTCCAAAATGCCTTCACCAAAGAAGACGAAATAAATATTACAGAATTCGAATCAAGAACAGCTGCCAACATGAGTAACGTAGAAGTAAATATCCGCCGAGTAGTGAAGAAACTAAAATCATTTAAGAAAAGCAAGTCTTCTGGTCCAGAAGATACACCAATTAGTTCCTTTCAGAGTATGCTGATGCAATAGCTCCATCCTTAACTATCATATACAACTGTTCGCTCGACGTAAGATCCATACACAAAGACTGGAAAGTTGCAAAGGCCACACCAATATTCAAGAAAGGTAGTAGATGTAATCCACTAAATTACAGGCCCATATCATTAACGTCGATATGTAGCACGATTTTGGAACATATATTGTCTTCGAACATTATGAATTACCTCGAAGAAAACGGTCTATTGACACACAGTCAACATGGATTTATCAAACATCGTTCTTGTGAAACAAAACTAGCTCTTTACTCGCATGAAGCGTAGAGAGCAAGTGACAAGGGATTTCAGATTGATTCCGTATTTGTGGATGTCCGGTAGGCTTTTGAAACTGTACCACACGAGCGACCTGTAGTGAAATTGCATGCTTATGGAATATCGTCTCAGTTATGTGAGTGGATTCCTGATTTCTTGTCAGAGAGGTCACAGTTCGCACTAATTGACGAAAGTCATCGAGTAAAACGGAAGTGATTTCTGGCGTTCTCCAAGGTAGTGTTATAGGCCCTTTGCTGTTCCTTATCTATACAAATGATTTGGGAGACAATCTGAGCAGCCGTCTTAGGTTGTTTGCAGATGACGCTGTCGTTCATCGACTAATAGTCATCAGAACATCAAAACAAATTGCAAAACGATTTAGAAAGGATACCTATATGGTGCGGAAATTGGCAATTGACCCTAAATAACGACAAGTGTGAGTTCATCCACATGAGTGCTAAAAGGAATCCGTTAAACGTCAGCTACACGATAAATCAGTTAAATCTAAAGGCCGTAAATTCAGCTCAATACCTAGGAATTACAATTACAAACAACTTAAACTGGAAGGAACACATAGAAAATGTTGTGGGGAAGGCTAACCAAAGACTGCGTTTTATTGGCAGGGCACTTAGAAAATGTAACATATCTATAAAGGAGACTGCCTACACTATGCTTGTCCATCCTCTTTTAGAATACTGCTGCGTGGTGTGGGATCCTTACCAGATAGGATTGACAGAGTACATCGAAAAAGTTCAAAGAAAGGCAGCACGTTTTGTATTATCGTGAAGTAGGGGAGATAGTGTCACTGAATTGATACAGGATTTGAGGTCGACATAATTAAAACAGAGGCGTTTTTCGTTGCACTGGAATCTTCTCACGAAATTCCAATCACCAACTTGCTCCTCCGAATGCGAAAATATTTTTTTGACACTGACCTACATAGGGAGAAACGATCACCATGATAAAATAAGGGAAATCAGAGCTTGTACGGAAAAATATATGTGTTCGTTCTTCCTGAGCACTATATGAGATTGAAGTAATAGAGAATTGTGAAGGTGGTTCGATGAACCCTCTGCCAGGCACTTGAATGTGATTTGCAGAGTATCCATGTAGATTTCAATGTAGCAGGATTATTTTCTACAGGCAGTATCCTTCTTTAGTGGCCTAACAATTTAGGAGTGCATCTAGTGCATCAACGATGCAGTGGCTTAATTACTTTTCCTACGCCATCATGAGGAGTATTCTAGTATGTATGGTAAGGGAGGAGAACGGAAAGTTGCATGGACCACTGCAGTACATAGGAAAGAAAATAAACGTAATCCTCTGACTTACAGATACATCTGATTGACATTGACATGTGGCAGGACGTGTGCATAAATATCTCATTCCAGTGTTATGAAATACCCCAAAATATATTACCTAGTGACATCACACCAGCATGGATTTGGGAAGCATTATTCTTGTGAGGCACAGCTGGCATATCGTCAGCTCAACGTACTGCATACAGGGTCTCTCAAATTGATTCCATGTCTACAGAGTTCCAAAAAGTCTTTTGATAACAATCATCATAAGCGGCTTCCTACCACATGGCTTTCATATGGACTGTCATCACAGTTGTCCCACTGGATTCGTGATTTACAGTCTTACAGGTCACACTTTGCAGTAACTGATGTAACACCACTCTGTGCAATGGAAGTGATGAGTGTGATTTTGCAAGTAAAGTGACGTAAACCTTCTGCTATTTCTAATATGTATAAGCTGTTTAGCAGACAATCAGAACATTTCTCTTAGATTTGTGCCAAGTAATGCTCCCGTCTAGTAACCTTCTCAGAAGAGAAAGGCAAATAGCAACATGATGTTGAAAATAAGTCTTCATGGTGCAAAGCATGACAATTTACTGTAAACAATAAATTCGTCAAGTTTCATAATTTGTGGGTTATAGATCTAACAAAAATCCTAGGAGTTACAAATGTAAACAACATAACTCAGAAACATGTTATGGAGAAGCTGAAACAAATATTGGGTTTGTGACAAGTAGGTTCATTTTATAGGTTCTGATGCACTAATGCAATGTGAAAATAAAAATCTGTGTTTTATAAGTAAAACAACTGATTTTTAAAAATTAAATTAAAAATTCAGTATATTTAATTAAATAAACCGATTTTAACACATTAACTAAATACCTATTTTTACAATAATACAACTAAATACAATAATAAACTGATTTCTAACTGCATTATATTATTTCCAGCAAGATTGTAGCACAATAACACATATTAGTTAAAAAAGTAAGTAATTTTTTAAATAATCACATTGTGAACATAAGTACATTAACTAAAATGTATTAGTTAAAAAAAATACGTTATTTTAAAAATTTTACATTGTTAATGAAATTAAAATCATTAAAATGTATTAGTTAACAAAATTAAATTATATTAAAAATTTACATTGTGAACTCTATATTATGAAATTCATTATTATTTTTCAGTTTCTTCATTCAAGTAAATTTTAATTTCATTTGTCCTTTTTTAATTATTTTAAAATCAAAATCATCAATTAATTTAGAAAATCTATTTGGTAAAATAACTTTAAAATCATTATTGAGTTCTCCAAATCTAGTATTTAAATAGTCACAGTTCGTAATATTATATAAAAGATTTATATCTAGCTCATTTACTTTCTTAAGTACTTGAGGAATTCTTAGATTGTTGAACTTCTTGATTAAAGTAGTTTCCATTTATATAGAAAAAATTTTTATTAGTTTTACAAAAATAAATTTGTAGTTTGTATTTAACATATTTTTTAAAAACTGTTTTCTAGCAGGAAATTTTGAACTTATAACTAAGTGATTCATCGAAAATTATTCTTTTTTATTTTCTTATAAATCTAATAAAAACTATTTGTTATAAGTGGAGAACCTAAACGAAATGCAAACTAAACTAAAAGAAACCTATGAACCTATTCAGGTATCTGAAAAAGATATTGATTTTCCTAATTCTTTAAGTGATGAAAGTAATAAACAGTTTGTTAAAACAAGTTGCAATCATATTTTTTACAAAGAATGTATTGATAAATGGTTAAAAGAAAAAGCATATTGTGCACTTTGTAGAACTATTATTAAAAATAAAACATCAGAAAAATTGAATAAATTGATATTAATGCTATATCTGATGTTCAAGATAAAATAATTTTTTTGTGATATATTTGGAGATCAATATGATGCAGCAACAAATTATGGTGGTTATAGTAAAGCAGCATTATAAGGTTATAATAGTGATTAATTATCTATTTAAACTGTTAAAATAATAAAATTTATAAAAATTATAAAAATTTACTTTTTCAGAAATATAATAAATTTTTATATATAAATGGAGCAAGTTCAACAAGAATTTTCTGTGAAAACTAAATTTTGTAAGAATTGTAATAACGAGAAGGCAATTGATAATTTTACTTTACAAAAATATACAAAGGTAGATATAGAACTATACCTAGACTATGTATATATAAATATCATGTAAAAAATTACAATAAAAATCTAATTACTTGTGTATGTGAAAAAGTGTTGCTAAATATTATTTTAAGGCACATTTACGACGAAATCCAAGTGAAGAATATTCAAAATTTTTATTAACAATGAATAACGAAGAAAAATCTACATTTAAATGAATAATGAAGAATTTGTAAATCAAGAAACATCTGCATCTAGAAAGAAATGTAAAAGTTGTCAATAAATTAAAGATTTAAATTGTTTGTACATTAATCCTTCACATCATGATAAACATAATAATAAATGTAAGAAATGCACTTTAGCATATATTAAGAAAAAGAAAGCTTTAACTTTATGATTTATTATTTATTTAATATAAATCATTTATGATTAATTAAATCAAATATTATAACTAATTGATTGTTAAACAAAATAATCAAGTAATTGAATGTTAATTTCAATAGTAAATTAATTCATTGGTAAATTAAAAAGTGAACTGATTCTTTTAAAAACTAATTCTTTTTATTTTTAACTGTAATTAACGAAAGATTAAAAACTAATTGTAAACCTTAATTATAAACTAATTCTATTTGTGATTAATTATCTATTAAATAGTAATCCTTATCCTTCTATTAAATAATTACCATTTTATTAAAAATACTTTTAACCAATCTAATGTTTTTTAATAAATAAAAGGGCAAAATGAAAATTTACATTGCTGATCAACAACTACAACTATTTGCTGTTGCTAGCCTTCATGAATTTTTTAAATAAATAATTTATGGGGATATTCAAATTTACTTAAAGCTGATTTAATTACATTTATTATTAGTAATCGTTCAATTATTGTTAGAAATCTTCCAAATTTTCTTAGAAATTATACACCTGAGGTTAGTGAAAATAATGAAAATATTGTTAAAAATTATACACTGGAACATAGTTCAATGACTGCTACAGCTGCACTGAAGTAAGTGAAAATCATATAAATATTCTTAAAAATTATTTAACTGAAGTAAGTGAAAATTATACAAAAATTGTTAAAATTTATAGATGTTAAGTAAGTAAAAATAATACAAATATTGTTAAAATTATACAGCTGATATAAGTCAACTAAAGAAGAACAACCATTAAAGAGAATATTTCCATTTTCTACAAATGTAATTGTAAACCTGAACCAAGAAATAGAAAAACAATTAAAAGTTACTTAGTTGAAAAAGCATTTGAAAATAGATTACATACTATAAATGTTGAAAATAGTGTAGATATACTTGATCCTAATCATTTTTTAACTGCAGTAAAAGCAAAAATTTTAAAAATTGTTAAGGACTATTTCAACACAAAAAGGGATTAGTGTAAATTTTAAACAAGGTAAAAAGTGTTATTTTAGAAAAAATAACTAATTTTTGTGCACAAGGCTCTAGATAAAAAATGGAAATTATTGAATCTCTTTTATTAGTTGATTATATTCCAAAAATTGAAAATACAAGTAGTCTGTCTATTAATAATTATTCATTTGATGATGCAGATGAAAAATATCAAGTGTATCCATTAAAAATTACAAATTCTCAAAAGGACAAACATGTAAATCTACTTTAGTCAAAAAAGATAATAATTCTACTGTTGGAATATAAAAAATTTATCTAGACTTGTATCAAGTCAAATCACCAAATGTGAAACAGTAAAATTAATTTGTGATTTACGTTTACTGTATTTTAGTAATAAAGAACAATTAGATAATTATACACCAAATTGTTTAACTAAAAAACCATTAAAAGTTGAAATGCCAAATAAAGGAGCATGTGTATACTGTAAAAATTATCAATATACAAAAAATTTCCATTTGTTATTTATGTTGATCTTGAAAGTATACTTTTAAATATAGGTAATTGTAAACCAAATCCTAAAAAACCTTATACATATAAAATATCAAAAACATGAACCAAGTGGATTTTGTTATTATATTAAATAGGTATATGGAAATTATAATGATCCTGTTGTTTAAAGAGGACCAAATTGTCACAGAAATTTATTGTATGTATAAAGCAAAGAGTTGAAGAAAATGGAAAAATTTATTCTTAAAATAAAGTTTTGAAACTAGATACATTTGAAGAAAACAAAATAAATAATAATTCTAAAGTTTGTACATTGTGTAAATGTAATTACACAAAAAGTAAATAAAAAGTCCATCATCATGATCATGTAACTGGAAAATATATTACTCCATTGCACAATAATCATAATTCATAACCAAAACACACTCATTTTGTACCTATTTTTTTACCTATTTTATTTGGTAAAAATCCACCTTCATGTAGTGTTATTCGTTTACCATAATTCTTTTTTGTTAAATATACGATAATTTTTTAACAATAAGAACCACTAATGTAACAAGTAAATTTCCTCCAATTTTCTTTTCTTTTTTCCTTATTTGAATGTCTGTTAAAAATGGTCCAATTGCATTTTATTGTTCATTGTTTAACTTAAATTTAGTTGATTTTGGTTTCGTTTTACCACTAGGTAGCAAAGTATAGGCAATTGTCGAGTTATTCATTTATATAGTTAAATATTTAATAAACATTTCTATATAGTTTAAAAATGTGTAAAAGATTTTTTATATAGTTTTAAAAATGTATAAAGATTTTTATATAGTTTAAAGATTTTTATAATCCCCAACCATTTTCATCAATATTAACATTAATTCCCATACCTAATTTTCTTTTTCAATAGATTATTACTGTAAGAGCTGTTGCTGTAACTTTTTCACCAAAGGAAGCATAATTCACTTACATTCATTCTTTTGCAGCTAACTGAAGTGCTTCATCAGCTATATGTCTTTTTTTAAATCTTTATTAACTCTATAAGCAATATCACGTTTTTCACAAGCTTCATCTTACGGATTTACACCTTTATCACCTTTAGCTAATCTTTCTTCTAATTTTGTACCTGGACCACAATAATGAAAACCTGGAGGATGGATTTCAAATGGTTATTTGTTAATTAAAGTATTTACTAATCCTTTTTCATATTTATCACTTTTCAAAAATGTATGTGGAAGATTATTTAAAAATCTAATTAAATATGGAATACCTTTCGGATTATGAATTATAACATCACTAAATTTGTTTGTTAACATTTGTGCAATATTTACTTTTTCATTATGATAATTTTTATTTCCACCTAGTTCATCATGAATTACTGCTAAGCCAACAATTAATTGACTAACATCATTTAACCAAAGATATTCATTTGCTTTATCTCTATATTTTGTAACTAAACCTTTTTTTCAGGAGAAGTAACATCTGAAGAATGTATAGTTGATTTTCTTCTTAAGTTTGGAAAATAATCTGCAACAATTGGTTTTATTAAATATAAATACTTATAACCTTTACTTGATCTTATTTTATTTGGATTATTATCAGAATATAGCTCTCCTGAATTTAATATTATATATCTGCAAAATTTGATAAATCTGCACGATTTAACTTTTCATTTAAATCATCTATAGTAATTTGTTTTTCAGTTATAAGTCTCATTAAGCCATCTGTACCTTCGTATGTTCATTACCAATTTTTAATTTATCGCCATTTAATTCTACAGGTAATTAAAAACATATTTAAACATACCAACAAGTTTTAAACCAAATACCTTACCTTCACTATGATTAATATACTTAACACTAACACTAACATTTATCTTTTTAGTTTCAATTATCTTTTTACTTTCTTTCTCTTCTTGGTATTTATTAAATGCATCTTTAATTTCTGTTTCACTTAATGTATAATCATATTATCCAGGAATATCATTAGACAAATCTGTTAATTTTTTGATTCCAGAATTTAGATCTTTACTCTGCAGCAGTGTGCTCTGATATGAAACTTCCTGACAGACTAAAACTGTGTGCCGGACCGAGACTCGAACTCGGGACCTTTGGCTTTCGCGGGCAAGTGCTCCACTGGTAGAGCACTTGCCCATGAAAGTTGCCTTTCGCAGGCAAGTGCTCTACCAGTAGAGCACTTGCCCGTGAAACGCAAAGGTCCCGAGTTCGAGTCTAAGTCCGGAACACAGTTTTAATCTGCCAGGAAGTTTCAATCTTTTAATTGGTGATAAATCTTCATAATCTTCTATATGATGATATGGAATCATTTGTGTTTTTAACATATCTATTTTCTTCAATAGCTTTTAAAACATTATCACCCAAACTTTCAATATCTTGTTTTACTTTTACGGTAGCATCAACAACTGGTTGATCTTCCTTCTTACGAGGGCAGTTCAATAAGTAATGCAACACATTTTTTTTCTCGGCCAATTTTGGTTTAAAAAACCGGAAATTTCTTGTGGAATATTTTCAAACATTCCCGCTTCGTCTCGTATAGTTTCATTGACTTCCGACAGGTGGCAGCGCTGTACGGAGCTGTTAAAATGGAGTCTGTAACGGATGTGCGTTGCAAACAACGGGCAGTGATCGAGTTTCTTTTGGCGGAAAACCAGGGCATCTCAGATATTCATAGGCGCTAGCAGAATGTCTACGGTGATCTGGCAGTGGACAAAAGCACGGTGAGTCGTTGGGCAAAGCGTGTGTCATCATCGCCGCAAGGTCAAGCAAGACTGTCTGATCTCCCACGTGTCGGCTGGCCGTGCACAGCTGTGACTCCTGCAATGGCAGAGCGTGCGAACACACTCGTTCGAGATGATCGACGGATCACCATCAAACAACTCAGTGCTCAACTTGACATCTCTGTTGATAGTGCTGTCACAATTGTTCACCAGTTGGGATATTCAAAGGTTTGTTCCCGCTGGGTCCCTCATTGTCTAACCGAACACCATAAAGAGCAAAGGAGAACCATCTGTGCGGAATTGCTTGCTCGTCATGTGGCTGAGGGTGACAATTTCTTGTAAAAGATTGTTACAGGCGATGAAACATGGGTTCATCACTTCGAACCTGAAACAAAACGGCAATCAATGGAGTGGCGCCACACCCACTCCCCTACCAAGAAAAAGTTTAAAGCCATACCCTCAGCCGGTAAAGTCATGGTTACAGTCTTCTGGGACGCTGAAGGGGTTATTCTGTTCGATGTCCTTCCCCATGGTCAAACGATCAACCCTGAAGTGTATTGTGCTACTCTTCAGAAAGTGAAGAAACGACTTCAGCGTGTTCGTAGGCACAAAAATCTGAACGAACGTCTCCTTCTTCATGACAACGCAAGACCTCACACAAGTCTTCGCACCTGAGAGGAGCTCACAAAACTTCAGTGGACTGTTCTTCCTCATGCATCCTACAGCCCCGATCTCGCACCGTCGGATTTCCCTATGTTTGGCCCAATGAAGGACGCAATCCGTGGGAGGCACTACGCGGATGATGAAGAAGTTATTGATGCAGTACGACGTTGGCTCCGACATCGACCAGTGGAATGCTACCGTGCAGGCATACAGGCCCTCATTTCAAGGTGGCGTAAGGCCGTAGCATTGAATGGAGATTACGTTGAAAAATAGTGTTGTGTAGCTAAAAGATTGGGGAATAACCTGGTGTATTTCAGTGCTGAATAAAACAACCCCTGTTTCAGAAAAAAAAGTGTTGCATTACTTATTGAACTGCCCTCGTATATTTCTCATATTCTGTACTTGATTGCTTCCCCCAATGTTGAAATTTTTCATTTAGATCTTCAGCTATCTTTATATTTTGATAGCTTGTTTAACGAGTTTTTCATCATATTTTGGAAACATTTTTTTGTGAAGAAAAAAATTAATAATGTTTATGTTTATGACTATGTTTATGTTTAGTGTTAATGTTAATGTAAATGTTTAATGTCTTCATTATAGGTTTATGTCGTTAAAAAACATTGTATTTTATTTCTAACTTTACCTTCATTCAGTTTTCAAAACATATCAATTGTCAAAAAACCAAATTCATCATTTAAACATTTATTACATAATTGCTTAGAATTACTAAACTTTAAATCTCCACCAACAAATTCATGATAAATATGATTTATATTTGCATTGCCTTGTCTAAAAATATTTAAAAAATTTGAATTGTTTCTAAGTCTTTTGGTATTTTTGAACAATCTTGAATAAAAGAAATCTATATCTTTTTATCTACCTCTAGTAAAATATATACTCTTACAATATCATGATTTTCTAGAATAAAATCATCAAATACAGCAACTGAATTACCTTCATCATTTTCAATAAAACTAACAATGGTTTCATTAATTTTATGTTCAATTTTTAAGATCGTTTTTTAAATTCTTGATACTTTGGTTGTTCTAAACTGTTTGAATAAACATACAAGTGTTCAATTTTGCTCTAGTTTAACCATCCTGGAGCTAAAATATAATTATCAATCATTAGTGTTGTTTTTCCACAACCACTTGGTCCAATCTTATAGAATTTGGTAAAAGTTTACCATGTTTGTTTTTTAAATTTTTTCTGGAATTGTTACTTTAGGTCCCTAATCTGTATTTTTATGTATTAATAATTTTTCATTTATTAATATTTTTTATTTTATTAATATTTTTCATTTATTTAATCATTTTTACATTTATTAATAATTTTTCAGTTCCAAATGATTAGCTTATTTCAACTTAGTGATAAATCTTCTATATTTAGATACAGATTAACTGTTCCAATACATGATAATTATACTAATGTTTCATTAGCTGGTTTTTATTCAATTTGTTTAACACCAAATACTACAACAAAAAATAATAAACATGATTGTGGTGGAAAACGAATAGAAATTCCTGTAGGGCAATATAGTTTAAAAAAATTTATACATTTGAAGAAACCCTATATATACATTCGTACAGATAATATTTTAAACAGAATTGTTATTGCAAGAGATATAATATTCTATGTGGATATAGCAGATAGTATCAGAAATTTACTTGGTTTTAATAATCAAGTTGTTCAAGTTAATGAAAAAGCTGTAGCTAAAGATGGTCCTAAAATAATTCCTTTTGAATTAATGAATATAAATTTTAATCTTGCTGATGGAATGTATGTAAAACATAATGATGATTTTCATAAAGAAATTAATATTATTGCTTCATTTAAACATTATGCAGAATTTGGTGGACCAATAATTTATGAATCTAATTATCCTGTAAATGTTCCTATTTTTAATACAATGCAAGATTTAGAAGTTACTATAACTGATGAAAATGATAATTTAATTGATTTTAATGGTACTACTGTAACAGTTATTTTGAAAGTATCTTAATATTTTTTTCCTTATCAAATCATGAATAAAATTGAATGTTATCAGTTTTGTTCATTTCCTGTTAATGAAAAAATTAAAAATAATTTAAATTTTCACAATAAAAATGCAGAAATTGAAATAAATAGTAGCGTTGGTTGGTTTCATCCAAATCAGCACAATCATACATGTATTTTAGTATTATTGGAAATGATGGTAAAGATTATCGAACTTATGACTGAAAATAAAAAAAATATATTGATAATTACGTAACTAAATTGATTGACTTTATAACAACAAAAAAGGAAATAATATATGTTTTAGAATTGAACATCATTTTATTTCATCAAGAGTTTTTCTACATTTAACCCTTATTTGTTACTGACAAAATAAGTTTAAAGGGACATATTCTTAATACAGGAAAAATAAAAAGTAAAAGGAATGAAGTACTTTATTCATTATCATTGCTTGGTAAGTTTTTTAAGATTATAAAGAAAGTATGTTTGAAGGAAACTTAACTGTAGTTTTCAGACTAATTCATCTTCTGGAGATGCATTTCTGTGTTGGTTTGATAAAAATAATGTTGGTTTAGAAATAAAATATACTCTTCTTAAAGAAAGCAAAATTATTATGGAATCTATGAAATACATCTATCTGTAGTTAAATTTGCACCAAATTATGAACTTGAATATTGTGGAATTATTTTTAATAATACTAAAATTCCTCTTCCTTTTTATGAACTTCAAACAGAGGATGGATTATCTGCAAAAATAATTTTGAACTAGATATAACAAATTACGATAATTCTATAGAATTTGATATGCCATATTTTGTTTTTGTTGTACTTCAGACAAATCAAACAAATAATCAGTTAGTTGTTTCATCATTACTTCATCATGTTAAACTACAGAATATATATTTATATATGTATAATATTAATTCACGAAATACTTTTCTAAAAGCATATGATGCATTTGTAGATTTTAAAAAATTACTTTACTAAAATCAAATATTGATATTAATCCATTTAGTTTTTTAAACTAATTATGTAGTCATTATGAGATGTAGAAAAAATGTTGTAACTACACAAAAAACAAATATGAAACTTTGTGCAACTTTTAATTATAAAATTCCAAATGATACACTTGCTTATATAACTATGTATGGTAAAAATAATCTTACATATGATTCACAACATAGATTATTTACTGAAAATTTTTAATTATTAACATTTGCTTCTAAATAAATAAATGAGAATCTTAAAAATTTATAAAATTCATAACCTTCATGCTTATATACATTTCTGAAACATTTAAGAAAAAATAAAAACGGAAACTTTTAAAATAATTTCCCTTTGGTAACTAATTTATTTTATTTATTTACATACCTTCACAATGTGAATTTATAAAAATAATGTACTTTTGTAACTGATACAATTTAATTAATTTACTTACATTCACATTGTGATTTTAAAAAATTGTGTTCTTTTGTTACCTAATACATTTTCATTAATTTACTTAAATTTACAATGTTTTTTTAAATAAAATCCTTTTGTTAACTAATAACTTTTAACTAATTTACTTACTTTCCCAATGTGATTTTTGAAAAATAATTTACTTTTGTTAAGTAATATAATTTAATTAATTAACTTATTTTCACAAAGTAAAATTTTAAAAAATTATTTTTCTCATTAATTTTATTTTCTTTAAATGGACAACACTAAGCCACAGTTAAGACAGTGTAGTGAATGTATGATTCAAAAAAAATATTTACAAATTTTATAAAGATAAATATCGAACATGTGGACATAAGTCTATATGTAAAGAATTCTGCAAAAAAGTCATAAAATTAGAGTTACTTGTAAGTGTGTTACAACTATAAACAAGAATAATCTAAAAAACATCTACAAACAACAAATCATAATAATCTTATGGCTGTTAAAGCAGAAAGTAAATAATTTTTTTAATTTTTAAAATTTTAAAATAATTAAAAATAACACTTTTGTTAACTAATGAGTTTTAGTTATGTACTTATGTTCACAATGTGATTTTGTAAAAAATAACTTACTTATTTTAACTAATACATGATATTGTGCTACAATCACACTTTAAATAAAATAATGTAGTTAGATATCAGTTGTTTATTGTATTTAGTTGTATTATTGTAACAATAGGTATTTAGGTAACGTTTTAAAATCGGTTTATTTAATTAAATTAATAACTGAGTTTTTAATTTAATTTTTAAAAATCGGTTGTTTTACTTATAAAATACAGAAATTTATTTCAACATGGTGTAAGTGCACGAAAACCTACAAAATGTACCTACTGTGACACAACCCTAATAAGACCTAAGAGGTCTAGTGAGAGGACTGCCAGCACTAAGATTGTTTGACATCATCTGGAAAATTCCGGAGCACTGTGCGATCATTGCCTGATCAGAATGATGGAGGACATCAAAAACGTCGAAAGGAGGCAGCTGATTTTGTAGTTTAGCAGATTAGAGGTGAGTGTGACGTAAATGGTTTTTTTCTTTTCGTTTTTTTTTTTCTTTTTTTTTTTTTTTTTTTTTTTTTTTTTGTTGCAGGGTGGACGCGGAATGGAGCGAGTTGGGGATGCAATATTAAAACAAACTTTTCTTACTGTGGCACGTTATTTCCACGACATTTCAACTACCATCTTTCTCCTCCAATTACAAACAATTTTTGTTGCTGCCTCCATACAAAGGATATTATAACAACTGTAATAAGAGAAATTAGAACTCACACACAAAGATTTTTGCGTTCGTTTTTCTCAAGGTTCGTAGTTGAGTGGAATGATCGTGAAGTAGAACCATTTACGAAACACTTATCTGTGAGTTAGAGAACTGTGATGTAAATGAAGTGTCTCAGCAGAACGTTATTTCCGTCGTGCAGCACTTAATGTTTCAGAGATACTGAATACACTTTTATAAGTGCTCAAAATGTGAATGATACACTATTTATACACAATTATTGGGTAAGTTCGCCACCAAAACTGTGTACTTTTAAAATCTGCTTTGTTATCTTGGTAGAATACATAATCTCTTAACGTGAGGTCTAATGCAGAGCACTTACAAGAAAGAATAGCTTCCTGCATTGTGCGATTGCTAACTAGTTGCGATATTTTGTGGTAGCTACGTTCATCATGAGTGTATTCTTTAACTTATTTTTCGTTAAATATTTAAATAAAACCTCATAAATAGGCGTGTCTGCTCATGGTACAGCAAAGTAGCTCTATCTGGGTAGTTTATACTACAGACCTCTGTAGGGCAAGTGAAATGTTTGATCCGTCAAGGGGTGACCGTGGCTTTGCGGCATGGGCCTGTACTAGCTACGTTTCATGACCTACAGGCCAGCCAGGCTGGATGGCTGTCGGGCTGGCCAGCCAGTTAACAGCCTGGTGCCGAGGTGAGACTGAAGCGAGCGAGGCAGCGGTAGGGGCCCAACAGCCTCCCCACGCAGTCCGGGTAAGCACCGCTGCAGTGCATGCTGCTCCTTTTGATGTAAATATGTTTGTTTCCTCTCCTGGAATCAATATAAGAGCGGCGAGTAGAAATACTCATAAGGCTGTCTGTTGCAATGGCCCACTGGGAGATACCAAATCGAGGTAGAGTCGTCACTCTTATTGAAGAAGGTGGATGTTCCACAAGAGAAGCTGACAGAAGGTATGGCCTGTCACATACCACTGCAACGAGGTGGTGGAGGAACTAGCTTGAAAGAGGCACTACCTACTGAGCTCCTGACTCAGGCAGGAAGAGAATGAGCTGACAGCAGGAGGACAGGGAGCTAGTGTCTAAGAGCAGAGAAAATCCTTTTCTGAACGCAAAGCAGTTGTGGTGGGACACTGACTTCCCTAGCTCCAGTGACACGGTAAGCTAAGGCTGAGGGATACTGGATTGCATGTGTGACAATCTGTTGTGTGCTGTAAAGCCAGACCTCAGCAAAGACAATATTTTATAGCAGTTGGCATATCTGGAGCTCCATCTGAGTGTGTCATGGGGAAACATCATTTTCACTGACGATAATGTTTTTTCCACCAGTAACAGTGGTCCAAGAGTCGTTTATAGGCCGGAAGGGAATCACCATCAGTAGTATAGCTATCTTCGTTTCAGCTCATTATGTTAGTGTGGGTTGCCTACATCAGGGGCAGGGATGCACTCAGAGGCAAACCTATTGTTCTCCTTCAATCGACAGGTACTTAACCTATTGTTCTGCCAAAAGGATCCTTCCTTTTGATTGACTCCCACTTGACCTATTGCTCCACTGCACCTCCCACTCCTCTCCTCCTCCAGCAAACCTCACACCTCGCTGCTACAGGTACAATTTCAAGTCATAATTTTTGGTTAGCCCCTCTCACTCTTATCAGTTTGCTTGACTACTTATTTAAATTGATAAACTAATTAACATCTCCCCCGCTGGTAAAACTCCCCCTCCCTTCTCACCCTCCCTCCCAGAAATTGGCGGGAAAAAGACTCAGTTCATCCATCATTTGCAGGGAAATCGATTCCTATGAATAAAATATTGTTTAAACAATTTATACAATGTGTGGAATATTGTTTATTTCATGAATTTGGAGGATTCGAGGCAGTGTATGGAATATATGGAAAATGGTGCCTCTATGGTGGAGAGTATTGATCTCATAGCAGGAAATTCAAGAGTATATTGTTTATGTATAAAAAAAATTCAGTTTGTGGGGGTTGGATTTCTCTTGCTCATCATTCTCTGCTGTTTGGAAACATGTAGGTCTTATAAGAAGTAATTCCTTAAACAATTGTACCACCTTTGATGGCAAATTAAGTAATTAGTTATTCCCTCCCATCATTTTCTGGTACACTTTTCGGATTTCACATGCTTTTGAACGCCATTTCTGGCGCATTCTTCTTTGTACCCCACAACCTTAACCTAATGTACTACATTTTACATAAAAATTATGCAAATTAACCTATTGTTCTCTACTTAAATTGCTGTTCTGCTCCAAGTCACCCACTCACACACACATTTCCCTTAATTATTGTACCGCTAACACCACATTGATATAAAAAATTTATGCAAATAAATTAAATCGATATTCTTCACATGTATGGGGTAGCTTCTTTTCCTTAATTTGCAGCATCCTATTGGTCGGTGAACTCGAGGGAATATAGTTTAAACAAAAGATCACTAATAAAAAACACATCCTGCCACCCGACGCCTGACGCTGAAGCCGATAACGGAGTTGGGGTGCACCGACAGCCCCCATGAAGTGACAATGCAATTGTCAGATGCCAAGTGATGCACAGGTGTCCACTCAGGTCCTGCAAACATGAGGTGGCAGCATCCCTTTCATACTTGACACCTAAGAAATTCCTGTTGATATACATGTTCACCTAGTCACCATTGCTCACGCGTTGATGCGTAGCTGCGGTACATGTCCAGCGCCAAGAGAGATGTTAGCATAGCAGCTAAAATGTTAGCAATGTTGTACTGAGGTCACAGGTCGTGCTATAGAAATACACTCCTGGAAATGGAAAAAAGAACACATTGACACCGGTGTGTCAGACCCACCATACTTGCTCCGGACACTGCGAGAGGGCTGTACAAGCAATGATCACATGCACGGCACAGCGGACACACCAGGAACCGCGGTGTTGGCCGTCGAATGGCGCTAGCTGCGCAGCATTTGTGCACCGCCGCCGTCAGTGTCAGCCAGTTTGCCGTGGCATACGGAGCTCCATCGCAGTCTTTAACACTGGTAGCATGCCGCGACAGCGTGGACGTGAACCGTATGTGCAGTTGACGGACTTTGAGCGAGGGCGTATAGTGGGCATGCGGGAGGCCGGGTGGACGTACCGCCGAATTGCTCAACACGTGGGGCGTGAGGTCTCCACAGTACATCGATGTTGTCGCCAGTGGTCGGCGGAAGGTGCACGTGCCCGTCGACCTGGGACCGGACCGCAGCGACGCACGGATGCACGCCAAGACCGTAGGTCCCTACGCAGTGCCGTAGGGGACCGCACCGCCACTTCCCAGCAAATTAGGGACACTGTTGCTCCTGGGGTATCGGCGAGGACCATTCGCAACCGTCTCCATGAAGCTGGGCTACGGTCCCGCACACCGTTAGGCCGTCTTCCGCTCACGCCCCAACATCGTGCAGCCCGCCTCCAGTGGTGTCGCGACAGGCGTGAATGGAGGGACGAATGGAGACGTGTCGTCTTCAGCGATGAGAGTCGCTTCTGCCTTGGTGCCAATGATGGTCGTATGCGTGTTTGGCGCCGTGCAGGTGAGCGCCACAATCAGGACTGCATACGACCGAGGCACACAGGGCCAACACCCGGCATCATGGTGTGGGGAGCGATCTCCTACACTGGCCGTACACCACTGGTGATCGTCGAGGGGACACTGAATAGTGCACGGTACATCCAAACCGTCATCGAACCCATCGTTCTACCATTCCTAGACCGGCAAGGGAAGTTGCTGTTCCAACAGGACAATGCACGTCCGCATGTATCCCGTGCCACCCAACGTGCTCTAGAAGGTGTAAGTCAACTACCCTGGCCAGCAAGATCTCCGGATCTGTCCCCCATTGAGCATGTTTGGGACTGGATGAAGCGTCGTCTCACGCGGTCTGCACGTCCAGCACGAACGCTGGTCCAACTGAGGCGCCAGGTGGAAATGGCATGGCAAGCCGTTCCACAGGACTACATCCAGCATCTCTACGATCGTCTCCATGGGAGAATAGCAGCCTGCATTGCTGCGAAAGGTGGATATACACTGTACTAGTGCCGACATTGTGCATGCTCTGTTGCCTGTGTCTATGTGCCTGTGGTTCTGTCAGTGTGATCATGTGATGTATCTGACCCCAGGAATGTGTCAATAAAGTTTCCCCTTCCTGGGACAATGAATTCACGGTGTTCTTATTTCAATTTCCAGGAGTGTATGTTTGACTGCAATCCTACCGGGCAGCCCATTCGTCACTAAATTTACCCATCAAACTTATACTGATGTGGGACCACTGTCCACCATTGTTTTCTGCAGACGAGACTTTCAGTGGCAAAAACTATTTTTCTCACTGATCGCCATATTGCACTGACAGTTAAACCCTCCAAAAGAGAAATACAGAAAGACTCTTACTCAATTACACTGCTCCACCACAGAGGATGGGAGCGAAAGCCAGACGGGAGCAAAGACCTAACTGCAGAGTGACTCACCCTCAAAGACGCTGCAGAAATCATTTCCATTGCTTCCCAGAATAGCACAGCCTGCTTTCTCTTCCTTGCGATCCTAATGGGACATTCTATCTGCGTCTAGCTGTGCACGTGCACTTACCTGCCCATCACAGCTGACACATTGCCATGAAATGCTCGTGCGTACCTAAGCACCATCGCAAGCCCATCTAAACAGGTTCTCAATGTTATACTGATGTCACATGGCTATGTAAAATAAGAACCAAGTCGACCTCTCGGAAATTGTATAGTGTCCCAGAAATAGTTAATGCTCGCATTTGTAGGAGCTTTCGTGATCTCTCAGCTTGTCTGCATGGAAATTCTTGCCCTAACAGAACCTGTTTACGAAAATAGCGCAGAATAACGTCGAATGCATTCTTCCTCCTGATCCTATCATGGCACCCCATCCATCAGGTGTTACCCTCAATGCTTTCAACATACGCAAACATTCTCACTGCTATGTAGAGGTTCCTGTATCCCAGCACAAAGGATGTCTTGTGAATGAATGGAGCATTGTGATTGGTTCTTACCGAGTTTAACCGTTGAATTACTGATGCCGCCAGTGTGGAAGCACCGTCCACCTTTTCTTTCTTTCTGCAGACAGGACTTTCAGCAGCAAAAAACTATTTTACACAGATCGCCATATTGTGCAGACAATTGAACTCTGCAAAGTGCCCCTACATATCGTCAAATATGGAAAGACTCTTACTCAATTTCACTGCTCTCCCCCTGAAGGCAGGAGCTTGAATATTACAGCATGAAACCGATTTCCAACCCAGCAATATATCACCACTTACCATACCGATGTAGTAAACATACAATTCGTATCCTGTGACATACAAAATCGCCCGTTTTACATCATTTGTATATATTTTGCTAAGACAGCATAAGCTCATGAACCATAGGTATACTCATGGCCCTAGATATTTCCCGCGAGGTTTGGTAGTCATCCACTCCCAATGCATGATCAGAGCACCCTCAGTGGATCGAAGTCACTCTCAGAACTGTTGTGGAAAGACGGACTCGTTTCCCCTCGGCACAAACGCGTTACTGTTTTTGGGCCCGACCTGCTTTCTTGCTTTTCTGCAAACATCTCCAGACTCTGGGATTACAAGAACACATGTATTTTCATATGTTTTACGTGATACATGCCGATATCAAGGACATAGCAGTATCCTATTGATCGCTCGTGCAATATAACTCCGAAGATGTAGACTGGAAATTATTTCTCTACAAAGCCGAAACCTTAGTGAGGTGGAGCATGCTGTAAACCTCTGAGTAACTATAAACTTAGCCCGTCTGCCAAGACCTTTACGTGAGAACTCGAAAAAAATAGAGGAAACTGATATTTCCACTCATGAATACCGATGTCGGTGATATAACAGATTCCAAATCGTCCCTATGATTTACAAAGTCAACTAAGGCGTTTCTCATGTCTAGAGAACCAGCAATCTTGTCTTCCACCTGTCTTTCACCTGATAGATGCACACACCACTATCGATGTTCCCTCAACTAAATAAAGATGCAAAATGTGAAGAAGCAGTCAACTGAACAATTTACATGGGAGGGAATAAATACCCAACGCAAATACACGTCCTTGTTGAATCTTATCAGATTTCCATGCGACCACGAAAGCTACCCAACATATATTAAGTATTATTTCGCTATTCGGCCGTCTAAAGGACGATACATTTAGGTCAGCTACATTCCTACACTCTCAACAGACCTCTCCATTCGGACAGTTCCTGCCATTAACGGGAAACGTGAAACATTACCACCACAGGACACCAGCGCTGCACGCCAAGCACCCCTAGACAGAATTATCGTAGGAAGTCAGTCACATATATATCAGTCCTGGGAGCCTTCCGAGACACATCCATATACACAGACATACAGAAAATTGAGCAAACGCTCTCCAAATGTGAAGTAGAGTGCTATACTATGACTCCCGATCAGTGTATATGGGCCTGGCGTTGGCAGCAGTGCTACATTTACAAGCAGTTTTAGAACACTAAACGAGAGGTTATGTCATGATCGCATGCATAGAACTAATATTGAAAAAACCGATAGAATTGCGAAAAATGACGGGCAATAGTATAAATTGACCGAATGTATACCGAAATGTGGAGAAATTGAGGAAGTACTTGCGTATCTAAATGGTTCAAATGGCTCTGAGCACTATGGGACTTAACATCTATGGTCATCAGTCCCATAGAACTTAGAACTACTTAAACCTAACTAACCTAAGGACAGCACACAACACCCAGTCATCACGAGGCAGAGAAAACCCCTGACCCTGCCGGGAATCGAACCCAGGAACCCTGGTGCGGGAAGCGAGAACGCTACTGCACGACCACGAGCTGCGGACACTTGCGTATCTTTTGCTTCGCGCAGAACAGTTTGTACATGGGGACAAGTATGGAGAAGCAGGAGGAATCCGAGAACATGTCGACATGGAAGCGAAGGGAGTCAGGGAAGCAGTCATTTTTTTGTCTGGCGAGGTAGCATTATACTGTATATCTATTGAGGTACCTGTGATACACGCGAGTTGACTGCTGTACCTGTCGCTTTTCTGGAAGACAGAGAACCATCCACCTCTAAACTTTCTTGCATCTGCGTTAAAGGATAACAGCGAATGGATGGGGTGATCGATTGAGATGGAGCTTTAACGAGGTACGATTTAATGGCAGACTGATGATGCATTCTAGAGAGTGAGGGAGATGTTGGCGCAGGTCAAATGACCATTTTTGCCGCTGATCTGCCAAGACGCATCAGTCGCATGACATAGCCTGCATTTGACTCGTATACAAGCACATGTTCTGTACTTGATTTAGAGCACTGTATACTTGCGATCGTTAACAGCAAACCTCTCCATCATGAGAGGACTTCCATCTCAAGTGTGATGAAACGTGACCATCCTGTTTCGACACATTTTCTAAACGAACGTCCATTTATCCCTTGCACTTCATTCCCTACTCGCATCTTAAGCGTAAAATCGAAACCTCAGTTTCATAACTAAGTAGCAATAGTTGTTTGTGAGATACTGAAATCCCCATGTATACATCTGCTTGACATATGTGCTGTTTACAGAGTTAGTGGTGGCATGACTTGTAATTTCACATGTTAGATGCTGCTGCTATGCGTTTATCTGTTTCCTTGTAATAGGTATCCTCCGTTACTAACGATCATTTTATATAGGGCTGATGTGGGGATAGTGTAATTTCTGAAGCATGATCGGATGTGAACAGTGGACGCTATACATTTCTGGAAAGTTATATTGTGCATGTATCACACATAGCCAGTGTTCTGAGGAAGTAGTTTTCTCGTTTTACGGATCGATACCGTAGTTTATCGTAGAGAAACCGAAAAGAAGGATGTATGTCATGCGCTTGAAATATATATTTTCTACACTGGAATGTTGTAGCCTTAGGAGTGCATGCGTTTGTGTTCTCTTACCAGTACCTTCCAGATACTGATCCTAGACTCTAGAATAATACTTTAAAATTGATAGCTTTTTTGGTTTAAGTAAAAATGCATCGAATTCTATCTGTCTGGAGGTCCATCACACATAAAAATCACACGTTTTTTGTTCTTCTTAACCGTCTGCTATTACATCACAACACTTTCAAATCTGTCTCTGTACATCGATATGGAGTGCTAACCTCCTCGGCATAGGCGCATCTCTAGAAATCTTGTGCATTTGGATGGGCTATTTCTCGGCAAACACCATTCATTCACGGGACGTGGAATGTAGCGGCCTATTTCTGGTCAGAGGCAGATTAAATCGGTATCGGTGCTGCAGTGGAGGTTGGTCACCCCCTAATTTTACCCTAAGACAGCGAGAATTCTCTGTGACCCCCATCAGCATAAATTATGCACTATGCTCGGGGTGCTAGAAATATGTAGAGCGTCGTCTGATGTACTCTGATTATGTATGTGTTTAAGAATTAACAATGTATGGATGTACAGCACAGTCATCTATCTACATTCGCAATGATACTCGCAAAATGGAGAAGGGGTGTTTTAGCTATGATACTGAAATTGGAAAACATGCTGTCACGTCATAGGTCGGTGTTGAAATTAGCGTAAAATTGCTACAAGTGTACGCACTATCAACTGTGATGCTTGCCGCGCAGGATTAGCCGAGCGGTCTATGGCGCTGCAGTCATGGACTATGTGGCTGGTCCCAGCTGAGGTTCGAGTCCTCTCTCGGGCTGGATGTGTATGTTTGTCCTTAGGATAATTTAGGTTAAGTAGTGTGTAAGCTTAGGGACTGATGACTTTAGCAGTTAAGTCCCATAAGATTTCACACACATTTGAACACATGAACTGTGCTGCTTATTATTAGAGTACATCGATGTTGTTTTTCCATCCCATCCATCCACTGGTACGCTGTTGGTTACCACATAATGATTGACTGACATCGCTTGTTTGAGTTGGAGAAAGAGTTTTGGTGGCTGGGCTATACATTCTGAGGTGGATAGCACTGACACAGCGTAGAGTCATCAGCTATTCCATCACTATGACATATGGTTTTAAATGTAGAGCTCGTGAATCACCTTTGGACTGTAGTTTGGAAACTCTACACAATGCGAGCAAGCTCTTCCAGGTTCCTTATGCTGTAACTGTCTTTTATTTAAAATCGTCCAGTGTGCGGCATGTTATGGTAGCCACCGTAACAACATGATTTTCACTGTGTGATGTCTTGTTTCCTGGGAGAGGCCATGGATCAGAACTCTTAATGTCAATTTAGAACCTGACACAGGCCTTGAAGTCGTGGCAGAAAAAGGAAATGTTTGGTAGTGTACAAAAGCGTGTTAGAAAACAGTGTTTCAAACAATTAAACAGGACCGCAGGGAGCGTCTCTCGCGACTTACAGTATAGTCTGTGGTATATGATCATTCTCCTAGAGTATAGGTGATGAAACTTTAAAGTGGCCTCTGCAGTGGATCAACACGTGTATATTTAATAGGATCATGCCACACAGGCAGCAGCAGCAGCAGTTTGAGGTGTAAATTCAGTGAGGGACGAGGTGTTCCGCTGGGAGTGCTAGGATAGATGCACGCTGTGCTATTCTGGGAAGCATTGCAATATCTCTCTCTCCCTGCTGGACTGTACCGCAGTCATGCGTCATCAGGAGAGCAATGGAGCCTAGGTGAGTTCTATATTGGATGAAGTTAGTGGAGCTTCTGCAGTTCTAAATTTTTCTCTGTTGGAGGGTAGAGTATAACGATGATAGAATTTTTCTCTGTTGTAGGGTAGAGTATAACGATGATAGCATGTTGGGGTGATAGATTTGAATGGACGTGGATCTGTAGTACTTGTATGTAGTTTGGGAACGCACCACAATGCACGCCTTTCCACCAAATGGTCAACACGATTCTGTCGCACTAACTCAGGTCGCTCTGTTTCTACATGGATTGCAGAAGGTTGTGGATATGACTTTCTTCGACTTCTGCTCAGTTCTGACTTAAATTGCAAGGAACACATGTGTGAAGCTGCAGAAATGGCTGTATTTGTAAGATGCGTAGGGACTGACTAAAACCAGGTTCGAAGTTTACTGTAGGAGACAGGTTCGAGAAAGGTGACTCATTTCTAGATATGAGAGTGTCAGAAGTATGATTCACTCGTGGCTGTGATCCAACGCAGGTATGTGGTTGAGTGGGAGGACTTGATTCCAAATCATAGACGTCATTTCTAGCGGACAGTGTAACACTAGCGACCTGAGAAGCTGGTGTACATTTCTTACGATCTCAATCAGCATACCATCTACTACTGTTTGTGATCCTTCTCAATCAGTCATCGCCTATGACTCAGTACCTCTGACATGGTATCGAGACAGAATACATTACAAATACCATAGAAGTATCTAGCGGCGTCAGGGAGTTGCAAATACCGGTTACATACCGCGTTCCTAAGCTGAATCACTTTCCAATTTCAGCAGTTTTATCACAAGGTTGCATCGTGGATTACGTGTAACCGGGCTGCTGGTATGACAATATACACTCCTACGATCACTGTCTTGGTATTTGTCTGGACAGAAAACCACCTCATTCGGAGGTAATGCCATACCTCGATTTATAAAGTCAGTTTAGTTTTTAACATTGATACTTGTGTGCACCTGTAGAATCAAGACAGCTCGTGGTAGTAACATACAGTAGTTGTTGCGATCGGGTTTTTTATCATATGAGACGATTACGGCTCTCTTTCTAAGACACAGTGGTATCACTCACAAGAAAAACTTATGAGACATGTCCACCCATCGCTGATTTTCTCTCAGTATTATTTTGTATCGTAGGCAATCAGTTATTGACGAAGTATTATTCTTAGTAGTAGTAGTAGGAGGAGGAGGAGATGCGTGATAGGTTCACCTTGTAACGTCTCCGCTCTCGCGTACGTTAACTCTTTAAAGCCTGTACTATGGTAAGTTGACGGGCTCCACCTTATAAGAAAGGATTTTGGTAAATATGTTGACCGCGTGTACCTGAATGGAGGCAAAATCAGACTGACACCCACTCAGTAACAACAATGATACGTCAAGCAAGTCTAAAGTGCAACTACACGTTAGGACGGGCAAGAAACATACACAGTAGATGCTACCAATTAATAATAATACGGTCGCCAGCCTAATTAGGCATTAAGTGAGTTTTTTCCTTGTACAAGTGGATGTACATACAAGCATAACAACACGTAGTAATACTACATTATATGGTAAATTTTAGAACCAGAAAAATCTACTGAACTAATATTTTCACTTTCTGTACTAATTTGGACAAGCTGTTAATACACAACGTTACACTATAACGATTACTACAATCTGCGTTTTGTCTATTGATCTGACTGAAATCGGGCATAGGTTACCCTAGAAATAGCACTGTTGAAACACACATACAATGTCAATTTTAAGAGGGGTAAAACACTGATAAATTTAGGTTTTATATTGACTTTAACTTTGCTGGTCAAAGCAGTTCAGTACACTTCAGGATTTAAATAAATAGAAAAGAAAGAAATGGGGGGGGGGGGGGGGGGGAGACCCTGAAACTGTTATGATCACTGCATTGGAATTTTAATTATTGAAAGAATTAAGCATTCAAGATTTCCAAAATATGATTTATCACTCTTTTTTGTCTTATTTCCTGCTCATTTAACTACCATTATTTTTGTCTCAATTTAAATAAACTTCATTACTAAACCAATTTCAACATTATCTTCCAACTTTGTCATACCTATATTATTCGTCCAGTATTCATTAAAAACAAAGTTCATTAAATATCCTTTTAACAGTGATATGTCTGCAGGTAATTATTATTAACATAAACTTTAAATCTTCATCTTAGGATACTCGGATTGCACAACATGTGGAAAGGACCCTGTCTAGGTTAGTTGTGAGGATAATTAATTGATAGGACAGTTCTGGTAAAATGTAAGTTATTATTGAACAGTATGTAGCAAAAGTGACACTGGTCCACACGAATACAGTACTGAAAGTTTCAACCTGTTCGTATCGATGAGGCGGTCGGCAGGCGGCGAGACGGCGAGGCACAAAGCACACGTGCAATTACATCAATGGCTCATGAAATATCGGCACTTTACTTCTTCATGGCGTCGCAATGCTTTTCCATTTAGTGCCTATGGAATATTGTCATGCTGTATAGACGTCGGAAACAGCGCATCCGAGGCTCAACGAAACCACTTTTTCCAGGAGAGCCTCCTCGACCCAGCACGTGTTTCTCAGATCGGTGCCCAACTCCGACTACTACTGCTGAGCCCGTTATGCCGTACCGTGCCCGTGTTCATTTTCCCGCGCTCGCCTACCTCCACCTTTTCCTGCTCTCCTACAGACAGGGTATTCACCAAAGGTTTTACATTCCACATATTCTAATACATTGCCTACGTATGGACCAGGTGTACAAATACAACTTTCACATCTTACAATAGTTTCAACATTAGGTACACTTCCCTTCGATTACAATATTACTTGAAATTTGACATAAATATTAAAATTTACATCGAAATTTGTTTATAGCTTTTTCAACATAATGTCATGAAACAAAAAAGAAATGAAACCAGAATATCGATTATACTAATTTATCGAAATTCAGAAGACGAAAAAATTTATTACATATACAGTAGGATAACGTTATTGTTGTTACAACCTTGACAATCAGGCTTACAAAGTATGTGTTGGTGTTCTCACATCTGCAAAGGAGGAGACTGTGGAACACTGTGAAAAAGAGGCAAGAGTATGTTAAGTCATAAGAAAGGTAGTGATATTTCTATTTCTAGAGCCACAGCCGTCAGCAGGGTGTATTTCCAACATTTAACTCATTGTCGAATATCGTTCAACTGAGACTGCAATCGTAACATTTAATTGTGAGTACAATGATAAAACATATATGTGATCGGTTTTCTAGGATGATTCTGTCTATGTGTGGCCTGTGGTGGGAGTGATTCACTTTTCCAGCTAACGACAGAAGCCGTCTGAATGCAAAGGTCTGTTGGAATGCAGGAATGTAGCTGAGTTAACTGCGTCGTCCTCTAGACGGCAGAATAGCGAACTAATACTTTGTATGTGTTGGATAGCTCGTGATAGCGCGTAAATTTGAGAAGATTCAATATGGACGTGTGTTTGCGCTGGGCCATTATTTCCGCCCATGTAAATTGTTTGGTTCATTGCTTCTGCACATTTCGCACCTTTATTTAGTTGAGGGACCATGGATTGTGGTGTGTGCATCTAGCAGGTGAAATATATGTTTGCTGGTTTTTTAGAATGAGAAACACCTTAGTTGACTTCGTAAATTATAGGGATGATTTCGAATCTGTTACATCACCGAGATCGGTATTCGCGAGTGGAAATATTATTTTTTGTCTCTTTGTTTCGAGTTCTTACGTAAAGGTCTTTGCAGGCGGGATAAGCGGTAAAGTTCCGGGTTTGTACAGAAATAATTTCCAGTCTATATCTTAAGAATTATGTTGCGTGAGCAATACTGTTATATAGGCTATATTCCTATGTGCTTGAGATCGAGAAGTACGACGAAAATGGTACGAGGCGTGTTTTTTTAAGTAAGAACCGTTTTGAAATTAAAAAAACACGTGCTAAGATATCTCAATAATTTTATTTTTAGATGAACGCCTGTGCCTTAATCTACTTTTCTACATAGTATCTGTCAATATTGAGCCACTTGTCATAACGTTGCACCAGTTTTTGAATACCGTCCTCATAGAAGTCTGCCGCCTGACTTGTTAACCACTGCATCACCACTGTTTTGACTTCGTCATCGTCTTGAAGACGCTGACCACTCAGATGGTTCTTCAAGTGCAGAAACAGATGGTAGTCACTGGGTGCAAGATTGGGGCTGTACAGAGGATGATCTAGTCTCTAGAGTTTCTCACCAAAAAGATGTGATGAGATCTTTGGTCTGATTCGCCACATGCAGACGGGCATTGTCTTGCAGCAAAACGATGCCCTTGCTCAACTTGCCACGTCTTTTGTTCTGAATTGAACGGCGCAGATTGTGCAATGTCTTACAGTAGGCTGCTGCACTGATTGTCTCATTATGAGGCAGAAATTCCACAAGCAACACTCCTTTTCTGTCCCAAAAAACTGTGCACATGGTTTTCTGGGCAGAAATTATTTGCTTAAACTTCACTTTTCTGGGTGAATCTGAATGCCGCCATTCCATGGACTGTTGCTTTGATTCTGGTGTGACGTAGGCCACCCATGTTTAATCGCTCATAACAATTTGGCTTAAGAAATCATCACTGTCGTTGTGGTACCGCTCAAGGAAAGTCTATGCACTGTCTAAACGTTTGGTTTTGTCCACATCCCTCAACATTTTCAGTACCTAACGTGTGCACAATTTTCGGTCAGTCAAGTGCTCGGCCACAACGCCATACAAAATACTACGAGAAACATTAGGAAAGTCATCCCGCAAGGAGGAAATCGTAAAACGTCTATTTTCTCTCATCTTATAGTCCACTTCCTGCACCAAACTTTCATTAACGACCGAAGGATGCCCACTCCGTTGTTCATCATGCACATTTGTGTGGTCATCTTTAAATGCTCTCACCCACTTTCTTACCATTCCATCACTCATAATCTTTTCTCTGTAAACTGCACACATCTCGCAATGAATATCGATCGCTTTTAGGCCTTTAGCACTAAGAAATCTTATAACAGCCAGTACTTCACAGTCGGCGGGACTCATGATTATCGCAGGCATCTTAAACACTCAGTACACAACATAAACAAGGAAGAATCAGACTGTAAAGGCGTCAGTGCGTAGACAACAGATGTAGGTACCCAGTGTGCATGCACAAAATGCCAACTGCAGCGCTGTGGCAGTGGTGTGGCAAAACAGTACTTACTTAAAAAACATGCCTCATATAATACTACGGCAACCCATGTGAAAATACATGTGTTCTTGTCATCCCAGAGCCTGGAGATGGGTGTAGAAATGCGAGCAAGCAGGCAGGTCCGAACCAGAAACAGTAGCTCGTTTGTGCAGAGGGGTGAAACGAGCCAGTCTTTGCACAACAGTTCTGAGAGTGACTTGGATCCACTGAGGGCTTTCTGACGTAAAAGAGATGATTTTATATGGTGGAGGAGATGAATTGTATGTTTACTACATCGACACAGTTCTCGGTGATATATTTCTGGATTGGAGATCGGTTTCATGCTCTAATATTCAAGCTCCTGTCCTCAGTGGGAGAACAGTGTAATTGAGTAAGAGTCTTTCCGTATTTGACGATATGTATGGCACTTTGCGAGGTTTAGTTGTCGGTTCAATATGGAGATCAATGTAATTCTTTTTTTCCGCTGAAAGTCACGTCCGCAGAAAGAAGGAAAAGGTGGGCAGTGCTTCCCTAGGACTGAGGAGATTCGTGACATATAGCCAGTGTGAGTGTAGGAATACCATAATTTTTTCAGGTGCTGTACAGATATAAAAGATAACTGCATTGTTTGCGTAAAACGTGTATATATTGCATTGTAAAGTTATTGTGGCTTATGTTGTGTAAAATGTATAGATATTGCACTGTAATGTTACTGTGACATCAAGAGCCGAGAGGGTATGAGAGAGTATTTACATGGAAAATTATGTGCACTATAGATACTGAGATTTGTTCCAGAAGTACAAAAGTGAATAGAAGACATTACCTGTACATCAATTGGTGTCAGACTGTAGCAGCAATCATAATATTTAATTGTAGTTACATTGGTAAATATGTCCCTGGCTACCAATATTCTTGTGAGTCTCATATGTATTTGATGATCTGTAGACAACTTTGCTGGTTTAACTGTCAGTGAAATTTAGTGATCTGTGCAAAATAATTTTACCTCTGAAAGTCTCGTCTGCAGAAAACAATGGCAAACGGTGCTCCCACTGGACCCGCACCGCAGCTAGGGGTCATAATGGCAGAAACGGTAAACACACGTGCAGTCCCGAGGATGACTTGGAGGTTATTTAGAAACACATGTGAAGTCAGTATAACATTCAAAGAACTTTCTGATGCCATTGGCAGCAGACTGAGAGTCATGGGTCATGCTGGCTTGTGTCCATCATTGACACGCTCTGCACATAGATCTCCGCTCCCATCTGGTCATGTCAGCAATGATGCTTAGGTGAAAACGTAGTTTGACAGGGCACCTGTGCATGACTTGGCAGCTGATGGTCTCGTCACTTCGCAGGGGCTGTCCATGCATCTCGATTGCTGGTAGTCTCCTGTGTGGGCTAGTGGACAGGGGGCAGTAGGCGGTGCCTGCATGTGTCTGTTGCATTATTTTGTGAGCAGGTCTGTAGGCTGTGTTATGTGCTAATTGGACACTTTAAGAGTTGATTTCGCGTCTGCAGAGTGTTATTTACAAGTAGTTTACGGATCTGTGGGCTGTGTGTTGAGATACCAAGCATATCAGATCGTGTGTTTTGTATCAGTGTGATAAATATACTCCATCCCTAAATAAATTGTTCCAAAATAAATAAATTACACTCCTTCCTTAGTCTCTCCAGCAGCCCAGTGCAGGCTGAGTCATTTTCCCCTCCAGACAGCCATCTTGGCTTATGTCATGGAGTGGAGGACAGCTCCCTCTGGTGACAGTACTGTGTATTAGGTCCATACCTCATGGCGAACACATTGTTTTCCGCCATTTTCCCCACCATCTTAGATTACATCACGGAATGAACGACAGAGCCCTCTGGTGGCAGTACTGTGTACTAGACCTGTTGGACTCTGTACCACATGGTGAACACACTGTTTATTGCCATCTTGGACAATGTTACTTGTGTCATCAGCTGACCTCATGGCTTCTGTCTTGGATTACGTCACGGAATGGAACGGACGACTGATGGCAGTACTGTGTACTAGATCACTTTGACTCTGGACCTTGTGGCGAACACACTGGATGGTGGTAGTGCCTCAGATTGTTTAAATAAAGACTGGTGCATGATTTTGAGAGTTGACGATTAGCAAGCATGTTTGCAGAGTCTTTTAGATGGATCATTATTTTGGCGATTTACAAGTTGTTTGGCTCTCTGGACATAAATGTATTGCATTATTTATGAGTGGTTTGCAGGTCTGTTGGCTGTCTGGCATGTCAGAGCGTGTGTTCTGTGTCACTGTGATAAATATACTATCTCTCAAATCCACTCCTAAACAAATTGTCCCAAAATAAATAAAGTACACTTATTCCTCTCTCCAGCAGCCCAGTGCAGGCTGGGCAGTTTTCCCACCAATCCCTAGGAAGAGGTGGTGGTCGGATGGCTTAGGTTAGTGGAGGTGACCTTCCTTTCCCGCCATTTTCTTAGGTTGGTAGAGATAGCCCAAGTGACCTTTCTATACTGCCAAAATTCAAATTTCCTGACAATCCTTAGGACAAGGTGGCGGTTGGGTGACTTAGGTTAGTGGAGGTAGCCTAAGTGTCCTTTCTTTCCCACCATTTTCTTAAGTTAGTAGAGATAGCCCAATTGATCTATCTTCCCATCGAAAATTCAAACTTGGCGCCAGTTCCTAGGAAGAGGTGGCTGTTGGATGACTTGGGTTAGTGGAGGTAACCCAAGTGACCCATCTTCCCGCCATTTTCTTAGGTTAATAGAGATAACCATGGTGTGATGCATTATCCTGTTGGAATTTGAACTTCCTGCCATTTTTTGTGGCAGAGGGGAGGGGAGGGGGTTAGGTTAGTGGAGGTTGCCAAGTTGACCTATCTGCCTGCCAAAATCCGCCATCTTGGATGACCTCACAGCCGCCATCTTGGATGACGTCATGCACTGTTGCCAAATCTAAATGCCATCATCTTGGATGACGTCATCACCGCCATCTTGGATACATCTGACAACAATGCAGAGTGCGCCTGAAGAAGCCTTGCCCCAATACTACTACATACCTGCGTTGGATCCTATGGAGAAGTCCTTTAATGATTACAGCCACTAGTGAATCATATTTCTGGCACTCCCATATCTCGAAACGAGACACTTTTCTCGAACCAATCTGCTACAGTAAAATTCCAATGTGGTTTTAGGTAGTCACTAAGCGTCTTGCAACTGCCCTTCAGACTCTGCACTACTATCTTACATCCTTCTCAATCAACCATCGCCTATAACCCAGTCGATATATCACCGAACCTCTACATGGTAACGAGACGGAATGTGTTACAAATACTGGAGAAATATGTAGCAGTGGCGGTGTGAGGGAGTTGCAAACACCTGTTTCATATCGCAATCCTTCGTTGAATCACTTTCAAAATTCGGTAATTTTACTACATGGTAGCAACATTGGCGACGTGTAACTGCACTGTTGGTCTGATACTGTACACTCCGGTGATCAACATCTATATTCAGTGTCATGGTATTTGTCTGAAAAAAAACCACTTCATTCAGAGGTAATGCCATATATAGATTTATAAAGTCAAAACAGCTTTTAACATGGATACTTGTGTGCAACTGTAGAACCAAGACCGCTTGTGATGGTAATATGGTTGTGTTTTTTAACATCTGGCCGTTTGTAAGATGATTACGCCTCTCTTTCTAAGACACAGTGGTACCGCTCGCAAGAAAAACTTATAAGTCCACCCATCGTTGATTCTCGGTCAGTATTATTTCGTATCGCCGGCAATCATTAGTGGTAAAGTGTTATACTTAGTAGTACGGCGTGCGTGATAGGCTCGCCTTGAGCATCAGGCTCATAAAGTATGTTTTTGTGTTCCGACATGTGCAAAGGTAATGACTATGTCCAATCATAAGGGAGGTATGGATTTGACGTGGAATACTGTGATAGCAAAGGGAAGAGTATGTCAAGTCATAAGAATGGTACAGATATTTCTATTTCCAGAGTCACAACCGTCAGCAGGGTGTATTTCCAGTACTTCGTTCATTGTCGAATGTCATTCAATTGAGACTGCAATCGTAACATTTAATTTTAAGTATAGCGATCAAATACATATGTGACCGATTTCCTTGGATAATTCTGTCCAGGGGTGCTTGGCGTGCAGTGCCGGTGTCCAGCGGTGGTCATGTTTCACGTTTCCAGGTAACGGCAGGAACTGTCCGAATGGAGAGGTCTGTTGGGAGTGTAGGAATGTAGCTGATTGAACTGTATCGTCCTCTAGACGGCCGAATAGCGAACTAATACTTAGTATGTGTTGGGTAGTTTTTGCCTTCAATCGTCGGAGACGTGTTTGGAGGCAACCTCGCCGTAGACATACTGTCCAGCGAGTGCAGTAAGGTGGAAGTTCCCTGCTGTTTTGGGGTGGCATTATGTGGGACCGACGTACGCTGCTGGTTGTCATGGAAGGCGCCGTAACGGCTGTACAATACGTGAATGCCATCCTGCGACCGATAGTGCAACCTTATCGGCAGCATATTGGCGAGGCATTCGTCTTCATGGACGACAATTCGCACCCCCATCGTGCACATCGTGTGAATGACGTCCTTCAGGATAACGACATCGCTCGACTAGAGTGGCCAGCATGTACTCCAGACATGAACCCTATCGAACATGCCTGGGATAGATTGAAAAGGGCTGTTTATGGACGATGTGACCCACCGATCACTCTGAGGCTTCTACACCGAATCGCCATTGAGGAGTGGGACAATCTGGACCAACTGTGCCCTGATGAACTTGTGGATAGTATGCCACGACGAATACAGGCATGCGTCAATGCAAGAGGACGTGCTACTGGGTATTAGATATACCGATGTGTACAGTAATTTGGACAACCACCTCTGAAGGTTTTGCTGTATGGTGGTACAACATGCAATGTGTGGTTTTCATGAGCATTAAAAAGGGCAGAAATGATGTTTATGTTGATCTCTATTCCAATTTTCTGTACAGGTTCCGGAGCTCTTGGACCCGAGGTGATCTAAAACTTTTTTTGATGTGTGTATTAATGAACAAATAAATAAATCATAAAATCAATTCTAATAAACTTCTTTTTGCAGACTGAATGATGGCTTTGTCTAAAGAGGAACGAGAGGCTGAATAACAGTTTTCCTCACTGGATTGGGAGAAGAGCTGATGTGGAGTGGCCCCCCTCTTCCATACTTTTCTCCTCTTGATTTCTTTTTCTGGGGTATGCTGAAAGTTTACTCGAAGAAGATTTTAAAAATTAAACCTCCTGATAAAACGCATTACCAGTCACTATGCTAAAATGGACGGCAATTCAGACCTATTCCATCGAGTTCACCCTAATTTTGCAAAACGCATCAAATTATGCATTGAAAACCATGGAGATCATGTTGAAAATATTGTTTATTAACGTTACAGTGACTAAAATTTGCTATATTATTATTTATTAGAATTTGCTATGTACCCAGACTTTATGGATACCCCTTGAATACTCCTCATGACGTCCTAGGAAAAGTAATTATGCCGCCGCATCGTTGATGCACAAGATACACTCCTAAATTGTTAGCTCACTAAAGAAAGACATTGCCTGTAGAAACATAATCGTCCTTCTACGACTACGATAGAGTCATGACTACATAATGGAACATGTCTGGTGACGCTGTGATAGTTTTGTTACTTACTGGAATGACAGTGAATTACCTTGCAAGATTCACTTGGTATATTTTTGGTATACCAATCAAAGATTCTGGATGAATTCCACTTTGGCGTGTCATTGACTTATCAAATATATGTTTACAGACAAGGAAGATTACTTTCACAAAGCTATTCCAAACAATCTCGTTGTCTACATTGCGAATTATCTGTATCAGCCATCACGAGGAAATGATGAGGCGATGAACGTCGCAGTTGGTCGCTTGCTCCATGAAAATGTCGACACACTGTAAAGAGAGAAAGACAGTAGCTCTCAGTTCCAAAGTGGCTCGAGAGTGGCATTTTATCTCCTCTGTGACAAAGCGACAAACAGCTACATTGAACTCAGAACGACATCTTTAGGAGTTTTGTCATCATAAGAAGTCTCACTACTTTCAGTAACAAGTAGATCTAGAGGTGAGAAGCATAAAATATTGCGGAACTGCTACTGAAAATACACAAACCTGTTAATGAAATCGTATCACTGAAAACTCTGTTAACTGTGTTTCTCACAGCCACATTGTCGTATTTACGCTGTTGTCCGGTAAAGCTACTAGAGTATTACAATAGACTTCATGTTCAATTAAAATAGTCATTCATTGTATGGTATTATGGTCCGACACCAGTTGTATTACTGTAGTGCTTACTAACAGCGTTTCCCGTTACGTTACTGAACACAATAAACACAAATATTAAAGAAGTTATCAATAATATCAATAATGTATTCTACATCGTTGTCGAGAACCGTCTGATGATGAGCGTATAGTTTTTCGATCCCACCCATTTAGCGACTTGATGATTCTGAGCTAAGATACGTTTAAAGCAAACAAAAAAACAAAAACTAACTTTCTTAGTGGATGATCGATAAGGGGCGAGAAAGGTAAACACATACAGGTGCCAGATTAGAAGACGTGCAATAGGCGTGTTTGTTGATAAAGCTCCTTGGTGCTATCTTCCAGGTCGCATTTGTTACTCTGTGGCTGCAAGGCATCTCATTTGTTGGCAACAAATATCAGGTGTGAAGGACACATCCCTGTGAAGCAGTTCGTAAGACAAATCACCTCCCTTGTGCACCAGATCTAAATCAACAACAATACGTTTTGTGGATGTATACAGGCCACTATTTCCTCCTTATGATGTTGCTATACGGTGCTTCAAATCGTTATCAGGCCGCAATGATTTAGGTTTACAGTGACATTCTTAAATATATTATGGCAGATGCCAGGATCAATCTTTTGAAAAGGCACAGCTGACTTCCTTTCCCATCCTTTCCAGTTCGAGATTCTGCTTCGCGTCTACCTCATTTTCGAGAAGACGTTGTACCATAATACTCCTTCCTTTCTTTTGACCTCAATATGACTACTGAAGGCAAGTTTTGCGTGAGGTTAATTGGTTGTCACACTTGTCAATTATCGGATACTCTCTAACTGACCATAGTGCTAAATCGTAGAAACGTCCTTTGTCAGTGCCGGTTTGTCTTCCTGAAAATGGCGATTAAATTATCTCAAAACGATCGTAATTGAAGCAACACAACTTGACTTCCTCGATAGCACTCACTGAATACAGGGTAAAGATCTTTCCAATTGCTTCAATAGCTTTCACTCTTTTATTAAACACAAAGTCACAAACGTTGGACTTTACTCGATTTTAGACTCCGTTTTCTAATGCTTAAACGACGCTCCTCATAACGTCCAAAATGAGAAATATTCAAGTTGTCATGGTATGAGCTATACTAAAACGTAGAACAAAATAAGCCCATACTTAAATAGGCTTGTAGCAACATGCCATAAAAATCTCCTTGCAGCATGCTGAAACGTAATAATATATCACAGGCAATGTTACAGGATGTTATACTTGCTAATTCGAGCACAGAGAAGTCCGCTGGAGACCATAGGGTCTATACCTTATGTGTCGCGATCATTTGGGCAGACGCCAGTCTGTATCCATCAGCTGCTGGCTGATGCCGCTGAAATTGGTCTTACCATGACAGACACACATGAGCCCTTTCACAAACATGTTTCATCGAGATTTTGCTATTATGGCTGGTTAGAAACTGAAAGAACTGTCTTTGACCTTATGTCAGACTGCTCTTATCAGACAGACAGACTGATTCTAGCTTGTAATGGCTAAGGTGTGGGATCGATTTCCGCTGGGGGTACCAGTTTTTAAGAGCCACAAACGTACCCTCTTCAGCTCCAGTAACGCCAAGTAAGGAACACAGGACTGTGCTGTGACTTCAAATCAACGTTAAACATGTCCATTCGCTACTGACTGGAACAGAATTGGATTCGTTTTGGCTGTCAGAGGCGGAAATCGTTGCTTGCAGAAACTCTGTCTCTAGTAAGCTTTTTTGCATTAGGAATGTTATTTTAGTTCACTAACCAGTCGTCATTTAATGTCATAGGACCTTCATTTCTTGACTGCTACGGTCGCAGGTTCGAATCCTGCCTCGGGCATGGGTGTGTGTGATGTCCTTAGGTTAGTTAGGTTTAAGTAGTTCTAAGTTCTAGGGGACTTATGACCTAAGATGTTGAGTCCCATAGTGCTCAGAGCCATTTGAACCATTTTGAACCTTCATTTCTTATTGCAAGTGACCTTGATATTTTGAAAATATTGGCACTGGACTGAGATTCGAGCTCCGATTCCAATTTTTCTCTGGATTTGAACCATTCGAGATGATACTGTTCCTCACGATGCCAAAATCCTCCAGGTCTCTACGAACGGGGCGATCCTAACTACTAGCGAAAGGGAATTTGATAGTTGAGACCTCTTTGTGTGGGGTCAACAACGACGATATGCGTGGGGTTTGAGTCCCGGGCAGCACAGAACTGTTCGTTGTGTTACCTCTAGCACATCTCGGTACGGTTGAAGAAACAATAGATATTCCAGTTCAGATAATTACTGGATTCTGCGATCACCGCAACTTTACTTCATGACGTTTCACACTTGTGCGTTACTCCTTATAACATACCTTTCGTGTTTACTTCTCAGGGAAACATAGGCTTCATGGGGTTCCCAGTGCAGTGCTAAACGTATCGTCATTTATTTCCGGGTTCGAACATTCATTGTAGAATGATACTAATGAGAACTTCAATATTTTACGCCTCTCTATGCTTAGTTGAGTCTCGATCAGACACTCAATTTTTGTTTGGTTAACGGTGGGTTCAAATTCAGATCACGAACAAAAACTCTTCGACTTCTGCAGTGTCACTTATTGTAACGAAGATTAATGTACAAGCTTTAAGGATTGTATCACCGCCAATAACGTGTTTGCTGCTCTTTGGTTTATCGCGGTATTAGTTTACATCCAGATTGACTGCCATAAAGAAGTGTGTTCTCAAAAAGTCTCTTGTGGTTCCCATTGTGTAGAGTCAAACGATCGTACACGCAGGATTTCGGTGTTTAGAGTACTTGGGACACAGCTACTTTGTGTTGATTGCATTCAGTAATGTTCTTTCTTTCAAGTGTACATTAAAATTTCTAATTCTAGCTGCGAAATCCTCAACGGGTTCATTACATCTTCTAGACACCACACTCAACTGTTCATGAAAAAACCGTGCACTATTTTGTTTCCTGTTCCTCTCTTCTAGCTCTTTTCTAAGCTGCTCAAACATCGTCAGGTTACGCAGTACTCCTGTACAGCTCATGAATGACTTCACCTTAGCCACGAAACGCAGTCTGCAATAATTGACTATCTGACTAACCCTCTTCTCAGCCGATGACATAACATCCTCCAACCATGCAAACACATCCTAATACACTCCACCAAAAAAAGAAGAAACCAGGTTAGCAGTAGGCTGATTCACTCCTGAACTCTGTGGTTTCAACAACTCTACTTCTTTACTTTTCTCTGTCAAAGTATTATGCAAAACTACCTCATCTGCCTTCAACTGAGCCACGTGATTTACTAGTGATTCTATAGTTTAATCCCTGGTGACCCCCTATGTCTCCAAGTTTGCCTTCGCCTCTTCTGTATACATTTTAAAATAATAATTCTCACAAAAAGAAATCCAGCACTAGCACAGCTAGAAATCACCTATTTCCTCTGTCTAAACATAGGTCATCTGAACTCTCTACAATGCCTGGCTACATGTCCAAAACGATTACAAGTGAAAAAAATTACCGCTACTGATTCGGCACAAGGGACAGAATGCCCATCAAATTCAGTTACGTACAATGAACACGCGCAAATCGTTCATCCCTAGTATTCCCTTTAAATTGTGATAAATCTACTGGTTCCTCCGGTTTTAAAAAATAACTTTCACATAATCCTGACATCTATACTTTGACAGCATTACTGTCACCAAACGTGAGCAAATAAAAATGGCCTCACTCATCCCGAATGATGAGACTGCGAACTCTGGCTCAGATGGCTCACTGTGGAGGTGACACAGCCTCCGCTATAGTCTGAAATGGCGTCACCACCCCTGACGTCGCTATGAAGGGTGTAGTGGGCGAGTGGTGTAGTCAAAGTGGCCCCGTGCATATAAATGTTGACAACAAACAATGTTTTTATTAGTTTTGGTACATATTGCTTTGTTACTCACAAGGGAAACTCCCCATCGCACCCCCCCCCCCCCTCAGGTTTAGTGGTAAGAGGGCCCAGTGGGCAGCCCGTCAAAGACTAAACACAAAAAATGGTTCAAATGGTTCTGAGCACTATGGGACTTAACATCTAAGGTCATCAGTCCCCTAGAACTTAGAACCACTTAAACCTAACTAACCTAAGGACATCACACACATCCATGCCCGAGGCAGGACAAGATTCGAACTAAATACAGGTCAAGCATGAAACCAGGAAGAAGGTGTGCTGCACTGTAAAAAAAAAAAAAAAAAATAGAAACAGTGAACGGTCCAAAAACAAGAAATGCAACATTGAGAAGCCCGGAAGAGAGATGGCATCGTGGTTAAGTGATTACGGTGTTGATTCGTCAAGCCGTGTTCTACCCTCCCCCTTGTCAGATTTTTCTGTTTTGTTTTTTCGCTGTTCGCTTTATTCAAATTTGTGTCTGTGCCGTGGTGTAAAGTCCGTTTGCAACAGCGATGTGTAAGGTAGGGTAATATATTGACAGTTGATTCCGCATAGTTACTCTATTAGCAGCCGAAAGGAAGTGGCTTTCGAACGGGAACAGCTAACGTTTGATGACAAGGTGACAAGTCAACCGGATCCTCCACCGGAAAACACGTCTGGTGTGTCATACACTGCATTAGTGACAGTACGTGTGTCATACGATAGGAACCTCTTATCGACACACCTAATTTGTGCGACTGGTGAGTGAGATATGCCTCCTTGCGCGATGTAGGAGTTCGTATGAATGTGAATGTGATCGCTCCCACGGAAAGGATGAAAACATAATTTGTCACATATAGCTGCAACGCTGCAACAAATGAATGTAGCAGTTTCATAATCACACAGTTTCTCTGTGCTCTGTCAAAACATACGTTTCTGACGTTTTCGAAGTTGTGTTTCGTTTTGGAAGTTTTGACTCTTGAATTCCTTTGTTGTAATATAGTTTACACCCGTTTATTTGTTGTTTTCGTTTTTGTGAGATGTCTATGTGATATATCTCCTGCTCTCACTATTCATCACATTTTGCGATGTTGACGTACACTGTGTAATCAAAAGTATCAGGACACCTGGCTGAAAATGACTTACACGTTCGTGGCGCCCTCCATCGGTAATGCTGGAATTCAGTATGGTGTTCACCGACCCTTAGCCTTGATGACAGCTTCCACGCTCGCAGGCATACGTTCAATCAGGTGCTGGAAGGTTCCGTGGGGTATGGCAGCCCATTCTTCACGGAGTGCTGCATTGTGGAGAGGTATCGATGTCCATCGGAGGGGCCTGGTGCGAAGCCGGCGTTCCAAAACATCTCAAAGGTATTCTATAGAATTCAGGTCAGGACTCTGTGCAGATCAGTCCATTATAGGGATGTTATTGTCGTGTAACCACTCCGCCACAGGCTGAGCATTATGAATAGGTGCTCGATCGTGTTGAAAGATGCAATCGCCATCCCCGAATTTCTCTTCAACAGTGGGGAGCAAGAAGGTGCTTAAAACACCAATGCAGGCCTGTGCTGTGACAGTGTCACGAAAAACAACAATGGGCGAAGCCCCCTCCATGAAAAACACGACCACACCATAACACCACCACCTCCGAATTTTACTGTTGGCACTACATACGCTGGCAGATGACGTTCACCCAGCATCAGCCGTGCCCACACCCTGCCATCGGATCTCCACGTTGTCTACCGTGATTCGTCTCTACAGACAACGTTTTCCACTGTTCAGTGGTCCATTGTTTACGCTCCTTACACCAAGTGAGGCGTCATTTGGCATTTACGAGCGTGATGTGTGGTTTATGTGCAGCCGTTCGACCATGAAATGCAAGTTTTCTCATCTCCCGACTCGTGATGACTGGGTGTTGTGTGATGTCCTTAGGTTAGTTAGGTTTAAGTAGTTCTAAGTTCTAGGGGACTGATGACCATAGATGTTAAGTCCCATTGTGCTCAGAGCCATTTGAACCATTTTGAACCATCTCCCGACTAACTGTCAGAGTACTTGCAGAGGATACTGAAGCAATTTGGAATTCCTGTGTGATGGTCTGGATACATGTCTGCCTATTACACGTTACGACCCACTTCAACTGTCGGCGGTCTCTGTCAGTCAACAGACGAGGTCGGCCTGTACACTTTTGTGCTGTACGTGTCCCTTTACGTTTCCACTTCACTATCACATCGGAAACACTGGACCTAGGGATGTTTAGGAATGTGGAAATCTCGCATACAGACGTTGTAACCTCCCCACAAAAATTTACAAAGAAATATTATATAGAAATGGGAGCCAAATGAAACCTTCCCACAAGAATGTTGACCGGACGATAATTTGAATGTTAACAAGAATACAACCTAACATAATCTCCCAGCAGATAAATTTACTGACAATGACAATTAAACAGAAATTCGCAATCTGACTCTGCTGTATGCTCCCGCAAAAATAATGAAAAACAATTCAGTGCTAATGAAAATCAGTGACAATGAAAATTCAATTAAACCGAAATATCGGTCTTTGGCCCTGTGCAAAAATCAGAATTAAATTCTTACCTCATTGTAACTGCTAGTCAAATTTCTGCTCTTATTCTTGCGCACAGCTTGGAGGAACTGCATTGCAAATAGTAATATTCCTTTTTTTTTTTGTAATTTAACTGAAATTTGTTTAAGGGAAGTGGAACGAAATTTAGTTCAATAAAATTGCTTTTGAAATCATAATTATTATTGGGGCACTTGTTGGAAATTAATTACAATAAATGAACTTTAAATTATCTGATGATTACCTTAATTAACAATATACCTCATTCAGCATCTTGACCAGTGTTGCCGACAGACTACATCACACTGGGCTGCTACTACTGACCGACCGCTCTGCATGACGACTACTAGCGTACTGCTCTCAACGACTACTGACTGAGTACTGCTCGCAACACTCGCGCGGTCAAGCGCAGACTAACTACGATTATAGGCTCTCTGGTCAAAGATTTTAACGTGCCTCACCATCGCTGCTATGTTACGTACGTGTTTCATAACCCTCCACTGGGGGGGCAAAAATTTGGCAGCGATGGTGAGTCATTTGGACTTGCCATCGCAAGAAATTTTTACAATTTACAGAATATTCAAATTTAGTACATAAATTAATTGTTGTGCACATGCACCGAGTACAAAGCATTTCAGACAAAGACAGGATGTGAGTACAAAACATAGTAGTAAATCAGAAAACTGTATATACAAATTATTTGACAGATAACAAAGTGCACACGCACTGAAAAAATTCTTTAGCATTTTCAGAACAAATAAATGGCAAAAAATCGTGTTGATAAGTGACATGAGTGTACTCGCACTGGAGTTGAGAACATGTTAGCAATTTACGAAATGTATATATATATAATTAGTAACAAATGAGATAAGTGCATACGTACTGAAGTATTGAATATACAGAATGAGTACAAATCATATTGAAAATGCACAGGCACTGAAGTTCAGTAGAAAACATATTAACACACAACATAAGTGCACATGCACTGTAGTTCAGAACATATCATTAAAATAAAATAATAAATAAAAAAATGTATATACAATATAAAAGACAAGAGTGCACATACTGTACTTGAGAACAAATCGAAAAAATGTCTTAGGCATTTTTGCAATAAATAACATAATGGCAAAAAATCATATCGACAAGTGACATAAGTGTACTCGCACTGGAGTTCAGCGAATCAAAAAAATGTATAACCCATGAACATAAATAATGTTAGCAAAAAAATGATTTTCACTATGTGACAAGAATTAGGATAGGAAAGGGAAGGATTGCATCATGGTTGTAGCACTTTAGATTGCACACAGCTGTTCTGAAAGTCCATATCTTTCCACAGAAGTACAACACCAAGTGACACAATTTGAAGTTCTTTTCTCATCAGAATTTACCAGTGTAGCCAAGACACTGAACTGTCGTACTAATGGTCCATGTTCTCATTTTGGCAATACACTAGGTACACCAAACAGTGGGACCATAATAACGTCTTCATCGCCCACGGTGGTGGACAGCATGTCGTGTCAACACCACGCTCTTACAAGGCACACCAACGTAGAATTAGTGCAAAACCAAAGATAGTGCTCCATGATCACTAGGATAGACAGGACAAATGGACACTGCAGTAATTCAGGGTAGTTAGCTCATGAGGTGAAGGACATTAAGTCACATAATATTGACAATTACAGTCTTCATTAGTAGTTTGGGGCATTCATAGCCCAGTGATTGAACATTTCTGTACCAAGTATGTAGTATTACAGAAAAATGTTCATTAATTGTTTTACATAGAATCAGTAACCTTCTTTTCCTAGTTACAAAGCATTATTAAATAATCACATTCTTTTCCAGTTACAAAGTATACCATAGTTAATTAATCATTGGTCATTCCAATAGTATTAATCACTAACCTTCTCCTAATTACAAAGCATTATGAAGCAATCGCATTCTTTTCCAGTTACAAAGTATGGCATCGTTAATTAATTATTTGTTATTTCAATAGTAATAATCATTAGCCTTCTCCTAATTACAAAGCATTATTAAACAGTCACATTCTTTTCCAGTTACAAAGTACGGCATAGTTAATTAATTATTTGTTATTTCAATAGTAATAATCATTAGCCTTTTCCTAATTACAAAGCATTATTAAACAATCACATTCTTTCCCAATTATAAAGCATAGTTAATCATTTGTCATTTCAATATAGTAAAAATCATATTCTTTTCCAGTTACAAAGTATGGCATAGTTAATTAATTATTTGTCATTCCAATATAGTAAGAATCATTAGCCTTCTTCTAATTACAAAGCATTATTAAACAATCACATTCCTCTCCAGTTACAAAGTATCAACATTGAAAACAAGAGCTAATTAATGGCATAATTAATAACATAATTCATTAAGTGACATTAATTATTGGCACTCAGTGGCCATCAAGTATCGAATAGTATAAAACATTGTTCCTCATTCAGTATTATTCAGATCATTAAGAAGTAATAACAATTCATTGAGTGACATTTAGATCATTACGAAGTCATTATTAAAAATCAGCTAATTACAGTCATAGCATTAATAAGCATGGGCATTATAAGTAGTCTCATTACAATAAACCGTGGCAGTTATTAGCCAGTTACAAAGCATTATTTTATACATATATTTTTTTGTATCATTACGAAGTCATTACTGAAGTGACATACTATTCAGAGTTGATCAGTATTATTCAGAACTTTCTCAAACTGGTATCACTATTTGGGACTGGTAATACATTTTTTTTGTGCTAGCAAAGCATTGCTTTTGGTAATTATAAGAGAAAGCAAGAAGAGAAAAAAGAAAAAAATTGGTACTGGGTTGTTACTGTAAATAAAAAATGTGTAACGTCATTCGTCATGAGTCAGCTGTAGCAAGGTTATGTGACAAGGCAGTATATGTGATCACATTTATAAATGATAAACACAAATGGGTTAAAAAAAATGCAAGTACTAGAACAGGTATAATAAGTAACAGGTTTAGTATGTATCATGAAAAACTTCTCCTGGAAAAAATACAAAATGGATTATTGACCTGAAAGAAGAAACGCACACTATGCTGAAAAGTAGTGAACTTCGAATTAACAAGTAGTGAAATGTGTATAAACATGTGTTCCATAGCTGTCCTTTCCAAAACTTTCCGTCATCCTACTATGCAATATAACACCTGCTGTCAAAACAAACTGCAACAAATACTTAAATAACTACATAGCATAAATACATAACTTCAACATTATCCTCATCTGTAAAGGAAAAGACTTCATTATTCATCACTTCATTATCATAATTCCATCATTATCATCACCTGTAAAGAAAAACTTCATTATCCATAGTAGCACACTCTTCATCATTATTCATCATCACTCATTATCATCTGCAAAAAATCACTTCATTACTCATTACACAACTATTCCTTATCTCTAACATATTTCATCACTAAAACTAAGATGTGTAGTTCTGTCTGACAGCCTGCATCAATCACCTTGTATTCTGAAAGAAAAAATTAGTTAAGACTGCTATTCTACGATGAGTATAGTATATTCTTGTTAATGCTTGTTAATCCTGATCCATTTACTCTTCCTCATAAGGTTTTTGTATCCTCTTTCGTCTATTCCGTAGTTGAAATTCCCATTTCTGTTTAATTTATTTCCTTTACACGTTATTTCTTTCTGAAAATGATGAACGGAGATTAACGTCTTACATTTAAATCATATACCCACTAAATAATGACTGGTTTATGGTGACACAATTAACCATACAGCATAACATTACAGACAACGTAATATGTCAAAGACATTGACAGTGTTCAAAGCCAAAATGTACAGAGAATATCACAATGCAGCAGCAAAAAATGTAAAAGTCACGATGTTGAGATGTCATAAGGCCAAAAAAAAAAAAAAAATGTCAAAGTCGACTGGTGTGTGTTATATCTTAACTATTTCACAGTGCATATAGACAAAACTGGAATACAATCATACATAAAAAAAATGGAAAATGTGCATGGTCTGATGTGTAACGATAAGAAAAGCGACCTGCTAACCTTACCTTGCCGGGCACTTGCCAAGAAAAAATACGATAATCATCAGTAATTAGTCAGGTGAAATAATTGCAATAGTAAATGGCATCATAGTATGTTACATCATAAAGTGATTTCATTCAATAAACGGTTTAATGTTTGAGATATGGTGGTTGCCTTTCGATTTTCTGGTTCTCAAAGTTTCGACGTGTACAACATTGGGGTGAGGGATGCTGCGAATCCGATATGGACCTGCGTATAGAAGTTCAAATTTACTGCACTTACCTTTTAATTTGCTGGATAAATAGTGTGTACGTACTAATATTTTCTGTCCAACGTGAAAGTCGCGGCGTGTACAAACCTGTTTTTGCTGTCTTCTCCGGCGCTCTGCGGCACGTTTGATGTTGTTCAGCGCAATGTCAATTATTTCGTGGTGTCGTAAGCGACGAGATGTGGGAAAATTTACAAATTCTTTAATTTTGTTTGGTGGTTCAACGTTTTTCAGTATAACAGACGGAGATAGCATAGTGGATTCATTTGGAATGGAATTAATTACATCTTGGAATGAGAGTATGTGTGTATCCCAATCAATATGTCTTTTGTGGCAGTATATTCGGCACAGCTTACCAATTTCTTTCATTAACCGTTCACAGGGGTTCGAAGAAGCGTGGTACTTGGATATATAGATCGGAGAAATGTTTCTGGCTCGTAACATGCGTGTCCATATGCTACTACGAAATTGAGATCCATTGTCAGAAATTACTTTCATCACATGCCCTACATGAAATAGAAAATGTTTTACAAATGCTTTCGAAACAGTTTTAGCAGTAGCTTTGCGTAACGGAGTGAAAGTAACAAATTTTGAAGTGAGCTCAACAGCGACAAAGATGTAGCAAAAACCTCTGTTAGTTCTCGGAATCGGACCAAAAATATCTACTGCGGCCATGTGTCTTAATTTAACAGGTACAATGGGATATAAAGGAGGAATATGTGAAGTGGTGTCTGATTTAGCTTTCTGGCAAATTTTACAAGACGCTAAAACTCGTCGTATACGTTTCTCCATGTTGTTAAAATAACAGTTCTGTCTCAGTATAAGAAAACATTTTCGTGCTCCGTAATGTGCGTAACTTAAATGAGTGTACCAGATTAATTTGTTAACCAGTTCGTCAGGAATACATAATAACCAATTGTTGGTGTCAGGGTGAGAGCGGCGAAACAAAATGTCATTGCGTACAGTGTAATGGTTTCTAATCGTAACATTATTCTTATCTTGCCAAAGGCGTTTAATTTCTTTCCACACGTTGTCTTTACTTTGCTCTTTTGCTATGTCCTGTAATGACGACGAAATAAAATTTTCAAATGCAACTTGTTGGATGTACATTACGCTGAAATTTGCTTTACAGAAGTTGGTTGCGATGTCTTGCTGATTGTTGCAAAGAGAACGGGATAATGCGTCTGCTACAACATTTTGTGTGCCGGGAATGTGAACAATTGTGAAATTAAATTCCTGCAAGTAAAGTTTCCATCTGCTTAACCTGTCGTGAGTGAATTTAGCTGAAAGTAAAAATTGTATCGCTCTGTGGTCTGTGTAAACTGTAGTGTGTCTTCCATAAAGAAAGTGCCGAAATCTCGTAAAAGCCCAAACAACACATAATGTTTCAAGTTCAGTAACGGAATAATTTCGTTCAGCAGGTGATAGAATGCGGCTTGCAAATGCGATGTTTTTAATTACTGTAGAACCATCTTCTTCAATTTCCTGAAAAATATGTACGCCTAAAGCTGTGTTGGAACTGTCGGTGGCAATGGAAAAATTTCTGGTAAGATCTGGGTGCGATAAAAGTGGAGCATTCAACAAGGTTTCTCTCAGGTTCACAAATTCAGAATGTGCTTGCTTATCCCAAGACCAAATAGTGTTTTTACCTGTCAGTTGACATAATCTAGGTGTGTCTAAAGCGGAGTGATGAATAAATTTACGAAAAAAGTTAATTAAACCCAAAAAGCTGCGTAATTGTTTCTTCGTCGTAGGAACAGTAATGTCACGTAAAGCTTGAAGTTTTTCCGGATCAGGCGCAATGCCTTCTGCTGAAATTACGTGTCCAAGAAATTTTATAGAAGTTTTGCCAAAGTGCGATTTACTTAGGTTAACTGTGAGTCCTTGCGCATGAAAAGTTTGCAACAGTCGTTCTAAAATCAGATTGTGTTCAGACCAATTAGCTTCTGCGATAAGAATGTCATCTACGTACGTCGTAATTCTGTCTTTAAGTTCTGTCGGAAGTATTGTGTTCAAACCGCGAATAAAAGCCGCAGAAGAAATAGTTAAGCCGAATGGTAATTTACAAAATTGATAACAGTCGCCAAAACAGAGAAAAGCTGTATACTTTCTGCAATTCGGATGAAGTTGAATTTGCCAAAATCCCGATTTCAGATCTAATGTAGAATAAATTGCAGTACCGTGAAATTTCTGTAGTAGTTCCTCTAGTGTCTGTGGTCGATCTGTTTCATTAACAATTATTTCATTAATGTGACGCGAATCAAGTACGAGGCGAAGTGAGCCATCTTTTTTCTTAACAATATGCAACGGGTTTATGTACGGACTAACTGCTGGTTCTATAATTCCTTGGTCGAGCATATCCTGCAATTCTTTTTTAACTTGTTCTCTGTGAATATATGGAATGGGATAATGCTTTGCTTTAAATGTGTCGTGCTGTTTCACTTGAAATTCATACATAAATCCGGACATAGTACCTGGAATGTTATCAAAAACTGGAGCTTGCTGTAAAAGAATTTTGTGTAGTTGCATTTGTTCGTCGTCTGTAGTTGCACTGCTCTCTTTAACCTTATCAGAAATCATCTGTATAACGTCGTAGTCAGCTTCGTCTGGAGTATTATAGTTGTGTACGTACGTATCCGTGAACAATGTGGGATTACTGTCTATGCAACGTGACACGGAAATGACCTCTGTGCGGTTAATTGTTTGTTCTTCCGCAGATAATGAGTGCTGAAATTCTAAAGCCAATTGTACATCTTCATCCTTTAGCATTAAATAAGAATTCTGAAAATCAATAACTGCGTCGTGTTGTACCAGAAAATTAGTACCTAAAATTACGTCTGTTGTCAATAAAGGAACAATCCAAAAATTAGAGTGGGAAGTATGACCTCCAATACAAAATGATAAATGCGTCTGTAATTTAACGTCTACTCCTTTACTCGATACTGCTCCTTTCACTTTTGTTTTGCCTAAAGGTAATGTCGGATAAGTATTCTCTTTGTTGCACTCGTTAAAAGTCTCCTCATTTATTACTGATATAGGTGATCCAGAATCGATTACTGCTGAGAATTTTGATGAACCAATTTTAATTTCGATGACAGGATGTGAAATAGTTTTCTGAACAAATGGTCTTTCCTGCAAGAGAGTGTCTCTGATATCGTCAAAAGTAATTACATTTTCGTGAACAACATTTTGCTTGTCAAAGGTAGTGCTTGTGTTATTGGAAGATGCGTCCTGTACTGTATCTAGTCAGATTCTATCTGAAGTGTTATTATTATTAGGAGGATTCTGTGGCATTTCGACGATTTGAACTGTCCTATTACTTCTTCCAGACGTATTACGCTCTGGATGGTACCTACTGTCGGGTTCATTCATGAGAATATGTTCTTGTTGATTACTTTGTTGCTGGTAAGACCGACTGTTATTATATGTACGCTGATAATTGTGTTCATCATTTTTACGTCTGTCGTGATAGTCATTCCTATACGGTGCATTGCGATAGGAATTGAAATATTGTCTTCTTTGTACGTAGTTGTTTCCTTGCTGTCGTGTGTTACTATTTGTTGTATCAGGGACTATACGTGCTCGCGGCGGAACATTAAAGCCTGGTTGACCTCGTGCATTACATTGTTGGTTACGTATGCTAACCGGTTGACTTTCATGCTGTTGCGGTGGAAAACTTCTATTGTTACCAAAATGTGCTTCCTGTTGCTGAAAATTTTGACAATATTGATAATTAGAATTTTGGCTGTTATTAGAGTTTTGGTAGTTGTCGTTCCTAAAGCGTCTGTTATCTTTCCTATTGAAATTACGTGTCTGATCATAATTGCTGTACTTTTGTTGACCTTGGTTATTATATGAAAAATTTTTGTTTACAAAAGAATAATCAGATTGTTGTACTTCCAAGAGCTGTAAAAGATCTCTGAATGCTGAAATGTTTTCTTTTTGCTGACCAGTTAAAAGTGACACTCGTAATGACCGTGGTAATTTAGAGATGCATAATTGTATAAGTGCGGATTCACTGTACGGTTCACTTAGGTACTGGTTTTGTTGTACCATGTGCTCAAAAAATTGCGTGACGCTGGGAAAATTTGTGTTCTCATAATTTGGTAAGCTAATTAACTGATCTTTAATTCCGCGCTGTGTCGTCTTCGACCAGTAAGCTGACAGAAAAGCATTCTGGAATTCTTCTACCGAGTAACATTGTCTCGCGATCGGTCTCATACGAGTTGCCGGCTCGCCTTCCAAAAAACTACAAATAAATTCAAGTTTGTGCGTTACAGGCCAAGTCGGTGGAAGAGCAAAGCTAAATTGTTGAATCCAATCTAGTGGGTGAATCTGCGTTCTATCGTTTTTAAAAACTTTAAACTTTCTCACTGACAGAAAATGTTTGTAATCGAAATTATCATCTCTGTGTGATGGAACAGGTTCAGGATCGTAAGAGAATCTATTGAACTGTGCTTGATCGGAATCTAAGTCCCGTACTCTCTGTAGATTACCCAAATTATACGCGCTGCGTGAGTCTGACAAATGTTCATAAAGTGGCGTCTGTTGTGGTATGTTATTAACTGAAATGTTTTTCATCTCTGTTACTTCTTGTTGTAAATTTGACAACTTCCTACGTAACGTGTTGTTAGATGAATCGATCTCATTAATTGTCTGCTGCAAATTTTGAAATTCAGGTGTTTGGTTAAATGAAATCGGTGCAGTATCGTCTGATTTATTATCATTACTACTTTCAATAGCATCAATACGACTGGCTAATTCATCATATTTTTCAGTCAGTATTTTTGCCTGATCATCGGTTTTAGAATCGGACGCATTAATCTGTTTTTGCAACTTACGCGTAGTTTCGCTCAGTTTTTTAACATCAGCTTTGATGATATCGCAATCCTGTGTTAGTTCTAATTGTTCGAATCTGTCTGTTACTGTTTGAATATCTACTGTGTGTGTATCTGTTTTTGATTTAAGATTGGAAATTTCGTCACGTAATTCTGTGTTCGACTGTTTGATGGAATTAATTTCGTCGGACACTGAGGCAATATTGTTGTCTACATATGTCTTCGCTTTCGCGAACATTTTACGTTTGTCTTCTTGTCTCTGAGCCGTGATTGTTTCCATGACTTGACGTTTGACTTTATTTTGATCCTGAATAAATTTACGGAAACGCGTATCACTGTTCTGTATGTGCTGATTAAAGCGCTCGTTAATCTGAGTGTTCTGCTGTTCGAATTTCGCGTCTATCTTTGCGTCCACTGTGCGTGAAAGTTCTATCGTCATAGCTTTAAACTCGTCCCGTAATTGTGTAGCTTTTTCAGAACATTGTTTAGCGACTGTACTAATTTCCGCTCTAAGTGTTTCTGTTGCGGCAGTTTGCATTTCCCTTAATTCCTGAGCAACAGACCTAATTTCTTCGCTGCTTTTTTTTGAACAAGCCTCAATTTCCACGCGCAACTGTTCCTTAGTGTCATGACACTGCGCGGCAACGGCTCTAATTTGTTCACTAAGCTGTCTGGAATTTTCACTCTGTTGTCTGAAATTCTCTTTAAATTGTTTGTTATCTTCGCTATTTTGTATCAATATCGCCATAATTTGACCCAATGTAACATTATCTACTCCATTCTCTGTACCGTTTGACGGTGTATTTGCAAGTGTCGCGTTTTGCGTGACCATTTGGTCATTCTGTAATTTACAATAAGATTTGTCAGTCGAACGTACACTGTCACTCATTATTTCGGAATTAGATAGATCCGTCCTACTTTCAGTACACTGACCATTTTCATTCGAAACATTTGTCTGTACGTTACTTGAATTTTCTAAATCGGGTGTGTTAGGCTGGGCATTGCTCATTACAATAGAGCGTTCCGCATCATCGATTGTCGTCAAATCAACAGAAGACACAATCGAGTTCGTTCGTTCATCATTAAGACAAAAGTCATCATTAGTGGTTGGAATACACTGATCGTTAGTGAACGCACGATTATCATCATTACACTGCGCGTCACAAGTCCTATCGGTAAAGTTGTTTGAGTCGGTAATTTCATTCATAATACTTCGCGATACACTATTCACAGTCTTTCGCGGCATTTTCACAATAGTCACAAATATTCACAAAACAAATAAGCACAAATGCAAAAGGGCAACAAACAAATACAACAGAGCAGCGAATTGCCGTTGACCTGTAGAAAGAAAGTCACAAGTTAATAAAAGCGTTGCGCCAAATCCTAATTATATCTAAGCAAATAAGAGCAGATATCTGACTGTTGTTCAAAAGACTCTCAACGAAATACGATCCTGGACTGGGTGTCGCCAAGTGTAACCTCCCCACAAAAATGTACAAAGAAATATTATATAGAAATGGGAGCCAAATGAAACCTTCCCACAAGAATGTTGACCGGACGATAATTTGAATGTTAACAAGAATACAACCTAACATAATCTCCCAGCAGATAAATTTACTGACAATGACAATTAAACAGAAATTCGCAATCTGACTCTGCTGTATGCTCCCGCAAAAATAATGAAAAACAATTCAGTGCTAATGAAAATCAGTGACAATGAAAATTCAATTAAACCGAAATATCGGTCTTTGGCCCTGTGCAAAAATCAGAATTAAATTCTTACCTCATTGTAACTGCTAGTCAAATTTCTGCTCTTATTCTTGCGCACAGCTTGGAGGAACTGCATTGCAAATAGTAATATTCCTTTTTTTTTTGTAATTTAACTGAAATTTGTTTAAGGGAAGTGGAACGAAATTTAGTTCAATAAAATTGCTTTTGAAATCATAATTATTATTGGGGCACTTGTTGGAAATTAATTACAATAAATGAACTTTAAATTATCTGATGATTACCTTAATTAACAATATACCTCATTCAGCATCTTGACCAGTGTTGCCGACAGACTACATCACACTGGGCTGCTACTACTGACCGACCGCTCTGCATGACGACTACTAGCGTACTGCTCTCAACGACTACTGACTGAGTACTGCTCGCAACACTCGCGCGGTCAAGCGCAGACTAACTACGATTATAGGCTCTCTGGTCAAAGATTTTAACGTGCCTCACCATCGCTGCTATGTTACATACGTGTTTCAACGTATGACACAAGTGGCATCCAATCACCTGATCACATTCGAAGTCTGTGAGTTCCACAGAGTGCCCCATTCTGCTCTCTCACGATGTCTAATGACTACTGAAGTCGCTGATATGGAGTACCTGGCAGCAGGTGGCAGCACAATGCACCTAATATGAAAAACGTGTGTTCTTGGAGCTGTCCGGACACTTTTGATCACATTGTGTATTCTTACCACATGTCTCATATTCTATAACCAGTGTGTAGTACGACAACTGCTAAGACTACAGAAAGAGAACAAACATTTCATTGACCGGAGTTTTTAACACAGTGACCACATAACCACGACGCCGTGTGCTGTTTCATCCTGAACTATATTGCATTAATATATGGAGATTGTATCTGTTCTGTCGGACATGTCACTCCACACAATGTTTTTCCACTGTTCAATCATCCAATTTTTACGCTCCTTACATCAAACGAGGCGTCGTTTGGCATTTACCGGCGTGATATGTGGCTTATGAGCAGCCGCTCGACCATGAATTTCGGACATGTCCGAAAGAACGGATACCATCTGTGACCATGCAGCGGTCTAGAATGAAATGATAATTAAAACAATACCGCAAGCTGTCGACAGGGGGTAATATACATCAAGGGGGACAGTTGAAAATGTGTACCCCGACCAGGAATTGAACCCGGGATTTCCTGCTTATATGGCAGACGCTCTATCCATCTGAACCACCGAGGGTACAGAGAAGAGTGTGACTGCAGGGCTTTATCCATTGCACACTCCCCGTGAGACGCACATTCCCAACTTAATGTCCACTCACTACATTTGTAGTGCCCCTGCCCGCTACACTCATTTGTCGCGGCCGACAATCTTACCGATTCCCTTAAGAGTTCGGGTAATGTGTGTGCATCCGCACAACAGAAGAAGGTCAATGGCCTATTAGCCTTAACTATATATGGAGACGGTGTCTGTTCTTTCGGACATGCTGCACTATTCTGTCTGTCTCTATTTACTGTTCTACATGTCGCCACAAGGGTAGCTTCCAGCCCTAGGTGGCTAATGCTATCCTTCTTGTGGCTAACTTACCACTTTTTACTACTCTTTCGTTTGAACTGGCACCGTGGCGTTATAGTATAGTGAAATAGACGATAAATGAAGTGCTGGATTTGGTCCCCTTGGGCGTGTCTTTAAAAATAGCAAAGCTTGCTAGTGGCAGTATTACCAGCTCAATTTCTACCATGCGCCTACACAAAATTTGAAACGTAGCTTTGTCAGCTTGAAAGCCCTTACAGAAGCGAAAATCTTTATAATACAGAAATAAAGACAAATGTCAGCATATGATGGCACAGAATCAGCAAAATATGAACTGCCCCTCACATGCCATAGTCTTTTGAAACCAGACACTATGATCAAGCGGCATTTACACGCGGAAAGATGCAAGTCATCCTTCCCCAACCACTTCCCTCCTTTGAGCCTGTCATTAAGACCGTGTATATTGCTATTCTTCTTGCCACGCCGCTCTATATTTATTTTTTCTAATTTGTCTGTAACTTGTTTTGAGTTTTCCTTTTCTTCCTCCGTATTGAATCCATAATCAGTAGACACTGATATTAAGATTATACGGAAAAACCTGTCAAACCTTATTTTGGAGCTGAAGCAACTAAATTTGCACTGCATGAACTCTTTATCCAGTTTCATCTTATTTCAAACTGTTTGCGTTCCAACAAATTTATTTAGGATTTAACTGTTACTTTTCAGTACAATAAATAAAGGGCTTTCAGAACTACTTGTTATGAGTCCTAAATCGTTGTCGTTGTATGTCGGAAAACTCCCTCATTTCGATATTCAACCATAGCCGTTACTCCTTTATGTACTACGGAAACACTAAATAGACGCTAGCAATTTATTCACTTTTTGCCAATGAATAAAACATTTATCTGTAAGTCATTTGCCTTCCTATAACGTCAAACGTTCTCTTTTCTCCAAAGGTCTGCTCAATTTTCTTGTAGGCAGTATCTATCCCACCCCTAGTGATACATGCTTCTACATCCTTACATTTGCCCTCTATCCATTCCTGCTTAGCCATTTTGCACATCCTGTCGATCTCATTTTTTAGATGTTTGTATTCCTTTTCGCCTGCTTCATTTATTGAATTTTTATATTTTGTTCTTTCATAGGTTAAATTTAATATCGCTTGTGTTACCGTAGGATTTCTACTGGCCCTCGTATTTTTACCAACTTGATCCTCTGATACCTTCACTGTTTCACCTCTCAGATCTATCCATTCTTCTTCTAGTGTATTCCTTTCCCCTGTTCTTGTCAGTCATTCCCTAATGATCCCTCTGAAACTCTCTACAACATTTTGTTATTTTAGTTTATCCATTTCGGCCACGAATTACTTTTTTCATGAAAAAATCATGGTTTTGCTATCCAGTTCTTCAAATTAAATTATGATTTTTCAGATGTATAAAATATTCCGAGGTGCCCTCCAAGGGGGGATACAATGAGGCTCCTAGTGAGGACATTGTGTTCAAGTGGGTGCAGTATAAGTCGAAGAGTCACAGTATTTTATTTTATTTTATTTTATTTCACCAACATTCATAAATTAGACAAAGATTACGTAATGATTATATACATAAACTATGGTTCTACACTTGTGGAGAATGATAATCAAAGAAACAATTTTTTTTTCTATGCAGACATAAGTGAATGTTACATTTTACATAATAAAATTAGGTTTTGCCTTGGCAACCCGGTTTCTTGCACCTGTCAAATGATTTTTTGACACTGACCACTGGAAGATGCCCAACGTTGTCCGAACGAAGTTCAGCTTCTGGACGAAGTTCCACACTGGCTCGTTTTGAAGTACTTGGACACTCACTAGTGGGACGCCCCCTTTTCCTGGCAGCTGCCTTATCTATTTTTGTCAGTACTTTGGACACATTTGCCCTAAAGTGAAGCAAATCAAGGATCTTATTTTTAGGAGCACCTAATTCTGATGCGTTTTTCTTGTACTCAATCTATGCATTTACACACGAAATATCAACTGCATGAGCAAACATGCGTCCAGTTTCAGGTTGCAAAACCGGCTATAAACCGTCGTAAATGGCTGTCGAAAATCTTGTTCGGTTTCAAAAGCAGCTAACTGCATGTTGTCTTCGGGAGCAAAGCCTGCTAAATGCCCAATAGGCGTAGCTGTAGCCGTGCCATGTCCAGATACAAAGCACGTGAACAGATATAAGACTTACCAATTTGGACATTCAAAGCTACCTTTCAGTCTGGATTAGAATGGATATTTTTCTTATTCAGCTTTAGGTTGGCTGCACTGTAACAAATTCTTACGCAACAATAGCATACTTCCTACCAATGCATTGTCGTTTGGATGGGACGAGTGATTTTTTTTTTTTAATTTGTGGCAAATACTGCGGGACCAAACTGCCGACGTCATCGGTCCCTAAGCTTACACACTACTTAATCTAACTTAAACTAACTTATGCTAAAGACAACACACACACCCATGCCCGACGGAAGACTTGAACCTCCGACGGATGCAGCCGCGTGGGACGAGTGTTCCGTGATTACCACACTGTCACTTATCATGCAGTTAGCGGGCTTTGCGTCTAGGCTACTCAGCTTACAATATACCGTATGATATAAACTGTCTAACATTACCTCCATCATTGTCCTCTTCTTCAAAATTATCGCCAGGATCATCGGACAGATTGTCAATTTCAGATGAATTAAGGAGCTCTATAACTTCTTCTGTAAGTGGCCTTCGTCTATCTTGGACACGGGGCATTGTGAAATCAACGTAAGAGGAACTAAAAAGACATCGAAATAATATCCTGAATTTCTATGTTATTACAACCTTTCAGTCACAATGTCCTCATTTGGAGACACGTATAAAGTTATAAACATGTCACTTACCTTCCGTTCTGAAAGACACCTTTAGTTTTCACCTTCAAGAATGCACCGTTCTACGCACAAATATTTTTATTTACCTAGACTCAGAAGATATTAACCGGCTGATGAGAGGTAGAAAGATTACTGGGAAGCGATTATGTGACTGTACACATTCAGTTTTTTTTTTTTTTTTTTTTTTTTTGTGGTACCACAGAGAGACAGGAGATGTCGACACTGTTCTCAAATAAACTCTCTGCTAGTGACAATATCAGGACAACAAGTACAAACGGTAAAATTTAACGAATTTTAAAATATTAAGCCTTTATTTAGTATGTCCTTATATGAGGACCCCATGACCAAAAGGGTCAAATTCCTTCCTTTTTGCAGTTTCTTTAGTTTTAATCTACAGTTCATAACCGATAAATTGTTGTCAGAGCCCACATCTGCTCCTGGAAAGTCTTACAATTTAAAACTTGATTCCTAAATCTCTGTCTTACCATTATGTAATCATTCTGTTCACTTCTTGTGTCTCCAGGTCTCTTCCATGTTTACAACCTTATTCCATGATTCTTAAACCAATTGGTTTGTTGGTTTGAGGAATAAAGGGATCAAACTACAGGGTTATCAGTCCCTTGTTCCACGACCATAAGAACAGACAAGGAGTGAAACCAAGTAAGAGAGGTAACAAGGGACGACACAGAACAAGAAATACACAGACAAAGACCAGAAAACAAGGAAATAAAAGCACAGACATAACACAGTGGTTGACCGACCGTAGAAATAAAAAGGAAAAGCCAACCACCAAGAAACACACTAAAAACACCAATCTAAAATCGTAGGCAAAAAAGACCGGACTCAACAAACAAAAAAAGGGACAAACGCTAAGATCGAGTGATAAAAGCCCCCTGCATGAATAAAACGCAAAACTAAGTCTGCCATTGCAGCGTCATCTGCTGAAGTGCAGGGAGTGCATCAGGCAGCGCAAATGTCTGCCTGAGCGGAGTTAAAAACGGACAGTTCAACAATATGTGGACCACCGTCTACGTTGAACCACATCGACAGAGAGTTGGGTCCTCGCGGCGTAATAGATCCGTGAATCAGCAAAGTGTGGCCAATGCGAAGGCGGCAGAGGACCACAGAGTTCCTGCGAGAAGCCCGCAGAGAAGACTTCCACTCAGTTGTGCTCTCCTTGATGGCGCGGAGTTTATTGGGCGTAACTAAGCTGCACCATTCAGCATCCCAAATTCCGCGAACCTTGTGGCGTAACACCGATCGGAGATCAGGTTCGGGTATTCCAGTCTCCAGAAGCGGCATAGGAGTGGCCTGTTTGGCCAGCCTGTCATTGAGCTCATTTCCCGGGATTCAACATGCTGCGGGGTCCATACAAAGACTACTGATCGACCAGATCGTTCGAGGGCATAAACCGACTCCTGGATAGTTGCTACCAGAGGATGTCACGGGTAGCACTGCTCAATGGCCTGTAAATCACTCAGCGAGTCACTGCAGACCAGGTAGGACACACTGGGGCAGGAACAAATATGCTCAAGGGCACGAGAGATGGCCACTAGCTCGGCAGTGAAGACACTGCAGCCATCCGACAAGGAGCGCTGTTCGATATGCGCCGAGTGAGCATAGGCAAAGCCTACGCGACCATCAACCAGCGGGCCGTCGGTATAGCTGACTTCAGAACCCTGGGACGCGGCTAGGATCGATAAAAAGTGACTGCGGAGTGCCTCAGGAGGAAGGATTCCTTATGGAATTGCGAAAGGTCCAGCCGAAGTTTCAGACGAGGCATACACCACGGAGGCGTATATGTATGGACCTGCACGAAACGCTGAAAGGGAATGACTCGAGTTCAGACAACATGGAACGGACACGTACAGCGATCGTTATCCCTGAATGAGGCTACCATTCTGGGAGATGAACAACTGTGTTCGGGAACAAAAGACGGTAATTCGGTTACTGAGGCGAGCTATGGATGTGCGCTGTATAGTGGGCGAGCAGTTGGCGGCGCCTGATGTGCAATGGAGGGACTCCAGCCTCCACTAGTAGACTGGCCACTAGACTCGTTCGAAAGGTGCCCATCGCTAGACAGACCCCCACAGTGGGGTACAGGATCAAACAGCTTCAATGATGAGAGTGCTGACGATCATACGCTACACTCCCATAATCAAGTCGTGACTGAACTAGGGCTTTGTTGAGCCACAGCAATGTAGAGCGATCTGGCCCCCAAGTGGTGTTGCTCAGGCAGCAGATGGCGTTAAGATGCCACCAGCACTTTTGCTTAAGCTGACGAATGTAGGGGAGCCATGTCAGCCAGGCGTCGAAAACCAGTCCTAAAAAGCGAACGTTTCGACTACCCATAGTGGATGGCCATCAAGATAAAGTGCGGGGTCAGGATGCACTGTCCATCACCAACAGAAGTGCATAGCGCAGGTCTTGTCGACATAGAAGTGAAACCCATGGGCGAGAGCCCATGACTGCGCATTCCGAATGGCTCCCTGTAGTCAACGTTCAGCAACACCACCCAATGGTGGAGGAACTGAAGTAAAGGTAGAAATCGCTAGCATATAAGGAGGGTGACACTGATGGCCTTACAGTTGCTGCAAGGCCATTTAAGGCCACTAAAAACTATGGAACACTCAATACAGAGCCCTGCGGGACCCCATTTTATTGGATATGGGAGGAGCTGAAGGAGCCTCCAACTTGAACACGGAAGGTACGGAGGGAGAGGAAGTTCCATATAAAAATCGGGAGCGAGCCATGGAGGCCCCACTCATACAGTGCGGCAAGGATGTAATGGTCCCAGGTCGTGTCGTAGGCCCTCCATAAATCAAAAAAGATGGCTACCAGATGATGGTGCCTGGAAAAAGCCGTTCAGACGGCAGACTCAAGGCACACAAAATTATCTGTCGCTGAGCAGCCTCGGTGGAAACCACTCTTGGATGGAGCCAGAAGGCCCTGAGACTCCAGGAACCAACACAACTCCCGGCTCACCATTTGTTCGAGTAATTTGCAGAGAACGTTGGTGAGGCGTAGGTAGATGTCATCTGCACAGGATGGAGTCTCTCATATTTCCGCTTAGCCTCAGTGTAAGTCAGGCGGTCCAGGGTCTTATATTCCATTATCTTCCATTCTTTCTGTAAAATCCTACAGTCTGGCCAGCAAGGGGAATGGTGTTCTCCACAGTTAACACAGATGGGAGGCGGGGCACTTGGAGTATTGGGATGCAAAGGACGTCCACAATCTCGACACGTGACTCCAAAAGTACATTGGGGTGACAAATGCCCAAACCTCCAGCATTTAAAACACCGCATTGGGGGTAAACCATCACCTTGACCTTTTCGGGTAATGTGTCCCCTTGAAGGCCAAGATGAAGGCACCAGTGGCTATCTGACTATCTGTCAGACCCTGATGGACACGCCGGATGAAGTGAACACCTTGTCAGTCTAGGTTGGCATGCAGTTCATCGTCAGACTGCAAAAGAAGATCCCTGTGGAATATAATGCCCTGGACCATGTTTAAACTCTTATGGGGCGTGATGCTAACAGAAACATTCCTCCAACTTGTCACAAATGAGTAACCTTCGTGACTGTTCTGAGGATGCCATTTTGATCAAAACTGACCCAGAGCGCATTTTGGACAGGCCCTCCACCTCTCCAAACTTGTCCTCTAAATGCTCCACAAAAAACTGAGGCTTTGTTGGCATAAATGAGCCGCCATCACCACTTACACACGAAGTACCAGGGTGAATTCACTGCCATCTTTAGCCATGCGTTCTTTCCATAGAGTGGCCAGGGAGGGTATTGATCTTGGACCGTATTTCCTGCCATTGAGGTTAGACCTCGATCACTTAGAGACTGCTGGTGGAGGCCCACCAGCGAGAGATGATGTACCACGCTTCATTGCAGGTCATCCGCCCTGATGCCACCCACTCCAACCAAGGGCCCTCCCCATGGGCGCCACCCAGCCTCAGCAAGGGCGACCTGGCAGGGTGGCCATTGCCAGGAGTCCCGATGCCCCAGGGAGATGGTCAGGCATCTACTCCTTGGCATACATGGGTAGTTAATGGCGCAGGCATCAGCAGAGTGATCCCTGTGTTGTAAGGGGGCTACAGCCAACAGGGTGCATCGCGGCCCCACCACAACGGACTGGCTACCGTGCTGGATATTAGGTGCAAGGAAGTTCATGGTTGTCGTCTCCGCAGAAAGCAACACTGCACAGTGCATGGTGGAAATCACACCCAGGGATGTATCCTCGCCCAAGAGATGGTGAACGAGCGGGACTGCAATGCGACGACGAAAAAGCTGGCTAAAGGTCTCTATGCACAATGGACACAATGCACCACGTAAGGCGCCCTTCCACAATTGGCTCGCTCTTCAGAATAATTTTGAAAGATAGAGTTCAAACCCGAGAGAAGACCATCACATAAGAGCCAAAACGTGTGAGACTCGTTTTAGTCTCCTCTTATGACAGGCAGGAATACCGCGGGCCTATTCTTACCCCCGAACCCACAGGGGGGTCTTTAACCAAGTGTTAGCAATGATTCAGCTATGCTCTGTGCAAAATTCTATGAGGCGGCTTCCTCTTTCATTCCTTATCCCCAGTTCATATTCACCTACTACCTTTCCTTCCCTTCCTTTTCCTACTATCGAATTCCAATCCCCCATGACTGTTAAATTTTCGTCTCCCTTAATTATCTGAACAATTTCTTTTATCTTATCATACATTTCTTCAATCTCTTCGTCATCTGCGGAGCTAGTTGGCATATAAAATTGTGCTGCTGTGGTAGGCGTGGAATTTGTGTCTATCTTGACAAAAATAATGCATTCACTATGCTGTTCGTAGCAGCTTACCTATGTTCCTGTTTTTATATTCATTACTAAACCTATTCCTGCTTTAGCCCTATTTGATTTTGTATTTATAACCCTTATTCAACTGACCAGAAGTCTTGTTCCTACTGCCACCTAACTCCACTAATTGCCACTATATCCGACTTTAACCTATCCATTTTCCTTTCTAAATTTTCTTATCTACCAGCCTGATTAAGGGATCTGACATTCCACACTCCGATCTATAGAAGGCCAGTTTCGTTTCTCCTGATAACGACGTCCTCCTGAGTAGTCCCCGCCCGAAGATCCGGGTGGGCGACTATTTTACCTCCGGAATATTTTACCCAAGAGGACGCCATCATCATTCAACCATACAGTAAAGCTGCAAGCGCTCAGGAAAAAATTACAGCTGTAGTTTCCCCTTGCTTTCAGGCGTTCGCAGTACCAGCACAGCAATGCTGTTTGGGTTGATGTTACAAAGCCAGTTCAATCAATCATCCAGACTATTGCCCCTGCAACTATTGAAAAAGGCTGCAGCCCCTCTTCAGGAACCACACGTTTGACTGGACCATCAACAGATGGCCCTCCTTTGTGGTTGCACTTACAGTACGGTTAACAGTGTCACTGAGGCACGCAAGCCTCCACACCAACGCCAGGGCCCATGTGTCATGCAGGAGTGGGGGGGGGGGGGGCTGGGGTGTTATACGTCATACTACGATGTTACGTAGTGCTGCGCCGTTTGCGCTCCTGTTTCCCTCCCTCAGAGGTTGTATAGCAATGCTTGCCTGGTACCTTGCTGTCAGCTACATCGGCAGTCTGCCTTGTTTATATTCGGAGCTACACTATGTGATCGAAAGTATCAGGACACCTGGCTGAAAATGACTCACAAGTTCGTGGCGCCCTCCATCGGTAATACTGGAATTCAGTATGGTGTTGATCCAGTCTTAGCCTTGATGACAGCTTCCACTCTCGCAGGCATACATTCAAACAAGTGCTGGAAGGTTTCGTGGGGAATGACAGCCCATTCTTCACGGAGTGCTGCACTGAGGAGAGGTATCGATGTCCTTTGGTGAGGCCTGGCACAAAGTCGGCGTTCCAAAACATCCCAAAAGTGTTCTGTAGAATTCTGGTCAGAACTCTTTGCAGGCCAGTCCTTTACAGGGATGTTATTGTTGTTTTTGTGTAGCTACTTCACCACAGGCCGTGCATTATGAATAGGTGCTCGATCGTGTTGAAAGATGGAATCGCCATCCCTAAATTGCTCTTAAACAGTGGGAAACAAGAAGGTGCTTAAAACATCAATGTAGGCCTGTGCTGTGATAGTACCACACAAAACAACAAGGGGTGCAATTCCTCTCCATGAAAAATACGACCACACCATAACACCACCGCCTCCGAATTTTACTGTTTGGCACCACACACGCTGGCAAATGACGTTCACTGAGCATTCGCCATACCCACACCCTGCCATCTCATCTACACGTTGGCTACCGTGATTCGTCACTACAGACAACGTTTTTCCACTGTTCAGTCATCCAATGTTTACGCTCCTTATATCAAGTGAGGCGTCATTTGGCATTTACCAGCGTGATGTGTGGCTTATTAGCAAGTTTTCTCATCTCCCGCCTAACTGGCATAGTACTTGCAGTGAATCCTGATGCAGTCTGGAATTCCTGTGTAATGGTCTGGATAGATGTCTGCCTATTACACATTATGACCCTCGGCGGCCTCTGTCAGTCAACAGACGAGGTCGACCTGTACGCTTATGTGCTGTACGTGTCCCTTCACGTTTCCACATCACTACCACATCGGAAAGAGTGGACCTAGGGATGTTTAGGAGCGTGGAAATCTCGCATACAGACGTATAATACAAGTGACATACAATCACCTGACCACGTTCGAAGTCTGGGAGTTCCGCATAGCGCCCCATTCTGATCTGTTACGATGTCTAATGAATACTGAGGTCGCTGATACGGAGTACCTGGCAGTAGGTGGTAGCACAATGCACCTAATTTGAAAAATGTATGTTTTTGGAAGTGTCCGGATACTTTTGATCACATAGTGTATCCTCCTTGTCTCCAAGCTTGCTGGGCAGGATTTAAAAACTATTTTAAGCATGCATAACGAAATTAATCTGCCACTAACAAAAATATCACACTGTCGAAAATATTTTATGAAACGTTAATTTTCAGTTGTAACTTTACAAGTGTAATCGTCCTAAGAATGCTTTATAAAACTTTGATTCTTAATACGTTATAAATTATTGGAAGTGTTTGGGCAGACTTTTATTGGGGAGCTTTTGTACAAAGCAGATTTTTTGGGGCAGTATTTGAATTTTGTGCAGTTTTGTTTAGAGCTTGACATGCATAAATCATTGAGATCAATGGAACACGGAACGGAAGATTGTTATGAAGATTTTGTATTTATTTTGTGGAATAAACAAGAAGTTAAATGAAATTTACAGTTGGGTTATTGACAGTGGGAAACCGTTCCCAGGCAACAGTTAATTCAATCCCTGCAGATAGGTAGTGTCCTTAAAAATCAAATTTGAAATTCTGCATTACCGTCCAATGCTATTAACCCTTGCTGATGTACATCGGCTTATTCTGATGAGATCACCTGAAAATAACAATTTTTAGATGCAATCAAAATTTTAATATCGACTTATAATCGATTCGTTACGTCAGAAGTTGAAGGTGTCGTACACTACATAAATGTAGAGGGTGTAAAAAACTACATATAGAATATTTTAGAGTTTTCAGAGGAGATAAAAAGAAACACTTTTTATGTGACAAAAATGTTGCAGGTGTATCCTTTACCCTTTAGGGGTCCTTGAAGGGCTTGCGCTGTACTTCCCTTAGGCCAACATTCATAGTTGTTTTGACTGCCTCGTATGCAATAAATTGACACTGAAATCTTATTGCAACACAATTCCATCTTATGCTATAAAAGGTAAGTTCTGATTATCGTTACCATCCACGGATCAACAATTACATTATTATTGTTTATGCTGTTGTGTTTAAATGAAAGTTTCTACTGATGTTTACATGTTCTTGGTATCTGATTACATTTTAACCTAGTTAGTAGTCGTGCATTTCATTTATGGGGAGGCAAGGTGGTACAGTCGAACAGCAAGGCAGCTGTATGCATACCGATTTCCAGGGTGGAGGTTACCAGATCCTGTCACATTTCAAAGACTTGATGGCCGTCTTCGTGAGACAGAATGCCTTAGACCAGACCTATGGGAAACTGACACACCTCATGGTATGCAAACTGCTCAACTCGAGGAAGCTGTATTACAGCGAAATGAGGACAATCTCATTACTGGCACATGACTCATAGCGAAGAAGCTAAATATCTCTAATGGCAATGTTTGCAACGTACTCTATGAGACATGCATGCATCCATTCAAGTTGTCTGAAGGCACAAGTCCAATCAGCTGATGACTTTCTCCAGCAAGTGGAATTCTGTCAGTGCTGTCTGCCCCAAACTGTAAACACTCTTTTGAGTTCCAAACGTGTGAGCCGCGCGGGGTAGCCGCGCGATCTAGGGCTCCTTGTCACAGTTCGCGCGGCTCTCCCCGTCGGAGGTTCGAATCCTCCTTCGGGTATGGGTGTGCGTGTTGTCCTTAGCGTAAGTTAGTTTAAGTTAGATTAAGTTGTGTGTAATCTTAGGGACTGATGATCTCAGCAGTTTGGTCCCATAGAACTTACCACAAATTACCAAATTTTTCCAAACGTGTGTTTCGTTTATTCACGAGCCTGCCTTCCAAAGGGAAAGAATATTCAACGGCCATAATAGCCACGTCTGGGAGTTGGAAAATTCTACAGGAACTCGTGCATTCCACCATCAATAGAGATGTATCATAAAAGTGTGGGGTGGCGTTATTCATAATCATATGTTTTGGCCACCTTCCTCCTAACACGCTCGGTGAGGAAATTACCATATATTTCTCCGCGAATTATTACAGAAAAATGTTGAAGACTTTCCCACTAACAGCCAGGCAACGACTATGGTTCCACCATGATGAGGCTCCATTGTCGTTGGATTGTGAGCGGTAGGCCAGCACTGTGGCCACCACGTTCTCCAGACCTCACTCCTATGCATTTGGTTTTTGTGGGGAGAAATGAAAATTTTGCTGTACAAGACAAACAACAGATACTCCAGAAGAGCTGGTTGGCAGTTTGGCATCAAACTGCAGCCATTATTTGTGAGCATGTTAGACTATCATTAGCACGCAGATTCCAGTTGTGCATTAATGTAAATGGTTGACAATTTCAGCAACATCTCTAGAACACTGTGCACCGCATGACAATTCGAATACCATCTCTGAACATCACTAGCGTCAAAACCCTCACGGATCGCTAGTGAGGAAATAATGTGCCTGTGTCATTTCTATCAAATAGAAAAATGTTTCGTTTTATCTCCTTAAACACAAAAATTCTCTATACCTAGTCCATTTAGACCCTGTATAGTAACAACTGTCGTCCCAGGATCTATTGGAATACCGGTGTAAGAAGATATTCAAATTTGTTCATAACCTGCCATAACTACTCTTAATTCCTTTATACTCTGTGTAATTTGTGTATTGTTAGAGATTATGAATATGAATTTCGTTTGCTGTATGTTTTAGATCTGAAGATAACTAGCCAAAGGTCCCAAGTTCGAGTCTCGGCCTGGCGAACAGTTTTAATCTTCCAGTAAGTTTCACATCAGCACACACTCTGCTGCAAAGTGAAAATTTCATTCTGAAGATAATTGTTTAGCAATCGAAATTTGTTAACAAAGTTGTATTTTGCGGTAAATTCAAATAAAATTTTAACTGACTCTGCTATACCAGTAGTATTAATCAGTGTGTCAGTGTTCACTAAAAACCAGTCTTGACAGATGTTGATAGTAAATCGTTCATTATTCCCAAACACACTAGTTAGATTCATTTCCAGTTTATGTTTAGTGTATGCTGCTACTCAGAGCCCTTGTCCTGCGTGCCACACATACTAAAAATGCGTAAAACATGAACTTATACAGTTTAAGCAAGAAATGACACGAGGGGCTAAGAAACCTACCATCACATTTAAATGGATTAGCATAGCCAGTTAAACCGTATGAAATTTGAACGATCTTAATACAGCCTGTTAAACAAGTTAGATCATAGTTTTTTTCTCTGATTATCGTTCGCAAGGTGTGAATTTGTGGCAGCACAACGTTAAAAATATTCCTTACCTATGAGTAAATATTCCTTCTCTGTTGATTGATTCAGCCTTGTTGATAACGAGTTGATTGATGCAGCCTTGTTGATAACGAAGAAGAACTTTTTCTTCCCTCTGTATATTTTCTTTTCTCCACATTTTTTTCGCTCCACTTTGGTATGTTGTTTTCATACTTCAAAATTACATGCAAGTACAACGATAAGCTGTAAATGAAATTCAGCAGCGGGGAATTTCGTTAATAGTTTATTATATCTGTATAAAATTTAAATTGGGAGTTCAATTTCTGAAAGTCCCTGAGAACGTTAGCGCTTGTGCCATATAAGCAAACGCTTTTGAACAAAACAGGTAGTGCAGCAGGAGCTGCGAGCAGAGATGGGGCGGTCGATGAAAATTCAACTCATCTCTCAGGAGGAACACGGGCAGGAGCCAGCAACACTCAGAAAAAATGACCTCTGTATCTGGCTTCCACAATGACTGTAACTTAAGCTGCCCAAGAAACTTTGTTGGTTACATACTTCAGCTGTGTAACTTTTCCCATCCATTCACATTTCTTCTCACCCTCCCTACACAACGGAGTACTTCGCAAGGAATATCTTGCGGTGTCGCGCCATGCTTGCTTCCGAGCCCGACAACCAAAGTTTAGTGTTTTTCCTTCCACGAAGCGGGCTGCGGAGTGTGCGTTATCTGCTGCGGTGGAGGATTGGCGGGAGTCAGGCGTCTGTCATAAACCCGTCAGCTGTCTGCGAGCTACTGGCGCAGTCTGAAACGACGGAAACCATTAAATTCGCATTCAGAGGACTGGCTGGGGAACACAGCTCTCGACAGATACGATGTGGACTTTTCTGAACACACAGTGACGCATGCCAGCTTTGTACCTTCACGCTTTTCCTTTCCATTTTAAGTTTTCCTTTCTTTTTACCACCAGGCAGCCCCGCGACCCTGTGACTCAAGGGACATTGGTCCGGTTGGTGCAGCTATTTTACGTCCTTGGAGTGTGACTGAAGTATTGAACGCACAGGGCTCACTATCACAATACAAGTACATAATTTGTAATGTAAAATTTAAAACAATGTTTACTCTATATACTTCATATTACATAGCCTTCCATTTAAATCTTAGTTAGTGATGTTTATGCCTTTTATGAGATTTCCATATCAATGTTATGTCTTATGACGACAATACGTCTACTCTCTTGTACTTCACAAAATAGTTTACCGAAACCATAAATACTACTTACTGGCTGACTTCTCGTCGCATTTTGCCTTTCCTCCCTCAGTCTTCACAAATAATTGGCCGACTTTCCTGTCGCCTGATGACCATACTCTCCTTTCTCTCTCTATGTAAATAATTGCCCGACTTTTCTGTCGCCTAGTAGCCATAACTCTCCATTTACCTCTTTTCTGTCTTCATGGACAATTGTCCGAGTTTTCTATCTCCTAACAACCGTCACCATTTACCATAAACGTCTTTGGCAGAACTATACCCAGCCTATCACTGTTTTATAATTCATTACAGCGGAAACCACTTCACTGTTTCAGTTCATACTAAAAAGTGACGATATGTATATTCTGACACAATCTGTACATCATCTAAAGATAACATTTAGTTATCTCCATTAATTTTGACTCCAAAATTCCTTCTATTGTACATTGTCATATTCACTTATCTTGTTTAGCGTCGTTCACTTCTTCTGAAGTCTATAGCTTTTCTATAGGCGTTATTTCATCTGTATTATACATAATATCCCTTGTCTTGCTTTTCTTATCATAAAGTATTTTCAAACATATATGTTTGTTGATCTTTGTTGTAAATATTTAAAAATTGTTCCACTAAATGCTTTTTAATTTGTTTTTTTGTTATATGCCTTAATATTTTACTGGTGTCTTGTTGCAACTATATGCTGTGTTATCTTTCTGGTGTATCTGTAATCCCACACTTTGCATTCTGGCCTGTCCACCTACATTCCATGAACTGTCTGTTTCTTAACCGTGCTGTGCAGATGTTATATTCTGCTGCATTATTTTTTTGTTGTCATAGCTTGTTTTCGCAGTGGGTGTTTATGCCCGATCTCTACCAGTATTTTACGCAACCACACTTCAGAACATCCCCCACCTAAAACTGCCGTGATTTAGTGTCTGCACAATATTGCCCCCTGATGTTTAGTAGTCATAATATTTTTTGATGTCCACGAAGTCGTAGGCTCCTTTGCTTGTTCCTGTTTTAATGTTGGCTACCTTCACTGCATTGCGGTCTGCTGTAGTAATGATTTCGAATGGTTCTTCGTATATCTCACAGAATTTTTTGATCTCTGAGTTTATTTTGGAAGACCTATGTCTTGACCTGATTCACTAGATTAGATACTTTTTTCCCCTGTTAACAGTTCTTGTGGTGGTATTTCCGTTGTAGAATGCGGCAGTTAATTCATAATTCTCTCAAATTCTTCCACATAATTTACCCACCCGTGATGTTTTCTACAGCAGCATGCTTCAAACAGCCTGTTTTGTTCTCTCATAACTCTTTCACTCAAATTTGATTGAGGATAGACACATCGTTCTTATGTCAAGGTCCCTCAACATATTTTTCCAATGTTGTTGTTCTTGTTGTTGTCGTTGTCTTCAGTCCTGAGACTGGTTTGATGCAGCTCTCCATGCTACTCTATCCTGTACAAGCCTCTTCATCTCCCAGTACTTACTGCAACCTACATCCTTCTGAATCTGCTTAGTGTATTCATCTCTTGGTCTCCCTCTACGATTTTTGCCCTCCACGCTGCCCTCCAATGCTAAATTTGTGATCCCTTGATGCCTCAGAACATGTCCTACCAACCGGTCCCTTCTTCTTGTCAAGTTGTGCCACAAACTCCTCTTCTCCCCAATTCTATTCAATACCTCCTCATTAGTTATGTGATGTACCCATCTAATCTTCAGCATTCTTCTGTAGCACGACATTTCGAAAGCTTCTATTGTCTTCTTGTCCAAACTATTTATCATCCATCTTTCACATCCATACATGGCAACACTCCATACAAATACTTTCAGAAACGACTTCCTGACACTAAAATCTATACTCGATGTTAACAAATTTCTCTTCTTCAGAAACGCTTTCCTTGCCATTGCCAGTCTACATTTTATATCCTCTCTTCTTCGACCATCATCAGTTATTTTGCTCCCCAAATAGCAAAACTCCTTTACTACCTTAATTGTGTCATTTCCTAATCTAATTCCCTCAGCATCACCCGACTTAATTCGACTACATTCCATTATCCTCGTTTTGCTTTTGTTTATGTTCATCTTATATCCTCCTTTCAAGACACTGTCCATTCCGTTCAACTGCTCTTCCAAGTCCTTTGCTGTCTCTGACAGACTTACAAAGTCATTGGCGAACCTCATCGTTTTTATTTCTTCTCCATGGACTTTAATACCTACTCCGAATTTTTCTTTTGTTTCCTTTACTGCTTGCTCAATATACAGATTGAATAACATCGGGGACAGGCTACAACCCTGTTTCACTCCTTTCCCAACCGCTGCTTCCCTTTCATGCCCCTCGACTCTTATAACTGCCATCTGGTTTCGGTACAGATTGTAAATAGCCTTTCACTCCCTGTATTTTACCCCTGCCACCTTTACAATGTGAAAGAGAGTATTCCAGTCAACATTGTCAAAAGCTTTCTCTAAGTCTACAAATGATAGACATGTATGGCTCTGAGCACTATGGGACTTAACATCTGAGGTCATCAGTCCCCTAGAACTTAGAACTACTTAAACCTAACTAACCTAAGGACATCACACACAACCATGCCCGAGGCAGGATTCGAACCTGCGACCGTAGCGGTCGCGTGGTTCCAGACTGAAGCGCCTAGAACCGCTCGGCCACACCGGTCGGCAACTAGAAATGTAGGTTTGCCTTTCCTTAATCTATTTTCTAAGATAAGTCGTAGGGTCAGTATTGCCTCACGTGTTCCAACATTTCTGCGGAATCCAAACTGATCTTCGCCGAAGTCGGCTTCTACCAGTTATTTCCATTCGTCTGTAAAGAATTCGCGTTAGTATTTTGCAGCTGTGACTTATTAAACTGATAGTTCGGTAATTTTCACATCTGTCAACACCTGCTTTCTTTGGGATTGGAATTATTATATTCTTCTTGAAGTCTGAGGGTATTTCGCCTGTCTCATACATCTTGCTCACCAGATGGTAGAGTTTTGTCAGGACTGGCTCTCCCAAGGCAGTCAGTAGTTCCAATGGAATGTTGTCTACTCCGGGGGCCTTGTTTCGACTCAGGTCTTTCAGTGCTCTGTCAAACTCTTCACGCAATATCGTATCTCCCATTTCATCATTTCTCTCTTATTTATGAAGAAAAGTGTACCTATAGCAACAAATGCAGCCAACAGTAAGTGAAAAAAATCATGAAATCTCACATTTAAAAAATATTTTTTCGTGTTTTTGAACTTCCTCTGCTATGAGTGTGTATCCTGAATCCTGCCATACTTGACCATTGTGCTATATGCTCCAGTCTGTTGTGGTAATTTTTTGATGTGTGTTCATCAGTCACTTTGCATCCTGTTCTGTGTGACAAACAATGGAAAATTTAACTGTGAGTAAAAAAAAGTGTGAGTGGCACACTCATAAGTGTTAATTCAGTGCCTCGCTTCCCAGAATGCTATATCAATAAATTATATCACATGATATGCCTTTTCAAGAGCACATACAGATTACCACTCATAAAACCTGCCAAAATTAGGACCTAGAATACAGGGAAACGAGTCTGTCAACGTCATCAGGTCGCTCATTGAACATTCGGATGCAGTACTGTTACTGGTGATGAGTTATGATGACTTCATCGTTATTTTCCTAAGAAGAAATCAAAGGTTGAGCCCTACCAAAAGATGTAAACTGGAGCAAAGAGTAGTGTAACGACATAACTAAATCACATGTGCTACTGCATGATAACGCACCCTGTCGATTTGAGAAACAAATTGATAGGGACGTCATCTCTCAGGCACTTGTATTGATAGGGAAGTCATCTCTCAGGCACTTGTCCTTCTGATCGTATACTCGTAAACTTTTACAGGTACCTTTCCCGCTCTTGATCGGTCAACCATCAAGGCAATTCATTTCTAGACGAAAATGCTCTTCAAACTACACTAGTTTAATGACATCGTTAGAACCAGTAGGTTTCTACAGGCACAGAATTCGTAAACTACTTTAGCATTGTCAGATTGTTTTAGATATTGTGAAAGAATATACTGTTGCTGAGTAACTTCTCTTTGATGATTACTCTTGTGTTCAATAAACTAATGGAAAATGCAATTAAAATATGCGCAGCACTAATACAAATTAAACTCAACTTACTGCAGAAACATTAAGATGGCGGTCTATCTTAATAAAGAATTAATTGTCTATAAAACGATTGTGCCTGTTTTAATACGAATTAGTAGAGTATTACCGATTTTGACTTCGAAAATGTCTGTATTTACTCCATGTCCTATATCATACTCAAGTATTATGAAAATTTGGCAGTTTATAGATCAAATTATGTATTCACAACACCAAAAAATATTTTGGCGGGAAACAAAAGCGGTATTATGTATTTTGCAGTACCATAATGTTTTCGCGCTGCCTCTAAGGAGTACTGAAAACAGCAAGACGAATTTTGCTCGAGCGTTGTCTTACTATTCCCTTACTGAGTTTCTATCTGCCTGCTTGTAACTCTGCAACAAAAGAATTAAAAATATGGCTTTCAGCGAGTCTCGAAAGGGGAACGATAGCAGCTTGCACGTGGTAGGCGAGCACGTTACCTCGCACCTTTTTCATTCTTTTTCTTTTTGTTGATTATGATGATGACGACGAGGGGTTTCTTTTTTTATCTCATTTTGTTCTTTATTTTCGTTACATCTGCTTGGGGCGGGCGCTCCATGACACCTGTTTTAAGTTCGTCGTTGACCCGTTCAATCAGTTTTTTTTTTTTATGATTACAGGGGGCAACTAACCCTCTGACCGAACGCACTGAGTTACCGTGCCGGCAGCAGCTAGCGAAGAGATGCGTCTTACTTATTGGCCAAGTAGCCGCTATGACAGATAGATTTCAACATAAGAGACGAGAGTAATTCTATTTCCCGTGTGGAACGATTTTCGTTGACTCAAAAGTATTAACTAATAACCTTATATCACATTTCAAAAGAAAATCAGTCACATTATTCATCTGAAACGACTCGATAATATCAAGTGAAGTTAGCAGGATAGTTGTGTGCCACTAAGGAAGTAACTCGTCGGTCACAGAGCTGCCAAACATATTCTGCATTGAAACTTCCTGGCAGATTAAAACTGTGTGCCCGACCGAGACTCGAACTCGGGACCTTTGCCTTTCGCGGGCAAGTGCTGTGGTAGTGCACTTGCCCGCGAAAGGCAAAGGTCCCGAGTTCGAGTCTCGGTCGGGCACACAGTTTTAATCTGCCAGGAAGTTTCATATCAGCGCACACTCCGCTGCAGAGTGAAAATCTCATTCTGGAAACGTCCCCCAGGCTGTGACTAAGCCATGTCTCCGCTATATCCTTTCTTTCAGGAGTGCTAGTTCTGCAAGGTTCCCAGGAGAGCTTCTGTAAAGTTTGGAAGGTAGGAGACGAGATACTGGCAGAAGTAAAGCTGTGAGTACCGGGCGTGAGTCGTGCTTCGGTAGCTCAGATGGTAGAGCACTTGCCCGCGAAAGGCAAAGGTCCCGAGTTCGAGTCTCGGTCGGGCACACAGTTTTAATCTGCCAGGAAGTTTCATATCAGCGCACACTCCGCTGTAGAGTGAAAATCTCATTCTGGAAACATCCCCCAGGCTGTGGCTAAGCCATGTCTCCGCTATATCCATTCTTTCAAGAGTGCTAGTTCTGCAAGGTTCGCAGGAGAGCTTCTGTAAAGTTTGGAAGGTAGGAGACGAGATACTGGCAGAAGTAAAGCTGTGAGTACCGGGCGTGAGTCGTGCTTCGGTAGCTCAGATGGTAGAGCACTTGCCCGCGAAAGGCGAAGGTCCCGAGTTCGAGTCTCGGTCGGGCACACAGTTTTAATCTGCCAGGAAGTTTCATATCAGCGCACACTCCGCTGCAGAGTGAAAATCTCATTCTGGATATTCTGCATTGTTGCCATGTTTCAGTTATACTACCATGAAGGATACCAGCTGATGCGTTCTGTGAGTGATGTGGAAAGTGACTATAGCTTCGGCTCAAAGTTGTATGTGGCAAGGGCCGGAATATCCTCGTTATATCTCAATGAGTCTTATTCGCATTTCTGTAACTAGGTTTAGGGGCTAGACTGCTAGAGTGTAATTACTTGTAATACATCGATGCATTGAGTGCAAACGAAACGTGATAATAACTGCGACAATTATAGTTGGCAATATAATTTTGCTAAACAATATTATTCTTGAGATCACTGTCATTGACACACCTGCCACAAGACAGGCATGATCTGGCTTCTAGTCGTCAGCTTTTTTGACGGACATTCTGCCTTTGCTCGAAACGTGAAGACTTAAAGGTGAATTCGAATATTCCATATGGCGAAAATGTGATGTTTCTATTCTTCCAGCTATAACATTCAAAAAGTAGTTACAATAAGAGGCAGAAAAGTGCCTGTGAACCAATAATTAATAATGCAGTCGTAATTATTGGAATCTGATAAACGCCATCTGTCATCTGATAATTGTGAAAAACCACTTTTTTCATCTGCACAGCACCGCACTCAAGGGTTTCGTAGGATTCCTGTACTCAATTTCGATGTGATCGTTTTCAATGACCGTAGAGGAGGAGTAAAACCATCTGATTTGAAATATAATTTTCTAGTGGGATTTGAATCTTTGACTACAGTCGCAGTAGCACATCCAGTGAGGTAAACTACTGGCGATTAAAACTGATACACCAAGAAGAAATGCAGATGATAAACGGGTTTTCATTGGACAAATATACACTCCTGGAAATTGAAATAAGAACACCGTGAATTCATTGTCCCAGGAAGGGGAAACTTTATTGACACATTCCTGGGGTCAGATACATCACATGATCACACTGACAGAACCACAGGCACATAGACACAGGCAACAGAGCATGCACAATGTCGGCACTAGTACAGTGTATATCCACCTTTCGCAGCAATGCAGGCTGCTATTCTCCCATGGAGACGATCGTAGAGATGCTGGATGTAGTCCTGTGGAACGGCTTGCCATGCCATTTCCACCTGGCGCCTCAGTTGGACCAGCGTTCGTGCTGGACGTGCAGACCGCGTGAAACGACGCTTCATCCAGTCCCAAACATGCTCAATGGGGGACAGATCCGGAGATCTTGCTGGCCAGGGTAGTTGACTTACACCTTCTAGAGCACGTTGGGTGGCACGGGATACATGCGGACGTGCATTGTCCTGTTGGAACAGCAAGTTCCCTTGCCGGTCTAGGAATGGTAGAACGATGGGTTCGATGACGGTTTGGATGTACCGTGCACTATTCAGTGTCCCCTCGACGATCACCAGTGGTGTACGGCCAGTGTAGGAGATCGCTCCCCACACCATGATGCCGGGTGTTCGCCCTGTGTGCCTCGGTCGTATGCAGTCCTGATTGTGGCGCTCACCTGCACGGCGCCAAACACGCATACGACCATCACTGGCACCAAGGCAGAAGCGACTCTCATCGCTGAAGACGACACGTCTCCATTCGTCCCTCCATTCACGGCTGTCGCGACACCACTGGAGGCGGGCTGCACGATGTTGGGGCGTGAGTGGAAGACGGCCTAACGGTGTGCGGGACCGTAGCCCAGCTTCATGGAGACGGTTGCGAATGGTCCTCGCCGATACCCCAGGAGCAACAGTGTCCCTAATTTGCTGGGAAGTGGCGGTGCGGTCCCCTACGGCACTGCGTAGGATCCTACGGTCTTGGCGTGCATCCGTGCGTCGCTGCGGTCCGGTCCCAGGTCGACGGGCACGTGCACCTTCCGCCGACCACTGGCGACAACATCGATGTACTGTGGAGACCTCACGCCCCACGTGTTGAGCAATTCGGCGGTACGTCCACCCGGCCTCCCGCATGCCCACTATACGCCCTCGCTCAAAGTCCGTCAACTGCACATACGGTTCATGTCCACGCTGTCGCGGCATGCTACCAGTGTTAAAGACTGCGATGGAGCTCCGTATGCCACGGCAAACTGGCTGACACTGACGGCGGCGGTGCACAAATGCTGCGCAGCTAGCGCCATTCGACGGCCAACACCGCGGTTCCTGGTGTGTCCGCTGTGCCGTGCGTGTGATCATTGCTTGTACAGCCCTCTCGTAGTGTCCGGAGCAAGTATGGTGGGTCTGACACACCGGTGTCAATGTGTTCTTTTTTCCATTTCCAGGAGTGTATTATACTAGAACTGACATGTGATGACATTTGCACGCAATCAGTACCCAGAACAATCATCACTGGCCGTAATAGAGGCCTTGATACGCCTGGGCATTGAGTCAAACAGAGCTTGGATGGCTTGTACAGATACAGCTGCCCATGCAGCTTCAACCCCCTACCACAGTTCATCAAGAGAAGTGACTGGCGTATTGTGACGAGCCAGTTGCTCGGCCACCATTGACTAGACGTTTTCAGTTGGTGAGAGATCTGGAGAATGTGCTGGCCAGGGCAGCAGTCGAACATTTTCTGTATCCAGAAAGGCCCGCACAGGACCTGCAACATGCGGTCGTGCATTATCCTGCTGAAATGTAGGGTTACGCAGGGATCGAATGAAGGGTAGAGCCACGTCAAGGGTACCCGCAGCCATGGTCTCCAAGCTGATAGTCCATGCTGTCGAACTGTTCGTGCAGGTGGTTGTTGTCTTGCAAACGTCCCCATCTGTTGACTGAGGGATCGAAACGTGGCTGCACGATCCGTTACAGCCATGCGAATAAGATGGCTGTCATCCCGACTGCTAGTGATACGAGGCCGTTGGGATCCAGCACGGCGTTCCATATTACCCTCCCGAACCCACCGATTCCATATTCTGCTAGCAGTCATTGGATCTCCACCAACGCGAGCAGCAATGTCGCGATACGATAAACCGCAATCGCGATAGGCTACAATCCGACCTTTATCAAAGTCGGAAACGTGATGGTACGCATTTCTCCTCCTTACACGGGGCATCACAGCAACGTTTCACCAGGCAACGCCGGTCAACTGCTGTTTGTGTATGAGGAATCGGTTGGAAACTTTCCTTATGTCAACACGTTGTATGTGTCGCCACCGGCGCCAACCTTGTGTGAATGCTCTGAAAACTAATCATTTGCGTATCACAGCATCTTCTTCCTGTCGGTTAAATTTCGCGTCTGTAGCACGTCATCTTCGTGATGTAGCAATTTTAATGGCCAGTAGTGTAATAAGAATGTGAGCATTCCCTAATTGGTGTAGTATAGGCTAGGGTAGAAAGAAGCAAGAAGTAAACGATGAGAGAATCTGTAATTAGCGTATAAAGTAACTATCCCGCAAACATAAATTTTCCAACTCGCTGTTACTTATTAAACATGAATTGTTCAGAAAATTACAACAGTATCTAGTGAAATGAGTAGGTTAACGCAGCTGCAGTCTGTCACTATCACTGAGTTGCCAAACATTTTCCGAATAGCACTCAAGACAAAAGGTGTGTGTGTGTGTGTGTGTGTGTGTGTGTGTGTCTTCTTTCGGACATGTCCGAAAGAACAGACACTACTAGTCGAAACAGACAGACTTGTTAATCAATTAAACATCGAGGGACAGATGTCCAGGCTGTCACAGGGCGTTAAAATACACCTTCGGCGGCAGATGGAAATTTGTGCCTGACCAGGTTCGAACCCGGATTCGCGGTGTCTTTTCTTTTGGAGGTGTCCGAAATTACAGACACCACACATATATGCATATACAGGGTGTTTCAGGAGGAATAGTAGACGTATTAGCACATGGTAGTATAGACGAATTGCACAAAAAATTCCATATAAATGTGTCCACTTTTTATTGAGTGCAGAAATGCAGCTGTTATTATACAACCATAACAGACTCAAAGCAAACGTAAATGACTTTCAGAGTTGGTTTTCAAAAATTCCCCCACCAACTTCCATGCACTTTTGATTTCTCTTGGTAACACCACGTGTAGCTCTTCTACAGTTGTCTTTGCGTTCTTTTATGAGGGCTGCACTATTCATTATCCAAACGATCAAATCAGTTCATGGGTTTACTTTTTCTTTGTAGACTTCGCCTTTTTATCGTCCCCACAGGCAAATATCCAAAGGGATAAGGTCCGGAGACCTTGGCGGCCAAGAAAAAGTGCCCACATCTACCGATCCATCTTCGAGATAATGTTAGGTTTGGATGATGTGTCACCTGACGACTAGAATCTGCAGGAGCCCCGTCATGCTGGAGGAGCATGCGCATTCTTGTAGCAAAAGGAACATCTTCCAATAATGTTGGAAGCTCATTTTCAAGGAAGTGTAGACAACGGGGTCCTGTAAGGACCAACAAACGAAATGAAAATGCTTTGAACCCAGCTGTATGTACTCAATAAAAATTGGACACAAGTTATATGGCATTTTTTCTGCAATATGTCTTTCATACCACCTCCTACAATATTTACTATTCCTCCTGGAACATTATTCAGGTGTCAACGGACCACCGAAAGTTTTCAGTGCTAGACTGACGTCATCGTACGGAGCCTCGCGGGAATACAGTGCAGCTGCGAGCGAGTGGAATAATGGACAGGGGGTACCGCGTATGTAGTATGCGGCAAAGGTGGGAAATTTGCTTCTGACGAGGAGCGTCTGTAGATAGGTCCTGCAGGGAGGCTAGCTGGCGTGTTCCGATAATGAGCCGGCACAGTAGTTCAGCGTGTTCGGTCACAGGGTTAGCTACCTTCAGTAATAAAAAAACTGAGTTAATCGATCAACAACGAACTTAAACGGGTGTCTTACAACGTCCGCCCCGAGCAGATGCAATGAACGAAAGCGAACAAAAATGAGATAAAAAAAAGAGATAGCGCAATGATCAGCACGTCTGCTTAGTAAGCACGAGGTCTAGATTCGAGCCCCAGCAGGGCACAAATTTTCATCTGCCGCTGTTGCTGTATTTCAACGCCCTGTCCTTCGATATTTAAGATGCAATTGTTTTTTGAGCAATACAGGTCATTTGCGAACACGGGACTTCAACGGCATCCATTCCTTAGTCATTGTTTTGTGATGGCGCTAGCCCATGTCATATATATGTAAATCAGAATGTTGCGCATATTTAGTCAAATAACGAATGGTCAGTATACAAGTATTTACGAACAATAGAAACAGGATTGCACTTAACCAAGAGCAACATAGGGTACCTGTTTAGTGAGTCATTTCAGCTGACGGTAATATTTGTCAAGCAATTCATTGCAGAATTAATGTAATACCCGCACGATGATCTCTGCTATCATACTGTATCATTAGCAGCTCGTGATTACCAAGCTGATGCCAAATAAAGAGAAGTGATGACGCCACCACACTATCTTTACTTAGGTAGTCAGCGCTATATTTTGTGCGCCACCAGTAACGTTCCTGTAAGCAGTTTGACAGCATAACAACACCACATCACTGACAACCTGTACCATTATCGTCACACAGTTGTTACTCGCCGTGATTACAAGTTGCTGATGTTTGTCAAGAATAGCGGAAAGCGCCTCATGAATGTGAAGTTTCATTTGCACTACGCCTAGGACAGAGAGAATCCTAAATAACAGTAAGAGGTTATCCAGCGAAGGGAAGAGTCCACTTATTGTCTCGAGTTCTTGCAGTCTGATATAATGTAGTTCCCGATGGTTTCACAGTACCGGGTTCTTTTGGTTATCGGAATACTCATATGGGAATTATCAAAGAGTAATTGCTAGGACACTCAGGTACCTTAATAACACCTCATTTTAGTTTGAATATGACTCGGAAAGTGACGTTAATTTGACGTTTCCGTCCGTCTCCTGACGACACTGAATGAAGTCTGAAGTGCACTCACGGTAGTGTTGCCTGCAGCATGAATTCTGTTAAGTGTTGTGGCAGCTGGCAGTCATTGCTGAATACAGACATGTGCAAATATCTTCACTGCTCTAGGAGAACTCGTCTTTGTTGCATTTTTTTTCATACCGTAATTAGCTCAATAACATACGGCTCATTCTACAGAAGAAGTTGATGCCTGCAAGTCCTTAAATAAGAATCTGCGAGCGGTAGTAATGCACGATAGGAAACGGACTGTTGGACAAAAGAATGGAGAGCTGCCTGCTTTTTGCGTTTCCGATAGGGCCTACGATAAGAATCTGGTGTCATATTAGGCTTCAGAACCCTAAACTGTTAATTTTTCGCTTCATACTAAAACAAAAGCTATGATATGAGAAGAGGAAATGACTTACATGCTTCTCAGAAACTTCAGCTTTTTGTGTTTATTTTCTCACTTCATACTAAAACAAGGGCGTTGATATGAGAGGAAGAAATGAAGTATACTCTTCCATGAGATAATATTTCCTTGTGTGGTACTAATGCGTGCATGAAAGCTCTGCATTTAATTTTTGTATGTTGGATAAATTTTGATATCACCACACATTACATTGTGAGAAGGTTCCTATTTTCTTGGGATTCAAATAGAGTTGGAATTTCATCACTGGTTAATATTCTGATGGCTAATGACATGAGTAGTAGGACAACCTATGCGTCACCCCACATTCCATTGTTGCCACATGTATCCAAGAAGGTGGTAATGACATCATCCAAGATCGCGTCGTGTAGACTTGGCAACAGTGCATGACATCATAAAAGATGGCGGCCATGACGTCAGCTGATGACACAAGTACCGTTATCCAAGATGGCGGCTTTTGGCCCGAAAGTGCCATGCCCCCTCCCCAAGAAAAATGGTCTGAAGTTCAAATTTCAACAGCATAATGCATCACACCCCTGTTATCACTACTAGGCAAAGAAAATGGCTGGACGATATCTCAATTGGGCTACCTCCGCTAACCTAAGTCACCCGACCTCCACTTCCTCCTGCGAACTGGTGCCAAGTTTGAATTCCAAAATGATAAAGCATCACACCCTGGTTATCTCTAATAAGCAAAGAAAATGGCGGGAAGATATCTCACTTGCACTATCTCCACTAACCTAAGTCACCTGACCGCCAATTCCTCCTACGAACTGGCACGAAGTTCAAATTCCAACAGGGTAGTGCACTATACCACTGTTATCTCTATTAAGCAAAGAAAATCACGGAAAATAGCTCACTTGGCCTATTTCCACTAACCTAAGTCACCCGAGCGCCACCTCTTCCTACGAACTGCCACCAACTTTTAATTTTGACAGTAAACAAAATTCAATTCCCATATATCTACTAAGGTAAGAAAATGGCGCGAAAGTAAAGACACTTGTACTAACCTCAGTGGCCAAACCGCCACCACCACCTAAGCATTCGCGGGAAGACGACTTGGACATAAGACTTTATTTAAACAATTCCATGCAGGTGTGTTCACCACAAGGTCAGGACTCAAATTGACTTAGTACACATCGCCAACACCAGAGGGCGCTCTTTTTCTGTGATGTAATCCAAGATGACGACACCCAATGTATTCACCAAGAGCTCCAGACTCCAACTGACTTAGTACACATCGCCACCGCTAGAGGGCACTGTCGTGACGTCAGGTGATGACGCAAGTAACGTTATTCAAGATGGTAGCATACAATATGTTCACCATGAGGCCTGCTACATATTCACACCACCAGATTGCGCTACTGCGGACTTGGAATGAATTTTCGCAAATACCACGCCCACCTGGACTTGTAAGGAAATAGTTTAAGTCTACACCACGATCCTCAACCGACCGCCACGTCCCCTTCCCGACCCATGTTTGCGGGCTAACGTGCACTAACGTGTACCAATGTGCACAGTGCATGACATCATCCAAGATAGTGGGGCGAAATGGCGGGAAAACAGATCTGAACACAAGTCTTTATTTTGCAGCCAGTGTCTCCACTACGAGATCTAGACTCCAACTGACCTAGTACACATTACTGGCATCAGATGGTGTGACGTAATCCAAGATCGTTGTCTGGAGGGGAAAATGGCGTGAAAACGACTGAGGCTGCGCTGGGCTGCTGGATAGAATAAGGATGGAGTGCATTCTATTTATTTTTTTACATTTTATTTAGCCATTGAGTATATTATCACACTCACACAGAAGGGTCGCCCTAATGTGCTTGGTGTCACAATACACAGTCTGCAGACACGCAAACAACTCCTAATCTTCCGAAATAATTTCAGTACAACCTACAAACTGTTCCTAAATAATACAGCACAGTGCCGGCCAGTGTGGCCGTGCGGTTCTAAGCGCGTCAGTTTGGAACCGCGTGACTGCTACGGTCACAGGTTCGAATCCTGCCTCGGGCATGGATGTGTGTGATGTCCTTAGGTTAGTTAGGTTTAAGTAGTTCTAAATTCTAGGGGACTGATGACCTCAGTAGTTAAGTCCCATAGTGCTCAGAGCCATTTGAGCCAATACAGCACAGTGATCAGTAGACACGCTAAGTACTCGTAAACTATCCAAATAGCGCATATCACAGCCTACAGATCTGCAGACACTCTAAGTACTCGTAAACTGTCCAAATAGCTCATATCACAGCTTACAGACCTGCTCGAAAAATAATGCAATGAACAAGGGCAATACCCTCCGCCACACCCTGTTCAATGGACCATGAAGTGCCGTGGCTGTCAGGTGTCAAATCACTCACAGGCTGCCGCTCAGGTCCTGCAAGTATGAGGTGACCACATCCCTTCCATACTTCATTTCTGAAAAATTTCTATCCAAATACGTGTTCACCTAGACACAGCTCCTGGCGTGACTGGACAGGGAGGCGCGCTCCGTCACAGTCCCCCAGCCGGCGACGTCGAGCACTGGTGAAAGTTGAATGCCTCGTTATACTGTCATAGCATTCCAAAGCGTGTTCACACCAGTCTCATATTCGAAGCATCTCCAGGCGCCACTTGTCTTTACCATCGAAAGCAGAATAGAACAGAGTGTGCTGACACACAAGTACAACCGCACGTACCTGCCACAGCGTAACTGACACATCACCATCTAAGACATTCTCAATGTTATTCTTACGTCACATGACTTTGTGACTATATATATATATATATATATATATATATATATATATATATATATATATATATATATACACTCCTGGAAATGGAAAAAAGAACACATTGACACCGGTGTGTCAGACCCACCATACTTGCTCCGGACACTGCGAGAGGGCTGTACAAGCAATGATCACACGCACGGCACAGCGGACACACCAGGAACCGCGGTGTTGGCCGTCGAATGGCGCTAGCTGCGCAGCATTTGTGCACCGCCGCCGTCAGTGTCAGCCAGTTTGCCGTGGCATACGGAGCTCCATCGCAGTCTTTAACACTGGTAGCATGCCGCGACAGCGTGGACGTGAACCGTATGTGCAGTTGACGGACTTTGAGCGAGGGCGTATAGTGGGCATGCGGGAGGCCGGGTGGACGTACCGCCGAATTGCTCAACACGTGGGGCGTGAGGTCTCCACAGTACATCGATGTTGTCGCCAGTGGTCGGCGGAAGGTGCACGTGCCCGTCGACCTGGGACCGGACCGCAGCGACGAACAGATGCACGCCAAGACCGTAGGATCCTACGCAGTGCCGTAGGGGACCGCACCGCCACTTCCCAGCAAATTAGGGACACTGTTGCTCCTGGGGTATCGGCAAGGACCATTCGCAACCGTCTCCATGAAGCTGGGCTACGGTCCCGCACACCGTTAGGCCGTCTTCCGCTCACGCCCCAACATTGTGCAGCCCGCCTCCAGTGGTGTCGCGACAGGCGTGAATGGAGGGACGAATGGAGACGTGTCGTCTTCAGCGATGAGAGTCGCTTCTGCCTTGGTGCCAATGATGGTCGTATGCGTGTTTAGCGCCGTGCAGGTGAGCGCCACAATCAGGACTGCATACGATCGAGGCACACAGGGCGAACACCCGGCATCATGGTGTGGGGAGCGATCTCCTACACTGGCCGTACACCACTGGTGATCGTCGAGGGGACACTGAATAGTGCACGGTACATCCAAACCGTCATCGAACCCATCGTTCTACCATTCCTAGAACGGCAAGGGAACTTGCTGTTCCAACAGGACAATGCACGTCCGCATGTATCCCGTGCCACCCAACGTGCTCTAGAAGGTGTAAGTCAACTACCCTGGCCAGCAAGATCTCCGGATCTGTCCCCCATTGAGCATGTTTGGGACTGGATGAAGCGTCGTTTCACGCGGTCTGCACGTCCAGCACGAACGCTGGTCCAACTGAGGCGCCAGGTGGAAATGGCATGGCAAGCCGTTCCACAGGACTACATCCAGCATCTCTACGATCGTCTCCATGGGAGAATAGCAGCCTGCATTGCTGCGAAAGGTGGATATACACTGTACTAGTGCCGACATTGTGCATGCTCTGTTGCCTGTGTCTATGTGCCTGTGGTTCTGTCAGTGTGATCATGTGATGTATCTGACCCCAGGAATGTGTCAATAAAGTTTCCCCTTCCTGAGACAATGAATTCACGGTATTCTTATTTCAATTTCCAGGAGTGTATATATAAGCCAAGTCCAGGTCGCTCTAATTTTATAGTGTCCCAGAAATAGTTAACACTCGGTTTCTTGTTGTCTCAGCTTGTATGTGCCAAAATTCCTACCCTAACAGAACCCGTTTACCAAAATATCGCCGAATCCAGGTTAGGTTAGTGGTTAGTGTTGTTTAACGTCCCGTCGACAACGAGGTCATTAGAGACGGAGCGCAAGCTCGGATTAGGGAAGGATGGGGAAGGAAATCGGCCGTGCCCTTTCAAAGGAACCATCCCGGCATTTGCCTGAAACGATTTAGGGAAATCACGGAAAATCTAAATCAGGATGGCTGGAGACGGGATTGAACCGTCGTCCTCCCGAATGCGGCCGAATCCAGTCTTCCTCCCGGACATAATGTGATAGCTCTCCTGCACTCAACATACACAAATGTTCTCACTACTCCTATATCCCACGACAATCAATCGAGCATTCTCATTGGCTCTTATCGAATTTACCAGTCGAATTACTAACTCCGTCGGTATTGAAGCACCATCCACTTTTTCTTTCTGGGGCTTTCTGTTGTTATTTTGCAAAGATTGCTAAATTGCACCGACAGTTACCTCACTCTATACACCCCCAACCTGTTCTTTCTTTCTACAGATGCTACACTCAGTGGTAATAAACTATTTTACACTGATCACCAGTTTTCACTGACAACTAAACATTGCAAAGTTGTCTACAGGTCATCAAATACACATGATACTCACAAGAATATTAGAGTGTCACACCGATCTCCAACCAGGAAATATATCACTGACTACCGTCTCGATCTGGTAAACATGCAGTTCATATCCCCCACCATACTAAATCATCCCGGCCAGCCGGAGTGGCTGTGTGGCTCTAGGCGGCCGGAGTGGCTGTGTGGTTCTAGGCGCTACAGTTTGGGACCGCGTGACCGCTACGGTGGCAGGTTCGAATCCTGCCTGGGGCATGGATGTGTGTGATGTCCTTCGGTTAGTTAGGTTTAAGTAGTTCTAAGTTCTAGGGGACTGATGACCTCAGACGTTAAGTCCCATAGTGCTCAGAGCCAAATCATCCCCTTTATATCAGCGAACCGAAGTGTACCAGGCAATGTGGTATGTACCCAAACTAGAAACATGTACTACACATCCCCAACAGGCTGTCATCGCTATTCTCTACCCCCCCCCCCCCCCCAACAGAGAAAAATTAACAACTACAGAAGCTCGAATAACTTCATCCGATATAGAACTCACATAGATACCATTACTCACTGATGACCTAAAGCTGCGTTGGGGGTCCAGCGGGGAGAGAGAGAGAGAGAGAGAGAGAGAGAGAGAGAGAGAGAGAGAGAGAGATGCTTAACAGATGCTTAACAGAATAGCACAGCGTGCAGCCCTCCAGGCATTCCTAACCGCATACTTCGTCCCTCACTGAATTTACCTGTCAAACTGCTGCTACTACTGCTCCCTGTGTGGAACGAACCTATTAAATACATACGTATTCATACACTACAGAGGGCAGTTTAAAGTTTCATCACCTCTACTCTATACTCCATTCACCGAAACAAGAGACGTACTGTAAACACGGCAAGGCGCGTGATCACAGCGCTGCCGTCGAGGGGTGTACAAGGCAGGGGCGTCAGAAATTAAAAGTCGTGTTTTTTATAATTTGGCACCTGAACATGATAAAGTGATCCGAGAAATACCTTACGACACCTTTTTTTACATTACATTAAAATTTATTGCCACTGAAAAAGAGAAATATTTGAGCTATCAGGAAAAGTAGTTCGCGTTACTCTATATTTATCACGCCATATCTCCTAAACTGTGTGTCGCACAGCCAAATAATTTTATAATTGCCTTCAGTACTATATGTTGATGACGTCTGAAAATTTTCTGCCCAATAGAGTCAGTAATAGTGAAGTAACAAATTAAAATCTCACTTCTGATGCAGAACTTTTACCAAATCATCAACCGAAATATAGTAAGTGACAAACTTTTCCCCTTTACATTCTTTTGTGGGGGTGTAAGCGAGAAAAGTTGCAGGAAGGTTTGAATTTAATTTTGTAGTTTGTTCGAATGCGATGGGTGCAACCGTTTGTCCTTTATGAGCGACGCATTGTGCGGTTCGCAGGCGCGGCGCTCAGTCAGTGCGGCCGTCTCAGTTGCAGGTGTGAGCTCGTTAGTGGGTGTTGTACAGCGGCGATTTCAGGATATCTTAAGTTCATCTGTAAAGACTCTTGAAAGACTAGTTGTTGATTATTAGAGTAAGTATATGTGTTTGTAGTCACGCTGAGCATTCACTATTTATGTGCGCATCCAATAGCATCGCACGGTTTCTTATTTTATATATTCACTTATTTCATTGGCATCACATACGGCTGTCCTCATTATGTCATCCACGGATCCAGCGAGCTAGGTCGACGTGTCAGTACTGAGTCCACCAAAGAAGCGTGCAAAGAAGAAATCATTAAGTTCTTCTGAGAAGCACATTGTGCTTAATGTGTATAAAACGGAACAGTTACATCCATAGCAGTCGATGAGTGACGTTGTTTCGAAAACAGCTGCAGCTACAGGTGTTGTACCTTCTTCGGTGTATCGTGTGATAAGTGAGTACAAGGCCACACACTCTTTGAAGTCTCCCAAGAAAGGAAAATTACGACAGAAATTTTCTGAAAGTGTTGATGACTTCGATAGAAATGCGATACAAAGGAAAGTACACGAATTTTTTTTTCGTAACGAATTGCCAACAATTAACAAAGTGCTTACAGTCATGAACGAAGATGCAGATCTGGGCAATTTTCGGAGAACTACATTTTATAAGTTATTGAGAGAAATTAATTTCAAATATGTCCGGCGTGGGCGCGATAGCATGCTCATATACAGGGATGACATCATTTTATGGAGGCGGCGTTATCTTCGAAACATCAAACGGTTGAGAGATGAAGGCAGACCCATTTACTATTTGGACGAGACGTGGGTGAACGTCTGACACTATAAATTCCTCAAAACAAGCGTTTCTGTCGGGATTATCCACCGGAAGCAAGATCCCATCAGGTAAAGGGAAACGTTTGATTATCGCACACATTGGCAGCGAAGCAGGATTTGTTGAAGGATGTTTGTGGACTTTCGAATCCAAGAAAAGTGGAGATTATCATGAAGAGATGTGCGCCGAAACCTTCGAGAAGTGGTTTCAAGATGTTCTTCCTCGGCTTCAGGAAAATGCAGTTATTGTTCTTGATAACGCGCCGTACCATTCTCGGAGAAAAGAAAAAGTTCCCAATGCGAATTCCAATAAGCACGACATATTAAAATCTAAAAACACCGATTTCGAAGACAGTATGTTGAAGAAAGAACTTTTTAGATTTAGTTAAAAATCACAGAACAGCGCACAACGAATACGCAACAGATGAAATGGAGAAGAATGCAGGGAAAACTGTTCTCAGAATAACTCCGTACCGCTGTGAGTTAAACGCAATCGAGTTAGTGTGGGCCAGAATCAAAGGCTATGTTGCAGCGAAAAACAAAACATACAAAATGCCGGGAGTTAAAGTACTGCTAGAAGAAGCAGTATGAACAGCGACTGCAGAGGATTGGAACAAGTGCGTCCTCCATGTCGTAGAAACAGTGGAAACTCAAATGTGGAAATTAGACTGCATTATAGAGGAGAGTGAGGAGCGGTTTGTTATAAACGTCAGTGAAAACAGTTCACGTTCGACAGAGTGAACCTTGTTTCGTCCTTTATCATTATTATTACTGGTATTGTTAATAAAATTAACAATTAATTGTGTTTGATGGAGCGTTTTGTTAGCAATCTGAATGAAAATAAATCTGCTTCGACAGAATGAACTCAGTTTAGCATTATTTTAACATTATTGTTAAATTTATTTCGTACATTGTTGCCCAGGTTTTTCAGGGTCCGCTGTGACAGATCGGCAGACAGCCGAACGCCGCCAGCTGCATAGCGTGCGCCAAGGATTTTCCACACCCCTACGTATCACGTGAACACCGAATGCTTTCTGTGGAAATGAGCGTAGTCGCTCACGTGACACTGTTTATGTTTCGTCCCAGCTCTCGGTGAATAGACTTTAGGAGAATGATCGTATACCACGTACTATACTGTAAATCGCAGGAAACGCCCCATGTGGTCCTGTTTAGTTGTTTGAAACACTGTTTTCTAACATGCTTTGCACACTGCCAAACATTTCGTTTTTCTGCCACGACTTTGAGGCCTGCACCAGGTTCTAAACTGACATTAAGAAGTTCTGGTCCACGGGCTTTCGCAGGAAACTTGACGTTGCATGGTTTAAATCTTGTTCTTAAGGCTGATACCATAACATGCCACACATCAGATGATTTTAAATAAAAGACAGCTACAACGTAAGTAAACTGGAAGAGTTTGCTCGAATTGTGTAGTCTCCAAATTAGAGTCCGAAGGCGATTCACGAGCTCTACATTTAGACTCATCTCTCACATTGACGGAATAGCTGATAACTCTATGTTCCGTATCGACTCATTCATCATATTGCATTCATGTACGAGATCACTGTTTCAGTGCTAACCACCCCAGGAGGTAGCCCAGCCGCCAAAACTGTCCCTCCAACTCAAACAAGTGTTGTCATTCAATCATTATTTCGCACCCAACAGCATGTCTGCGGATGGATGGGATGGAAAAGACACCACCGATATACTCTAATAATAAGCATCAGAGTTGATAGTGTGAACAATTTTAAAACTTTCACACTAATTTCAACATCGACAAATGGTGTGACAGCATGGCTGGCAATCTCAGTATCACAGCTAAACCACGCCTTTTACATCACTTTGCGAGTATGATTGCAAATGTGGATAGATTACTGTGCAGTACATCCATTCATTGTTACTTCTTGACCACATACATGATCAAAGTACATAAGACAACGCTGTACATATTTGTAACACCTCGAACATAGTACTTAATTTATGCTCTGTCTCTATGATAATGGTAGTCACAGAGCATTCTCACAGTCTGAGAGCACCGTTACCGATTTAATCTGTAACCGAGCAAAAGTAGACCGCTAGATTCGACGTCTCACGAATGAATGAAGCTTGCCGAGTCCTCACCCATTCAAATGCACAATATTTGTCAAGATGCGCCCATGTCGAGGAGGTTAGTACTCCTTATAAATGTATATTAACATATTTGGAAGTGTCGTCATGTAATAGCAGACAGTGAAGAAGGACAAGAAATGCATGATTTTTATGCAGGATTGTGATTGACGCATTTTTACCTGAATCGACCAAGCTATCAATTTTTAAAGTATTATCCCAGGGTCTAGGATCGTTACCTAGAGGGTATAGGTAAGAGAGAACATAAATACACACACTCCTAAGGCTACAACGTTCTGCACTTAAAACGGGCTACAATGTTAGATCACTTGTGCTTCTGACATATTGCGCATATGGAATGTAGCGCTGTTAATATTTCACTGTAAGAAATGTGTTTCTTCCAGATTTCTCTACGATAAACTATGTCATCGAACCATAAAATGAAATAACTACTCCCTCAAAACATTGTCTCTGTGTGATACGAGCACAATATAACTTTCCACAGATGTATAGTAGTAGTGGGACAAAGTTCGTATGGCCCCACATCCCATTGTTGCCAAATTTATTCAAGATGGTGATGATGATGTCATCCAAGATGGTGGCCTGTAGATTTGGCAACAATGCATGATGTCATTCAAGATGGCAGATTTTTGTGGGAAGTTTGAATTTTGGCGGGAAGATAGGTCAATTGGGCTACGTCCACTAACCTAACCCCCAACCCCCTAGAAAATGGCGGCAAGTTCAAATTCCAACAGGATAATGCACCACACCGCTCTTATCTCCACTAAGCAAAGAAAATCGCAGGAAAATAGCTCACTTGGCCTATCTCTACTAACCTAAGTCACCCAACCGCCACCTCTTCCTACGAACTGCTACCAACTTTTAATTTTTGCGGTAAACAAAATTCAACTCCCATATGTCTACTAACCTAACAAAATGGCGTGAAAGGAAAGACACTTTACTAACCTTCCATGCCGGTGTTTCCACCACAAGGCCAGGACTTCAACTGACTTAGTACACATCGCCACCACCAGAGGGCGCTCTCATCTGTGACGTAATCCAAGGTGGTGACACCCAGTGTATTCACCACGAGGTCTGGACTCCAACTGACTTAGTAGACAGCACCACCGCTAGAGGACACCACTGTGATATCATCCAAGATGGCGACCTTGACGTCAATCAAGATGGCCATATCCAATGTATCCACCATGTGGTGCAAGATTGTACAATCGGCCTATCCCCACTAACCTAACCCCCTCCCCAATAAAAAACGAACCAAGTTCAAATTCCAATATGATAATGTGACACACCTACGACAATGGCGGGAAAAACGGACCTGTCTTTATTATTATTTAAACAATATCATATAGGTGTGTTCGCCACGAGGGCTGGACTGCAACTGGCTTAGTTCATATTCTCGTCAGCAGAGGGTGCCACCCCTACTTCAGAACATGATGCATGTACCGTTATTCAAGATGACTGCACCCACTATGTCCACCACCACACGGTACAGAGTCTACTTCATATCACCAGCACCAGAGGACACTACCGTGATGTCGCGTGATGACACAAGATCGTCTGCTCTCTCCTGCGGGTGGGCGTTATAACCGAACATGCACTGCACCACTGGCCCATGGGCGTACGACTGCTTACGTCACACACCCTTGGCTGCCACCTCCATACACACACTGGACATAGTCTTCTGTAAATATACTAACACCCACATCGTGAATCTAACCTATAAGTTACCTAAGTACTTAATTGCATTTCAATTTTAATCATACTAAATAATTCAATTTACAATTTCATATATGTATGAAAAGGTGTTCAACTACCTAGTTTCAACTACTATTCAATGACCAGACCGTCACCTCTTCGTAGGAACCAGCGCCAAGTTTGAATTCCGGCAGTAAAGAAAGGTCACTTGCGCCGACCGCCACTTCCTCCTAGGATCTGGCGCCAAGTGTGAATTATGCCAGTAACCGAAGCTCACTTGCCATTTTGCTGCCAACGTAAGAAAATTCTTGCAAACTAAGCTCACCCTCCACAACTAACCTAAGTCGCCAGATCGCCACCTCTCCCTAGGGGCGGATGGTAAAAGGACTTAGCCCGCACTATGCTGATGAAGAGAAGAAGGAGTGTAGTTTATTTATTTGGGAGCAATTTATTTAGGGATGGAGTATATGTATCATGGAACACATGCTCTGACATCCCCCACAGCATACAGACCTGCAAACTACTCCTACGTAACTCATGTATAATGCTCTACACACACTCTTGCTAATTGTAAACCATCAAGAATAACACATTGCACAACCTACAGACATGCGAGCCACTCATAAACAATGCATAGCATTGACGTCCAGATAGCCAAACAACTCTTAAATTGTCAAAATAATAACCCATCTAAAATACTCTGCTTGCTAATCGTCAACTGTCCAAATCAAACACCAGTCTTTATTTAAACAATTAGAGGCAGCACCACCACCCAGTGTACTCACCACTGAGTCCATAACCCAACTGACTTAGTTCATATTTATGCCACTAGACGATGCTGTAGTGACGCAAGTACTATAATCTAAAATGGCGCCACGTAGTTTGTTCACCACGAGCTCCAGACCCTAACTGTATTAGTACATTTAGTTTCCGCCAGAGGACGCCATCGTGACACCAGCTGATGATACAAGAACAGTTAGCCATGACGGTAGCAAACAGTGTGTTCTCCACGAGGTGTACTTCTCAGTACCACCAGCAGAGACGCTGTCGTCCGTTTCGTGATGTAAACCAAGGTGGTGAGGAAAAACGACTCAGCCTGCTCTGGGCTGCTGGGGGGAGTAAAGAAAAGTGCACTCTATTTAATTAGAAACATTTTCTTTATTGATCGAATATATTTATCACACTGACGCAAAACACTCGCCATATTATGCTTGGGGTCACAATACACAGTCTGCAGACACGCAAACAACTCCTAATTTTCCGAAATAATTTCAGTACAGATCTGCAAACTGCTCCTAAATAATACCGCACAGTGATGTGTAGACATGCGAAGTACTCGTAAACTGTCCAAATAGCGCATACCACAGCCTACAGACCCGCTCCCGAAATAATGCAATCAACCAGCGCACAACCCCTGCTCGGCTTCCGCAAGCATGAGGTGGTGGCACCTCCATTCATACGTAACACCTGAGACATTCCTATCCAAATACGTATTCACCTACACACACATGCTGACATGATCGGGCAGGAGCGCAACCGCGAGCTGCAGCCGAACGCAGGCCAAAGTTGTATGTAGGTGCCTTTAATAGACTGGGCGTTTATTTACAGAGCGCACACTCCAAGTAGAGCCGCGTGCGTTCGACGTTCCTCTATACCCTCACTCTAACTGTGGTCCGGCGAAGACGCTGCAGAATTCCGTTCCACAATAGCAGAAGCTGCTTTCTCCTTAGCGATTCTAACGGACTATATGTCACATTTGACTCACGCTTCACCGTGTGTAGCTACATACCATCGCAAACGCATCTAGCAACGTTATCAATCTTATACTCAACTCACATTGCTATCTAAAATAATAACCAAGTCTAACTCTACTAAATTCCATAGCCCCCCAGAAATAGTTAACACTCGTTTCCTTATTGTCTCAGCTTGTATGCGCCAAAATTCCTGCCCAAACAGAATCTATTTACCAAAATATCGCCGAATCCAGTCTTCCTCCCGGACATAACGTGATAGCCTTCCTGCTCTCAACATACGCAAATGTTCTCACCGCTCCTATATCCCACCACAATCAATCGAGCATTTTCTTTCTTGAGCTTTCTGTCGTTATTTTGCAAAGATTGCTAAACTGCACCGACAGTTCCCTCAATATATACATTCCCAACCTGTTCTTTCTTTCTACAAACGCTACACTCAGTGGTAATAAACTATTATACACTGAGCTCCATAACACCACCAAGTGTACGTACATAATTAGAAACTCATCTAACAACCTTCCCAACCTCATTCTTACGTCACCTCGCTTTGTAAAAAAAGAGCCAAGTCAACCTCTCGGGAATTGTATAGTGCCCCCAGAAATAGTTAAAGCTTGCTTCCTTGATGCCTCAGCTTGTATGCACGGAAATTCTTACCCTAACAAAACCTGTTTACGAAAATAACGCCGAATGCAGTCTCCCCAGCGATCCTAAAGTCTTACCCTTCCATATTTCAACATACGCAAATGTTCTCACCGCTATGTAGAGACTCCTATATCACAGCACAAACGATGTCAATGAATCGAGCATTCTCATTGGCTCTTACCGAATTACTTATGCCGCAGGTATCCAAGCACGATCCACCTATTCTTTCTCCGATTTCCAGCGGTTATTTTACACAGATCGCCAAATTGCAATGACAGTGAAGCCCGCAAAATTGTCTCCATCTTATCAAATAGATACCAGACTGACAAGAGTATTTGAAGCCCGGAATATATTTACCAATGTAGCAAGAATTAAATAGCACCATTGCTACAGTCTGACGCCAATCATGCACACGTAATGTCTCCTCTTGACGACTGTGCTTCAGTATCTATAGCGCTTATAATTTCCACCTAAAAACTTTCTGTCATACCCTAGTCATTACCGATGTGCTCAATCTATACCTCCCTCACGATAGGACACACAGTCATCCTCTCTAGTCAGGCCATAACATAAACCATATTAACTTTACAATGCAATATATACACATTTTAAACAATGTAAACCACACTAACTTTACAATGCAATATATACACATTTTAAAGAAATAGTGCAGTTATCTTTTATACCTGTACAGCACCCGAAAAAATTATATATTTCGTGAATAAGTGTTTGCCTACCACACGAAATAATACTGACCCAAAATCAATGATTCGTGTGCATGTGTCTTACGTTCTTCTTTTGAGTCCTACCACTGTGTCCTAGACGTAATCTAGCAGATATTAAAGAAAATATCCCCATCCCAACAACTACTCCATGTTACCCTCACAATCAGTCATGGTTCTACACTTGCACACAAGTATTCATGTTAAAATCTAGATCTGCATTACGAATCGAGGTACAATATTACCTCTGAAAGAGGCGTTGTTTTCTAGACAAATACCATGACTGTGATAGTAGAAATGTGTCTATTAATAACCAACCATGCAGCCTAGCGATAAAATCACTGACCTTTGAAAGTGATTCCTATAAGGAACGTGGTATGCAAGCGGTATTTGCGACTCCATCACACCGCAACCAGCTAGATAATTCTTCAGTATTTGTAACGCATTCTGTCTCGACATCATATCAGGGGTTCAGCGACATATCCACCGAGTTATAGGCCGTGACGAACAGTAGTAGTAGATGATGTGCTAACTGAGGAAGTAAGAAGAAAAATGTACACTAACTTCTCAGATCTCGAGCCTTAGGCCATATATTAGAAATTACGTCCATTCAAACACATGCTTGCATATGCTCACAGCCACAAGTGAATCATATTTCACACACTCTCATATCTCGAAACGAGTCACCTATCTCGAACCTATCTGCTACAGTAAAAACCCAACATGGCCTTAGTCAGTCCCTACACATCTTGCAACTGCTTCCATTTCTACAGCTTTGCGCATGTCATCATGCCATTTTAAGTCGGAACTAAGCAGAAGTCGGACAAAGTCACATCCACAACCTTCTGCAGCCTGTCTAGTAACAGAGCGAACTGAGTTACTGCCACAGGACCGTGTTTTGACTATTCGACGGAAATGCGTGCATTGTGGTGCGTTCCCAAATTACATACAAGTACTAGAGATCCACGTCCATTCAAATCTATAAGCCCAACATCCCATCATCGTTACTCTCTACCTTCCAGCAGACAAAAATTAACAACTATAGAAGCTCAAATAACTTCATCCAATATGGAACTCACAGAGATACCATTACTCATGCAACGACGCAAAGCTGCGTTGGGGGTACAGTGTGGAGACAGAGAGAGAGAGAGAGAGAGAGAGAGAGAGAGAGAGAGAGATTTCGCAATGCTTAACAGAATAGCACAGCGTGCAGCCCTCCAGGCATTCCTAACGGCATACTTCGTTCCTCACTGAATTTACCTGTCAAACTGCTACTGCTACTGCTCCCTGTGTGGAACGAACCTATTAAATACGTACGTATTCATACACTACAGAGGGCAGTTTAAAGTTTCATCACATCTACTCTAGGAGAATGATCGTATACCACGTACTATACTCTAAATCGCAAGAAACGCCCAATGTGGTCCTGTTTAGTAGTTTGAAACAATGTTTTCTAACACGCTTTGTGCACTGACAAACATTTCTTTTTTCTGCCACGACTTCGAGGCCTGCGCCAGGTTCTAAACTGACATTAAGAAGTTCTGATCCACGGGCTTTCGCAGGAAACTAGACGTTGCACGGTGTAAATCATGTTCTTAGGGCTCATACCATAACATGCCACACATCGGATGATTTTAAATAAAAGACAGCTACAACCTAAGGAAACCGGAAGAGTTTGCTTGCATTGTGTAGTCTCCAAATTAGAGTCCGAATGTGATTCACGAGCTCTACATTTACACTCATCTTTCACACTGACAGAATAGCTGATAACTCTACATTCCGTTTCGACTCATTCGTAATTTTGCACACATGTAAGCGATCACTGTTCCGGTGCTAACCACCCCAGAAGGTATAGCCCAGCCGCCAAAACTATCCATCCAACTCAAAAAAGCATTGTCACTCAATCATTATTTCGTAGCCAACAGCATGCCGACGGGTGGGATGGAAAAGACACCACCTATATACTCTAATAATAAGCATCATACACTCCTGGAAATTGAAATAAGAACACCGTGAATTCATTGTCCCAGGAAGGGGAAACTTTATTGACACATTCCTGGGGTCAGATACATCACATGATCACACTGACAGAACCACAGGCACATAGACACAGGCAACAGAGCATGCACAATGTCGGCACTAGTACAGTGTATATCCACCTTTCGCAGCAATGCAGGCTGCTATTCTCCCATGGAGACGATCGTAGAGATGCTGGATATAGTCCTGTAGAACGGCCTGCAATGCCATTTCCACCTGGCGCCTCAGTTGGACCAGCGTTCGTGCTGGACGTGCAGACCGCGTGAGACGACGCTTCATCCAGTCCCAAACATGCTCAATGGGGGACAGATCCGGAGATCTTGCTGGCCAGGGTAGTTGACTTACACCTTCTAGAGCACGTTGGGTGGCACGGGATACATGCGGACGTGCATTGTCCTGTTGGAACAGCAACTTCCCTTGCCGGTCTAGGAATGGTAGAACGATGGGTTCGATGACGGTTTGGATGTACCGTGCACTATTCAGTGTCCCCTCGACGATCACCAGTGGTGTACGGCCAGTGTAGGAGATCGCTCCCCACACCATGATGCCGGGTGTTGGCCCTGTGTGCCTCGGTCGTATGCAGTCCTGATTGTGGCGCTCACCTGCACGGCGCCAAACACGCATACGACCATCATTGGCACCAAGGCAGAAGCGACTCTCATCGCTGAAGACGACACGTCTCCATTCGTCCCTCCATTCACGCCTGTCGCGACACCACTGGAGGCGGGCTGCACGATGTTGGGGCGTGAGCGGAAGACGGCCTAACGGTGTGCGGGACCGTAGCCCAGCTTCATGGAGACGGTTGCGAATGGTCCTCGCCGATACCCCAGGAGCAACAGTGTCCCTAATTTGCTGGGAAGTGGCGGTGCGGTCCCCTACGGCACTGCGTAGGATCCTACGGTCTTGGCGTGCATCCGTGCGTCGCTGCGGTCCGGTCCCAGGTCGACGGGCACGTGCACCTTCCGCTGACCACTGGCGACAACATCGATGTACTGTGGAGACCTCACGCCCCACGTGTTGAGCAATTCGGCGGTACGTCCACCCGGCCTCCCGCATGCCCACTATACGCCCTCGCTCAAAGTCCGTCAACTGCACATACGGTTCACGTCCACGCTGTCGCGGCATGCTACCAGTGTTAAAGACTGCGATGGAGCTCCGTATGCCACGGCAAACTGGCTGACACTGACGGCGGCGGTGCACAAATGCTGCGCAGCTAGCGCCATTCGACGGCCAACACCGCGGTTCCTGGTGTGTCCGCTGTGCCGTGCGTGTGATCATTGCTTGTACAGCCCTCTCGCAGTGTCCGGAGCAAGTATGGTGGGTCTGACACACCGGTGTCAATGTGTTCTTTTTTCCATTTCCAGGAGTGTAGTTGATAGTGTGAACAATTTTAACACTTTTACACTAATTTCGACACCGCCTATTGATTTGACAGCATGGCCCCCATTTTCAGTACCACAGCTAAACCGCCCCTTTTACATTACTTTCCGAGTATGATTTCGAATGTGGATGGATTACTATGCAATACGTCCATTCATTCTTAATTCTTGAACACATACATGATCAAAGTATACGAGACAGCGCTCTATATATTTCAATCACCTCGAGCATAGTCTTTAATTTACGATCTATCTCTCAGCGTATGGGAGTCACAGAGCATTCTCACCGTCTTAGGGTAAAAGACCAACCTCGCACAGTCGTTGACCAACACACCCTGCAGCACCGAGGGAGAGAGTTAATCTCCAAGCGAACAGAAGAAGAGCGCTACACTCCACGTCTCGTGAATGAATATAGCTTTCCAAGTCCCAACCCATCGAAGTGCAGGAGATTTCTCGAGATGTGACCATGTCGAGGAGTTTAGCACTCCTTATCGGTGTGTTGTAACAGATTTCAAAGTGCCGTAATGTAATAGCTTACAGTTAAGAAGAACAAGAAAAGACTTTTTTTTATATGCTATGAAGTTCGAGACGAATTGAGTTGGATACATTTTTACCTAAATCAACAAAGCTATCAGCTCTAAATTATTGTTCTAGAGTCTAGGGTCTGTACCTGGAAGGTATTGGTAAGATAGAGAACATAAACACTCACACACTCCTAAGACTACAACATTCTGCACTTAAAAACAGGCTATAATGTTAGATGGAATACCTTTCCGGCCTATCAGACATACACCCTTCTCCACAGTTTCTCTACGCTGAACTATCTTATCGAATGGTAAAACAGTTGCTTTGCATGATACGAGGGTAATATAGCTTTGCAGAGACGTATAGCGTCCACCGTTCACATCCAATCATGGTTCAGAAATTATACTATGCCTGCATATGGCCTACATAAAATGATAGTTAGTAGCGGTGGATACATCCTTCAAGGAAACAGGTAAACGCATAGCAGCAGCGTCCGACATGTGAAAATTACAAGTCATCCCGTCACTAACTCTGTAAACAGCGCATCAGTCGGGCAAATGTGTACAGAGGGATTGCACCGCATCACAAGCTCTTACTGCTAAGTTAGTTATGACCATGGAGTCTCGATTTTTACAGGCAAGATGCGACAGGGGCGATCGCATAAATCAAACCTCCTTTAGAGGAGCCGGCCGTGTGGCCGAGCGGTTCTAGGCGCTTCAGTCTGGAACCGCACGACCGCTACGGTCGCAGGTTCGAATCCTGCCTCGGGCATGGATGTTTGTGATGTCCTTAGGTTAGTTAGGTTTAAGTAGTTCTAAGTTCTAGGGGACTGATGACCACAGCTGCTAAGTCCCATAGTGCTCAGAGCCATTTGAACCATCCTTTAGAGGAGTGTGTCAAGTTTCTTCACACATGAGATGGAAGTCCTCTGATGACCGACAGGTTTACCGTTAACGATCGCAAGTAGACAGTGCTTTAAAACACATACGGAACATGTAGCTGTATACGAGTAGAACGCAGGCTATGTCACGTGACTGATGCATCCGGAAGCACTGGTACCTCAATAGACATACAGTATAATGCAGCCTCAATGGGACAAAATTGACTGCCTCTCTTATTCCGTTCGTTAGTTGTCCAAGTTTTCCGGAATTCCTCCTGTTGCAGCATACTTGGTCCGATATACAAATTGTTCGGTGCGAACCAGAAGATAGCAAAGTACTTCCTCAATTCACCGTATTAGGCCCTACATTTGGTCAATATATACCTATTCCTTGGTCACTTTTCGCAATTCTATCGATTTGCGGTCAGACCTATATATGCGATCATGACATAACATCTCGTTCTGTGTTCTAAAATTGATTGTAAATGTAGCAAAGATGTTTTAAATGATCTGATTAATGTTTAGAAAAGGCAGATTTCCAGATGAAGCTTGATCTGAGGTCATTTTCTGTCTAATCATAAGGTTAAATGCTTTATAGAATCGGTCCATCTGTCTGCTGAGTGCTGATGATTCAGTGTATTTCATTAACTGTATAGCTATCCGAATACAGCTGTGAAGATCAGGTGCGCGCTTATTGTTGGTTTAGTACGCCTGCGGTTGGCAATACGTTATGTTGCGCTAGCCGTTTGTACTGTACCGTTCCAGAACAAAAATTAGCTAACTGAAGTCCATCTGTCTGCTAAGTGCCGATGATTCAGTGTATTTTATGAACTGTATAGCTATCCGAATACAGCTGTGAAAATCAGGCGCGCGCTTATTGTTGATTCAGTACGCCTACAGTTGGCGATACGTTATGTTGCGCTAGCCGTTCATACTGTACCGTTCCAGAACAAAAATTAGCTAACTGAAGTTGGTAGCAATGGTCATTGGTGTTGCGAGGCAAGCAAGCGATCAGGTGAGCTGTGCGTGACACAGGTTTGTGGAAGCGAGTAACTCTGTGGAGGATAGCGAAAGAGATACCGTACAACGCCGAAACGACTGGCATCTCGTGAACTGTCAGCGCAGCCGAACCCTAGAAAGGCAGCAGCCATGTGAGTTGTTTTTTTTTTCTAACTTCGCATTGTTGGCTTTGCCATAAGACACGTGGCAGTCTTCCCTGCGGTAGGATCCATCGAAGTGTGGAAGAGAAGTTTACCTGTTTCGGAACTAACTCGCGCCTCTGTCTATTTTACTTGCTCTTTTTAGGGTACATCGTATGGACCTCAAGTCTGACAGGCCAGAATGTTTTGCTGCTCTTAATGGCTTCACAGTGTGTTTCAGATAACTAAATTAACGATAAATTGTCGGTTTCTGTGCTCAAAGGAAATTACTTTCACTATAATTTTGCGAGTGTAATGATACCGTGCTAGAAGTGCTGTACTTTGATTTATTATTGTGTTGTCCCTATGTGTTTATGATTTACCATAGCTTTTCATTAGTAAGTATTGTTTTCTTACGTAATGTGTATTCAGTCAGATCTTTGTTACCGGTATTGTATTATATTGGCCCTCTTTCATCATTTTGGATGGAAATTTGTCAGTTTTTAGTAACGAAAATCGCAAATTCGTTTTCTTGATTTATTTTTCCTGTCTCTTTTTTTACTGTGTTCAACATTAATTGCAATAGGCCCATGAACTTCAGTTTTGGAGAATGCTGAATGACTAAAACCATTACTTATAAAATATAGAAACTGACCAGAAGATGTTCATAGTTAAATTCCTTAAGGGTGGATAATGAAATGATCAAAGATTGCCCTAATTTAGAAACTTTTATTAACAGCTTCATTGGTAGGGACTGAACACTGATTGCCAACTCACCAACCGTTTTCATAGCCACCACTGTAAAGCTGTCTTGTTGTGGTCAGTCAACATCTTGGCTTCTATAGACTGCCCTGATTTTGGGTGTTGTGATGGTGAATTGGATGTCTCATCCTGTGCATAGGGAGAAATCATCATAATAAAATAAGAGAAATCAGAGCTCGAACGGAAAGATTTAGGTGTTCCTTTTTCCCACGTGCCATTCGAGAGTGGAATGGTAGAGGAGTAGTATGAAAATGGTTCGATGAACCCTCTGCCAGGCACTTAAATGTGAGTTGCAGAGTAACCATGTAGATGTATGTGTTGTGATTCAGCTTCATGTGAATGAAGCAGTTGCACGGACATTGGCTGCAAACAGTCACAACTCATAGTTTAGCTAAGATGGATTTACAATGCTCCATTTATTTGCTAGAGGTAATATCCACATCACTTTCATCTGGAGCAGTGTACAGTCCTGCAGTGGCCCCGTATCAGTAATCCATAGCTGATGTGACTGTAAAATAAGGCATAGCAGACTGTTAGTAGGCACCATTGTGTTAAGCTTTTAGTTTTCTCACAGGTGATAGGACTCATGAAAGCTTGACACACATTTACAGTGTGCTCTTTCCAGTTTAATTGTTGTTAATGTAGAAACTTGGAAGTTCATCAGTGGTAACAGCACCCAGTGCTCCAGTGTCAGTGAAGCAACGTGTCATCCTCTGCTATCTTAATTAATTTAAAGCTTACATGCCATAAACCACTAATTGACCACATCTGCTTGTTGTACACCACGTATGTGACTCCCCATTTTATCAAAGAATGTTGTATCATCTGCAAACAGTAGAATGATTGTTAACATAAAACAGTAATAAATACCTTTATTGAGATTGTGATGATCACAGTATAGATCCGTGTGGCACATTTTGTAACTTCTCTTACATGAGACTGATCCTTTGACTCATAAAACTTGATGTCTGTTAGATAAGGTTTGTCAGTGCAGATCCCCCAGTGCTATAGTATATTAATTTAGAGATAAGGCCCTTATGTTCTGTAGATCTAATTTTTGCTGTAAGATAGCTACAGGAATAGATCCACTGATGGTCCTCCTTGATATTGGAGGAGCGTATGGTAGTATATGTAGAAACAAGGTATGAAAGTCCCTGGAGAACAAAGTAGAAAAACAAATGATATGGAAGATAAGATAAATGTACAACGTGAAAGTAGTGAGCTGTTTGAAAGTGGGAGGAGAGATTGTATTGACTGAAACAGAAGAATGGCTTGAGGCAGTGTGATGCACTTTCACCATTGCTATTCATTGTGCTGATGGATGAGATAATAACCAGGGTGGCACAATTAATCGAAGGAAAAAATCAAAAGCTATGGTGTCTGCAGACAATTTGAGCCATGGGGAACCAAGTAGGAGGAAGTGCAGGAGCAAGGCAGAAAGGAAGATTGGGTTTCACATACTGTCGACATAGAGGCTATTAGAGATGGAGCAAAGGCTCGGATTGTGTTAAGGATAGGCAAGGAAATTAGCCATGTCCTTTCGAAGGAACCATCCCAGCATTTACCTGAAGCGATTTAGGGAAATCATGGAAAATCTATCTCTGGATGGCTGGACGCGGGTTTGACAATCGTCGTCCTGAATGCGTACAGTATGAGGTGCAGGAGCAGTTGGATGTATGACAACACATAGCACAAAGATATGGGGTGAAGTTAAGCATGATTAAGTGTGAAATGATAATCACAAGCAGGAAGGAGGACAGTCACAACTGGATTAACCATTGCTGGGAAATGACTGAGGAGGATGAAGAGTTTAAAGTATGTGGGAAGCTTAATACAAGAGAATGGAAGAAACAGAAATAAGCGACTGGGGTACACAAGCAGAGACATTCTTTAAGAGTGTTAGAAGCCTAATACAGAACAAGGATGTCCCTCAAAACAGTGGAAGAGTTGTGTATCATTCATACTATGTTCGTATTCTGACCAGTGCCTCCGAGACATGGGTAGTTAAAGGAAGGAAGAGAGAGGAGTCTTGAGAAACAATATTGGAGTGACATAGATGAAAAGGTTAAGAAATGAGAGGGTCAGGGAATTAGTGAAGGAGGAACCGCGACAAAATAGGATAGAGTAATCGAGACATGTTAAAAAATGGAGAAGAGGATAGGCATACCAAGAAAGATAGATGAGATGAAGGGGAAGGGAAGAAAATCAAGAGACATGTGGCTGAAAGGAGTTAAGGACTGTGTGCAAAAGAAAGAAGAGTGCATCAGAGTAGAGACAGAGAGATGGTTGGAAGACTGAGGACGGTGGAGAGGCTTATATTGCAAACAGACCTAGTCAGAGGTGGGAAACTGTACAAGATGATAAACCCTGGCCTTACATAGGAGGCAGTCAAAAGCCTTTTCTTTGAGAGACTGATTCATATTTGTAATTTTGTCCAAAGCAGCTGTTGTCATGGACTTGGCCATTCAAAAACCATTCTATGCTTCATGAAATAGGTTATTGCCTTAAAAGGTACCTAAAAATTCATGTAGTGTTATAGATTCCATCACCTTAGCCAGCACTGGGATTATGGAGATGGCCAGTAGCTTGAGACATAGTTTATACTGTGTGTGCTAATTTTTGGAAATCTGAGAATTTACCAGGAGACAGGCTTTTATTAATTACTGCAGTTAATAGTTCAGCAGTTTAATCAATTATGCGTTCTAAAACAGTATAGACATGCAAAAAATCAGAGCTCACAGACAGTTTGTAATGTAAAATTTCTACTACTGTTACAATGTTATTTGGATGTACCCTCTTCCAGTTTTGTAGGCTGTACTAGTTTCTTGGTTTCAAAGAAACTGATGACCTATTTCTACGGTAGGTACTTCATCTATAGCTCTTTCACCCATTGTTATAAAATGCTGGTTGAATTCATCTGGATTACACATATGATCCATAATGTGTAAAGAGTCAGTTTACAGGCAGTATGTGATACCGGTGTCCAAAATTAAAGCAACAAGCCACAGTTTCCCCATCCTTAGTCTAATTCACGATATAATCATACAAAATAATTGTACAAACTGTCAACAGATGTTCATACGATTGTGTCCTGCACAGAAGATGAATCTAGTAAACAGACAACTGTGCCAACGATGATGTCAGGACACCTATCAAACAGGATAGTCCCACATACACAATCACTGTGCACACAGTCACAGATGATGCAGTATGGCACAGTGAAGACACCTACCAGGATGTCTGCAGTGGAGGGCCATAGGAAGAGTGGAAGCAGGACATTTGCAAACTGATGTGGCCTGATGACTTAATGTGAATCTTTGTTATTTTTCAGATGTGGTGACAGTTTACGGAGATTGAAACTTTATCCTGAAGACCAGGGCGGGGCCTACGACATGTAACATGAGAAAGAGAGAACCATTCATTGGCTGTAAGGGCACAACAGTACCGCCTTAGTACTGCACAGCAACTGGCATCTGACCCTGCAGCAGTTACAGGACGTGTTGTACTGAGGCAAACTGCGTAGAGGAGGCTTTGGCAGAGTGGCATTTATTGTCGGAGACCTGCTGTATTTGTACCTCTGATGCATCTTCACTGAAAGGAACATCTAGAGAGGAGCTGTCAATGTACCACCTGAATGGTTGAACAGTAAGCTAATGTTACTTCCACAGATTAGGCCCAATTTGGTTTGGAGAGTGATTCTTGATCTGGAGGGAATGTGTAATACAATTTTGTGACCCAATCATTGTGGAAAGCAATTGATATTGAGGATGATCCCTAAGGCGTGGGCAGGGATTATGTTGACAACTCCAACACCTCTCCACGAAATTGTACGGTTAAATCAGCAAGGTTTAACTGCTGTCAGGTATCATGAAGAGATCTTCAGGCCTCATGTGCGGGTGTTGCAAAGTGCTGTGGGCCCAGACTTTGTATTGCTGGACAATAATGCTCGACTTCATAGAGCACAGGTGGTTCACATTTTCGTGGAGATGGAAGATATTGCACACACTGTGTAACCTGCTTGCTCTCTATTTGAACCCCATAGAGCACGTCTGGAATGAACCAGGGACACAGGTTGCATCACATCAGCATTCACCAACCACTCTCCAAGACTTGTGAGCAGTGTTGCAGGAAGAATGGGTATTATTGCCTCAACATGAGATTGATGATATTTACAGCATGCCCCATCGTTTGTCGGGCCTGTATTGCTACCAGAAGTGGTCACACACCATACTGATCTTATTAACCAGTTGTCAGAATGTGTGTGTAAATGTTTTAAGTTGTAAAAAAAAAAGAAAACATTTTTGTCTACTGTTATGCATGTTGCAGTTGTTTACTTTCTGTATTATTTATATTGTTTCTACTTTACTATCACCTGATTATACTGTTTTGTGGCAAAATAAATGCAACATTGCAAATTTCAGTTTGTTGCTTTAATTCTGGACATCAGTGTATATACATTATGTAACATTGCGGCTTGTGAGGGGGTTGCTGTGGCTGAATCAATACATTGCTTGGAGTTGTCCAGAGAAAATGATTAACAATTATGTTTAAAAGTCACTATTTTACTTGTTATATGTTTTATGTTATTGAGCAAATTGACAAAGATTTTTGTAGAAGATCAATAACAAGTTTGTTGCAGTTCCATTTTTCATTATCATGTTGATAAAAAAATCTGGAGCCTTTGTGTATTCAAATTACAATAATTGTTGGTGATATTCTAGTTACTGTACAGAACAGATTATACTGGGCATTTCCAAAATTATGAGTGTCTATTTCAGAAACATTACAGTCTCTTCTATTGCTGTCGATGTATTTGGATACACAAGAACACTCGTCATTAAAAAAAAAAAAAAAGTTATTGAAAAATAATTCTCCATGATGTCTGTTAAATGGAACACACGTTAGATATACCAGTATTTGTGGCTGACTGTGGAACACATTTCGCATAAGGACAAGCTGGGAGAAATTAGGGTAAATATGGAGGCATATTTTTAATTACTGTTTTGAAATAAAAATGAAACAAGTAGACTTTTCTTAGCAATTTTATTTTTATATGAAAACCTATACTTTTAGCTACTTTTCTACATAATGACCACCAGTAGTAAGGCATACATCTTATCATATAACCAGCTTTTGAATACCATCTTCATAGAAATCTGCTGCCTGATTAGACAACCATTGGAACATGGTCATTTTGACATTGTCTTTGTCATAGCAGTGATCACCCAGATGCTTCTTCCAATGCAGAAACATGTGGCAGTCTGTTTTCTCTCACTTTTTCAGCAACTTGCTGCTCCAAGTCATCAGCAATAGGTGAAGGTCACTCACATTATTCCTCATCATGCACATTCGTATGGCTATCTTTATGAGCTCTCGTCAATTTCCGTACTATCCCATCACTCATAATGTTGTCTCCCTACACGTAACTGATCTGACAAGGAATTTCAGCCACTGTCACACCTTTAGCACTAAGAAAATGAATCACGGTGTGTATTTCAGTCAGCAGGATTCTCAATTGGAGAAGGCATTTCAAATACTCACAAACATAAGTAAACAGGCCAAATGACTATGTAGTGGCACCTGTGGCTTGCCAAAAGTGTGTGGCCCTTACTTTAAAAAAACATGCTCGTAGATAGTCCTTCTTTCTTGCTCAATAAGTGAGTGGACAGGAAAGGAGATCACTAGCATTACTATGCACTGTATGGTGGCTTGTAGAGGTATGTTGATGCAGAGTAGTAGTGGACTTGAAATTGAATCTCATGCAACTCTGTGATTTCTCCATTGTCACTCAAATTGTTTCCCCTCCTAGCTTGCTTTGAATTATTCAGCAATATCTTGTACAATTTTTTCATTGCGTGTGATTCAGTCCAATTGTTTGCAAGACCATTAATTGTACAGAACTAAAGCTTGTCCAAAAGTTTCATGAACTGTACATCAAAAAGCATTGGGAAGATCACAGCAAATAGCAGCTACTAAAATTTTGTTATTTAAGATTTTTAATATTTGGTACGTAAATTCATAACTGCATTTTTAGGTGGGCAACCTTTCAGGGACCTGAACTATGGTATACGAAGTATAGTATTTCTACTTGAGTATGATGCTGCACTGAATAGAGTAAATTACTTTCTCCTGTGTTTTTCAAAAAGATTGCAATAATGAAACTGTATAATGATCATTTAAGTATCTCACATAACCTCTGTAAAAAATTTAGAAACGGCATCTCTAATCTATGTGAAAAATCCCCCATGCAAGGCATTATTTCGTATAACAGTATCACTAATGATATGTCTTCAGTTCGAACATATTTTCAGAATTCTATAAAAGATTTGACCACCTTATTAGCTGTTTTTGAGAACTTTTGTAATTCTGTTAATTTCAGGTTAAGATGCCACTTAAAGTGGCTTAAATTTTTATGGGTAACTGTCCTCTCAGGCACTTAAATACCTCAGTCCTTTACAAAAACACTGCATTGGTCTATATTTCCTAAATTAGTATCACATGTACAAAAAGATACATGGGAGGGTACTGTTTGCTTCAAAAGATCATTCAGTGACAAAATAATATATGGGTTTGTCAGAACCAGTCTGAAAAGCTTGTAAGGGTGTTACAGGGTAAGCTGTGCTGAGAAATAATTTTTGAGGAAAAAATTTGATACATCACATTGTTTTATAGTTAATTGGCATCGAAATCAGCCAATCGGGCTGGACTGCCAGACAGTGTCAGTTTTTCTTGTAACATAGATGATAGCACACAAGACTACTCAGTCTTTGGCTAAGGGTTGATCTTTACTACTGTCCTATGTCCAGTTTTTTTATCGCTCTGTTGTTTGGTTTAATTAAGCCAAATGAACACCTTTGGCAACACCATCTTCGGCAGGCCTGTTGACTTTGTACCCACAACAGCCTGATTGGCTAACTTCAGTGCTAATTAACTCGGGAACAGTGCAATGTATCAAGTTTTTTTCTTAACAATTATTTATCAGCACAACCTACCCTGCAACTCCCTTACCAGCTTTCCAGACTGTTTATGACCACCCTGTATAATGCACAAAATAAAAGACAAGTAGTAAAAGATGTCATAAACTCATAACTGGAAAATGCCGACATAAAACAACATTCAAATCAAATATGGAAACATAGTGAAAGGAAGTCAGTAGGAGTTGGTGAATTTTGTAAATTACTATTTATCTTGTATTGAGTGAAGTTGCAACAAAATCTTCCTAAAATGCATATAGCACCAACAATGAATTACACTGGAAGTGCAATTACTTTATTTTCCATGTAACTGCATGAAGTGAGCAAAACAATGCAGAAACTAAAAAAGTAAGAAGTCAGCAGGCATAGATGATGTTCTGGTATCAGTTCTGAATATGTGATTGGACAGCATACATATCCCATTAACAAACTTAATGAGTCCTTCAGTTATTTTTCCACAGTACCTGAAGTACATAGTACTTGTGCCATTACTAAAGGAAGATAATGCAGAGAGTATAGAAAACTACATGCCAGTTTCACTAATGGCATCGTTCTTAAAAACAATTTAGTCAGCCATTAACAGTAGACTGAGTTACCTGTATAAATACAACCTCCTTAAAGAAGCACAATTTGGTTTCTGAAGTAGAAGGAATATAATTTCAGCCATTTACAAATATGATAAGTAAATCTCTTGACAAGGATGACTGTGTTACATTCATGTTGTTAGACTTGTCCATGGCTTTTGACACTGTTCACTATAAAATACTACTAAGCAAACAAGAAGCACTAGGTGAAGAGGAATTGCAAATGATTGGTTCCTGTCTTACCTGGAAAGTAGGGTGCAGAATGTAGAGTGTGTTCATGTGCTTGCTGATGGTGAATTTTAGTAAAATAATTGTCACCCAAGAAACACATAAACGTGTTTCTCAGGGTAGCATGTTGAGTGCAGTTCTGTTATATGTATCAGTGACTTTCCAGATAGTATAAGACATGGAGAAAAAGTTCTCTTTGCTGCTGACAGCAACATCATAGTCTCCGAAAAAAACATGAGAACTTATAATAGAGAAGGCAAATAAAACTAACAAGAATGTGTACAATTGGGTAGTATGTAATAAATTGACATTGAACATAAAGAAAAACTGTATACATTTCAGCATAAGAAGGAAAACAGGTGTCGCATGAAGCAAAATCAATAGATAGCATAACAAATGTGAAGTTCTTAGGTATGAACATTGTCAGTTAACATGGAATGAACAAACAAAGATGCTAGCAAAAACAGTGTCATTAGCATGTTACACTTTTAGGGTACTGTCATCAGTTTGTCTTGTGGTGGCACACTATTCCTTTTCCTATTCTTAGCAATGGGATTCTTGTTTTGGGAATCAAAGGTGTGATGATGATGTTTGGTTTGTGGGGCGCTCAACTGCGTGGTTATCAGCGCCCGTACAATTACCCAATCTTTGCTCAATCCAATTTCACCACTTTCCTGGATGATGATGAAATGATGAGGACAACACAAACACCCAGTCATCTCGAGGCAGGTGAAAATCCCTGACCCCGCCGGGAATCAAACCCGGGACCCCGTGCTCGGGAAGCGAGAACGCTACCACGAGCGGCGGACAGGGGATCAAAGGTGTGGTGTCACTGCCAGACACCACACTTGCTAGGTGGTAGCCTTTAAATCGGCCGCGGTCCGTTAGTATACATCGGACCCGCGTGTCGCCACTATCAGTGAATCCAGACCGAGCGCCGCCACATGGCAGGTCTAGAGAGACTTCCTAGCACGAGCCCCAGTTGTACAACCGACTTTGCTAGGGATGGTTCACTGACAAAATACGCTCTCATTTGCCAAGACGATAGTTAGCATAGCCTTCAGCTACATCATTTGCCACGACCTAGCAAGGTGCCAGTACCAGTTACCATTGATACTGTAATCATGTACCGTCAAGAGCGATGCTCATCATTTATGGATTAAAGTTAAGTATTCCACCAGCTATGTCCGTTTTTTCTAAAGTCTAAATTCCTTGTCCTGTTCCAGACCTCACGCCAGCCTGCGTGAACTAAAACACGTGCCTTTCGGCTTCCTCTAGTACCCGGTGTTGGCTCTCCAGCCAACCCACAACAAAAGGCACGAAACAAATGGTAGAATAGGGCTTTAAGAATAAGAACTAATTATAACAGCTGGACTCACTGTAAAGTACTACTTACAAAACTGGGCATCGTTACTGCACAAAGTGTGTTCCTCTATCAATTTATTGTGTATATCAGGAGAACACTAGTATTTCACTAATAGTTCTGTACATAATCACAGAAAAAGAACCAATTTGGACATTTACTAAATAAAAAACAACCAAAAAAAGTCAAAACAGTATTTTCTATCAGGGAATAAAACTGTAATAAATTGCCCAAAGAGATGAAAAGATATCTAAAATACACCTCTGTAAAAATGGAGCTAAAACATACTTCACTACACAATTAAAGATTAATTATGGAGCTCAGAGTAAGAGTTAATGAGAGGGGACAACGACATACTGTGAGACTACAGTACATGATCACAATGTTATGCTTTTACAAGATCATGTGCGAATTTGTATAGTGTGTGATGGTAATGTCTTGTCAGTATCCTGGGCTCAACATCTGACTCATCATAGCAGAGTGCTGACTGTTTTCAAAAGAAACTGAAAAGAGAAAAATATCTGTGGATCACAGTAGCATGTGTGTGGATCTGGAGTCAAGTTCTCTAAACAGGCGGAAGAGACAGTACGGAGATGTGGAGAAACACCACAGAAATCTTTTTGATATTGTACAATATCTTACGCAAGTTTTTTGATCAAAAGAAAATTATATTATAGGGCCAACAACATGAGGCTGTGCAGTTTTCGAGACCCAGGCAACATATCTAGGAGAATCGAGTTTTCTCAGTCCAACCATTGTGATTTAGATTTTCCATCATTTTTCGAAATCATTTTAGGCAGATGGCAGAATGTTTCCTTCAGCAATGCCTTGGCTGAGCACCTGTCCAACCTCTGTAAAACCACACTCACATTGTTTATTTTCATTATATTACAATGACAAACCCTATATCATGGTGAAGTGATTCCCGGAAGAATAAATAATCGGCATCATCTGTGGGAGGAACTAGACAGTCCGATAAGCCATACATGCCTAGTCAGTGACTTGACAGAGAATCACAGTGCAGAAAGGCTTTTCTTACTTCACTGTGAAGACAATCATTTAGAACATCAAGTAGTTGTGTTTTTTACTGGAATGTATGTCAAAGTGTGCCATTATTATTTCCCAGAGCTTGACTGTAAATACACTGCTTGACAATAAAAGTGAAGCAGGCAGAATACATGGTGGGATGTCAACGTAACTTTGTACATATACACACCATCGGTGACTATGAAAATCATTAGAGTTGCAAGTTCTCTGTGGGTGGTAGAATGGTCACCAAGACACATTAGAGTTTTTCATGTTTAGTGTTGTACTGCAGGGTAAGGTACGTATAATTGATGTGAACAGAGTCAGTGTTGAGTGATCATTGTAAGGACATGAAGATGTCACATACTCTTGCAAGACAGCATTTTCAGCACCTGAGTTCAAAAAGAACCTCGTTGTGGGTCTTCATTTGGCTGGCTGGTTGAATCATGCAATATTTGGATTTGTGGGTCTTTCGGGTGTGACAGTGGCCCAATGTTGTACTGTATGGGACACTCGGGCAAGCATGCTTGTCATCAAGGCTCCAGTAGAACACATCTGATCACCAGGAGGAAAGATCACCATCTTGTGGACCAAGCAATCTTAACTCCGTAACTTCTGCACTTGACATCCAAGAAAAAGTAACGGAATCCCTGCAACATAAAGTTCATCCCACAGCATTGGCCAGAGACTAGCAGCAGCCAGACTATGGAATTACCATTCCACACTCAGGCTGCCATTAACATCACAACACATCACAAACAGCTGCTTTTGGAGTGCTTACATGACCGGAAAGCATGGACAGCTTATGAATGGTGTCACATTGTATTCAGCAATGATGAAGTGTAATTCTGCACTACTCCAGATGACCGTTGTTGGTGTATATGGCAGTGTCCTGAGGAGAAGTCCCATTCTTCCCATGTTTAGATAGGCACAGCAGTGCTACACTTGGTGTCTTGATGTTGGGGGGGGGGGGGGCATTAGGTATGACTTCAGGTCATGGCTAGTATTGATTAAGAGAACACTGACAGCTCAGTGGTACATTACAGACATCCTGCATCCTCTTGTGTTACTTCTCATGCCACAATATTGTGATACCTTTTTTCAGCAGGACTGTGTTATTCTACACTTGACACATGTGTCTATGAACTGCCTGCATTTTGTTTAGGTACTCCCATGGCCAGAAAGCTCCCCAATTTCCATCGTCTTCCATACCTCTGTTGTCAGTGCATCTGTAATTTGTGTTGGTGTAGGCGGGTATTGCTGCCTCATCTTTTAGTTGCTATGTGATACATATTTTTTTGTCAAGTTTCTCCATCTGAGTATCAGAGAGAGAGAGGAATCCTGTTGTGTTTGTTTACTGTGTTTCTTATTGCAGCTTAGGTTATTTGTGGTTCCATGAGTGGCTGTAGACTTCATCCTTTATAGTGTGTACTTTTTGACCTTTCTATAGATGTCAAAGCTGTAATAGTGATTGCTTTTTGTACAGTTATATCTATAAAGTTGAGTTTACTTTCTTTTTATGCTTTTGATTTAAGTACACCAATCTGTACTACTAAATTAAGATAATTTGTAATTTAAGTTTGTTACCAAAAATCTTGAAAAGTTCTTGACCAATTTACTTCAGATTTTTACATAATAATCTAATAAACATTCAGATGGATATAGGCTGCACTTTTTTAAAATGTATATGGTATATATAGACAAGTTGATGCACCTTCACCCATGACATGCAATTTCAGTGTGCGTCCATACATTCTCAGGCCCACTTATAGAGGCCACCTGGTTTGACCCCCTGGCATGCTCTGGTGTGCTGCCAAAGAAAGAACATTATTTATGCAATTTTGTCACATGATGACATGATGGAGACCGTGGCTGTTGTTTGAAGACAAATGTTGATGGTGTTAGGACAGCAACCAGCCACAAATTTACTTTCAGTTCCTTTATTCAAAGGAAACCATTACCAGTTTCGAATCTTTGTGATTCATCCTCAGATGGTTTACACACTTTCTTTATGACGTTTGGTGTGTTTTTACAGATTAATTGTCCTAAAATATAAATAAAACATAATTATAAACACACCACATGCAGATGGTTGCGTTACAGATTTTCGTTGCATGTGACTTACGTGAAACGTTGGTTTCGAGTGTTTGTTTTGTCATTGAACTTGTATAGCCAAGCTGAATTTGCACATGGACAAGGACAATCCAACATGAGCAGTACTTGTGAAGTGGGAGCTGCACACTGATCTCTTGATGATGATGGCCATTTGGAAGCATTAGCAGGACCATGAGGTGTACACACAAGAAATCTAGTGGCTCACTACAAATTCTTCTAATGTATACTGTGGACTCTACATTTCACACACAGTAACAGGCTGCATTTTGTGAAGAAACGTTCTTACAATGTATGTGCCACTCCAGGATGCAACCCAGTTGTGACTTGATTGAATTCCTAGCACAGGTTTCATAGCAGACCACTTTCCTCTCTTTTTTAAACAGAATTCCCTTAATATACTTTCATTTAGAATTAAGAGTTTTACATTTGTTACAAATGTTAATATGGTGTGTACAAATCCAGTAGCATCTCTTACAGCATCAACAGCTTCATACTGGGGATTAAATCTTGTTGCAAGATGTTTACAGACACCTCCTACCCCATCACATGCACTTTTTCCATGACCTGTTGCTGAAAATATCCATTTTTTGTCTTAATTCCTGTACTACAGTGTTGACCAAGCTCATAAAGCTGATAGCAGTTTTTAAAATGAAATGCTGCAGCATCAGTCACATACACATGTTTAGGAAATGCATGGTCTCTAGGTGCTATATCATCAGTCATCATGCTGATAGCGTAGCATGCATGTGCATTGTCATTAATGAAATCATCACTGACAATAGAAAAGCAGTGTGATATTCCAAGGAAGTGAATATTGATACCTGTGATGTGTGCCAGTGGAAAATTTGAATTTCGTTCTACAAAGCAAGAGACCATTTCTCAGAAAAGTCAAAATGAAGAACTAATGTGTCAGTATTCTGGGATGTAATTGATTTTACTTCTGCTATGGCCTGTCTCTGAATCCTCCAAATACGGTGGTGAGCTATTCCTTTCACGACCCAATGGCTAACCTCCGTAACAAACTTCTCTGGCTCTACTGCCTTCTTCATCAACTCTCCTCCCTCCCACAATGCATAGGTTATGTCATTGTCAGTATCCTGAAGGTGTAATGCTTCAACAGTCATCACTTCAGCACCAGAACACATTGCACATTCCTGCAACCAACATTTATCTTGCGGCTCTTGCTATATACACAAAAGCATCAGGTCCATCTCTGTGTGCTTCTTCCCTACGACTCTGCTTATGGCAAAACAAACAAGTTTCAAATTAGTGCAGTAAATACATGTGGACACTTCCTTCACTGGCTGGCATTTTACCCATTATGGTAATAAGGAGTAGAATTTTGTAAGACCAATTTGTCAGTAACTGTACCTTCCCAGTATAGGTGGCTGCTGAGATAGCAATATTTAGGTTTTGAAACCACACATCACATTTTGTGCACATATCACTATCATCAGGTTCTGCACCAAGTGTATCTACATTATACACTTCACAAAGTTTTGAAACTGTTGCTTGTGTAAAACTTGTTTCAGTTTCTTCCACTTTTCTTTTTACATATAGTAGGGGCTACAGCAAAAATGCTAACACCCAACACATCAGCAACTTCACACACAGGAATATAAACATCTTCACTGTCGTCTTCAGTTTCACATTCAGATGATGGTGATTGTTCAGGTGGGTTGTCACTAAATTTCTTCTTGTAGTGAGTGTAGCAATTTCTGCACAATGGATGTGATGCTAACACTGTTACTTGAGGATCAAGATATTTCTGCAATACCTCTGACAGATTTCCAACAACTGTGAAGTGTTTTTCACTTTTCTTAAACTCACCTTCTTGTGTCTCTTTTTGTAGTCCATGAACCTCGCTCTTTCACTACTGTATTTTCACACTGACATTGTATCTAACAAATAGTTCAAACTAAACACAAAATTCTATGCAGAATGGTTTATGCACAAGTTCTCACTCATTTGTTATAAACAGTAAAGCACAGTGTTACCGACATACAAATTTTACTCAAGAAATTCAGTGATGTGAAACATGCAGAATGTTGAAAATTTTTTAACACTTTACACAAAAAACTATTCACCACTGTGTTTGCACTCACTACTAACATATTAACCTAAGAATATTATGTGTAACTCTCAAAAGTTTTCAGATGTGGGTTTTCAAGTAACTAATTTGTAAACCCCCATGAAAATGCAATATTTTACATTTTTAGTAATAAATATTTGCTAATACAGATAGCTGGAGCCTGGAAGATACTGTTTATAATTACATCAGTAGTATCTTGTAATATGACTGGAAAATAGCGTTCTGTGACTTTCCAAATGAGAAAAAAAAAATTTAAGTGGAAAAATTGATTTAAACTTCATATTTTACTCTTACATTTGTAAGTTAAAGTAAATCCATAAGTGTATAGGTGTCAGCTGAATTTCAACGCACTAAGAGGGAACTTTAACGCAAAACATCTGCCAGGTCTCCAGTACTTTTGGTTTTATTAGTTGTATTTTTTTGTTCTCTAGTGTTATAAGAGTTATTCACGAAACATACATTTTTCAAAGGGCCGTACCATTTACAAAAACTAAGATGAAACAAAAATATTTTTTTTTGAGAGAGAGAGAGAGAATTCATGACCACGAGTTGACATGACCTGTAGGATTTGAGATGGAATCACCTCAATGTCTCATTTCCCAGCACAGCAAGCTTTCACAGAACAGCATCAGGCTCTCGCCACTGCTCTCAATCAAGTGGCATCTGCGTGTTCACGACGGGTTACTCTCCTGTCAGTGCAATCATATTCCTTGCCTGCATATGATGAATTGGCTGAAGATTGGGATTCCTATGAGATGCGGCTACACCAACATTTCTGGGTTTTTCACATGGACAGCGCAATCCTGTGTAAGGCTTTCTTTCTTTCCTGGGTTTCGTTGCACTACTATCAGTTGTTGTGCTAACTTGTGCCTTTGTAACAACTGACCGGTGTAGCATTTTATGAAATGTGCAAGCTACTCTCATCATATTTCTGTGACAGAACATATGTTACTGCGACACGTGTTGAATTTTACTGTTGTCAGAAACACCAAAACCAATCTTGCAAAGCCTGGGCTGCAGAATTACACAGATTGAGCAATCATTAAAAATTTGTCACTAATACCCATCATGAGTCCTATGTTGATCATGTGGTGAGTGATATCAGTGGTCTGGCCCCGGATAGGGAAGTCCACGAAAAAGCACTTCATTGTGAGAATCCTACACTTATGGTTGTGTACAATATAGCACAGTACTTTGAAGAGTCACAGGCTTGAGGCAACGAGATTGCTTTGTGGGTGGAAGTATCATAAGTTGCTCACTCAACCCCAGTTAGACAAGCTGCAGGTGTTTAGGATGATAGGGAAGCCATTGCAACAGTACAACATTCACCCCAGCATTAGATGGGGCAGTGTCAGTTATGGCCACAGCAGCAAGAGGTCACATCACAACAGTGGATGCATGCATCCCTTCCGGCTTGCCCATACTGCTGGGTGCCCTAAGCATTGGGCTGTATACAACAGATGTTGAAAGAAAGGTCACATTCCATCAATGTGTAACTCCTCATCAAACGAGGTGTAAACTGTATCTCTACAATGACTGTCTCCCTGAGCAAATTGTTTATTGACTTGCATGTTGTTAATAAACTGCTAAACATGCAAGTAGACATAGGAGCCGCAGTGACTTTAGTAAATGCACAAACATACAGGGACTTCGGCTCCCCTCCCCTCACAAAGGTTTCACGGAAGTTGTTTAGCTACAATAAACAGCTGATTCCAATCCTAGGTCAGTTCTCTGCTCCTGTCTCACACAGATCTGTTGTTTACCCTCTCACCTTCCATCTTGTGGATCATTCCCATACCAGATCCTGTTTGGGATGGATACGTTTTACGCTTTCTATTTCTCCATTGCCGATGAGGTAAATTTAGTGTCAGAACAAGTTCTGTATCAGAAACTGGAGTCCCTCTGTTCTGAGTTTTTGTCACTGTTTTCCCTTGGCTAAGTTGTGCTACCGGTTTTCAGGCCCACATTACTTCCAGTGAATGGTCTACACCACTGGTCATCATTAAGAAACCGATGAGTAAGTTTCCCCTCTATGGCAAATTCAGTGTCATGATTAACACACAGTCTGTGACAGATACATACTTTTTTCCCCACCATGACAAGTTGCTCGCAGAATTTTCAGGAGGCCACTACTACCTCCAGCTCGCCTAGGATGAGGCCACTAGGCATCTTTTTACTGTCAATACACCTTTCAGGCTATACCAATATCAACACTTGCCGTTTGGCGTCACTAGTGCACCCACAGTTTTTCAGCTTTTTATAGAACAGCTGACAGCCTATCATTTACCTCGGGAATATTGTTGTTTCGGGTTCTTCCACCAAAGACCACCTTAGTAATCTCCGACTGTTGTTTCCTGTTTTGCAGTCTGTGAGTCTCAAGTGCAATCTTGCTATGTGTAGGTGTTCTGTTAAAACCAGCTATGAGAAAGAAAATGCTGTGCTGTGAAAATGCACAGTTTTAACTTAACCTCAGAGTATTTAAGCCATTAGATCTGGCATGTGTTTCACCTATATTCTTTCTCCTTCTGTATAATTTTCAACAAAAATTTTGTACACAACAGTGTGCTGTTTTGTTTTCTCCATCACAGTCAGTTTTGAGAGGAGTTCACAGAGAGAAGAAGGGGGTAAGTTGGATAGAGAGAGGGCTGAAGAGGAGATGGAGAAGCATTTTTTTGGGCGGGGGGGGGGGGGGGGGAGATGAGTTGGACAGTGAGAGAGGGAAGGAGGAATTATGAAGTATGTACAATTCCCATACATATTTAGTGATTGCAAAGCATTTCTGGGTTCACTAGTAATAATATGAATGTACACTAAAGCTCAGCCGTCCTTATGCAGTGCTGGTACAAAACATGTGCATTGTGCTGAGCATCTACAAAAGAAGAGAGATACATTTCAATACTTACTTTAGTCCTCCTCCCCTCCCTCCTCCTTCAAGCAGTCACCACTGATGGACCCAAAATTGATTTGCCATTCATTTGGAAAAATTGATAGCGTCAAATGACATTCACTACATAAGTGCCACTTCAATGCTACATATAGTATTATTATTGCTATGGTTTTAGCATTGATAGTGGGTGAACACAAAACACTAGAGGCTGTAAGTTTTTCAACTTCTGATTCAGAACTAGGGATTCTAGTGATGAAAAAAAAACTGCATTACACCAGTGTCAGCAGACAATGATGTAGCTCTAATTTTGAATTACAACATCATTTTTTACAGGTCATGCATATTTTCTAAAGCATCTTGGAAATGAGTGAACACAAAAGAAAGCTACCTCCCATTGCACATAACAGAAATAGTTTAAATTGTAGTAGTTCTGCTGTCTTATTGACAAAAGTAGTTTGTTTCTTCTGTACATTCTTTAGGGAAATTGCTGTGTGTATTTGTTTCCTTTGAAATGAGAGTGAACATTTCAACTTCTTCAAAAAATGGAATGCTCTCTCTCTCTCTCTCTCTCTCTCTCTCTCTCTCTCTCTCTCTCTCTCTCTCTCTCAAGCATGAGCAAGTTGCACCTTTGATGGTCCGTCTAGGTCAACCTGCCAGTAGCTACGTTAACACCAGTATAGCGCTCAGTGTCAGAGAGGCACTCAAATCCTCATGGCCAGAAATGAAGGTGCCTACGATAAGGTGGTGTCCCTGGGAGTGACATTAGGCAAGGCACCATCAACAGAGATGAACACCCCTACAAATTTGCACACCTGAGCCCAGCCAGTTCTGTTCTGTAGCCTACACCACGAGCTGTCAATCTCAACTTAACCAGGAACGTAGTGGGTGAGCTGTGTTGCACTGTCAATGCCCACAGCTCATTTGGGTATTGAGCAAGTCATTTGGTGCAACAGGAAAACAGACATCACTGTGAAGGTGGGAATAACTGGACAAAATTGAACAGACCCTTTCTAAATTATCAGCTTTCTTTTGAGAGTTGTCAAGGTTTGACATGCTATGAGGAGAGTGTTCTTGAACCTTTGCAAAGAAAAATAACTCTTAGTACTTGTAAAATAGTGGATATAATGAAGCAGTATGTAATACAGTAATGAATACAGTACAACCAATTTGTCATTGCTGTCATTTATACAATTCATCATTTTCTTTTTCTGTTTCTTTCATGGACCTCCACCACTCTGAGCTCTTTTCTGAAACCTTATCTCAAATTTTAGAGCTCAGTTTTATTACATTTTGGTCTACAGTTGGAATATTGTCTAGGAATGTCTCAACAATCTCTTCATATGCCCTATTTTTTCTTATTTTTTTCATTTAATGTTTCTGAGCCATTTTCCACACACAGAGCCTTTCACTGTACAATTTTATAATTTTCTTTCGTGTGATCATTGGTCCAGCACTTTGCCATACTGGAAACAAACAGAACTTGCTGTGACATAACTCATTTGTGTTAGTACATAATAATAATAGTAATAATAATAATAATAATAATAATAATAATAATATTGCTACTACCAGTACTACTACTACTTTGGAAAGAAAAAAGGGGCTTCCATAAAACTGGAGGAGGAAACCCACTCTCATCTGAAGAAATCGGGATACAGCATGGTATGGCAAAATTTTACACAGGGTGCAGATAATCTTATCAATATCTTGTGTAGACATTGCTAAAAATAGGAGCACAGTACCCCACTGCAAGTGCAGGAGACATTCTTCATCACTCATACACAATTTCTTGCAATGTAGCAAAAATAGTAGATGAATACCATGTGATTATTGTCCCCAAGTGCTGCAGGATATGGAATATGATAGGTGCACCTGTACAACTGACATGTGGACAGATACTTATGCTAAAAAGACATTATTTGACTCTTTCTATGCATTCAATCTTGTGAGAGGCCTGTTTGTTGCAGAGTTCCCATCTCATATGGAGAAAAGTGCCACAGATATTTGGGAGGAAATTTAAACTAAAATGATCAAGTTAGGAATGTTTACAAGTGACCTACTGAGGGTTATGTTCATTGTTGATCAGGAGGGAAATGTGAAAAAAGCACTTTGTCAACTTCTGTGCAATTACATATGCCTTAGCACTGTTCTACACAACCTGTTTGAGGAAAAATTATTGCTGAAATACTGATAAAATTCTTTCTAGCTTCCAGCTATGTAAAATGTTTTAAAAATCTGCACGCTCATTTTGGTTGCTGATACCTTCTTTGTATAGTCTTCTGAGATGTCACTGGTGCTTGCTCCAGTGCCGCATAAGGTAATAGTTTTGCTGCTTGCATGACGTGCCCACTTCAACCTTCCAGTGGGTGGGTCCCAAGCTACACTTAGCTGCAGTGCACCATCTTTACTGAAGGTGTTGCCACAGATTTTTATCTTGATCACTTCTTTTATGATGCTACCCTAGAAACTATTAGACCATGTAATAGGTGATGTCTTGTCAAATGTAATATGATGTCCATTTTCTAGAGCATGTTCTGCTACCACTTATTTCTCAGAGAACTGAGGGCAAAAGCACCTCTCTTTCCACACAGCACTATTAAATGGTAGACACCACCTGTCCAATTAAAAACTGTCCATTACAACACAGTATTTTATATACTCCTGGCGTTCTGAGGCCTACATAATCTTTCACAGGCCTCATGACATGTCAAATGTTTGTTGGAGCCCTGAAGACTGAATAGATTTTATGCTTCTTTAGAAGCTGCCTAATCTTTACTGTTACTGAGCCACAGAATGTCAAAAACGCAAGCTTCTGCATGTCCTTGAGAGCCTCCTGTTTGCGTATTTTCAGAAAGATGGCTTATGAAATCTCGGGGTTGTTGTACCCGTTTTCCTTTAGTACTATCCGGAAACAGCTAAGCTGGTTCAGCAGCTTTTCATTGCCTGAGACAACTTCTGCTTGATGCACCAAGGTCCTCAGAACAAAATGTTCCTGCAACAAATTGTGATAGTTTTTAATGTATTTTTGGGTGGGTTTCCGATAAACACTGGGGCTGAGACACTGATTTGCTTTACAGAGGCAAAGGACATCAAGGAACAGCGTGGAAACATCTGGCTCACCTCCATTGTGAACTTGATTTTGTCATGGGGTTTATGGATTAGGTCAAAAAATTCTCCCAGCTTTTCAAATCCATGAGACCAGAAAACTATTGTGTCACCAATGTAATGATAAAAGGGACTAGGCTTTGCAGGACTATGTCCAGGGTGATGCCCGCAAAGTACTTCATAAACAGGTTGGCTATAAATGGAGCTAATGGGCTTCCCATCATGATACTGTCAGCCTGGTTAAAATATTCTCCATCATACAAAAAATATAACATTAGAGCATGCTTAAATAAATCTAAAACAGTGTCACCAAAAAACTGGAAGAGCAGATCTGTAGAACTTTCAATGGGAACAAGCATGAATAATTCTACCACATCAAGGCTAACCATAATGTCTCCTCCTCCAAGACACCGGCATTTAATTCAACTGAAGGAGTCTGTCATATCTTGATGTGGAGCACATAGTGAGCAACATGTGGAGTTAGGAGGCTGGCCAAATGTTTCACAAGTGTATAAGTCAGCAATCCAATGATGCTCACAATGGGAGATAGAGGTGTGTTGTTCTTGCGAACCTCTGGAAGGCCATACAATGTAGGTGGTTGAGGTGTCTGGAAGAGGAGATTTTTAATGCCATTCTCTTCCAATGAAGACCTTTTTAGAAGCCCCAAAGTGTTCCTCATTATTCTAAATGCTGCCCTTTGTAATTTTTGATACGTCTCCTTCTCCAGTATCAACAGAATCTTCACTTCATAGCTGGCATGTTCCATAATAATGGTTGCATTGCTCTCATCAACTGGCAGGACTAAGAGGAGAGGATTATTGTCGAGTTTATTAAGACCATTACACTGAGCTCTTGTCATGTCCAAAGCTGGCAGATTTGATTATGAAAGAATGTAGCTCATTACTCTATGAATTTCTTCTGCAGTTTCAATGAGCATCTTGGGAACCACTTGTTCAGCACCACTTATTACATCCATGAAAGGGATACTCTGCAGCAATGGTGCAAAATTAAGTACATTTTTAAGAGCTGACATGGCACCCATGTTGGTTGATGCTGGAGGAGGAGACATATCACAAATTATCAAGGGACCCAACATCCAGGAAGATGTTGGAGCATCTCAAGAGGTCTTCATAGAAAGAGAATGTCATTAAAAATCTCCTAGCTCGGGCACCTCTACTAAATCATTGGGTGGCCTTCCAAAGGTTTACAAGAAGTGCATGCCTGTACCTCCCATCATGAGCAACACTAGATTGCTACCTTACAGACTTGCAAAACTTCTGGCAAGCCTCCTTACTGCACACACTGGTCACTGTGCACCACATCAAGAATAAAACTGACTACATCAGTCAAACTGAATGCCTGCATCTTGGAGGAGGAAAAAATTTTGGTCAGCTCTGATGTAGTCAGTACTCACGCAGATTCCCAGCAAAGGTTCTACAGATTTGCTTGTCTACTTATTTGACAACATTGTTGTGGATGTAGTTAAGCACACTCTGACGGCGCTGTAATTTTTGTATGATGGGAAGCCAATTAGCTCCAGTTACAGGCAACCTGTTTATATAGTGCTTTGAGGAAATCACCCTGGACACAGCTCCAGCAAAGCCTAATTGCTTCTATCATTACGTTGATGACATGTTCATTGTCTGGTACGATGGGTGTGAAAATCTGAGAGAATTCTTGGACCACATCAACAATATCCATGACATTAAGTTCACAATGGAGGTAGATGGTGCCTTGCTGTTCCTTGACGTCCTCGTCCGTCATAAAGCAAATGCAAGTGTTGGCCACAGTGTTTATCAGACACCCAACCAGACAGACTGATGCTAAGAGCTATCACCATCTGTTGCAGAAATGTTCTGTTCTGACAACCTTGGTGAATTGAGGGGATACCATCTCAGATAATGAAAACCCAAGGAACTGAGCCACTTATGGAAAGTATTAAAGGAAAATGGCTACAACTACTGCCAGATTTTGCAAGCCATCTTCCTGAAAATGCTGAGGCCTAAGAACACTGAGGAGTACACGAGGAAGCTCGCACATTTGCCATTCTATGACTCAGTAACAGGAAAGATTAGCCAGCACCTAAAGAAGCACAAAATGTGTTCAGTCTCCAGGGCTCCAGCAAAACTTTGACAAGTCATGGGGCTTTGAATGATGATGTAGGCCTCAGAATGCCAGGAGCATATAAAATGCTGTGTGAGTGTTGACAGTTTTATATCAGGCAGACTGGGCATGCTATTGAAAAGAGTGCCGTGTTGAATATGAGAGATACTTTCCTCCTTGGTACACCGAGAAATCAGTGGTGGCAGGGCACGCTCTAGAAAATGGACATAATGATTCCATTCATCATCATTGTAATGTTTGGGTTAGGAAGCTATTCAACTGAACAAGTCTGTAGGTGGAATGACGTGAATCTGTTGTCAGTAAAATTAATGGGGAAGCAATGAATTTGAGCTCTTACACACAGAGACAAAAAGAAAAAGTTGTCTACAAAGAAACTTTAAGCACCCATGGTCAGAAGCCAGCAAAAAATACAGGAGGCAAACATTACCAGCAAAGGTGTGACTCATGCGCGCACTCACACACACACACACACACACACACACACACACACACACACACACACACATAGACAGAGAGAGAGAGAGAGAGAGAGAGAGAAAGAGAAATATGAGAAGATTATATAACAGCAACATCCACCACTTAGATATTAAATCTCTTAGAAGATGAAACATTTTCACATAACAGCATTTCATTTTTTGAAGAAGTTGAACTGTTAACTCTCATTTCGAAGGCAACAAATACACACAGCAATCATCCTAAACAATGTACAGAAGAAACAATCTACTTTTGCCAATAAGACAGCAGAACTACTATAATTTAAACTATTTCTGTCATGTACAGTGGGAGGTAGCTTTCTTTTTGGTTCACTCATTTCCAAGACACTTTAGAACACATGCATCACCTGTTGAAAAAAAAAAAGTTGTAATTCAAAGTTAGAGCTACATCATTGTCTGCTGACACTGGTATAATGCAGTTTTTTTCATCACTAGGATCCCTAGTTCTGAATCAGGAGTTGAAAAACTTATAGCCACCAGTGTTTTGTGTTCACCCACTATCAACGCTAAAACCCTAGCAATAACAATACTGTATGTAGCATTGAAGTGGCACTTATGTAGTGAATTTCATTTCATGCTATCAGTTTTTCCAAATGACTGACAAATTAATTTTGGGTTCATCAATGATGACTGCTTGAAGGAGGAGGGAGGGGAGGAGGATTAGAGTAAGTTTTGAAATGTGTATCCTATCTTTTGTAGACGCTCAATACAAAGCACATGTTTTGTATCAGCACTGCATAAGGAAGGCTGTGCTTTAGTGTATATTCATATATTGTTTGTTGAATATGTATTTGTTGCAGGCTTTCTTATTGTTAAGCATCTCTGTAGATTCTGTGTGAAAAAGTTTTTTAAGCCTCAGTGGTCAGTATTTCTGTGATATGACTAGCTACCCATAATATAAATAAGGCACTTGTTCTATTAAAGGCCAAATACAAACTGTAAAGAAAACCTATAACTCTTGAAGGGAAAGATATTGAGGGAGATAAGATTATTACACTGGACTGGCACCTAAACTTAACCTTAAACAAACCAATGTTTCACGGGTTGTGATGGAATCTTGTAACACTTTTCCTTTTATTAATTGTGGGTGCAATTTGACGTAAAAAATGAAAAAAAATGTTATTTCGATATTCTAAAAAATCAGTAAAATGCAAATTACATTTCCTTGTGTGTGAAATTCCACTTTCTGTCCATGTAATGACATTATTCAGACAACATTTTTTTGCGTTGTTTCACACCTCTCTTTTCATCCTCCAGTATACAAGCTATTCTTGCAATCTGCAAACTGTGAGTTTGATAAATGTCATTTTCATACAAATGTAGACTCTAGCATCCACGTATATAAGCTATCACACTTTGTACGAGGGTAATCCCAAAAGTAATGTCTCCTATTTTTGTATAAGTACATAGACCTGTTTATTTCTACAATGGTTTACATCATGAACATTTAGCTATTTTTCGACATAATCACCATTTCTGTCAATGCATTTTTGTAGACGCTGTGACAGTTTTTTATGCCCATATCATACCAGCTCGCCGCCGTGCTGTCCAGAAAGTTATGAACCTCTTCTTTCACCTCGTTGTCGGAGCTGAATCGCTTTCTGGCCAAATGTTCTTTTATCCTAAGGAACAGGTGATAGTCATTGGGTACCAAGTCAGGACTATAGGGTGGGTGAGTGATTATGTTCCACTGAAACTGTTGCAGGAGAGCAGTGCCCTTTGCATTCAAAAATTGAATGACTGCGAGCAATTCGCACGTGGTGGTAACACCTAATGGGAGCTCCATTCTCAATGGCTGCCAAGCCAAGACTGAGTGCCTCAGCATGACGTGCACATGTTTACACAGAGCGCGTGAGGCACTGTTCATAAGAGTGTGACCAATCGCCACACAGAGTTATGTACTTCTAAAAAATTGGAGACCTTCCTTGTGTGATAACCCTCGTATATGGACATCCCATGTAAAAACAGTTGAGAATCATCTTGCAAAGACCGCAGTTCTGCAAGAAAACAATCGAGAACAGCTATGCAAATTGAGATCAGATGATCTGAAGCGACTGGATGTGACAGCATGTTAACTGGCGTAATGTCCAAATTGTGCACTGGTGGGATAATCCTCACCTGTAAATGGCACTAGATGCATCATAATCATATTTACCTGTGCTAATATGCCTCCAGTAGATGCGCCTCCGTCGAATCTAGCTGAAAAGCGATTGTCGAAAGTAGGCTATATCAAATGAAGATGATTGTACCAGGTTTGGTATTTTCTTTCATTAACAGTGGGTCGTATGAATAAAACGGAGTTTATTCTCGGAAAGAACTCTCTCAGGTTTGCATGAACAAAGTGAGTCAGAGAATCTTACAAGCAGAGAACATTCTCCATTTCTTTTCTGAAGTGGGCTCTGTAGCAGACTTAGAGCTGAGTAAGTTGTGTTGAGGTTGTTTTATCCAGGTATTTTTTCTTTTTTCTGGAGTAAAAATTGCAGAATTCATTTTTCTTGGAAGGAAAAACAAGATATACGTAGTCTGAAGAAATACTGAAGAGAAACTGTAGAAGTTTATGTAGATTGAGCAACTAAAACATTATTTGGCTGGCAAACTTCCTTCTCAGAAATCATGAAAAGCTAGCATGGACTTTCAAACGAAGTGAAAATGAAAACATTTTTGTGTTATTTAGCAGACTCAGGTTTTCAGACTGATGTACGAGAGACATCTTAGGTACACACAAGACTATTGTGTAACTGACATTTTCAGATGTTCATCATCATGTTTGGTCACAGCATGAATCTTTGTTGTGTTATGTTAGAAATAAGTAGATGGTTCAGAAAAGTTAATAACTGATTTATTACAAACCTAGCGCTGTTTCTTGTACCAAAACCAGGCAGGTGACCACTTAATTACTTGCGGAGAGAACAGTTATGTGTCATATTCAACCAAAATTATCTTGTGTTAGAAAATTCTGAAGGAGTTCTGATTTGGGGTGGATGAAAATGTGATGTATTCATAAGATGTCAATCGCATAATGTGTTAACCAAACTTCAATAACAAAACAATATCTCGCATGTCGAAAACTCGATATTATCGACAGCATATGCATTTTCATGAACTGCCTGTAATTATCTTAATAATATGTTGCCTAACATAAAAGTAATATTCAAATGTAGTACAATTCTTTCAGAAGACACTGATGACAGTTCCATATTTGTACAATGAAGAGTTTGTATGTTTGAACGAGTTAAGTGAAATGTAATATTACACGTGGGTTCTGTGCCGGACGCGGCACACACACACACACACACACACACACACACACACACACACACACACACACACACAAAGAACCTAAGGAGAGGGGGTAATCAGAAAGAACTCCCTCGTCAGAGAATAGGCTTCAAATTTTATATTCATATAAAATTGAGAACTTTCTCAGGGAATGTTCTTTTGCTCTGAAAATCTTCTCCCGAGAATGTACTTTTTTTTTTATTCATATGACACAATGCTTTTTGACTATGAATGCTAATTACTCTGAAACTAAATGAGGGCAGAAGTTGCTAACATATTTTCAACATCATACCATGATTGTATGGGGTACCATTGGGTACTCAACACGATGAACTCTGATTCCCTTTGTCCTAACTTTGAGATCACCATGACATTGTATTTTAACAAGGTAAAAAAAGAGTGCATGCTTCTCATGCTGTCATAATCTACCTCAATAAGGATGGCATTTGCTGTTACCTTCGCTAGTACTCTCTATAGATCTCTCCCACTGAAAACATCTGGTCATAGCGTACAAAGTGACTGGCACAACCTCATTTGCCAGCCACTACAATTGATCAGCTCTGGTGTAGAACTGAAACATGGAATGGCATATCCATTTGTCATCAGAGCTCAATTCAGCTTGGTGCCTAACTGGGTTAGAGCCATTTTTGGTGCCAGAGATGGCAGTTCTATGTACCACGTTTTACATCCTGTATACACCCAAATCACAAATTTAATTATTTAATCTTCATACTGTGCTGTGTACACAACATAAGGAAAATTACATCCAATAAGTAAAATTTTATTTGCTGTCCTTCCTGGTGTTGAAGTTACAATGGCCATCAATGAAAATAACTGGATTCCTTATGAAAATCTTAATCTTCAGTAAAATTTAATAAATGTAATCCAACCAGATAAAGATACTATTTTCAGGAATTAAACTGTGGAACAGGAATTGTCACACAGAAATGTTTCCAATTTGTTTTTGAAACCTTCATTAGCTGCCAGCACATTTAATACCAAAGGGAGTGGGTCAAAAGCTTAAGTGGTGGAAAATTGAGGCTGTTTCTGTTCATAGGCTTATGTTTACGAGTGTTGCAGGTATTTTCAAACTATAGATGATTGTTGACAACAAACGTCATAACAGAGTTAATGCATTGTGGGTATTTTGTTATTAAGCTTAATGTCTTAAACAGATGCCTGCACAAAGTTCGATGATGGGCCAGATATTATTCTTACAGCATGTTTCTGTGTAATGAATGCTTTATGTCCATGTATGGAATTGTACCAGAAAATTATTCCATTTGATACCAATGAATGAAAGTGTGCAAAATAAGCTAATTTTCTAACACTTCCATCACCAATATTGACAATTACGTGGGGAAGAAATTTTGCTGAACTCAAGCATGTGAGATAATCTACAATGGGCAATTCTCAGTTCATGTTATGATCAGGACGCACACCCAGGGATTTTGAGCACTCAGTATTGTGCATTTCCTGCACCCAGTGCTGCATTACTTGTGATATTATTTCCGGCCGTGTACAGAACTGAAAGAACTGTGTTTTGTCTAAGTTAAGTGCTAGATCATTTACCCAAACTAATCACTACCGCTAGAAGGTATTTCATTTATTGCTCTTTCTGTTAGCTCGGGTCTGTTAGGCTTGATAATGATGCTCAAATCATAACTGAAGAGTAGCATTTCTTTTGTTTCAGTGAATGGTGAGAGTTTATTTATATGTAGCAAGGACAGGAGTGGTCCCAGAATTGAATGCTGTGACACACAAGTAGAAATTTCTCCCCACTCAGTAGAAAATGATCATGGTAGCTAAATGTGCTGTGTAACATGGACTTTGCTCCCTGTTAGTTAAATGTGAAGTGAATCACTTACTCACTGTACTTTGAAAGCCATGAAATTTTAACTTTCTGATAGAGAATGTTGTGGTTTGCACAGTCAACTCCCATAGGTAGACCATAAAAACTCCCAGTAGGTGCAGTATTGTCATTCAGATATTTTAATTCAGGGTTAGTGAAATAGAAGAAGGCATGACAAATGGAGAGGCCCTTCTGGAATCCACTTGTGATTGTGAAATAATCTTAAATTTGAAAAAATGCTTGGCAATTCGTAAACCCATTCTGAAAACTTCTGAGAAAAAGGTTAATAGCGACACAGGTCAGTAGTTACTAACACCTGCCCTGCTACTTTTCTTAAAGAGGCATTTAATAATGGCAAAGACACCAGGTGAATGTGATGCATTAAATCTAAGGCTGAGTTCAGTAGCTATATCAGACGACTATGACTTTAATGTTTTGCTTGAAATATTATCAACCCAGTGACAGCTTTTGGTTTTAAGAAGTTATTTATTTATTTGAGTATCTTGTCAGAAGTTGAAGGGATCTCAAATTGATTGAATGCTTGTGGTACTGATTTCCCTTTAATGTTTGTGAACCAAGTTTCACATTTACTAAATAACAAATAACTGATAGTGATCAGAGCTGAATTGGTGACCTGCAGCACCCCAAGAAGCGACGCTAACCATTAGACAACACTGCATGCACCACAGCTCGCAGCATTGCTCCTTCTCATGGACAAACACTGATGCAGTATTTAAGAATTTATCGCTGGAGCCAACTACATTGCCCCAGATCTAGGTCTTCTCAATAGTCCTACTATGGTGGGGCTTGTGGGTCCTTCTGGTCATGGTGTTACATGGTGTGTGTCTAAGGCAGGCCATTCAGTCAAAGGTTCATGATTATAGAGTGGGTCTTCAGTTTCCTTGAACCTTCCAGGGGCAATCTGCCCCTCTGGAGCACAGTGGGGCTTCAAACAGAAGACATAGCTGAAGTTGCTGCACTTTTGTCTTCTTTATGAAGGGTCATAATCTTTGCCTCCAAGAGTGATGTCCGACACGAGATACAGTATGGTCCAGGTTAGTGCTTTAGTAACTCTTTTGATAGTCCATCTTGTCGCATGGTTATAAAAATCCAAACCAAGTCTACTGGGCTGTATTTTACTGATGTTACTGTTGCTCTTTATCTTTCTCCTTGATGTCCAGAGTCCGTATGCATGGCAGTTGCTTGCTTCTTCAGTCCTGGTGATGAGATGGTTCATGTAGTCAACCTGAGTATAATCGTGTTGACATGGGAACAATGTATCCATTGTTGTTTCATTCTCATGGCCGTGCAGCAGAAAGAAGGGCATGAAGCATATTAGATTAGATTATATTGGATTCAGTTTTTCTTCCATGGACCCAAAACTGAGATGATTCTCGTGGGTGTGAAACATGTCAGAAAGTATAACAAAAAACCATAAAACATTTGAATATAATTTTTATTACGCCGATCATTTGTCAGAAGCTTTTGATAATGGGTGAATACATTAGGTAAACTGGAACTGCAAATTTTTGCATAACTGTAGTGTCTTGCTTCGCCTTGTATGTTGACATCCCAAATTCTGTTTCACAGCATATGTTGAGAGCATAACTGCCAATGTCTTATTAAAGCATTCTGTGATTCATCAATGGATGGTAGCTAGTTGTCGTCTGTGGGTGAAGTCGCTATGTGGAATTACCTCTACATTGGTCTAGACCAAAACTTTTCCAGAATCAGAGTTCACTACATGGGGTGCATCATGTTTCAAAGTATTGTCTTCTACAAGGAACTTCACAATTTCTGAAGCTTCAGCAGCCGACACAGCTTTATTGAAAAGTGTGGCAGCTGAGGTAATCACTGCAAACCATTGTTCATCAATTCCTATTTGGTGACTGCAGAAACCTTCCCAAGAGGTAGATTTCATTTCAGTGGAATGGAGCTACAGCAGATTGCATTGGTACAAGATACTCCGGAGATGATTTTGCCATGTACTTCCATCATTGGCATTCCTTACAGTGGCTCACACAGTGCCTTAACGGATCGGTAGACCTGGCCAGTGATACCTGCATCTGATTCTGTCCAGATTAATGAATCTAAGGTGACCAGATGTTGCAGCATCATGGAAATACTTAAGGAAGGCTTGCCACAGATAAGCTGGTATGATGAGCAACCATTTCTGCCCCATCAAATCATTGTTCCTCTTATACAATGCTGCATTAAATAATTTGAATTCTCCTTTGGTCAGTCCCTCCCTCCTCCAAGGTTTTTATGCTTTAAATAGTGCTGTTCAGCAGCAATGTCATGTAATGCAGTGGTAACTGCAATGTTATTAATGCTGCAATGTTTTTTGGCAAACAGTTCCTTGAAAGGCAGTCAGTCTCGATGTGTTTATGTCAGTTTTTGTATACCACTCTGACTTACTCCTGAAGCCTCAGTGGCCATTTAGGCAGATGACCCAACAGATCTGTCAGACTCCTCAGCAAGCATAGGGGATGGTGATCCATCAAAATAGTGATTGGTTTGCCAAATGAATATGGCCAAGTTTGTTGATGACACAGACAGCTTCAAGGCTTTCTTTCTCAGTTGTAGAGTAGTTATCTGACTGGAGATTATTCTGAAAGCATAAGCTATTACCTTTTCAATGCCTTCCATAATTTTCAGTAGAACTGCACCTATTCCATTAATGCTAGTGTCATTGTAAAATTCTGTCGCAGGATTATCGTCACACAATTTTAGGACTGGAGAGGATGTTAACGCTTTATTAAGGACAAGGAAAGACTTTTTTATTCAGGTGGAGACCTAGGCTCTGAACACACTTATACAGGGTTGTCTGATGGCCTTGGTGTTCTTCAGATGTCTTAGAAAAGATGACAGTGTCATCCAGATTGCAAAGACATATTATCCATTTGAGGTGTAGAAGTAAGCTGTCCAACTTATGCTCAGATGTGGCTGGAGGGTTTCATAACCCAAACTGTGTAACTTTGAACATTGATTTGCCAGTAGCCTCTCTTTGTGTCGATAGTTGAGAAACACTTCACACCTTTTAAGCATTCAAGAGTGCCATCAATGTACGAGAATGGATGGAAAATTTTCTTCATGATTTTGTTCAGTCATTGACAATCGATGCAGAAATGGTATGTACTGTCCTTCATAAGGAGCACCAGAGAAAACGAGGACTCCCAGAAGGTTCAGTGGTGTCACCTTGCAGCATCTTCTCCACTTCCTCCTGTATTATCCATCACTACACTGGTGACACATTGTATGAGTGGACTGGATGATCCCCAGTGTCGATGTATTTTATGACAGGCTGCTTGGTCCATCGTTTCTTCACTCCAAATTTGAAAGTATCAAAAAATTGGCACAGAATAGCTACCACTTGCTGATGATCCTCTGTCAGGTCAGATCCTATTGGCAGTTTGATATTAGCTTCCTTCCTTGCACTGTCCGTGATGGTAGTGGAGCACATTTCTTCTCTGTAACACATACTCTTCATGGACTGGTTTGGCTGTTCCCATGTATTCACCTTCAGAGACAAGTTGCGGTTGCTCTTGACAATTATTGGTCCAAAGTTCTCCTTGAGTACCTACAATCCTTATGATATCTCTGAGTTGTCGATTTCTTTTGTGAGCCTGAGTAGCTTTTTGCGAGTGACGAAAGCTTCACAATTTAACTGAGCATCTCAACTGACACTACAAACTAATCTCATTGATGATGATGTATGGCAAAATCTTAAATTGTGAACAACTGCCCAGAGAAAACTTTTTGTGTGCCTGTTTGAACAGCTTTGTCAATCTGGAGCACTGACCTTCCGATCTCCATGACTGCTTTTGATGCCTACAAGTAGTCCCATTCAAGACTGGCGTCACGACGATATTCCATCAAAATGGCAAATGTGAAGGACTATGTTTTGCAATTTATAGTTATTTTTGCAATGTTGCTGTTGTCTGGGTATATTTCATATTTGCAACGTTGAGCACAGTCACTTTAGTATAACGGAGTACAGTCTCATTTACCTGACAACGATAGGCATCTGACAATAAAGAAAAAGAAGCCCGTGAGTCTACTAGGACCTGGGCTAGTTGGTCTTTGATGGTGATGTAGAAGAGATTTCCTGTCATCCATGAAGTATTTTAATCTGTGGCTGTCTCACATTCATAGATGGTCACCTTGCTCAGGTTTTCGAAATTTGGCAAATTGGTGAGCAGCTGGTACCTCTATATGGTGAAGGAGAATGGCTATAGTGTGTTGGGAAGTGACATGACTAAGGGTATGGTAATGAACTTTGGCATACATATCTACTATAATTATCCGCAGTTGACTGATGTGAATAGGATTGTTCTGAGATTTGACATCTTGTGGAGTAATAATCGTCAAAAACTCACCTTCCTCCACTGAAGTAGTGCACAATGTGCCCAGCTCATTGCATATACCAGGCTGGTGAGTAGTCCTTCATCCTTCAAATGTATGTTCTGTGACAGGGTGTTGTACTTATTGGGGCATTTGGTCAGATACTGGTTTGCGATTTTATGGTGGCAACATAAGTCTGAGTTGCCACAGTCTCTTCTCCAAGGTGCATTCAACTGACAATGTATGTGGGTGCCAAAGATTGAGACACTACCTCTTCAACATTCTCTTCCATCCTGATATATGGGGTCAACATTTGTGGCTGATCTCTCTGTGTATTCAGTCTGACATTTATAGCTGTCATAGAATGCTGTACATCTTCTTACAACCTGGTGTATGAGAAAAACAATATCATTGTCTTCTTCCACAACAGCTATAGCGACAGCATGTTAGAGACAATCATATCTCCCTCATCAGACTTTTTCTGCTGCATTTCCTCTTTTTGCTGGCACCATTGTTCTGTTGTAACATCCCTTATCACAAGAGGTTGGTGCATGTCTTCTGAGACTCCTTTCATCAAATGTATTTTGTCACATTATTTCATATTCTGATTAACAATGTTGCAGAAAGCCAGAACGTTCTTTATGTGTGACTGTCATTTTGGCACTACTGTGGGTCCTGTTGTTCTGCTAAGTGGACTTGCTGTCGATTGTCACTAGATGTTTTCTTTAGTTCAGCCTTTAATTTGCTCATGCTGTTAAGCTTCTCTTCGTTGTTCTTGGATGATTGCTGGGCTGTGCCATCCGAGTAAAAGTATACACTTGCTAGCCACGCCACATACTCTCACCTAGTGTATTTGGTGACTTGGTCGAGTCCTTTCAGCCATTTTATCTGGTCCTGACCAGTGTCCACAGAAAACACTGAATTATGTCTTGTGTGCAGCTAACTTAATGTGGTACTGCTTGTATTTGGTTCCTTTCCATGTAAGCAATGCCTTTCATGTTATTGAGTGGAGCCACTGTGATGTAGATATCTGCAGTGTCCAGCATCTCAACCAAACAGTGTCACGTCAAAACCATGATAAGTCCATATATGAAGGCAGGGTCATCAATTAAGTACAACACATTGTACTGGAAGCACATTTATTATGAATGCAAATATACAGCCAGAAAAGAACTGTCCTCCCGGATGGAGAGTGCACCTATTTATACAGACACCACGTATTCCAGAATATATAAACATAATATATTTAAAGAACATCCCAGAACTGATAAATAATAAATAACTGCTGTTGGTTGGATTTCATATGGTGAACCACAGCATGCCAGGAAGTGATAAAACCACTACAATACATGCACTGCAGATCATGGCAGTAAGCAGTAGATGAATCAAGGTGATGGATTTGGAATTGGCAAGACATTAGGAGATGTATTATTGTATGGCATTATCGCAGTGCTCATGAGGATGTTAGTATATAGGGAGGAAGCATCACCAGTGACATGAAGGGAGTTAGATCGTAATTAGGTAGGAATGGTGGAAGAACAGTGGTTGAAGTGGTTGATGCCTCGTTATCAGAAGCATGCCTCATTACATTTCCAGAATATAAACATGCTTCTGACATCACAATTCTGCATCATGACACCTCATACCCTTAAAAAATGGACCAATAGGCTAAGTTATAAACAGATGTGTAGCCTTCTCATTGCAGTGAATAGTTTATATGCATTCTTGTGAGCCAGCAGCTTCAAACAATTCATGAGGAAAATTCGATCTTTTCCTATAAACTATATTATTCATATGGCCTAAATAGAAGAGAATTGTACCAAACACAAGACTTGTAGTGTGTATTGATGACAACAAGAGAATGTCATGTGCTTGAGAAATATCCATAAAGGTCTCAGCAAATAAAGTGGAACATTGTAAATGTGTCTGATAATAGTTTCAGGAACAAAATTGCAGTAAGCATGATTCATCTTTTGAACAATCTAGAAATATTTCAAGGTGTTCAGGTGTCAACTAGCAACTGTTTATTCTAAAATTTCTTTTTCTTTTTTTCTGGGATTGAAATTTTTGTATGTATGTTAGGGATATAATCATTTCAATGTGTTGACATAAGTATGGTACATTTGCTCTAGATCAGTTTTCTTCATTGTAGCCTTAGGTATTTACTTCCTCACCTACTTTTGCTCACTCTTTGCATGCACAAAAGTGTAAAAGTTATTTGGATACCAACATATATCAGCTTTTAAACTTGATTAGGAAACAAATCCTTGTGTTAACAAGGATGTTCCTTGCAGATTGTAGATGCATTCACATTTATTTTACATATGTATATGAAACAGTAAATCAAATAAAATAAAATTTTAAGAAGTCATTTGTTTTACAAGCACAATAAGTATTCTGATACCTAGGATTTTCTTTTACTAGTTGTAAAAGCTCATGCTAACAACAGTTGAATGTATCAGGAAACTTAAAAGAAGTGTTCTGCCATGGAAGGGAAATTGGTGTTGGTGGTTGTGTGGGGATGAATTAGTGTGTCAGTATCTATACACACAAGACTGAAAATTGAAATTTTGATTTTTATTTACAAAAAGGGACAAAAAATTTTAAAAAAGGCATACATTGTGCCTTACTAAGTGCAGTCATAAACAGAAGTCTTTGATTCTATCGGTTTCAGTGTCTGTGCTGCTGATATTTTGCCCATCTTTGTGAAAATGGATCAATTGTTTTGCTTTTATTCACCATGTGATTGCTTCGAGTGGACTATTCTAATGTGTTACATGAATTCTGAGCATATGTAAAGCAGAAGACTGAAATGTCCTCAGCTTTTTTGGAGTGTTGTGCAGAAACCACCTTGTAGAATGTGGCAGTGTCCTCATTACCACTAGCCTGTAGGTAGATAAAATTGTTTTGATCCACATCTATACCGAGCAAGCCATCATATGGAAGAGCAGAGAGGAGGGTGCTTCCAGTACTACGTTCCAATCCAAACCTAGTTTTTTTCAATCTCGTGCATGTTTGCCTTCAGTATATTAATGTGTGATGTTGCCCATTATTCCTCAAATGAAATAAAAGTTTTTGATTCCAACTCAATTTGCTATGCGTCTTCAAACAAGCACTGAGGTAATATGTTTGGAGTGCTCCTAAAATGGTGCTAGGTGTAAAGTTAAAAATATAAGTGAAATCATCAAACTACCAATATAAGAAAGGTATGATATTAGGACTTGAATAAACTGTGTTCATATATTTTATCCTGGTGATAGAGCTTTATTCAGTGGAAAACAAAATGCATTTATTTCTGAATTCCATCTAAACTGGTTTTAGTTCTACTGCATTTAATCTTCAAAATAAACTGTTATTGCTGAGTTAACTTAGAACAGATATTCAAAGCAACTGAAAATGCAGCTGTTGAAAGCCACGTTTTGATAAGTGCAGCTGTTAATTTTGCGCACATAACATCCTTGTTTGTAACCACAACAGTTGTGGCTAGTCATTTCACAGGTTAGTTGAGTAACCATACTTGTAGATAAAAGTTCTGACGTAATATTCCATCGATATGCATCCAAGTCAAGAGAGAGCAGCAGAGATTAACATTTCTCAATATGTTTTACAAGATTGTCCATATTTGTGATGTTTTTCTCAAGACTTGTGAATGAGATAAATTCTCTTCCCTAAAAGTAGAAGCTAGGCAGGGAATTTGTATGTTCCCACAGAGCTATTATTTGCTGGAAGGATGAACAGGTTAGCATATGCTTGAAGACTACAACTGGGTTCTCTCTCTTCCATTGAGAGGTTGGTGCTACTGTGAAAGGAGCCTATCAGAATGAGTTGATGCAAATTTGAAATCTGGAAGTTAATCTGAAGGCAGCTGAGAGTGAGCAGGAGAACATAATGGATGGATGGGTCCATAAACTACAAGGGGCAAGGTTCAGTGTTTGCATTTTGTTAGTTTTGGCACAGAGGGTTGGTAGAGAAAATAGTTTTCCACTGTAGAGAGCAGATGGGCAGTAAATCTTTGATGAATGTTGGATGACTATGTTTGTGAGGTGCTGAAAGTGAGGCTTTTTAATAGTTAAATTATTTATTTGATATACTTTTAATAATGTTTATTTTATTGGTTCAAAACTGGCTATGTTGCATCTGAAACAGAAGCCTCTCTTTTGGCATGACCGAAGTTTACTGTCAATTCTTTCATATTGTACAATATGTTCACTGGTACGTTGGTCTCCAAGATATAGTGGGTTTGGGGTTGCAGACATCATTAATGCAAAGAGGGTTGTTTCAGGTGGGTTGTGTATAGGCTAATTGGTTATGTATTATTGGCTCCCCGGTAGTATAGGAATCAGTATTGCTTAGTTTAGCAATAAAATTCTTTATTCAGTAAGATGCTTATAGAGAGGTTGATGGTGACTCACTGGTGCACAAAGGCCCAGGCAGCAGCTGCTACCATAGCATAGCATGCAATGGTATGCTTGGCCATGACTGGATGAGGATCTATCGTATCTCACTGTATTTACCTGCTTCCGTAAGTCCATGTTAACTGCTTACATTTGTGCCATCTACTCCAGCAAATCTAGTACTGCCTCTGTAGTGGTTACCCATGTTGCCCTGGTTTGCTCATTGGAAAGTCTATGTATACACAGCAGGAAAAAAGTAGGAAAAGTACCACAGAAACAGATAATAAAATTATAAACAGCCGACCAGTTGGGGGAAAGAAAAAAACAAAAAAACAGGAAAGGGTTTAATACTACCACTGCCATCACACATAACTACAACTATTTCTAGTCCTTATGCTAGAGTACTAACTGTTGTAACGGCGACCGGAATGGTCGCGGGGTAGTAGTGACGGAAACGCGTCGGGACCTGCGGAGCGGCCCGCGAACAACAACACAACAGGAGAGGACGGACACGACCAACGGAGGACCTTACGAGACAACAAGAACAGACAACAGAGTATTGAACCAAACAAGACAACCACATCCACTGGAATAGAAGCACGAAAGTCAATACGCTGTCTGAGGCGTATGTTAGACTGCTGGCTGAGCACGAGGCAGGTGCTTAAGTATGCTATTGGGGGTGCCACTATTGGCCGCTGGGACCACGTGGTCAAATGTGGCGCCCTCACACTAAAATCAGGCCAGGAGACACGCGCCGCCACAGCTTATGGCGCGATGGTGCAGAGACCTCTGTGTGTCTTCGACGTCCATGACATCTGGCGTGGATTCAAATTCCGCGGCGCGCCGTACCAGACTAACCATGAACGTTCCTTACATTCTGTGGCATAATGTTGGGTTGGCAGTGTGCAGGTTAGACAGTTGATTGCTTTGATGGTTGGGCAGGTGTGTGGTTTGCTGGCACTTGGGCATTGAACCCATGAGCTGTTGGAGAGGCCCAGAAACTAGACAAAGGAGATGGTCCACTCCTGGTTGCACTGGCTTGAGGCCCAGAATCATCATGTCTAACATTGGCCCATAGACCAGCAGGTAGCAGTTTCATGCAGTGAGGCATAGATTAAGCCAATTGGCCCACATGAGACTGACAGCTGGTGTGGAGTACATCGAAGGGTCTGTATTTCTGTTAATCATATTATCACGTGATATGAATAAATTTGTGACTTGAATTGATCTTAGCCTTTAGTGTGAGCACAGTATTGAATGAGATGTGATGTGTTCTTGGCCAGTCTGTGCAGTAATATATTTTAAAGTTAAATTTATGAACATTTTTTTTAAATCATAAACTCTTCACTTTCCTCTAAAAAAGATATGTCCCTCAACAAAAGTAAATTAACAAATATTTCTCTACATTTATTTTCATCATGCAATATATCATCAGCACTGTTTGTATGTATCTTGATGTACTTGTCTATATTTTTACTGCCATAAGATTACATGAATTCACCAGTGTGTTGAAAATGAATCTGTTGCTCGGTAGCAAAGTGTGAGTTACATGCTTTTGATTGGGGTACTCTTGAACTGGTATGGGACTGCATATATAACCCTCATTTTATGGCCAACAAACCTTCATTGAACACAAAATTAGCATTATGTTACAAGAGATTACATTACTCATTAGTCCACAAAACCAGACAATAATAGTTCTTGATTGAAATTAATATAAGTCTAAGCATGATTGCTTCATTGTGCATGTGTATTGTAATTATAATATTGACCCCATTTCCAAGTAAATCGTATGCTAGTGGGAACCACATACTCACAAAATAAGAACTATCTACACAAATGTTACACCAGCTCATTTAGTGCATATAATAGGTCCAGCACTCAGTAATCGGAAAGCACAACAATCACCATCCAAACGCAATTCTGGTTCAGTGCAGCAGTGATGGTCATAGTTTTCTTTATAGAGGTGGAGTTGGATAGTAGAAGGTAATGAATGAAAAACAGAGTAAACTAGCTACTGGGTGGCCTTATATTGGTCCTCTATAGATTTTCATGTGACTGGCCTCTGATATTAGTGCCATCTCTGCCGGAGGAAACCTAATCGAACATGGTCAGTGTTACTCATATCGGCACATCTTTATGTTCCTTTTGCATGTCCATGGGGGTTGCAAAAACTGCAGCATGACACTTTCTTTTATTGGCAAGCAAACTTCAGTAATGACCCTTTTTTTGAACGTGATAAGCTTATGGTGGTGTAGGGCTTGTAACAAATCACCCCCCTCACCCCCTATTTTTATTTTGAAAGTGTATTTGACAGTCTTGCAGTGACACGCTATTGTATATCACTATATATGTTCATACTGTAGTTCATTTCTATCAATACTTTTAGTGTGCTATCCTCTTTCATATTAAGATTACCTGCCTGTTTGATTTACAGGTTTCCTCATGAGTAGGAAGAGTTGCTGTTTATTAAGTAGTTGTATTTTTACTTAATGATAGATGTTATTTCTCTCACTGTATTGCTCACATTTAACTCATGGAAGCTCTTATCTGTCTTGCAGATCAAAGAGAAAAACCAACAGAGGGTAGTATGGATACCCCAACAGGAAAAGGAGGTAAAGACTGAATAGATTTGTGTTACCTTAGCAATTTATAAAATTGTATTTAATGAAAAATAATGAATTTAAAACTGCAATATTTTTATACACTGATAGTGTTATTTATCACCCTAATGGAAACTCTTACATTTCTTGCAGGACATGTTGAAAGGTCTGCTGAGGCTATTGTGGACGCACGGACAGTGCAAGGTGATGGCTGGATAGATTTTGCTACTTAACTATATTAGTAATTTAGAAACTTGTATTTTGTGAAAAACAATGAATTAAGAACTACAATATTTTTACTTAATTGTAGATGTTTTTTCTCACTCTGTGTTGCTCATGTTCAACTAATGGAAGTTCTTATGTTCCATTCAGATCAAAGTGAAGAAACTGACGAGGGTAACATGGATTTCGCAACAGGACAAAGTGAGGGTTGAGGTTTTGTTACTAAACTATATAGCAATTTAGAAACTTGTATTTTGTGAAACATAATGAGTTTAAGCTCACATACGCCAATGGCCTTGCCGCATTGTTAACACCGGTTCCCGTCAGATCACCGAAATTAAGCACTATCAGGCTGGGCTAGCACTTTCATGGGTGACCATCTGGTCTGCTGAGTGCTGTTGGCAAGTGGGGTGCACTCAGCCCTTGTGAGGCAAACTGAGGAGTTACTTGATTGAGAAGTAGCGGCTCTGGTCTCAGAAACTGACATATGGCCGGCAGAGCGGTGTGCTGACTACATGCCCCTCCCTATCCGCATCCAGTGATGCCTATGGGCTGAGGATCACTCGGCGGCTAGTCAGTAATGTTGCCTGTTCAGGAGGAGTTTTTTTTTTAGCTCACAGACAACTAATGGAAGCTCTTATCTTTCTTGCAGAACAAAATGCTGGACCTGCAGAAGGTAGTGCAGATGCGCCAACAAGACAAGGTGAGGGCTGGGGAGATTTGTTTACTTAAATATCTTAGCTATCTGTGAACTTGTATTTTGTGAAAAAGAATGCATTTAAAACTGCTATATCTTTACACTTTTATGGATGTTATTTCTCACATTCTGTAGCACATGTCCAACTAATGGAAACCTGTAGAAATTTGTATCTTGTAGAATATAATGAATTTAAAGCTGACTTTTTTCTTTTTTACACATTGATGGATGTTATTTCTCACATTGACATTCAACTAATGGATTTGTGTACTTAACAAGCTTAGGAACCTAGAAGTAAGACAATTGTCTGTTTGAAATCATTTGCTTTGCCTTACCTGTGCCAACACTAAAAGACAATTGCACTTTTTAGATGCCCAGCGAGTAGAAACTTTTATTAATGAAGTGGCTGCTTTGGACCAAGGTACAGTGTCTCAATTTCATTTAAAGGAGAAAGTTTCATGTTGTAGAAATATTAAAATTCCATGTTTTTGATCTCTTTGTTTGGCTTTTCTGTATTAGTTCAAAAAGATTATTTTTCTAATTCCAGCACTTTGCCGACTTCGAGCTTTACAACAAAAAGGTATGGCATTCATTTAGGCTTGTTATATAATAATTCCTACATTCTAGAAATATCAAAATTCCCCTTGTGCAATCTTGGTTTCAAATGTAATATGTATTAATTCCAAATGATGTTTTTTATTCTAGTTAAAAGGTTGCTAGCAATTTCACAAGCTGGCATTACTGGACTATTACAACCAGGTAAGATCCATTTGGAATTTTGTTTTGAATATAGTTTTGAAATTAATAAATATCACATTTCTTTATTTCAATTCTGTGTTTCACCTTACCTGTTGTTCTTCCAAAAATAATTTTCTCATTCCAGTGGCTGAGCCACGAGGAGCTGTAGGACACCACTCCGCTGTACTACCGCATCAAGGTAAGTTGTGGAGAGAGTTATGATCTCTAACAAGTTGTTGATTTTGGAAATAGCAGACTTCTCTGGATGGAGTCGTGTTTTTTAATGTTATCTGCAATAATTCCAAATGATGGCTTTTCTGATTGATTTCAGTGTCCCAGCTATGTAGAGTTGTAAAAGCCAAGTTCAATGCACTTAAAGAAGGTAAGCACTACTCACAGCTTTTTGCCCCCTCCTTGTATAACTAGTTATGGATTCTGGAAAGAACACTTTTCCCTGTGTACAAACTTATGTTCTACCTTCAATTTGCTAATTCCTAAAAATGATTTCTCTGTTCCCAGCATATTACCAACTAAGAGCTGCAGAAGTCAATATGCTCACTCTAGCTAAAAAAGGTAGTTTCTTGAATCATTTATTGAATAGAAAGTTTTGATTTATACAAATAACACATCTGCTAGTGTGCCATATCATGTTTTATCTGATGCTTGCTTGTTAAAAATGATTTTCTGATTCCAATGATAAAACAATTTGCAGTTACAGATGATGGAAGGGCTGTCTATGGAGCATTGGGTACGTTACACACATAGTATTATATAAATAGTTTAGAATGTTAGAAGGAACTCAATATTAATGTGTGAAAAGTTGTGTATCATCATGTCTGTGCTAGTTCAGAGTTTGTATTCAATCAACTGATCAAAATGGTCTAATGCTATTTTGTCACTATTCTGGTTGTTTACTGTTCCAGTCTTCCATATAGTACCATGTTAGTTAGTTTTCCTTAAATGTCTTTTGTTGCTTCGTAAAACTTAATATCTTGGCAACCTATAATTGGTATTTACTGAGATCTGGAAAACACCAGATCAATTTTTGGAGTAGCAAACTGCTTGAAGAAAGTTTCTTCTAAAGAATGGAGAAATGTGCAGTTTCATTCACAGAAAGATTTTTAACCCACCTCAAACCTAATATGAATCATCAGTTCCTTTTTATGTGCTATTTAACATGTGAAAAATTGAAAGAATACGGTCCCAATAAGAGTGTTCGTCATTGAATGAAAGATGTTGGTCTATCTTATGTTGCTAATGTCACAGTAGTGCTGTCATGGCTAATTACAAAGGAATAATAATGCAATCCAATGCACTCCTTGTGCTTGTAACTTCTAAGAAGTATAACTCTTACATTCTACAGAAATGTACTGGGGAAGCAAGTAGTGTGGAGACAGCCCCTAATTTAATTTTGTTATAAAGAATATACATTTGTTATCCAATCCTTGGATCAGAAAAACTAAACAATATCTGTGTTTGTGTGTTTCTAATGTCCATTGTCAAATACGGCAAGATGAAAGTATTGAGTTTTCCTGCACTTAGAAAGATAAGTGTTAAAGATAAATGAATTGTCATACATTGTCTATTGGAGCACACCAGGTTTCATGAGAATGTTACCACACTAAGTGGCCTTGTCTGTTTACATGATATGGAATCTCAAAGGAAGTTGATGTCTTATGTTCGTCTAAGTACAATAGGAACAAATGTTAAACATAGAGGACTATAAATTAGCAGACAATTCCTGTAGGTAAAATATAGAGAGCAGAGAAGTTGTTATGTTTCACATTTAAATAAAGTAAAACCACTATTTTCTGCTGAGGTCAACTATTGAAAGCATGTGCTTATTAATTCTTGCAGTTGGTAAACTTGTACATAGAATCCCATGGGGAAATTTTCAAGTTTTCTAGAAGAATGGATTGCTAATTAGGTCCCCCACACGAAAAAAATGCAAATAGTAATCAGTGGATATTTCAATATTTCATGAAAAATTCAAGTAAAAAAACTTGTTCTTTTGTTGTTTTTCTCTCCAAAATTGCTCAGCGGTACAGAACTCTAATTGACAACATATTTGTAAACAAACACTTAATTGTTAACATTGTTCATCCAGTCATGAATGTCTTCTCTGATCATGATACACAACTAGGCATGCTTAGTAGCTTACCTGACCACAGTAAAGTGATATCAAGGAAAACAGTTACTCAGTAACCCATTCTCAGATGTTTTTTTTTAATATTTGGTGTAAGACTGACATTATTTACTGTGTAGTTTTGTTTTATCCAAAGACATAATTATATTTACAAAACATGAAGAAATATACTTGTTATAAGGTCTTGTAACATAATAACCATTCACACGCAGCTCTGTTGTTTATGTACATGATGAATCATTCTTCATATGTCACAAATATTTACACATAGTGTAGTAGTGTATGGTAAATTGTGAAGTGCATATGATGACCCCCTGGTCATGCATGTCAACTCCACCCGTTCTTTGGTTGTAATTGATATAACAGTTTTGTCTTAAATTTCTTTTTCCACATCCATTTGAAAGAATTACAGTTCTTGGCCCAGGAGAAACCATGTTGCATTTCCAGAATTTGGAAGGTAGGAGACGAAGTACTGGCAGAAGTAAAGCTGTGAGTACCGGGCGTGAGTTGTGCTTCGGTAGCTCAGTTGGTGGAGCACTTGCCCGCGAAAGGCAAAGGTCCTGAGTTCGAGTCTCGGTCAGGCACACAGTTTTAATCTGCCAGGAAGTTTCATGTTGCATTTGTTTGCTAGAAATTCATTTAGAAATCACTGAGGAATCTGAATTAAAGGGGTATAATCTTACTTGAGACAAGAGCTAAGGGTGGGGTGCCTATCTTTGTTGATAACAGATGCCACTTGTCACCTGCCCATTTTACGGTGGCCATACAAGTTATTGTAGTGGAGGTTACCACATCAGTTAAAATCACAGTACAATTTTTACAGCTTCCACCTCATAATCCACTGGATGCAGATCCACTGAGAGAGCTCTTCTGGGCACTCCCACATGCATTCCTCCTTGTGGTTAACTTCAGTTCACACAGTGTGGCATGGGGCTTAGCTACCCTTGATCCAGGGATCAAATTATCAACCACTTTATCCATTTGGATGGTATGTGTGTTTTGAACTCTGGTCAGTTGACACACTGTGCTACAGCTACAGGGTCATCTTCAGCTGTTGACCTTTGTTTTTGCACCCCAGCTATTGCAGACACATTTCAGTGGGAAGTGGCCACAGATTTGTATTGCAGTGATGACAGGTTGGCAACACTGTGCCGACGCGGACTCTTCGAGAATCTGCTGCAATAAATAATTATAAAAAGTGTTGTTGTTAAGCTGTTTTTAAACATTTACAGTTGTTATAAATATAATCTAAGTGTTGTTAAATTAGTGGAAGTGTTAGTGAAGTATAAAATAAGATTAAACGGAGTAAGAAGTGTATTTTTGTTCTCGCACCTGTAGCACGAATCCTAGGCCTAATTTCACGTGCACATATCGTAAGTAAGCAATGAATTAAACTTATAGGTAAATATCCAGTTGTATAAATATAATATAAGTGTTGTTACATTAGTGGAAGTGTTAGTGAAGTGTTAAAGAAGATTAAATGGGGTAAGAAGTTTATTTTCCTTCTCGCGCCTATAGCACGGATTTTAGTCTTAATTTCACGTGCGTGTATCGTAAGTAAACAGTGACTTAAACTTATATGTAATCACCAGTTTCTTTATTCAGTACTCTTTCAATTTATTTATATCTGCCTGAATAGTTTCTAGGGTCCTTTGTTTACGTTTTAGTCAGTACTTAAATCAGTTTATACGATTTCTGCTTGTACCATGAGTGAGAAGTGTGTGACATGCTATAGGATCGTTAGTTCTGGGGTGTGGTGTGATGGGTGCTGTAGTTTCTTTCATTGGGGCGAATCTAGTGGCGTGGGAAATGGCTTACCAGTGGTATTGTAGGATCTGCAGTAGAGATAGGGAAATACTGGAACAGGAGGGGAAAATTGCAGTTCTTCAAGCTGACCTAGACAAGGCAATGGAGAATCTGGACAGGTTAAAGAGGGAGAAGGGTGAACAGAGGTGGGAAGTGGCAACAGGTAATAGGGGGAACAGGCAAAGGAGAGCATCAGACAGCATTGTCATAAATCTTGAAAATAGATTTGACCTGTTGCCTCAGTCAGAATTGGATGAGCCTCATGTAGCCGAAGCTGTAGAAAGGGCACAACAAGTTTTCAAGGACTTGAAAAAGGTAGAGAAATTTGTAAAGAGAGAGAAATTTCTGTTGTTAGTTAGCTCCCATGGTAGAGGTGTTGGCCAACTACTGCAGGAAAGTCTAGGTCCAGAGTACCAGGTCACAAACTTTTTCAAACCTAGTGCAGATCTGGGTTAGGTAACAGAGGATGTAGGTTCATTATGCAAGGATTTCACAGAGGAGGATGCCGTGGTTATAGTGGGTGGTCCAGGAAATAGCATTGACATAGACTCTGAATAATCAGAAACTGCCAGTTCATCTTTGCCAAAGCAGTTATAATCTCATTAGCTTGCAGTATCAGTTATCTTTATTACACCAGAACATTCAAGGACTCGGAAATAAAGTTGCTGAACTACTCATTTCTATTGATGAATTGAATTCATCTAACCAAATCGACATAATCCGCCTCTCTGAGCATCAAGTGACCACTGGTATAGATAGATATGTTAGACATTTCAGGATTTAAGCAAGCTTCCTAATTCTGCAAAGTAGATATGGATGGAAGAGGAGTTGCCACATTTATTAAAAACTGCCATATTTCAAGAACATTGACATTAATAAATTCTGTTTAGAGCAGCATCTCTAGAAGCATGTGCAACAGAAGTAGAGTTCCATAACAGATCCCATATAATAGTAACTATTTACTGAGCACCTTCAGGAAGTTATAATCTATTCATAAATCATCTGGAAGCTCTTTTGGGTTATTTAACAGGAAGAAACAAAGAAATTTTGATTGCTGGTGACTTTAATACAGATTTTCTAATGCAATCTTCCAGTAAACATTTACTGCAGTTAGTAATGTTGTCTTTCAATATAACTCACACTGTAAACTTTCCAAATAGGATCACTAAATCCTCAAGGACAGCCATCGATAACATTTTTATAGGCAAATCAAACGAACAAAATCATATCATAAAACCTGTAACAAATGGACTATCAGATCATGACATGCAGCTCCTTGTTTTAGATGTAAATTCTAAGCAGATTATGAACACTGCTAAATCTGAGTACAGGAGAGTAGTCAATCAACCAAAAATTGAGTGTTTTAGAAAACTGCTCAGAGATATGAACTGGAAAGATGTTTATAGTGCTCATGACATGAATGAAAAATATAACACATTCACGAACAATGTCAATATAATGTTTGAAAACTGTTTTCCTCTAAAAGTTACTCAAATTAAACAGAAGTCCATAATAAAACCATGGATTACACAAGGAATAAAGATTTCCTGTAAGACAAAAAGGAAAATGTATCTGTCGACCAAGATTAGCTCCAGTGCTGATTATTTAGCTAAATAGAAGGAATACTGTAAAATATTAAAAAAAGTAATTCAGACATCTAAACAAATGCACAATGAGAAGAAAATAGCAATGTCAGGGAACAAAATGAAAACAATATGGGATATAGTGAAAGAGGAGAGTGGTAGAACCAGAAAGGAAGAGGAGCAAATAGCATTAAGGGTAGATGACACATTAGTAACCGATGGGCATAGTGTGGCAAATCTATTTAGCAAGTACTTTATATCCATTACAGATAGAATGGGATTGTCTGGATCAGTAAATAATTCCCTTGAATATCTGAAGCTAGCCTTTACAAGTAGCTTCAGGTACATGAATATGTCACTCACTTCACCAAAAGAAATAACTTGCATAATAAAATCTTTAAAAACAAAGCATTCTAGTGGTTACAATGAAATATCAACAAAGTTAATTAAGGCATGTTCTTGAGAGTTTAGTACACTTCTAAGTTACTTGTGTAACCGGTCAATTATAACTGGGACATTTCCTGACTGGCTAAAATATGCAGATGTTAAGCCTCTATTCAAGAAAGGGAATAAAGAGATACTATCAAACTACAGACCGATTTCACTTTTGCCAGCATCCTCAAAAATTTTAGAAAAAGTAATGTACAGGCAGCTTCTCAACCATATGACCTCAAATAACATATTATCAAGAACACAGTTTGGATTTATGAAGGGTTCTGATAGCGAGAAGGCTGTTTACACCTACAGTGAAAATGTACTTAATTCATTAAATAACAAATTACAAGCAGCAGGTATTTTCTGTGATTTGTCAAAGGCATTTGATTGTGTGAACCGCAATGGGACTAGTGAATTAAGTCATCAGTCATCATCAGAATGGGAAGAAATTACATGCGGTGTCCCAAAGTGACATCTTGGGCCATTGCTTTTTCTTGTGTACATTAATGATCTCTCGTCAGTTACACTGCCAGAAGCAGAGTTTGTTTTGTTTTGCAGATGACACAAGTATTGCAATAAATAGTATGTTGAGTGTAGTTCTAGGAAGATATGCTAATGATATTTTCATGGATATTAATAAATGGTTTAAAGCCAACTCACGAAAAGACTTACTATATGCAATTCAGAACATGTAAGAGGTTTCCACCCAGCATATGCATAAAGTATGAAGAAGAGCAGATAGAAGAGTTTGACAGTCTTAAATTCCTGGGATTACAACTTGATAATAAATTCAGTTGGGACCAGCACACCACAGAACTGGAGAAACGCCTTAACAAATCTGTATTTGCAATTCGAGTGTTAGCTGACATAGGCGACATAAAAAGAAAAATCTTGCATACTTTGCCTACTTTCATTCCATAATGTCATATGGTATAATATTTTGGGGTAATCCTTCGAGTCAAACAAAAGTTTTCAGAGTCCAAAAGCGTGTAATACGTATTATTTGTGGAGTAAATTCATGGACGTCCTGTAGAAACCTCTTCAAAGAATTCAAAGAACTGGGTATACTAACTACTGACTCTCAGTATATTTACTCCTTAATGAAATTTGTCCTAAATAATATATCTCTTTTTCTAACAAACAGCTTAGTTCATACATACAATACCAGGAACAAAAATGATCTGCACAAGGACTTAAAAGCACTTACTTTAGTTCGAAAAGAGGTCCACTACTCAGGAAGACTCATCTTCAATAATTTGTCAGCAAACATAAAAAATTTGGTTACAAATAATGATCAGTTTAAAAGGAACCTGAAAGACTTACTAGTGGCCAACTCCATCTACTCCATTGATGAATTTTTTAATAAAAACAAATGATGTATATATTCATACTATTAGTATTGTTATTTCAGCTTTAAAAAAAATAAATAAAAAAAAGACGTTCCACATCTGCGAGGATCTCCTCAGCACAGATCTATGGAACGAAAAACTAATCTAATCTACCTTCCAGTGAGGATTCATCTACTGACTAGAATGGCATCTCCTCTGCAGTAGGAGGCCTTTTAAATGCTCTTTGTTTGCAAATGTCTTCACAATTTTCCACCTTACTGTGACCATTATAAAGCAACTACAGCTTACTGCAAGGAGGCTGGAAACTTGGACCATAAACTGATTTTAGGTTGTCACATTAATTTCAGCTGTGCTCGTTGAAGTTTTAACTAACCTGAGCTCTCAATGGGGACAATACTTTACATTTTAAAGACACTGTGTGCTTTTTGGACCTTTTATTTTCCTCGAAATTAACTTGGGTCTCACATCTGAAAGACCTGCATACAAAGGGCTTCAAACAATTGAATATTTTGAAATGCCTTGGTGGAAAGGCATGAGCTAAGAGAACCTGCCTCTTGCAGTTTAATAGGGCATTTGCCAGATCATGGTTAGATTACAGCAACATGCTTTATGGATTAGCCCATGTTTTCTATCCCAAGATGTTAGACACAGTCCACCATGAGGGCTTATTGACTGGAGCCTATCGCAGCCCAGTTCAGAGTCTGTGTGCAGAGCCTGGTGAAACAATACTCTGGATTCTGCAGCACCTCTTCCTGACTCGAGAACCACTGATAATCATGGTGTTGCCTCAGTCATTGACATTTAGTGTGGTGGTCCACCCCAGCTTTGAGCAGCTCTTCAGGAATTGGCTGCATGTGACTAAACCAATCAGGATACATCCTACTAACTGTCTCAAGGATCTGGATATATGAGGGCCACTGAATACACAGCCAAAGATGGAACAAATTGCTGCCTTGGCATTTTCCGATGCCCAAAGTGATTTCAAGCTTGACTCCACACAAAAAAACTTGTACCCCATATTATGTTTTATGGCACCATTTTCTACAATTTTAAGTGTGTACCATAATTTTATTATTGTTTATACAGTTAGCTCCCAGCAAGAGAATGCACTCTGTTGTTAAGCTATTTGCCATGATACAATTTTCAAAGTATGTTTTCTGGAACAATTTCACAGGCCTCACAGTACAAAGTTTCTTATCTGTTCTGACTCACTCAGTGCACTAGTTAGACCAGTCGATTCAGCTCATCCATGACTCCTTAAAGCAGATACAACACTGAGGCAAAGTGGTAATGTTTTGCTGGGTACCTGGACACATCAGGATATAGTGAAACGACATAGAAGACAAAACACTCAAAGAAACATGTCAAGATGGTGTTTTATGTAGATGTGCCATCCCCTTGCATGCCGTCATTTCATGATCTGACAGACAATTATGCATCATTAGGGAACTGAACAGTTGCAGGTGTTGGAAAACAAACTGATCATGCAAATCAACCACACATCCAAGGTAGACTTTATGCCAACCTCGCTGATGGCAGGAAGTGCTGCTCACCAGACGACACTTATGTAACAGCCTTTTATCCCACAGTTTCTTCCTTCTGCATGAGGATCAACCACTCTGTGTGCTACCTTTGGTTCAGCATATTTTGTCTACATGTGTGTTCTATACTGACATTAGGGCAGTTTTGGTTTGGCTGGAGACGTGCCCACCATCCTCACTGACACTGACACCAATGTTACATAGGTTCTGAAATTTTGTGAACTGTTGGGCCTCATCTCTAAATTACTGATTATTCGTCACCGTGCTGATGGCTCTGATGTTGAGTGCACCTCATCCAAAATCATCTGTCATGAAAGGTTGACAAGGAGTCAACATTTTTTCATCAGCCCATTTCACTGCTAGAATTTTGTTTGGTGATGCATATGTTAGTTTCCCTCTTCCTCAGGTTAGTTCCACCGAATATGGGTGACATACTTTCCCTTGTTGGTGACAATTCTGGCAGCATGAGTGTTCCTGTCTAGCAGTTCCCTGAACAAGTTCAGAATGCTGTACCAGCTGTCCGTATCAGTAGTTCTCCATTCCTCAGTTTCACAATTTGAGCACAATACTTTCACTTGTTGGAAATTTTGCAGTCATGCCACCAGTCTCTTTCTCTTTTTGACCAAGTGTCATTTTAAATGGTTTTGGAGTTAGTGAAATGAGGACGCAAACAGCAAAATGTACCTCAAATTCATCAACTGTTACAGGAAACCAACATTCTTTGTCAGTACTTGAACTGGTAGCCAGTGTTTTTAGTACATAAGAGATTGATTCTCCTCCAACAAAATCAAGATTGTTGTTAGAAATTCCTTTATTAGAAATTCAGTTGCGACTTGAAATTCTGTAGAATTTTGTTCTAGATGCCATAGAACAGTTGCTCCCAGTTTGGATGTCACAGGGCAAATACTAGTTTTAGATGAGTAACTACATTGTCGCAGCCCCAGTGAATTGCTTTTGAAAAGTCCATATCATGTTTTGCTGTCATATTGGCACACGTTTCTTGTGTCACCCCACTGGTTTCCCAGTTGTCCAAAATGCTACCATTTTTCACACCATATGATGTATTGCTTGCAGTGGCATAGTCTCTATTATTACTTGACTCACTTAAATCACATCCTTCCAAAAAAACACCAAATTCTCGCTGTTTCTGCTTTGTTGGGGTCAAGCATGTTGTCATTTATTTGGCACACAGAACACAGACTAAATACATGTAGGCTTGAATTAATGCCTCAACTTCAAAAACATACCTCTAGTGCCATCTAACATTGTGCCTGCACTACCTTCACAGAAAACAGCAAGCTACAGAAAAGTCAGATGTTGCATCTACAGCATGGTGTAGCTGTCGATGTATTGCAGAACATGGAACTGCTATGAGACCTGCACCGATCATAATACGCAAAGGAGTTAATGAACAACAGATACCATGTGACATGCACGTAAAGGTGTTCTAGGTCAAACATCCTTTCACACAATCCAGGTAATGTTAATTTACGTGTTCTGTAAATTAACAAAGAGGTGGTAATGTCATATCCCGAGGAGGAACTTGAAACTCTTAGTTCTGGGTGGGAGAATGTGGAGAAACCATGGCTGTACTTTAACACAACAGTTGACCAATCACCAGATACATATGTACCCAGTAGAACAGTAAGTGATAGGATATAACCTCCATGCTATCAGTCTCTGTAAAGAAATTTAAAGAGAATCTGTTACAATTGCATAATATGTGTAATATAAAGGGCAGACCTATGGATTGAAGATTGCTAAATTAAACCCATTAGGCTGTCAAAAGGGCAACATCTGAAGCCTTCAGTGACTACTGTACGAGAATACTGTGGAAAGATATCTGACTAAACCCAAATAAATGCTTGTCATACATAATAGCTGTTAGTGGTACTGGAGTGTCCAGACACTCATAGATGACACAGGAACTTGAAGTAGGAGTGGCAAAGCAAAAGCAGAAATGTTTAACTCCATTTCAAAGTGTTCCCCTTTTTAAAGAAACTCCAGGAATATTACTCCAGTTTAATTTGTGCAGCACTCCAAAGATGAGCTATTTACATATCAGCAGCGTCAGTGGCATTGAGAAGCAGCTCAAGTCATTAAAATTGTCAAAAGCTCTTGAGCTCAGTGTAATCCTAGTCAGATTCTACATGGAATTTACCACTCAGGTAGTCCTTTTGTTAACCATAATGCAATGTAGATCCCTGGAACAAATAATAGCACCAGTACTTGAAAGAAAAAATGGGTCACATCAATCTACAAGAACGGTTGCAGACATGATCAACAAAAACAGCATCCAGTATGTTTGATATCCATCTGTTGTAGAATATTAGAACATATTGGGAACTCAGACTAATGAAGTATCTCAAGTGGAATGTTCTACACCATTCCAACCTGCACGGATTCAAAAACATTGGTCATGTGAAACCTGACTTTTGCTTTTCTCACATGACATTGTTAAAGTGATGGATCAAGGTAGTCAGGTAGAAAAGAATTTTTTGACTTCTCAAAAGTATTTGACTTCTACCCTATTAATGTTTATTTATTTAAAAAAGTATGATCACATGGATTATCAAACAAAATTTGTGAGTGGATTGAGGATTTCTTGGTAGGTAGAATGCAGCATGTTATCTTGGATGGAGGGTCAACAGATGGAGAAGTAACTTTAGGCAAGCACCAAGGAAGTGTTGCTGTTAACACTTTGACTGCTGTGGTTGAGTTAACTCGTTATGTTTTACCACTCACTAGATGGTGAGGACATGTTTAAAAGGTGGCCCCCAGGTTTTCCTTAAGCACTGTCTATGTATTTATGCATCCTGTTTTGCCAACTTCTAACTGCTTTGGATGAATTACTTCCATATCTTGGTGGATACAAAAGATTAGACTATTTATCATACAAATATGTTCTTCTTTGGATGCTACCATTTTCAAAAATCCCTGTTTTGATATTTTGAAGCATTTTCAAAATATGGCGATTGTTATGATGGCATGATTTCAGATATGGAGGGACAGAAATGAGCGTGTCATGCTCGACTGTTCACTGGATACAAAAACCAATCACTCGAGAACAAAATTAGATTTTGTTCTACTCCCAGTTTTAAATAAAAATTCGAAATCTTACCTACATTTAAAGTGCAGCAAAGTTCATGCAATGCGTTTTTATCTCTGCAAACACGTTAAAATTTTGAGTAATGTTTTATTTGATTTGATGTGGCACAACAACTGTGACAAATAAAAGAAGAAATTGAGCCCTATATCAAGTGAAGGTATCAGACAGTAATATGTGTGAAAATCAGATTTTTTTCACCAAATAGTTTTCTTAAAATTGGATGATAAGTATTTCGTAATGGCTGGAACACTGTTTCTCAGAACAGGTAGCAGCATTTGGCAAGCATACAGCAACAAAAAAACACACTCAGCACAGAATGCAGTAGCACACCTACAGCAGCAAAAGGGTTAATGTTTTATATTAATGACCTGGCATGTCTTATATAGTTTGTTGTGAGCAGTCAATTGCAATTTGAAAACAATAACATTCAAAAATATAGTACTAGAGGGGCCACTAACCCTTGTGTGTGTGTGTGAGAGAGAGAGAGAGAGAGAGAGAGAGAGAGAGAGAGAGAGAGAGATTGAAAACTGATAAGTATAAATTATTATATATGAAAAAATAAAAGTAGCTCAAGACAGTCATGTAAAAGGTCTCACTGAGTTAATGCCTGGGAACTGTAAACTGACTCATTTGATGGAGCAAGAGATCACAAATGTGGTTCATGGGACATGAAAATGACTGTACTGTGTGTCAAAATATTTCGCCCTTTATGGTGAAAGTATTCTGTGACTTAATCAATATACTGGTTGTACTGGAATTACAACAATTGGTCTCATGTTTTGGGAAAGCTTAATTTCATTAATCCATTTCTGGTTTCAAATAAGATTTATTGATGGTTGTCATTTGACATTGGCTGATCCGTGTAAGCATGTGTTTGATTTCCTTGCAAATACAAAAAATTATGATTTTGGTAAGTGAGCCCATACTGATAAGATGGCGTGCACCATCCATATGATGTATTTTCATTTTACGGAAGCCTTCAGAAAATGGACAAGCAGTCATTGTAAAGAAAGAAAATCTTGTCAACACCTGTGTCTGTTAGTTCTTGTTACTATACAATCTGAATTGTACGGGGTGATCAAAAAGTCAGTATAAATTTGAAAATGTAATAAACCACGATATAATGTAGATAGAGAGGTAAAAATTGATACACATGCTTGGAATGACATGCGGTTTTATTAGAACCAAAATAAAAAGCAAAGTATTGCTAGATGCATGAAAGATCTCTTGTGCGCGTTGTTTGGTGATGATCGTGTGCTCAGCCGCCACTTTTGCCATGCTTGGCCTCCCAGGTCCCCAGACCTCAGTCCGTGCGATTATTGGCTTTGGGGTTACCTGAAGTCGCAGGTGTATCGTGATCGACCGATATCTCTAGGGATGCTGAAAGACAACATCCGACCCCACTGCCTCACCATAACTCCGGACATGCTTTACAGTGCTGTTCACAACATTATTCCTCGACTACAGCTATTGTTGAGGAATGATGGTGGACATATTGAGCATTTCCTGTAAAGAACATCATCTCTGCTTTGTCTTACTTTGTTATGCTAATTATTGCTATTCTGATCAGATGAAGCACCATCCGTCGGACATTTTTTGAATGTTTGTATTTTTTTGGTTCTAATAAAACCCCATGTCATTCCAAGCATGTGTGTCAATTTGTACCTCTCTATCTACATTATTCCGTGATTTATTCAGTTTTCAAATTTATACTGACTTTTTGATCACCCGGTATATAAAATTTAAATCTTACATTGTATCTGAAATGTACATTGTGCAGGGCCGGGCGTTGTTAAGGTATTTTGTGAGATTATGAGCATGTAAACTGTAGTTACTCTGTATGCGGAGAGAGGGTAGTCTGCAAGCAGAATGACCATGAAAGTGGAAACAAAGTTCTGGCTTGATAAATGAAACATAACAGCTTATAAATAGATGTGTTAACAGGGTTTTTGTGGTTAAATGTGGTCAATGGGAGAAGGGTTCATCTAAGTGCAAGTGCAGTAACGTATTATATAGAGAGAATTTCAATGCTGCAGCATTATGACGTAACTGAAATAGTGAAATGTTGAAGGTAGTATTTGATGGCCACAAAATTGTGGGTATATGGATGGTAATATAGGTAGCTGGCAAATGTGAGTGGCGGGAGGCCGCATGCAGAAGGTGCAGGTATGGTTGGGAGGGAAAGAAGGAATTGGTTGGTGGCTTGATATATTATGAAGTTAGACTGTGGACAGTAGATGGAAAACTTTGGTAATGTAAAGCAGAATGGATGAAATTAGGCAAAACTGATCTAGAATTCTGTTTCTGTAAATAGTTTGAGTCTAGAAATAACACATTTCCTTGTGTGCAATTTTTTGTTCTGCTCTACCTCTGCTAGTTTCAGAAGATGGGTTTCTGATTGTAGGATCCCAGGAAGTAACAGCTGAAGAAGATATCAAGGCATTAGTAAAGAAAAGTAAGCAGTACTCAGTTTTTTTTGTAACTGGTGTAGCTTCTAGTACTATCATGCATGCAATCACATATCTTACATTATGTTTACTAGTTTACAAACATAATTTTTCTGTTTTTGTCTCTGCAGCATTCGTAGGAATACTAGCAGTACTGGCCAATTCAGGTGATCTATCTCAAGCAGGTAAGATCTCAAGAGATTTGTTTTGGAACTAGTTTGAAGTCTTGAAACAATACATTATCTGAATCAAATTTTATGTGTAACCTTATGCTTACCAGTCCCAAAAGATTATTTTCTGATTCCAGGGGAACAGTTTGCTGTGCAAGTAGAAGCTTTCCTGGCTAGACTTACAAGTTGGAGTAAGTTCTGAAGAAAATATTATATAACAAGGTTTTAGTTGTTGAGATAATATGCTTTATTGTCTAAAATATTGAGCTAGTTCCAAAATCTGATTTGTCTAAAATGATCTTCAGTTCTTGTATTGCTCTTCTAATTGTGTACACACTCATATAAAACTATGCAAGAATTAGTTTTATCTAAATGTTCTTTGGTGCCTTAAAAAGCTTAATGATGTGGCAATCTATTATCGACATGAAGTTGCACTGCCTTTGTTGTTCAGGAGTAAGATACAATGTTCCTTCAGACATGCATTAATGCTTTCTACTTGAATGTTTATCCATCATGATTTTAAGTAGAGATGTGTCGTGCCGATTCCAGTCGCATGATTCCAAGTATCACCAATTCTCTAGGAATCGCCTAGTATTGGAATCGAACAATTCCAGTGTCTTGGGCATAGGTTCTATGATACCTTCACTCCCCCCCCCCCCCCCCCCCTTTGCAGGTCTGGGGGTTAGAATAGGCCCGAGGTACTCCTGCCTGTTGTAAGAGGTGCCTAAAGGAGTCTCACATGTTTCGGCCTTTATGTGATGGTCTCCTGTCGGGTTTGACCCCAGGGTACCTTACATGGTGCATTGTGTCCATCATGTGCTGAGACCTCTCACATCATTCGTCGACGTGAATCTACTCTTCTGCTCATTCTCCAGCTGTTGGGCGAGGTCACCCTCCTGGGTGCAGTTTCCTCCATCCACCGTCCAGTATGATTTTCTGCACTGATGATGATAATGGACTTGTTTGTTTGTTTGCACCTGATATCCAGCACGGTAGCCAGTCCATTGTGGTGGGGCCACCATGTACCCTGTTGGTTATAGCCTCCTGACTATGCAGGGGTCACTCTGCATAGGCCTGAACCATTAACTCCCCACTTATGCCAAGGAGTAGATGTCCATCACCCTGGGGCATCGGGACTCCCGTCAATGGCCATCCATCCAGGTGGCCTTTGCTGCAGCTAGGTGGCGCCCATGGGGAGGGCTCCTGGTTGGAGTGGGTGGCATCAGGGTGGATGACACACCATGAAGCATAGTACGTCATCTCTTGCTGGTGGTTAACCACCAGCAGTCTCTAAGCTTTCAAGGGTTCAGTGTAATGCACAGAAGTATGACACCAAACCATTCCTCCATGGCCACACTATGAGAGGAATGCCAGGCTATGGATGGCAGTGAATCTTATTCGCCCTGGTAGCTAGTATGTACAAGAGCTGATGGGGAATCCTTTGTGTCAATGAAGCCTCAGTTTTTTGTAGAGCATTTAGAGGACAAGTTTTAGGAGGTGGAGGGATTGTCCAAAATGCAGTCAGGGCTAGTCTTGATAAAAACAGCATCCTCCGCTCAGTCACGGGCATTACTCACTTGTGACAAGCTGGGGGATGTTTCTGTTACCATCATGCCCTATAAGAGCTTCAATATGGTGCAGGGTATTTCTTCCACAGGGACCTTCTTTTGCAGTCTGTCGACGAGCTGCGTGCCAGTTTAGAGTGGGGAGGTGTTCATTTCGTCCGGTGCATCCATCGGGGTCCGAGGGATAATCACATTGCCACCAGTGCCTACATCTCAGCCTTTGAGGGTGACACATTGCTGAAAGTTTGGCCATATGTCTTCCCGCTGTACTTCTAGCATCACCTGTAAAGATTGTGGATGTCCTTTGCATTCCAATACTCCATGTGCCGCACCTCCCATCTGTGTCAACTGCAGAGAGCACATTCACCTTGCTCGCTAGGCTGCAGGATTTTACACAAAGAGAGGAAAATCATGGAATACGAGACCCTGGACCGACTGACCTACACTGAGGCAAAGAGGAAATTTGAATGTCTACATCCTGTGCATATCACCTCCTCTTATGCTGCCACTACAACAGATCTAGCCGCATCAGTTCCGCCAACTCCAGTCATCTCTGAGGCAGAAGACTACACCTGCCCCCTTTGTGGTGGGGGGCACTTCCCTTCCTGTTGCTCCCACACCACCTACCTCAGTAGCAATGTCCCCAAACCATTGGGGTTAGCAGATCCCAATTCTGAGCTGGAGAAGCCTAAGTCTTCTTCAGCTCCTCTCGCTAGGAAAGGGTCTCTTGGTCTCTCCATTCCCAGGTTTCTGCCAACCGGAGTGGCCGTGCGGTTCTAGGCACTACAGTCTGGAACCGAGTGACCGCTACGGTCACAGGTTCGAATCCTGCTGCGGGCATGGATGTGTGTGATGTCCTTAGGTTAGTTAGGTTTGATTAGTTCTAAGTTCTAGGTGACTGATGACCTCGGAAGTTAAGTCGCATAGTGCTCAGAGCCATTTGAACCAGGTTTCTACTAGTGGGAAAGATTACACCTGCCAGTGGCTGCAGTGCCCAAAAGCAGCTGGTCAAAGGGCTTCACGATCCTCCTTAGTCCTGGAAACTGAATCAGCGAAGCCCTCACAGCCAGAGAAACCCAAGGAGCAGTGAGAGAAATCAAAAAAAGAAGATCCCCAAGACCAAGGGACTTGTGGTGGCATCCACACCACTCCTACATACAAGCTCTGCTTCTGAGGATGAAGTGGAGATTCTGGCATCCGCTGAGGACCTAGATCTCACCGGACCCTTGCACACAATGTATATAGCTTGCTCAGGAACTAAGTCGGTGGCAGTAGGTGACCCTGAGGCGTAAACTGCCTCATTGAATTTTCGATGCCTTCCCAGTCTCTCGATGACATCGTCCTCTAGTGGAAATGTGGCAGTTTCTTGCACTGCCTGGCTGAGCTGCGGCAACTGTAAAGCTTTACACCTGCTTTCTGCATTGCCCTCCAGGAAACCTGGTTCCCAGCAATGCGGACCCCTGCCCTTGCAACTATAGGCTATACTACAAGAACCATAGCAAATAGAGTTTCAGGTGGAGTTTGCGGCTATGTCCTGAACTCAGAATGTAGTGAACGTGTGCCCCTTCACCCTCCTCTTGAAGCTGTGGCTGTCAGGATAAGGATGATGCAGGAAATAATTGTCTGCAACATATGTCTTCCTCCAGATGGTATGGTACCCCTGAACGTCTTGGCTGCACCGATTCATCAACTCCCTAAGTGGGGGCTCCCACACATTTCAGTGTGGTTCATGGCACTTCTTTGGCCATTGATTTATCACTTTGCAGCCCAGGACTTCTCCCATTTGTTCACTGGAGAGTCCATGATGACTTGTGTGGTATTCAATCCCCCAGCGTCATGCCCAAGGACGCCTACCCAGATGGGCTGTAAGCAAGGCAGACTGGGAAGCTTTCCCCTCTGCTGTCACCATTGAATCTCCCCCACGTGGTACCATCGATGTGATGGTTATGCGGGTCACTAGATGATTGTTTGTGCAGCGGAAAACGCGATCCCTTGTTCCTTAGGGTGCCCCCGGCAAAAGACAGTACCTTGGTGGTCAGCAGAAATTGTCATTAAAGAGCATATGCAGACTCTACAGCGGCATAAGTGGCACCCTTCTCTGGAGCACATAATAGCTTTTAAACAGCTCCGTGCCCACATTTGCCAGCTTATAAAATGACGGAAACATCAGCGTTGGGAGAGGTATGTCTCGGCCATTGGGTGTCATATGTCACCTTCCCAAGTCTGGATAAAGATCAGACGTGTTTTTCAGTACCAGACCCCAACAGGTATCCCTAGCATTACCATTGATGGCGTGTTATCTACTGATGCAAACACGATTGCTGAGCACTTTGCTGAGCAGTATGCTCGAGCCTCTGCATCAGAGAATTACCCCCTGCCTTTCGCACTCTCAAATGGAGGATGGAAATGAAAGTCCTCTCGTTCACTACATGCCACAGTGAACCCTATAACGCCCCATTTACAGAGTGGGATCTCCTCAGCACCCCTGCACATTATCTCGACGCAGCTCCTGGGCCACATCGGATCCACAGTTAGATGATTAAACATCTCTCGTCTGACTACAAGTGACATCTCCTCATCATCTTCAACCAGATGTGGTGCAATGGTGTCTTACCACACAATGGTGGGAGAGCACCATCATGCCACTACTCAAACTCGGTAAAAACCTGCTTGATGTAGATAGCTATTGGCCTATCAGCCTCACCAATGTTCTTTGTAAGCTGCTAGAACATATGGTATGTCTGCGGTTGGGTTGGGTCCTGGAGTCACGTGGCCTACTGGCTCCATGCCAGGGCGGTTTCCGCCAGGGTCACTCTACCACTGATGATAATCGTGTGCCCCTAGAGTCTGCCACCCGAACAGCCATTTCCAGATGCCAACACCTTGTTGCCATCTTTTTTTATTTACAAAAAGCTTACAACATAATCTGACGACATCATATCCTTGCTACATTGTATGAGTGGGGTCTCTGGGGCCCGCTCACGATTTTTATCCAAAATTTCGTATCACTTTGTACTTTCCATGTCCAGGTTGGTGCCTCCGATAGTTCCCCCCATATCCAGCAGAATGGAGTCCCACAGGACTCTGTATTGAATGTACCTCTACTTTTAGTAGCCAATAATGGCCTAGCAGCAGCTGTAGGGCTGTCTGTCTCACCTTCTCTGTATGCAGACGACTTCTACATTTCATACTGGTGCTCCAGTACTGGTGTTGCTGAGCAGCACCTATAGGGAGCCATCCACAAGGCATAGTCATGGGCTGTAGCCCACGGCTTCCAGTTTTCAGCTGCAAAGTAGTGTGTTATGCATTTCTGTCGGCATTGTACTGTTCATCCGGAACCAGAACCTTACCTTAATGATGACCACTCACTCTAGTGGAGACATATCGATTCTTATGACTGGTTTTTGGCCGATTGACTTGGCTTCCTCACTTCCTCACCTTCATCAGCTTAAGTGGAAGTGCTGGCAGCAACTCGATGCCCTCCGCTGCCTGAGCAACACCAACTTGGTGCAGATCGCTCTGCACTGCTGTAGCTGTACAGAGCCGTTGTTCAATCCTGCCTTAACTGTAGGAGTCTAGTTTATGGTTCGGCGGCACCCTTAGCAATGTGTTTACTCAACCCAGTGCACCATTGTGGCGTTTGACTAGTGATGGGAGGTTTTAGGATGAGTCCGGTAACCAGCATCCTGGTGGAGGTCGGAGTCCGCCCGTTGAAAGTTAAGCATGCACAACTGCTCGTCAGTTACGTTGCACACATTCATAGTTCTCCTGCACATCCGAATTACTGTCTCCTTTTCCCACCCACTGCAGTTCATCTCCCGCACCGGCGGCCCAGGTCAGTGCTTACAGTTGCAGTTCACATCCAATCCCTTCTGTCTGAACTGGAGTCCTTGCCTTTACCACCTATACTTGAGGTCCATTCACATACACCTCCATGGTGTACACCTAGGCCATGGCTTCACTTGGACCTTTCACATGGCCCGAACGACTCAGTTAACCCCGCAGCTCTCCACGGTCACTTCCTCTTGATTCTTGACATGTACCAAGGCCATGATTTGGTTTACACCGGTGGCTCAATGGCTGATGGTCATGTTGGCTTCGCGTACGTCCGTGGAAGACGTATTGAACAGCATTCCTTGCCCGATGGCTGCAGTGTTTTGACTGCAGGGCTGGTGGCTATATCTCGTGCTTTTGAGCACATCTGTTCATGCTTTGGGGAGTCATTTCTTCTGTGTACTGACTTCTTGAGCAGCCTACAAGCTATCGACCAGTGCTACTGTTATCATCCTTTGGTAGCGACCATCCAGGAGTGCATCTGTGCCCTGGAACAGTCCAGTCATTCAAGTGGTGTTTGTCTGGACCCCAGGTCACGTCGGAATCCCAGGCAACGAACATGCCAACAGGCAAGCCAAACGGGCTACACGGAAACCGCTTATGGAGATTGGTGTTGCAATAACTGACCTGCAATTGTTTTTATGCCGCAAGGTTTTTCGGCTTTGGGAGACAGAATGGCATAGTCTCAGTACGCACAACAAACTGCGTGCCATGCGTGCCCATGCGGGCTGCTCACAGGGACTCTGTGGGCCTCTGCCTCCTGCACATTGGCCACGCTTGGGCAACCCACAGCTACCTCCTGCACCATGAAGAACCACCTCAGTGCCGGTGCAGCGCGTGGTTGACAGTGGCCCACATACTTTTATGCTGTCCTCCTTTGGCTGCCCTGCATCATAAACTTTGTTTACCGAACTTGTTACAGATGGTTTTAGCAGACAACACCTTATCGGCTGATCTAGTTCTACGTTTTATGCATGAAAGGGTATTTTATCCTTCTATATAAGTTTCAGCGCTAGTTGTTTGTCCCTCTGTTTTCTCTCCCCTACTGGTTTTAAGTTGGAGGTTTCAACGTGTTGCAGGGTGGCTGGCTTCTCCTTTTTATTCTAGTGGTCGGCCAGCTACGGTACTCTGCTTTCTTGTTTTAATCTCTTCTAACTGTTTGTTGCTTCTCTCTGTTGTTTTGTTGTCCTCTTTTGTTCCTTGTAGTGTTTGTTGCCTCTCTTCGTTCTTGTAGTTTTTCCTTCCTTTCAGTGTTTTGCTGTCCATGTCTTTTGTTTTATTCCTTCCCTTGTGGAATTGTTTCTCAGGAACAAGGGACTGATGACCAAGCAATTTGGTTCCTTTCCACCGCTCTTAAACCAATGAACCAACTTACATTCACAACAGTGCAATCATACAAAAATACATAAAAAAGGAGCAGATTAATAAACTATAGTCTGGCTCTAATGTCCCTACATCTGACAATAAAGCTTTTTTTTTTCCTTTTTCGCTTAAAACTGTTTAACATTTATGAATACATTTATGATCCAAAATTACATGCCAGCTGTTTAATACATTTAGTAATAATTTTGTTATGAATAATCATTCATCAATAATATTCAGAGATGTGACAGGGATTATTAGGTGTTAATTACAAAGTAATAACCTAAGGACAATGTTTTCTTTTTTTTATTGTTTTTTATACTGGCGTATCACTACACAGCTGTTCAGTGTTTTTTTGAGTAGATGTGGTAAAAAGAAAATGGGCATTATAAATAAGCAGCTGTCAGAAACATGTGCTCTTCCTTGGTACAGCAAGTTAAAATGCTGGTAATAAAAGTGTACTTCTCTTCTTTTCTTTCATTCCTAGTAATAAAGGCAATGAATGATATATTAGTTCTAAATGTAAACATTTACTAACCTTTAACATTGGGGGTATTGTCCCATACCTTATTTCAATTGTTAAATTATACATTGTAGCAGTAAAAACATTAAAAAGTTCTTTTTACGAATGTCCAGATTTTGGGCATTTTAGACTGCTTTGGGCAAATTCCCAGTCAAATGCCCATTTATAAAGGTCCTGCCCACTGGGCATTTGCCTGGCCCACATCACTAGGTAGAGTGCTAGGGAAATGCAATCAGACTACACACAAGACTCTATACAACACACTTACAACCCATCCTACAGTTTTGCTTATGTGTGTGGGACCCATACCAAATAGGAATACTGGGGGATATTGAACAGATACAAACAAGGACAGCACAGATGGTCAGATTTCTATGGCCCATTGGGATGTATCACTAAGACACTGAATGAAATGAGCTGGTATGCATTTCAATACACACTCTCTCTCTCTCTCTCTCTCTCTCTCTCTCTCTCTCCCCCCCCCCCTCCCCCCCTCTCCCCCGAATCCACCAGGGTCCCGACACATCCATTGTAGTTTAATGATTAGACATACTGGGAACAAACCAGTCAACAGCTGTTAGTTCATGTACAGGAAGTCTTTTGCAAATTGTTTCAGTGCTAAAAAAATGCCTTTTTTGTAACTAGAACATTGTTTACTTAAAGCAGGTGGTCAAATTGGCAACCCTCTAATGCGACACAAGCTTCGTAACATCGAACAGTGTTTTGCCGAACTCTTTCAAAGATTCCTGGCATTGCCCTGATGTGGCGGCGTGTTGAATGCAAACCTTTAATTCCTCTCTGTCTCTAGGTGGTTTGCATCTGGGTGGGTGAACTAGAATCTTGAAGAATCCCAACAGGAGAAAGTCTGGTGGCGTGAGGTCTGTTGATCACGGGGGCCATGTCCTACAAGCAGCTCTGCCAATTACCCGACCATTGAAGAATTCATTTAAATATCAGCACACAGCACGAATGTTATGTGCAGGTGCCCCATCATGCTGCAACCACATGTATAGCCATATGTCCGGGAGAACATCTTCCAGCAGGCCGGGTAGAGTTTCTTGCAAAAAGTGAAGGTAATTTGCCCCGGTAAGTCGAGGAGGTAGATGCACCGTCCCAATCAGATGGTCACACACAGTGCCTGGCCAAATGTTGAGCTAAAATTGTTCCTGGTGTCCATGGACGTAGGTGACGTGAGGTTTTCCCCTTGCTGGGTAATGGAAGTTTAGAGTGTTGTAAAGGCCATCCTGATGGAAGGTGCACTCACCGGTAAACAACAAATGGCGGGGAAGTTGGGATCTCATGCAACATGTCACACAAACCACCGGCAAAACCCTAGCCTGTGTTCATAGTCCGCACAGGATTTAGGTCTTGGACGGTGTGGAAACTAAGTGGATGCTGGCCATCATCCCTCAAAACCTCAAAGATTAACCAATGGAGTGATCCTCATGTCATGTCCAACCACTCGAGCTCTTGTTGTAGGTGCTTCCTCGAAGTGCTCGAAAACAGTCTCTTCAAATGTAGCATCCTGTTGTGTTTGAGGTCTTCCAGCATCACCATTATATCTCGCTAATGAGCTTGTTTCGCCATCGCCGGTTAATTGTTGTAAATGTTTGCGGGTGTGAGTGGCACCCTGATGGATACTGTTCCTCATAAAACCTTCAAGTTTCATGTGCATTACCATTGGCTAGTCCATAGACAAAAACCATATCTCATTGTTCTTCAAATGAATACTGTGCCGCCATGCTTACTGTATGACTAAATCGCAGGTGACGTGTGTGTGCTCTGTACCGAAGCTTACATCTGAATGCTTCTGATGTGAGGTGGAGACAAACAACAAGATCTATTCGACACATGTGCATATCACATTGGGGCAGAGACGGGTAGAGGGATGTTTGTATGTGTGAACCGACAACCATAGCGGTGCCCATCAACCGACGAATGGCAACAGGGCAATCCCACGGCCAATCGGAGCACGTAGCGCCAAGTTCATGTAGTTTAAAAATGCTGCATTGTCAACATTCACAACATTAGTAATTTTTGTTCCTAATGGCATCAGCTACCCAAGGTAAAAATTTCATGACAAAATACATATATAAAAAATCAGCTATATAAAAAAATCGTGAAACAATATATAAAAATCAGCTTCAAGTGATGAATCTATGAATATGTTGTAGCCTCCCACTTACCACTTCTATAGAGGTCGTGAAGAGATAATTACAGCATGCATGGAGGCATCTGAACTATGAATCTTCCCATGCTCCACACATGAGCAGACATTTGCAAACCATAGATGTAGATGAGATGAATCACTGATAAATTAATATTCATATTCAGTCTGCATTTAAAATTGCTCCGACATTGAGACCTTTTTGGACAGAACAAATAGAAATGATAAAATGCAGCTATACTGCAGGTACTCTTGAGTGACTCAAGCAGATTTGTTACAGTTGACAAGATTAACTGCACTGAGAGGGAAGAGGATGGAAGCAAAAGGTGTAGTAAGTACAGATGTGCATTATTCGAATAAAATACTATCTATCTACCAAATTATTCAAACAATTACATCAATGAAACAAATTTGCGACTGCATGAATCACTGTAAAGGGATTATTTATCTCTTTGAGTACAAATAATTATTTTATATTATTCATAACTTAAATAATGAGTAACGCAGAATGCCACTGTACGATCTATGTTTACTTCTTGTTCAGAATTCTATAACTAGTTTTTGTTCCCATGGATTAGTGCAGTTTTTATTTGATAAATAACTTACTAAAGGTTTGAACAAAAATGTGCCTAGGCGGATCAGTGGGTTAAGCCCCAGATTGCAAAGCGTCAAGCCCCATATTACTAAGTTATAGGTTGGGGATCTGTATCCCATTGGCCCTACAGTCTTTTTTACTGCCCTTCTACAGCAACCACACATAGCACAGCAATGCTTTAGCCATGATTCAGCAATAAGTTCATCTGTACTACTGACCACGACTAAAGGAAGTTTACAACAAACTACAGACATATAACAGCCAAATAAATGTTTAAGAAACTGAGTGACGGCTTTCAAATGGTTTGAGGCAAAAAGAAAATTTACTTCCAACTTGATTTTTAAAGTAGAACCAATAAGAAGTCATAATGAATTATTTACAAAAACTTATAGTGCAAGTGATGACATCTCAATGTTTGCCGAAGAAGATTGTGGCTTGAAAGTCTTATAATGTTATCCTGAAATTAACATGGTTTTAGGAGATACACTAGACTGACACTGATATCTTCTTTATATATGTAGAACATGTTTTCTTTTGTTGCAATGTTTTTGCTTTAGGGTGCAAAAACAACTGAGGTCAAAGTGCCCATAGCATAACCTTGGAATACCAATAAAGTAAAAGAAGTTAAAAGTGATTATATACTAAGTCCAGTTGATGAAAGGAAAGAGAGCTAAGAACAAGGACCTCCCTTGCACAAAGGTCCACAATATATGCGTACAGATGGCAGACACAGTTAACCAAAGATTAAATGCTCCTTGCCATATTGCTACCATAGATAAAAAATAAAAAATGCTCGAAAGCTTGTGCGTCATCCACTGAAACACCCAATAACTCAGACAGCAAACATACACAGGAATTTAAGTAGTTGGGTAAAAGGGTATTAGGTCAGGAAATGTTGAACCGTCAAAGGTTGATGACGATGAGCACAAAGTGGTGGGGATCACCACTTAACAAATGGCGATGACTAAAAAGACAGTGCCGAATGCACAGCCTAGCTGAAATGATCTCCTAGCGAAGAGAGGTCCAAGAGGAGAGGTTTAATTTCCCCGAAGTTCTTCCTGTGAAGAGAAGATGAGTGGTGATGGCCAAGTGATACCAACTGCTGACAGATGGCAACATGGAGATCATCCAAAGAAATAGAAGAGCTAGCAGGATGAGGTAAGAGGAGTGCAGCCTTGCCAGCAGCCTCATTTCCCATCAGATAGACATGACTCCCTCAACAGCAGGCAAGTGGAAGCTATCTTGGACCCGTTGCACTAAGGTATGGACTATGTACAACAGCAGCAGTAAGGACAACGTTCATAAGGTACTCTACCTGGTCATGACAAATGAGGAAATGTTCATCAAAGGTCACCAGGGAGGATTAAAGCCTCCAGTCGGCCTTAGAAAGCTGCCAATTGGGTTTAAACACAGGTGGGGTAGGAGTCAGCGAAAGGACAGTGCATGGGGAATTGTTGCTCAGGTATGTGATAGAAAGGACCCCTTGAGAAGACAGGCAAGCTGAGCAGTGCATCATGAGAGGTAGAAATGGGAATAGGTGTGTGTGGAGCCCAAAAGGAATGTGGATGCTCCAGTGTTAAGCCATACATGGTTGAACTGACTGAGGTGGTCAGCCAAGAGGGAACCCCTTGAACAAGTTCTCGATGAGCCCCAAATGGGATGGTGGGATTTAATGTTGCTGAGCAGGGAAAAGGGGTGAGGGAGGTGATGAATAAGTTGGAGCAAGTCTGCCCTGGAGACAGCGAATGATGAAGGAATGTGGATGTTGCAAAGAGAAAAGGTGAAACAAGGAAGGAAAATGCGGATTGAAACAACTTGCAGCTTGGTGTTCAGTGAGATGGTTTGGCCATGGATATCATCCTGAATGAGCAGCATGACTCCCCCATGAGATGGAATGCCATCACTGGAGTGGGGGTAGGAGCGGGGAGGGTGCAGAAGGTCAAAGCAGACCGGAAGAAAACGCAAGAGGTAAAAGCAGTCAGGAGAAAATGGTTCAAATGGCTCTGAGCACTATGGGACTTAACAGCTATGGTCATCAGTCCCCTAGAACTTAGAACTACTTAAACCTAACTAATCTAAGGACATCACACAACACCCAGTCATCACGAGGCAGAGAAAATCCCTGACCCTGCCGGGAATTGAACCCGGAAACCCGGGCGCGCGAAGCGAGAATGCTACCGCACGACCACGAGCTGCGGACGGCAGTCAGGAGAATGCAATTTCGTTTTATGGAGGCAGTAAACAACCAGTAGCTGCGATTCCATGAAAAGCCATAATTCCTCCTTGTGTGATCTAATGCCATGAACGTTCCATTGGAGGAGAGTCATAATCGAGAATGGGGAAGAGGGAGCAAATGAAGGGCAGTACCTTGGCAGCTGCAGAGTGCCAGGTTTTGAAGACTCACTGGTACAGTGCACAGATGCTGGAGGATCCTGTTCCATGAAATCTATGGAGGTGTCAGCATTCTCCCTGGGTTGTCCTGCAGTATTCAGGGCAGAAAAACAGTAGGCAGTGCACACTGGCAAAATGGTGGTTGGCCGGGTGAGGGGTATCATGCCGTGACACTGTTGAAGAGGATATCTAGGTTGGGGAAGGAGGAGACTGTTCACCTTTGTTCAGTTTCTTAGAACCTTTATGGTTGGCAGCTGAAGACCTAGAGATTTGTTGACTGCAGCAATGTAAAAAGTCTTCACAGGAGTAATCCTTTCATCCTTTCCAGCCTGCCAGTTGTGTAGCGGGTGATCTTGCTGCTGGGGGTGAATATTTGGTGGCTTGTTGTGCAGCTCCAGGAGGAGGAGAAGGAGATAGTGATGCTACCATGATACTGGATGATTTTACAACTGCAGTACTGAACTGTAGGTTGCAAGTCTGCATGGTCATGTCCTTCTTGGCTTGAGGTATAGCAAGAAAGGTATTGTAAGTGCTGGATGGTAAAATACAGGCTTTCGAGTAGCCAACAGGTAGTGAGCCATAGGGTGGAATACTTTTTCCTTCAGTCGTTGAGATATGCAGGACACTCATGGGATGATTCAGCATAGTTGCCATTACAACTGACACAACAAGGAGAATGATCCAGGTAGTCATGAGCATCTCTGCCATAAGTAAAACATTTGGTGTTGTTTTAACTGGCAGCTGATTGCACTGCATTGGGTTTGGAATGTTGGGTTTGGAATGTGCAGTTGGACCGTGATGGCTCCACAGCCTGCCTTAATCTTCTATGAAAGCACTACTCTATCAAATGTGAGAGAAATAGTGCATGTAGGCACTATGTTTGCATCAACTTTTTTCATTACCTGATGGATCCCAGTGATGACCTAATCAGAGAGAGAGTTTTGGATTTCTCCCTCAGTTAGACCATCAAGCAGCCGAATGTAAATAACACCACACGTAGAATTCAGCATACGATGGGCCTCGACACGAACACAATATCCATGGAGGAATGTAACTGTAAGCAGTTGTTGGACTTGAAAATCACAATTAGTCTCCAGAAACAAAGTCCCATTACGTAAGCAAGAGCAGGTTCACAGGGCCTGCCATTGCATCAACACCATTCTGAAAAATAAACAGATTCACTGTGCAAAAGACTGACCTCCTTTGGTATGTGCCAGCATGAGGAACCGAGGTGCAGCTCTGAGAGTCATTGAATCTTTAGCTTCATGCCATTTACATTTGTTTGATATAGACTGAGATGGAGATGATTGGCTCATTGTGAAAAAATCCCCCATAACACTCAGCATCTCCTTCCAAATGGAAGCCCCATCTGAGGTGGCCCTCACCCACCTTAGGTGATTTTTCACACCTCAGGTTATAACTCTCAAACTCCGGACAGAGGGACCAATTGGCAGTTGGGGAGGTAACAGCTTAGACAATCACCCCTCCCTGGACCTGGCCTGTACCAGAAGGTACTTGTGAACCCTACCTGTCGATCAGGGGCTGGGAATTTTGGGTTACTCTGTCACCTGTTTGCATCAAACGTGTGGGCTGTCCTTCAGGAGAGCTCAGGGAGGAAGGAGTGGCAGAGAGACCTCAAACGCTGCAGCAGAGGAAGGGGAGGAGGGAGAGTACAAAGGAAATGTCAAAAAAGCAGACATGAAACTGGTCCAGCGAGTGGCAGCCAAAACTTCAGAATGTATTCCCAACAACACCCAAAACATGTTCCCCAAGGGAGCAAGGGAGGGGAAAAAGAATAGCAGGAGGACAGCCATACTGTACAGAAAGGGAGAGGTGCTGGGAGGGGGAGGGGGGTTAGTCACAGTGGCATGTCTTTGAAATTAAATGAGCTTTCTGTGAGGTATTTGAGAAAAATTTTGTTCAGAAAATTTATTTAAAAGCAACGTAAAGCACATTTATTTAATAAACGGCAATGAAGTTTACTGGATTTCAAATTTATCTACTATCTGTAACACTTTTTATAGACAGATGACAAGTAAATGTTTTTATTCACATAAATGAACAAAATTCCATACAAATATTTTTGTTATTCACTAATAATGGTTAACAATTTTAACTGATTTTCTTACTTGTCTTCCGAATAAATTTTCATCAACTCTGGAGTGCATCCCACATGCGGACACTTCAAATGCATGGCTTATGTGGAGATAAATGCAAGTGGGGGATTTTGGATGTGAGGCACTCAATGGTATGGTCATCAGCGCCTTTTATGAAGAACGGTCAACACGCCATTTGCATGCGGGTATGTGATGGAGGAAACCCTTTGTTAGCATACCTCTCGAGTGCAGAAGCCAGCTTAATTTCAAGTAAAATAGTAGTCACAAAAGGTGCACAATCCATAAGATTTAAATAAATCTCTCCCATTGTGAGCTCCAGTGGGTGACAAATATGCCAAGAAAAGTCAATGTTGATGCATGTAATCTTTTCGAGTGAGAACCTAAAACAAATTTTATTGGCCCATTTACAACCTTCTTATGGTCAGCTGACATTGCCTCATTGTCATCGTAAGATCAAAGTAAGAGCACAAGATTGTGAAGTCATCCACAAACGCAGAAGTTTCAGCTGAGTTTCTGACTGCATAGGAGATGCCATTGATAGCGATTGCAAACAGTGTGACACTGAATATACACCACTGAGGAACCCCACTCTCCTGAACAAAGCAGTAACACAAGGAATCACCAATGTGACACTTATAACACCTGTCCTTGAGGATGGACTGAGTAAGAAGCCACAGCTGCCCAAGTAGTCCCCATTCATGACTTCAGTGATGGATGTTGTACCTCAGTCACATAGTATCCTTCTTCACGGTGAAAAAACACAAACTAAACTGTTGCAGCATAAGAAAGACCCATGTATCACCATCTCCAGCAGGATCAAGTTGTCGAGGGTGAAATGGTAGCACCTGAAACCACACAGACAGGGAACCCTTGAGTGCAGTGTTGCATGTTCAATCTTTAGTAAAGCGCATTTGAAAGTGTTGTGTTAAAACTTAAGATAGGAAAAATATTCACAGCTAATGACTCACCATCTTCATCAGGAGGCAACAGAAAATGGCTGTATGGGTGATGCAGGCATCAACCTTCTATGGGATATATGTATTACACTTCACAAAATGTAAATCATTGATGTTCAAGAAATTTTCAAAACAAACCATTAAATCCCATCATGAACACCAAATGAAAAATGGTGTGCCACAATGGTCACAAAGGTTCACTCTTCAAGATCAAAGGTGAACTCCTTGCGAGTTACAAACCCTGGAGAACGTTCAGCTAGGTATCTGCTCCTAAGAAATGCATATAGCATCAAATGGGTTTAACAGGATGATAATGGATGGATTGTGATGGCATGCAGCTGAATGTGAAACAACCTGTCGTGGAGCTTATCATGAAACTGGCTATCCTTTCAGGTGTAGCTGCAGGTAGTGCAGTAATATATTTTATAGGTGTGGAAAAAATAAACATCCTGAGGCTGAATTTATCCATAGTTCCAAGTGGTAAAAATTGCAATGTTATGAACTTTAAAGCAGTGGTAGTTTGCACTAAAGAACTATGATTTTTATATGCAGACCGTGATTCAAGCAAAAGCTAGTTATTTTTATCAGCTATTGCACAAAATCAGTGCTCATACCATAGTTGTAGTTGTGTCAGTTGCTGTGGCATAAATATTTCCAACTGCCCTTGCAAGACAACGTTGATGAGAAATAATCATAGGGGGCAGACCACCTACAACCTCTCACACCACAATAAATAACTTTCCTGCCAATTTACCACCCAGATTGTCAGCATCTACATCTACATCTACATCAATACCCTGCAAGTCACCTGAAGGTGTGTGGCGGAGGGTACCGTGAGTACCTCTATTGGTTCTCCCTTCTATTCCAGTCTCGTATTGTTCGTGGAAAGAAAGATTGTCGGTATGCCTCTGTGTGGGCTCTAATCTCTCTGATTTTATCCTCATGGTCTCTTTGTGAGATATACGTAGGAGGAAGCAATATACTGCTTGACTCCTCAGTGAAGGTATGTTCTGGAAACTTCAACAAAAGCCCATACCGAGCTACTGAGCATCTCTCTTGCAGAGTCTTCCACTGGAGTTTATCTATCATCTCCGTAATGCTTTCGCGATTACTAAATGATCCTGTAATGAAGCACACTGCTCTCCATTGGATCTTCTCTATCTCTTCTATCAACCCTATCTGGTACGGATCCCACACTGGTGAGCAGTATTCAAGCAAGTGTACTGTAACCTACTTCCTTTGTTTTCGGATTGCATTTCCTTAGGATTCTTCCAGTGAATCTGTCTGGCATCTGCTTTACTGACGATTAATTTTATATGATCATTCCATTTTAAATCACTCCTAATGCCTACTCCCAGATAATTTATGGAATTAACTATTTCCAGTTGCTGACCTGCTGTTTGTTTTGAATACAGTCAGAGAGAGAGTCCCTTTAGTCAGCCACAGTGCCAGTAGTGCTAGTGTTTGTTTTGAATACAGTCCAGAGACAGGTAGTGCTATTTTCATTGTTTACTACAAGAAGTGGCTAGCAATCACAGTTTAGTCAACAATCAGCCGCCTTTAGTGAATTAGCAGTCTAGTTAAAAGTTGATTAACTCTCTACAGTAAATTGATTCCTTAGGATGGATAGGATGTGTGACTGCTGTGTACGGACGCAGGAGGAGCTGGCCACTGTTCGCGAACAGCTGAGTGTGTTGATGGCCGCGGTCAGCCGTCTTCAGGCTGCTGCCTCGGAGTGTAGCAGCAGTGGGGAGTCTGGTGCGTTTCATGGTACACCCCAGGTGTTACATGCTTCATCCACTGCCCCTGCTGTCGAGACATCTTCGCGGGTACCGGGCGCGGTTGGGCCACCCTCTCCCCAAGGGGAGTGGCGGGTTCAGTGGTGTTCGCGGCGCACGAGGCGGAGGGTAAATGTGGAGGCTGCCCGTGTGGCATCGCCCGCTCTGCCTGTGAGTGGACATGTGGCTGCTCCTTCAGCAAGGTCCGAGCAGGCACACGGGGGGAGGGGTTTATTAGTTATTGGGAGCTCCAACGTTAGGCAGGTGATGGAGCCCCTTAGGGAAATAGCGGAAAGGTCGGGGAAGAAGGCCAGTGTTCACTCTATCTGCTTGCCGGGGGGTCTCATCCGAGATGTGGAGGAGGCCCTGCCGGCGGCGATAGAGAGCACTGGGTGCACCCGACTGCAAATTGTTGCTCATGTCGGCACCAATGACTCCTGCCGTCTGGGTTCAGAGGTCATCCTCATTTCGTACAGGCGGTTGGCGGAATTGGTGAAGGCGGAAAGCCTCGCTCGCAGGGTGGAATCAGAGCTAACTATTTGTAGTATCGTTCCCAGAACCGATCGCGGTCCTCTGGTTTGGAGCCGAGTGGAAGGCTTATCGGGTGGAGAAATGTAGGGTCCCCCTGAATAGGTCAGGTGTGCACTATATGCTGGAAGTGGCTACAAGGGTAGCAGAGTACGTGTGGAGTGCACATGGGGGTTTTTTAGGTTAGAGAATTCCCTCCCTAGGCCAGACAAGACGCCTCCTGAGACGCGGCAAGGTAGGAGTAGGCAAAATGCAACAGGGAATAACAGTATTAATGTGCTAATAGTAAACTGCAGGAGCGTGTATAGAAAGGTCCCAGAACTGCTCTCATTAATAAACGGTCACAACGCCCATGTAGTACTAGGGACGGAAAGTTGGCTGAAACTAGCCGTAAACAGTAATGAAATCCTAAACTCAGATTGGAATGTATACTGCAGAGACAGGCTGGACAGTGAAGGGGGAGGCGTGTTTATAGCGATAAGAAGTGCAATAGTATCGAAGGAAATTGACGGAGATCCGAAATGTGAAATGATTTGGGTGAAGGCCACGGTTAAAGCAGACTCAGACATGGTAATTGGATGTCTCTATAGGCCCCCTGGCTCAGCAGCTGTTGTGGCTGAGCACCTGAAGGATAATTTGGAAAATATTTCGAGTAGATTTCCCCACCATGTTATAGTTCTGGGTGGAGATTTTAATTTGCCGGATATAGACTGGGAGACTCAAACGTTCATAACGGGTGACAGGGACAAAGAATCCAGTGAAATTTTTGTAAGTGCTTTATCTGAAAACTACCTTGAGCAGTTAAACAGAGAACCGACTCGTGGCGATAACATATTAGACCTTCTGGTGACAAACAGACCCGAACTATTTGAAACAGTTAACGCAGAACAGGGAATCAGCGATCATAAAGCGGTTACGGCATCGATGATTTCAGCTGTAAATAGGAATATTAAAAATGGTAGGAAGATTTTTATGTTTAGCAAAAGTGACAAAAAGCAGATTACAGAGTACCTGACGGCTCAACACACAAGTTTTGTCTCAAGTACATATAGTGTTGAGGATCAGTGGACAAAGTTCAAAGCCATCGTACAATATGCGTTAGATGAGTATGTGCCAAGCAAGATCCTAAGAGATGGAAAAGAGCCACCATGGTACAACAACCGAGTTAGAAAACTGCTGTGGAAGCAAAGGGAACTTCACAGCAAACATAAACATAGCCAAAGCCTTGCAGACAAACAAAAATTACGCGAAGCGAAATGTAGTGTGTGGAGGGCTATGCAAGAGGCATTCAATGAATTCGAAAGTAAAGTTCTATGTACTGACTTGGCAGAAAATCCTAAGAAATTTTGGTCTTATGTCAAAACAGTAGGTGGATCAAAACAAAATGTCCAGACACTCTGGGACCAAAATGGTACTGAAACAGAGGATGACAGACTAAAGGCCGAAATACTAAATGTCTTTTTCAAGAGCTGTTTCACAGAGGAAGACTGCACTGTAGTTCCTTCTCTAGATTGTCGTACAGATGACAAAATTGTAGATATCAAAATAAACAACAGAGGGATAGAGAAACTATTAAAATCGCTCAAAAGAGGAAAGGCCGTTGGACCTGATGGGATACCAGTTCGATTTTACACAGAGTATGCAAAGGAACTTGCCCCCCTTCTTGCAGCAGTGTACCGTAGGTCTCTAGAAGAGCGTAGCGTTCCAAAGGATTGGAAAAGGGCACAGGTCATCCCCGTTTTCAAGAAGGGACGTCGAACAGATGTGCAGAACTATAGACCTATATCTCTAACGTCCATCAGTTGTAGAATTTTGGAACACGTATTATGTTCGAGTATAATGACTTTTCTGGAGACTAGAAATCTACTCTGTAGGAATCAGCATGGGTTTTGAAAAAGACGGTCATGTGAAATCCAGCTCGCGCTATTCGTCCATGAGACTCAGAGGGCCATAGACACGGGTTCACAGGTAGATGCCGTGTTTCTTGACTTCCACAAGGTGTTCGATACAGTTCCCCACAGTTGTTTAATGAACAAAGTAAGAGCATACGGACTATTAGACCAATTGTGTGATTGTATTGAAGAGTCCCTAGATAACGGAATGCAGCACGTCATTCTCAATGGAGAGAAGTCTTCCGAACGCCTTGTGGAAGTCAAGAAACACGGCATCTACCTGGGAACCCGTGTCTATGGCCCTCTGAGTCTCGTGGACGAATAGCATGAGCTGGGTTTACAACGATTGTCTTTTTCCTACAGAGTAGATTTCTAGTCTCCAGAAAGGTCATTATACTTGAACGTAATAAGTGTTTCAAAATTCTACAACTGATCGACGTCAGAGATATAGGTCTTTAGTTGTGCACATCTGTTCAACGTCCCTTCTTGAAAATGGGGATGACCTGTGCCCTTTTCCAATCTTTTGGAATGCTACGCTCTTCTAGAGACCTACGGTACACCGTTGCAAGAAGGGGGGCAAGTTCCTTCGCATACTCTGTGTAAAATTGAACTGGTATCCCATCAGGTCCAGCGGCCTTTCCTCTTTTGAGCAATTTTAATCGTTTCTCTATCCCTCTGTCATCTATTTAGATATCTACCATTTTGTCATCTGTGCAACAATCTAGAGAAGGACCTAAAGTGCAGTCTCCCTCTGTGAAACAGCTTTGGGAAAAGACATTTAGTATTTTGGCCTTTAGTCTGTCATCCTCTGTTTCACTACCATTTTGGTCACAGTGTGTCTGGACATTTTGTTTTGATCCACCTACCACTTTCACATAAGACCAAAATTTCTTAAGATTTTCTGCGAAGTCAGTACATAGAACTTTACTTTCGAATTTGTTGAACGCCTCTCACATAGCCCTCCTTACACTACCTTTTGCTTTGTGTAATATTTGTATGTCTGCAAGTCTTTGGCTATGTTTATGTTTGCTGTGAAGTTCCCTTTACTTCTGTAGTTTTATAACTCGGTTGTTGTACCACGGTGGCTCTTTTCCACCTCTTACGATCTTGCTTGGCACATACTATTGTTCATTGCTGTTAAAAGCTGTTTAAAAGCAGTTGAGATCGATACTGGGTCGGACTGTGAAATAGTCTGCATAAAGTTGTCAATCAGACAAGGATTGACCATTGTATTAGGATGTTTTTATAGACCACCAGCATCCGCAACAAATGTCGCAGACTGCTTCAGGGAAAGTCTTGAGTACATAGGAAGTAAATATCCAAATTATCCATTAGTTATAGGTGGAGACTTTAATCTAGCATCCATTGACTGGGAAAATTACATGTTTATCACAGGGGGCAGAAGCAAAGATTCATGTGAAGTTATTCTAGGAGCGCTCTCAACATACAGCCTTGAGCAATTGGTTATAAAACCAACTCGAGATGGGAACATATTAGATGGCGACAAACAGACCTGATCTTTTTGAGGAAGTTAATCTAGAAGAAGGTATTAGCGACGACAATATCATTGTGGCTTCTATGTCAGTGGAAGTTAAAAAAAAAAAAAAAAACAAAGAAACAGAATAGAGAGTTCTTGTTTGCGAAAGCAAATAAAAGTGTCATTAATGAATATCTTCATAGTCAGCTCCAAGCATTCACCACGGGACACAAAGATATTGAGCATCTTTGGTTGGAATTTAAATGTATTGTCCACCATGTGCTAGAGAAGTATGTGCCTAGAAAAAGTGTAGGGGAGGGAAAGGATCCACCTTGGTACAACAATCATATTAGGAAGTTGCTGAGAAAGCAGAGAATTTTGCACAGTCGTTTTAAACGGAGTCAGTGCCCTGCTGACAAACAGAAATTATGCGAAATGAAAGCAGCTGTCAGAAGGACAATGAGAGATTCTTTTAACGAATTTGAAAGCAATATTTTATCTGCAGATTCTAAAAATAACCCCAAAAAATTTTGGTCGTACGTAAAATCTATGAACGTTACAAATAATTCAATACCTTCTCTTGCTGACAGTATGGCTAATGTAACTGATGATGATAAACGGAAGGCCGAAATTCTAAACCTAGCTTTCAACAACTCATTTACGGTAGAGGACTGCAGCACCATTCCCCCTTTCAATTATTCAACAAACGGAAGGATGGCTGACATAGTGTTTAGTGTATCTGGGATTGAAAAACAGTTAAGATCGTTAGACGTTAGGAAGGCATCTGGCCCAGACGGTATCCCCTTAGGATTTTATGTTGACTATGCTACAAATATAGCACCATTCTTATCCATCATCTATCAAAGATAATTGGAACAGCGGAAGGTTCCATGGGATTGGGATAAGGCCCAGGTCATAGCAATCTATAAAAAGGTTAGAAAATCGGATGCACATAATTACTGACCAGTTTCACTGACATCGATTTGTTGTAGAATCGTGTAAAATATTTTGTGTTCATACATTATGACCTTTCTAGACTCTGAGAAGCTCATCTGCAGAAACCAGCACGGTTTTAGGAAACAGCAGTCACGCGAGACACAGCTGGCCCTCTTTGTGCATGATATACAACAGGCTCCCAGGGTAATGCCATATTTCTCAACTTTTGAAAGGCATTAGACTCAGTTCCGCACTGTCACTTGCTACAAAAAGAGCGTGCATACGGTCTATCCGATGACATGTGCCGTTGGATAGAAAGTTTTATAACAGACAGGGAGCAGTATGTCGTCCTGAATGGTGTGACTTCAACAGAAACAAGCGTAACTTCAGGTGTGCCTCAGGGCAGCATAATAGGTCCTCTGCTTTTTACGATTTACATAAATGATCTGGTTGATGGTATTGACAGTGGCCTGAGACTGTTTGCTGATGCTGCTGTAGTCCACAGGAAAGTAGTATCACACGAAAGTTGTGAACAAATCAATGAGGATTTGCAGAAAATAAATGCATGGTGTAATGACTTGCAGTTATATCTCAATATTAGTAAGTGTAACCTACTGCGTATAACATGGCATAAATCCCCATTAATGTACGAGTACAAAATAAATGCCCAGTCTTTGGAAGCGGTAACGTCCATCAAGTATCTGGGTGTGACTATTCGAAATGATCTCAAATGGAATGATCAGATTACACAAGTAATGGGTAAGGCGAACTCTAAATTGTGGTTTATTGGCAGAATCCTGAAGCGATGCAGCCCTTCAACAAAGGAAATAGCTTACAATGCATTAGTTCATCCAGTCTTGGAGTATTGTTTGTCTGTATGGGACCCTTACAAGTTGGGTCTGATTCAAGAGATTGAGAAGGTCCAAAGAAGAGCGGCAAGATTCGTGACTGGTACATTTAGCCATCGCGAGAGCATTACAAATCTCATAGAATGTTTGAAGTGGTACACACTTGCAGATAGACAGCGCGCTAAACAGAAGGGGCTGCTCACTAAAATCTGAAATCCGATCTTCACTGAGGGTGTAGAGCATATTTTATTACCACCAACTTTCAAATTGCGCAATGATCACCATTCAAAGATAAGGTAAATAAGAGCTTGTACTGAGGTGTTCATTTTTCCCTCGTGCGATATGCGAGTGGAACGGGGGGGGGGGGGGGGGGGGAATATGATTTTGGCACGAATTGTGCCCTCACCCCACACAACGCTTGGTGGCTAGCGGAGTATATATGTAGATGTAGATGTAATGCATATTGTACAATTGTTTTGAACTTTGTCCACTGATCCTCAACACTATCTGTACTTGAGATAAAACTTTTCTGTTGAGCCGTCAAGTACTCTGAAATCTGATTTTTGTCACTTTTGCTAAACAGAAAAATTTTCCTACCTCTTTTAATATTTCTATTTATGGCTGAAATCACCGATGCTGTAACTGCTTTATGATTGATGATTCCTTGTTCTGCGTTAACTGTTTCAAATAGTTTGAGTCTGTTTGTCACCAGAAGGTCTAATATGTTATCACCACGAGTCAGTTCTCTGTTTAACTGCTCAAGGTAGTTTTCAGATAATGTACTTTTAAAAAATTTCACTGGATTCTTTGTCCCTGCCACCCATTATAAACGTTATAAATGTATAATTGTATACGAATGCGTTAAGGCGTTGATGTCAGTTGATCTCGATAAAAAGCTCTTGGAACCTTTAATCTCCACAGTTCTATTCATATGCATTTCTTCCTCAAATCCTAGTTCCTCAGAACTGAAAACAAATTCCTACTGAATGATGGGATAAGTTTATCTTGTGCACAAATTTTTGGACCAATTCTGCAATTTACTGTGCATCATCCAGTTGAAACTTTGAAATTTCGTTGCCTTATGTCTTCCACATCTGAAGCACTGTCTTAGGTTATCACCATTCGCTGCTTGTCTTGAAATCACTGTAACCCTATGTCACATGCAGATTTATCACTATCATGCACATCCTGTCAACTGTATTGAGTATCCTCAAAATGTGTGAACAGCAGTCATTGTAACAAGTGCGCCGTGTCCTGCCTTGAATATCCATAGTTTTTCTTATGCACTACATGGTCATATTGGTGCGGACTTTACTCTGCTGCAGATGATCTTCCATGTATGTAGTTATGTTCAGTGCCCACTCCTGGGATGACGATTGTGCTTTACTGTGTTTCATTGGAGATGGAATTTGTGGCTTGCTGTCTGACAAGGATGATGGACTACATGCCTCAACACCTGTTTCAGTATCACTTTCACATTCTAAGCATGTATTATTTGTCAACTAAGCAGTTAAAGTATGCTCTGTAGCCTCATGCTGTGCCCACGATTGAATACCTCCAGTTCCACCCCTGTTGCCATTAGCAGCCAATATTGTGATTGCAAGGTAGACAATATGTGTGGTGCCGAATATCATAAACAACACTGTCCTTGTGCTACTTCGCACTCAAGGGGTTCCTTGGGAGAGCAGCACAGGTGACCATAGAATATGAGGAGCCAGACGAGACAGCAGATGTCCATGCACTCGAGTCTTATCCATACAGCATATAAGGGCTACAGCCCAGTAACTATTAAGGCTGGCACAATCCCATTTCCATAAAGGAAAGAGGCGCTCTCCATCAAACCAGATCTGATTGAAACAACACAGGAGCTTGCCTTTGGCTTCAGGGCGCAGGTGACAGAGCATGGCATGATGAATATGATCTGATTCTGGAACAGTGTCTCTAGCCAGACAGTTCATTCCAGTTCCCACATACAAAATGGAAAGAAGTAGACCACCTCACTACATGAGAAGAAATGGAGCCTCCACATCTCCACAGTCCTATCGAATGACTGAAACTGAGAAACTGAGGAGTCTGTCTGAGTGACAAAGTGAAAGTAAAATATCTCAGCTAAAACCTGTACCATATCTTTAGGGTCATCCACCAAGACTCCACTGCTCTAGAAGAGCCATAAGGGAGTGTACTGTCCTTGCCTGAAATCGACCTTACCAAATCTCCAGCTCGTGCAGTGGAAGTGGACCGATTAATGGAAATCGCAAATTCCTTCCAGGAATTCCTCTTCCATTCTTGTATCACTCATCTGCTTGTACTCTTATAGACATCAAGGAACAAAGATTTTCTGCAGCTGGATGCTGTTCAAATTTCCACAGAGATGTGAGCCTGGCTGCAATTGCTGAACAACATCCTTCATTCCACTAAGGGACAGTCTGTTGCCGATGATGGTTGCCTGATGGGGGAATGGAATCTGCAGCAGCTCATTGGATTTCACAGGTAGCATTGTCCACCACCTCTTGAGAACATTCCTGTTGTTTGAAGACTGCCTGCTGACTGTATCGCAATCAATTTGCCCTTGGAAGCTTCCATCTTCGGGGTCTCCTGTCAAGGACTGTCCACTTCAGCTGTTGGATCCACAATGAAAGGTCTACATCTACATCTACATACATACTCTACAATCCACCATACGGTGCGTGGCAGAGGGTACCTTGTACCACAACTAGCATCTTCTCTCCCTGTTCCACTCCCAAACAGAACGAGGGAAAAATGACGGCCTATATGCCTCTGTATGAGCCTTAATCTCTCATATCTTATCTTTGTGGTCTTTCCGCGAAATACAAGTTGGCAGCACTCTAAATTTCCTCAGTAGCGATTCACGAAAAGAACACCTCCTTTTCCTCCAGAGACTCCCACCCAAGTTTCTGAAGCATTTCCGTAACACTCATGTGATGATCAAACCTACCAGTAACAATCAGCGCACACTCCGCTGCAGAGTGAAAATCTCATTCTGGAAACATTCCCCAGGCTGTGGCTAAGCCATGTCTCCGCAATATCCTTTCTTTCAGGAGTGCTAGTTCTGCATGTTTCGCAGGAGAGCTTCTGTAAAGTTTGGAAGGTAGGAGGCGAGGTACTGGCAGAAGTAAAGCTGTGAGGATGGGGCGTGAGTCATGCTTGGGTAGCTCAGTTGGTAGAGCACTTGCCCACGAAAGGCAAAGGTCCCGAGTTCAAGTCTCGGTCCGGCACACAGTTTTAAACTGCCAGGAAGTTTCATATCAGCGCACACTCCGCTGCAGAGTGAAAATCTCATTCTGGCTACCAGTAACAAATCTAGCAGCCCGCCTCTGAATTGCTTCTATGTCCTCCCTCAATACAACCTGATAGGCATCCCAAACGCTCGAGCAGTACTCAAGAATAGGTCGTATTAGTGTTTTATAAGTGGTCTCCTTTACAGATGAACCACATCTTCCCAAAATTCTACCAATGAACCGAAGATGACTATCCGCCTTCCCCACAACTGCCATTAGATGCTTGTCCCATTTCATATCGCTCTGCAATGTTACGCCCAGATATTTAATCGACGTGACTGTGTCAAATGCTATACTACTAATGTAGTATTCAAACATTATGGGATTCTTTTTCCTATTCATCTGCATTAATTTACATTTATCTATATTTAGAGTCAGCTGCCATTCTTTACACCAGTCACAAATCCTGTTCGTTCAAGTCATCTTGTATCCTCCTACAGTCACTCAACGACGACACCTTCCCGTACACCACAGCATCATCAGCAAACAGTCACACATTGCTATCCACTCTATCCAAAAGATCATTTATGTAGATAGAAAACAACAGCGAACCTACCACACTTCCCTGGGGCACTCCAGATGATACCCTCACCTCCGATGAACACTCACCATTGAGGACAATGTACTGGGTTCTATTACTTAAGAAGTCTTTAAGCCACTCACATATTTGGGAACCAATCCCATATGGTCATACCTTAGTTAGGAGTCTGCAGTGGGGCACCGAGTCAAACACTTTCCGGAAGTCAAGGAATATGGCATCCGTCTGCTACCCTTCATCCATGGTTCGCAAGATATCATGTGAAAAAAGGGCGAGTTGCGTTTCGCAGGAGCGATGCTTTCTAAAGCCGTGCTGATACATGGATGGCAACTTCCCTGTCTCAAGGAAATTCATTTTATTCGAACTGAAAATATGTTTGAGAATCCTGCAACAAACCGATGTTAAGGATATTGGTCTGTAATTTTGAGGATCCATCCTTCTAGCCTTCTTATATTGAGGCATCACCTGCGCTTTTTTCCAGTCCCTCTTTAAGATAAATGGAAGCTAAGTAAGGAGCCAATGCAGTAGAGTACTCTCTGTAAAACCGAATTGGAATCCCATCAGGACCTGGCGATTTATTTATTTTCAACCCATTCAGCTGCTTCACAACCCCAGGGATGTCTATCACTATGTCCTCCATACGGGAATCTGTACGAGACTCAAACGGCAGTATGTTTGTATGATCTTCCTGCATGAAAGATTTCTGAAATGCTAAATTTAATATTTCAGCTTTCGTTCTGCTGTCTTCCATTGCCAGGCCAGACTGATCAGTGAGTGACTGGATGGAAGCCTTCGACCCTCTTACCGATTTTACGTAAGACCAGAATTTCCTTGGGTTTTCAACAAGATCTTTTGCTAAGGTATGACGGTGGTAGTGGTTGTATGCTTCGCGCATCGCTCTTTTTACAGCAGCACGAATCTCTACTAATGTTTGCCTGTCTTCATTCTCCCAATCTTTCTTGTGCCGTGAGTGCAACTGTCTTTGCTTCCTGAGCATTCCCTGAATTGTGCTTATAATCCACGGTGGGTTTTTTCCGTCCGTAACCCACTTTTTCAGCACATACTTCTCCAATGCGTAATTTACAATGTGTTTAAAATTTGCCCATAATTCTTCCACGTCCATAGTACCGGAAGTAAATGAAGTCAATTCATGCTAACAACTGCTTATCTGCTCTTTCTAGTAAGAATACTCTCCTAGCCCTCTTGACCAACCTTTTAACTTTCATAACCATAGTCGTAATGACAGCATCATGATCACTAATCCCTGTCTCAACATTGACACCGTCGATGAGGTCTGGTCTGTTTGTGGCTACCACATCTAAAATATTTCCATTATGCGTTGACTGTCAATTTAGCTGCGCAAGACAGTTTTCGGATAATGTGTTCAAAAGTAATTCACATGACAGCTTGTCTGTACCACCTGTAATGAATCCATAGACATCCCAGGTGTTCACTGCAGTGTAAATCTGCGGTCACATCCCACTGAAATGAGTCTACAATAGCTGGGAAGCAAAAACAAAGATCAGTGGTTGAAGATGACCCTGTAGCTGTAGTAAAGTGTGTCATCTGACCAGCGTTCAAAAAGTAGATACTTTCTAAATGGTCAAAACTCGCTATGGACAGAGCTCAGAGGTTCTAACAGTACCAACCGACCACTGTGTCATTCTCATGCGATAGGCATCACTGGATGCTGATATGGAGGGGCATATGGTAAACACACCACTCTCTTAGCTGTTGTCAGTTTTCGTGACCGGAGCCACTACAGGGCTATTGCAAATGATTGAAGCGATTTCATAAATTTACTGTAGCTCCATTCACTGACATATGGTCACGACACACTACAAATACATAGAAAAACTCATAAAGTTTTGTTTGGCTGAAGCCGCACTTCAGGTTTCTGCCGCCAGAGTGCTCGAGAGCGCAGTGAGACAAATTGGCGACAGGAGCCGAGAAAGCGTATGTCGTGCTTGAAATGCACTCACATCAGACAGTCATAACAGTGCAACGACACTTCAGGACGAAGTTCAACAAAGATCCACCAACTGCTAACTCCATTCGGCAATGGTATGCTCAGTTTAAAGCTTCTGGATGACTCTGTAAGGGGAAATCAACGGGTCGGCCTGCAGTTAGCGAAGAAACGGTTGAACGCGTGCGGGCAAGTTTCACGCGTGGCTCATGCCACAACTGGAGACCGACAGTGCCAACTTCATCTTTCAACAGGATGGTGCTCCACCGCACTTCCATCATGATGTTTGGCATTTCTTAAACAGGAGATTGGAAAACCGATGGATCGGTCGTGGTGGAGATCATGATCAGCAATTCATGTCATGGCCTCCACGCTCTCCCGACTTAACCCCATGCGATTTCTTTCTGTGGGGTTATGTGAAAGATTCAGTGTTTAAACCTCCTCTACCAAGAAACGTACCAGAACTGCGAGCTCGCATCAATGATGCTTTCGAACTCATTGATGGGGACATGCTGCGCTGAGTGTGGGAGGAACTTGATTATCGGCTTGATGTCTGCCGAATCACTAAATGGGCACATATTGAACATTTGTGAATGCCTAAAAAAACTTTTTGTGTGTGTGTAAAAAGCATTGTGAAAATATCTCAAATAATAAAGTTATTGTAGAGCTGTGAAATCGCTTCAATCATTTGTAATAACCCTGTACTTCTCAGTCAAGTAGTTCCTCAATTGGCCCCACAAGGGCTGAGTGCACCACACTTGCAACAGTGCTCTGGAGACCCAAACAGTCACCCATCCAAATACTAGCAAAGCTCAACAGTGCTTGACTTCAGTGATATGACAGAAATCGGTGTTACCACTGTGACAAGACCAGTGGCCTATAAATGGACAAAGTGCTTGATAATTTGACCCCTGGAGCAGGCGTCAGCCAAGCTCAACAGCACATTGTGTGCCCTGAAATCAACCATTAAGACGAATGAGTGGCGCAGTGCCCAGACGACCTGTCAATCCAACTGCATCCAATGGATTGTGAGGTGGAAGATGTAAGAATTACACTGTGATCTTAACTGGTGTGATAGCTTGTATGCAACTACATGTATGGCCATTGTAAGAGAGGCAGGAGAGAAGTGGCATCTGTCATCAACAAAAACTCCCACTCCGCCCTGTTCCAAGTAAAACCATCCTCCCTTAATGGTCTCATGTGAGAGAGTGCTGTAATTCTTCCAAATGAGAGTGATATTTGCCTAAGTTCCACTTCAATACAGAAGTCCCTGTGGGAGCCATCGATTAACAAGGGTTGCAATTTACCCAAGAGGTCAGGGAAATATCAGTTGGTGCCAAGCTCTCCAGTTCCTCCGTGTGGATATCAGTATCCTGGACAGAGCCCCACAAGCCTGAGGAACTGAGGAAGTCTTATACAACCTGGAGACAGCAGGTTCTCTGGAGGTTGTCCACTAGACATTCACCCCATCAGCATGGAGCACCCCTTAAGGTTGAGGCTTTATTTTTTGAGGTGAACCTTCCTCACCCTCCAGGTGTTGAAGCCAAGACCCCAATTCTCTGACACCACCACACTTATGGTCCCTCAACTATTCCCAGAATTTACGGAAGAAGAGGTTTCGCGGCATCTGTTCCGAGACTGGGAAACCCAGGTTCACTGTGCCCATACCCAACCACTAATGGCAGAGCTCCCTAGGAAAAACACAGCCCTCCCTTCCCTAAGTTATGAGACACTCTTTGCTAGGCCCATCTGCTGAGACATGTCCAGCTTGGGTCAACCTGCCAGTAGCTGTGCTAACATCGGAATACCGCTCAGTGTCAGACAGGCACTCAGATCCTCATGGCCAGCAATGAAGGTACCTACAATAAGGTGGTGTCCCCTGGGAGGGTCATTAGGCAAGGCATTGTTAACAGAGATGCACACCCCTCCAAATTTACCCATCTGAGCCCAACCAGTTCTGTTCTGTAGCCTACACCGCAAGCTGTCAATCTCAACTTAACCAGGAACATAGTGAGTGAGCTGTGGTGCACTGTCAATGCCCACAGCTCATTTGGGTATTGGCCAAGTCAGAGGGTCAATAGCTTTGATGCACCAGGAAAACAGACACCACTGGGAAGGTGGGAATAACTGGACAAATTTGAACAGACCCTTTCTAAATTATCAGCTTTCTTTTGAGAATTGTCGAGGTTTGATATGCTATGAGGAGAGCATTCTTGATGCTTTGCAAAGAAAAATAACTCTTAGTACTTATAGAATAGTGGATATAATGAAGCAGTATGTAATACAGTAATGAATACAGTATAACCAATTTGTCATTGCTGTAATTTATACAATTCATCATTTTCTTTTTCTGTTTCTTTCATGGACCTCCACCACTCTGAGCTCTTTCCGAAACTTTATCTCAAATTTTAGAACTTGGTTTTATTACATTTTGATCCACAGTTGGAATATTGTCTAGAAATGTCTCAGCTTTCTCTTCATATGCCCTATTTTTTCATATTCTTTTTCATTCAATGTTGCTGGGCCATTTTCCACACACAAAGCCTTTCACTATAAAATTTTATAAGTTTCTTTCATGTGATCATTGGTCCAGCACTTTGCCACACTGGAAACAAACAGAACTTGCTGTGACATAAAAACCTCATAATAACTCACTTGCTGAACATGGTGTGATCCATTGCACAAATCTGCATATGCATGCCCAGTTAATGAGAATGGGTCACCTGTTCTGCTGTGGACGGCCTCAAAGTCATGTCCCTAGTAATACAAAGGCAGGACTACATGTGTTCCAGAATCTGCGCAACACATCAGTGTCCTTTCGCTAAAACCCACTTCTGTGCATTCAGTTAATGCAGACTACTGCAGACAGTTCAGCACAAGACACTGAAGTGATCAGTTGAAGCAGCTCACAATTGTTTTCATTTTCCTGATAACTCTTCTGTGTTATAGTACATAATAATAATAATAATAATAGTTATAGTAGTAGTAGTAATAATGATGATAATAATAATAATAATAATAATAATAATAATACACCCTGTGGAGACCTGGGAAAAGAATAGGCCTCCGGTATGTTCTGCCAGTCGTAAAAGGCGATGAAAAGAAAAAAGCACTAATAGGGCTAACCCCCCTTTTAGTGTGATTAGTTGGTTCAGGACAGAACTAATGAAGCCTCAGACAAGCGCTGTCACGGTCGGGGACGACGCTTGAACCCTATGCCCGTCCACAATGGTAACGACACTGCCAGCCACATGGAAAATGATTTAAATCCAAATAGAGGTGTTTTGCACGATATGCTTCCTGCAACCACTCTAGAAGGGAAAAGAAAGACAGAGGATGAGATGGTCAGGTGAAGTTAACCGTCACCTTATGTTCTGCTATTACCAAGCAATAAACTTAGGAACCAACACAACTGGATACGGATCACAAATATACGCATTTATTACCAGATACCCAGAATTAAAATTTTTAACAGAAAAATGACTAGCTGGTCAGATCCGTGTAATAATAAAAAATAACAGGATACCCCAGTCAGAATTAGAAAACATCAAACAACAAGTACAACAAATACTGGAACAAAATAATGTGCAATCAGAAGAAGAAGAAGAAAATACAGTAATGGACTCAAACATCCCAGAGCAAACAAACAAAGAACAACATGCATCAATTAAACAATCAGAGGAAAATGAAATCTTAAGACAGCCACCAGAACAAGCACAAATAGAACATGAAGTGACACACATGTTAGATATAGAAGAAAAATTTCTGCTGACATATATAGAATACAAAGACACAAATACAGACATTAGGCCATTCTTGCATAGACCACCAAATAACCCACAAGTCGAAACAACAATAACAACTATCAACACAATCATACACAACAAAATAAATGAAAATACAACTATGGAAGAGTTACAACTACTGGTTTATATAGGAGCACTCACTACACCAAATATACACACTAGGCAGAGACCAGAACCAACCAACATACAGAAGGAACCCACAAAACCAGCATGGCAACACAGGCTACAGATCAGAATAGAAAAACTGAGAAAAGACATCGGACAGCTAACACAATTTATAAGAAATGAAATATCAGACAAAAAACAAAAAAGGTTAGGTAAAATCTCACAACAAGAAGCGATAGAGCAATTATATGAAAAGAAGCAGAAATTACAAGCATTGAACAGACGACTTAGAAAATACAAAGAAAGTGAAAATAGAAGGAAAAACCAAACATTCAACACAAACCAAAAGAAATTTTACCAGACAATAGATAACACACATATTAAAATAGACAACCCACCAAGCATAACAGACATGGAACACTTCTGGAGCAACATTTGGTCAAACCTGGTACAACATAACAGACATGCACGGTGGATACAAGCAGAAACAGACACATACAAGATGATACCACAAATGCCTGAAGTGATAATTTTGCAACATGAAGTCACCCGAGCAATTAATTCTATGCACAATTGGAAAAGATAAAATAGCAAATTTCTGGCTAAAGAAGTTCACCTCAACACATTCACATCTAACTAAATTATTTAACAGTTACATTGCAGACCCATACACAGTCCCTGAGACGCTTACACAAAGGAATAACTTATCTGAAACCTAAAGATCAAGCAGACACAGCAAACCCAGCAAAATATCACCCCATAACATGCCTATCAACAATATACAAAATATTAACTTCAGTCATTACACAGAAATTAATGACACATACATCACAGAACAAAATTATTAATGGAGAACAAAAAGGCTGCTGCAAAGGAGCACGAGGATGTAAAGAGCAACTGATAATAGATGCAGAGGTGACATATCAAGCTAAAACTAACCAAAGGTCGCTACACTATGCATACATTGATTACCAAAAATCTTTTGATAGTGTACCCCACTCATAGTTACTACAGATATTAGAAATATACAAAGTAGATCCTAAATTGATACAGTTCCTAAACATAGTAATGAAAAACAGGAAAACCACACTTAATATCCAAACAAATTCAAATAATATCACATCACAGCCAATACAGATTAAGCATGAAATATACCAAGGAGACTCATTAAGTCCTTTCTGGTTCTTCCTTGCTATGAACTCACTATCCAACATGCTAAATACTACAGATTATGGATATAATATTACTGGAACATACCAACACAAAATCACACATTTGCTATACATGGATGATCTAAAACTACTGGCAGCAACAAATCAACAACTCAACCAATTACTAAAGATAACAGAAGTATTCAGCAATGATATAAATATGGCTTTTGGGACAGACAAATGTAAGAAAAATAGCATAGTCAAGGGAAAACACACTAAACAAGAAGATTACATATTGGATAACCACAGCGACTACATAGAAGCGATGGAAAAAACAGATGCCTATAAATATCTAGGATACAGACAAAAAATAAGAATAGGTAATACAAAATTAAAGAAGAACTAAAAGAAACATATAGACAAAGACTAACAAAAATACTGAAAACAGAATTGACAGCAAGAAACAAGACAAAAGCTATAAATACTTTTATGCAATACCAATATTGACCTATTCATTTGGAGTAGTGAAATGGAGTAACACAGAACTAGAAGCACTCAATACTCTTACACGATCACAATGCCACAAATATAGAATACATCACATACATTCAGCAACAGAAAGATTCACATTAAGCAGAAAGGAATGAAGAAGGGGATTTATCAACATAAAAAAAACCTACATTATGGACAGGTAGACAATTTAAGAAAATTCTTTGTAGAACGAGCAGAAACTAGCTAAATACACAAAGCAATCACTCATATAAATACATCGGCTACACCATTGCAATTTCATAGCCACTTCTACAACCCTTTAGATCACATAACATCAACAGATACAAAAAAAGTAAATTGGAAAAAGAAAACACTCCATTGCAAGCACCCGTATCATCTAACACAGCCACACATCAATCAAGACGCATCCAACACATGGCTAAGAAAAGGCAATATATACAGTGAGACGGAAGGATTCATGATTGCAATACAGGATCAAACAATAAACACCAGATATTACAGCAAGCATATTATTAAAGATCCCAATACCACAACAGAAAAATGCAGACTTCGCAAACAACAAATAGAAACAGTAGATCACATCACAAGCGGTTGTACAATACTAGCAAATACAGAATACACCAGAAGACATGACAATGTAGCAAAAATAATACATCAACAACTTGTCATACAACATAAACTAATAAAACAACACGTTCCCACATACAAGTATGCACCACAAAATGTACTGGAGAATGATGAATACAAATTATACTTGAATAGAACCATTATAACAGATAAAACAACACCACATAACAAACCTGACATCATACTCACCAATAAAAAGAAGTAATTAACACAACTAATCGAAATATCCATACCCAATACAACAAACATACAGAAGAAAACAGGAGAAAAAATTGAAAAATACATCCAACTGGCTGAGGAAGTCAAGGACATGTGGCATCAGCATAAAGTTGACATTATACCGATTATACTATCAACTACAGGAGTCATACCACACAATATCCACCAGTACATCAACGCAATACAGCTACATCCAAACGTATATATCCAACTACAGAAATCTGTAATTATTGATACATGTTCAATTACCCAAAAGTTCCTAAATGCAATGTAACATATGCCGTATAGTTAAAAGGAAGTCACGCTTGATCAGGGTCCGCATCACTTTCCATTTTTAACCAGACATTACGTCTGAGAAGGGAAAGAAATAATAATACACTACTGGCCATTAAAATTCTACACCAAGAAGAAATGCAGATGATAAATGGGTAGTCATTGGACAAAAATATTATACTAGAACTGACATGTGATTACATTTTCACACAATTTAGGTCCATAGATCATGAGAAATAAGTACCCAGAACAACCACCTCTGGACGTAATAACGGCGTTGATACATCTGGGCATTGAGTCAAACAGAGCTTGGATGGCGTGTACAGGTACAGTTGCCCATGCAGCTTCAACACGATACCACAGTTCATCAAGAGTAGTGACTGGCATATTGTGACGAACCAGTTGCTCGGCCACCATTGACCAGACGTTTTCAGTTGGTGAGAGATCTGGAGAATGTGCTGACCAGGGAAGCAGTCAAACATTTTCTGTATCCAGATAGGCCCGTTCAGGACCTGCAACATGCGGCCATGCATTATCCTGCAAAATGTAGGGTTTCGCAGGGATCGAATGAAGGGTAGAGCCACGGGTCGTAACACATCTGAAATGTAACGTCCACTGTTCAAAGTGCCGTCAATGCGAACAAGAGGTGACCGAGACGTGTAAACAATGGCAACCCATACCATCACGCCGGGTGATACACCAGTATGGCGATGATGAATACACGCTTCCAATGTGCGTTCACCGCGATGTCGCCAAACATGAATGCGACCAGGTTCATCATTGAGTACACCATCACAGGCGCTCCTATCTGTGATGCAGCATCAAGGGTAACTGCAGCCATGGTCTCCGAGCTGATAGTCCATGCTGTTGCAAACATCGTCGAACTATTCGTGCAGATGGTTGTTGTCTTGCAAACGTCCCCATCTGTTGACTCAGGGATCAAGACATGGCTGCACGATCCATTACAGCCATGCGGATAAGATGCCTTTCATCTCGACTGCTAGTGATACTAGGCATTTGGGATCCAGCACGGCGTTCTGTATTACCCTCCTGAACCCACCGATTCCATATTCTGCTAACAGTCATTGGATCTCGACCAATGCAAGCAGCAATGTCAAGATACCATAAACCGCAATCACGATAGCCTACAATCCGACCTCTATCAAAGTCAGAAACGTGATGGTACGCATTTCTCCTCCTTACATGAGGCATCACAACAATGTTTCACCAGGCAACGCCGGTCAACTGCTGTTTGTTTATGAGAAATTGGTTGGAAACTTTCCTCATGCGAGCACGTTGTAGGTGTCGCCACTGGTGCCAACCTTATGTGAATGCTCTGTAAAGCTAATCATTTGCATATCACACCATCTTCTTCCTGCTGGTTAAATTTCGCGTCTGTAGCACTTCATCTTCATGGTGTAGCAATTTCAATGGCCAGTAGGGTACTACTATTACTACTACTCTGGAAATATGTATCAAACAGTGAAGGTATTCCCGGTGTTTAAGGACTAGAAAATGTATGGAAGAGAAAAAAGAAGCTTCCATGAAACTGGAGGTGGAAAGCCACTTTCATCTGAAGAAACTGGGATACAGCATGGTATGCTAAAATTTTACGCAGGATGCACATAATCTTAACAATATCCTCTGCAGACATTACTAAAAATAGGAGCTCAGTATCCCACTGCAAGTGCAGGAGACATTCTTCATCGCCCATAAACAATTTCTTGCAATGTAACAAAAATAGCAGATGAATACCATGTGATTATGATGCCCCAAGTGCTGCAGGATATGGAAGATGATGGGTGCACCTGCTCAGCTGACATGTGGATAGATACTTATGCTAAAAAGGCATTATTTGACTCTTTCTATGGATTCAATCTTGTGAGCGTTGTAGTGGGAAAAAAAAAAATCAGGGCCTGTTTTCGCAGAGTATCCATCTCATATGGGAAAAAGTGCCACAGATATGTGGGAGGAAATTTAAACTAAAATGATCAAGTTGGGAATATTTACAAATGACCTACTCAGGGTTATGTTCGTTGCCGATTAGGAGGGAATGTGAAAGAAAGCACTTATTCAACTTCTGTGCAATTGCATATGCTTTAGCACTGTTCTACACCACCTGCTTGAGGAAAAATGATTGCTGAAATACTGATAAAATTCTCTGTAGCTTCCAGCTACATAAAATGGTTTAAAATCTCTGTGCTCTTTTTGGTTGCTGATACCTTCTTTGTATAGTCTTCTGAGATGTCACTGGTGCTTGCTCCAGTGCCACATGAGGTAATAGTTTTGCTGCTTGCATGACGTGCCTACTTCAACCTTCCCATAGGTGTGTCCCAAGCTATTCTTAGCTGCAGCCTGCCATCTTTACTGAATGTGTTGTCACAGATTTTTATCTTGATCACTTCTTTTACGATGCTACCCTAGAAACTATTAGACCATGTAATAGGTGATGTCTTGTCAAATGTGATATGATGTCCATTTTCTAGAGCATGTTCTGCTACCGCTGATTTCTCAGAGAACCGAGGGCAAAAGCACCTCTGTTTACACACAGCATTATTAGATAGTACACACCGTCTGTCCAATTAAAAACTGTCCAGTCCAACACAGTATTTTATATACTTCTGGCGTTTTGAGGCGTAAATAATCTTTCACAGGCCTCATGACTTGTCAAATGTTTGCTGGAGCCCTGAAGACTGAATAGTTTTTATGCCTCTTTAGAAGCTGCCTAATCTTTCCTGTTACTGAGCCACAGAATGTCAAAAATGCAAGCTTCTGCATGTCCTTGAGATCCTACTGTTGCGCATTTTCAGAAAGATGGCTTGTGAAATCTGGGGGTTGTTGTACACATTTTTCTTCAATAGTATCCAGAAACAGCTAAGCTGCTTCAGCAGCTTTTCATCGTCTGATGGCTCACCTCCATCGTGAACTTGATTTTGTCATGGTGTTTGCAGATTAGATTCAAAAATTCTGCCAGCTTTTCAAATCCATGAGACCCGACAACTAACGTGTCGCCGACGTAATGATAAAAGTGACTAGGCTTTGCCGGAGCTATGTCCAGGGCAATGTCCGCAAAGCACTTCGTAAGCAGGTTGGCTATAAATTGAGCTAATGGGCTTCCCATCATGATACTGTCAGCCTGGTTAAAATTTTCTCCATCATGCAAAAAATATAAAATCAGAATATGCTTTATAAAATCTTAAACAGTTGCACCAAATAACTGGAAGAGCAGATCTGTAGAACTTTCAGTGGGAACAAGCATGAATAATACTACCACATCAAGGCTAACCATAATGTCTCCTCTTTGATGACACCAGCAATTAATTCAACTGAAGGAGTCTGTCATATCTTGATGTGGTGCACATAGTGAGCAATGTGCGGAGTTAGGAGGCTGGCCAAATGTTTCGTGAGTGTTTAAGTCAGCAATCCAATGATGTTCATGATGGGACATAAAAATGTGTTCTTCTTGAGAACCTCTGGAAGGCCATACAATGTGAAAGAAGAGTTTTTTAATGCCATTCTCTTCCAATGAAGACCTTTTTAGAAGCTCCAAAGTGTTCCTCATTATTCTAAATGCCTTTATAATTTTTGATACGTTTCCTTCTCCAGTATCAACAGAATCTTCACTTCATAGCTAGCATGTTCCATAATAATGGTTGCATTGCTCTCGTCAACTGGCATGACTAAGAGGAGAGGATTATTGTCGAGTTTATTAAGACCATTACACTCAGCTCTTGTCATGTCCAAAGCTGGCAGATTTGATTATGAAAGAATGTAGCTCATTACTCTATGAATTTCTCCTGCAGTTTCACTGGGTATCTTGTGAACCGCTTGTTCCACACCGCTTATTATGACTGCCAAAGGGAAACTGCAGCAAAGGTGCAAAATTAAGTACATTCTTAAGTGCAAACATGGCACCCATGTTGGTTGATGCTGGTGGAGGAGACATATCACAAATTAAGAAGGGACTCAACATCCAGAATAATGAGGAAGATGTTGGAGCATCTCAAGAGGTCATCACTGAAAGAGAACGTCATTAAAAATCTCCTAGCCTTGGCACCTCTACCAATAAATTGGGTGGCTTTCCAAAGGTTTACAAGAAGTGCATGCTTCTACCTCCCATCATGAGCAACACTAGATTGCCAACTTATGAACTTAAAACATCTGGTTATCCTCCTTACTGCGCACACTGGTCACTGTGCACCACATCAAGAATACAACTGACTTCACCAGTCAAACATAATGTGTGTGTCTTAGAGGCGGAAATGTTACGGTCAGCTCTGATGTTGCCAACATTCATGCATGTTCCCAGCCGAGGTTCTATAGATCTACGTGCCGACTTATTTGACACAATTGTTGTGGGTTTAGTTAAGCACACTCTGATGTCACTGTATTTTTTGTATGATGGAGAAAATTTAACCAAAGTGATGGAATTGTGATGGAGAACCCATTAGCTCCAGTTATAGGCAACCTGTTTATGTAGTCCTTTGAGGACATCAACCTGGAAACAGCTCCTGCAAAGCCTAGTTGCTTTTATCATTATGTTGATGACATGTTCATTGTCTGGTGTCAGGGGTGTGACAGAATTCTTATACCACATCAACAATATCCATGACAAGAAGTTCAGGACAGTGGTAGATGGTGCCTCGCTGTTCCTAGATGTCTTCGTCCGTCATAAAGCGAATGCATGTGTCGGCCACAGTGTTTATCAGACACCCACCCACACAGACTGATATTGGCATGCTAAGAGCTATCACCATCTGTCACAGAAATGTTCTGTTCTGATGACCTTGGTGCATCGAGCAGATACCATCTCAGATAATGAAAACCTGCTGAAGAAACTGAGCCACTTATGGAAAGTATTAAAGGAAAATGGCTACAACTACTGCAGGTTTTGCAATCCATATTTCTGAAAATGTGTAAGCAGAAGGACCCGAGGAGTACATGAGGCAGCTTGCAAATTTGCCGTTCTGTGGCTCAGTTACAGGAAAGATTAGTCGGCTCCTAAAGAAGTGTAAAATCTATTCAGTCTTCAGAGCTCCAGCAAAAATTTGACAAGTCATGAGGCATTGAATGATGATCTAGGCCTCACAATACCAGGAGGACATAAAATGCTGTGCGAGTGTGGGCAGTTTTAAATTGGGCAGACTAGGCATACTGTTGAGGAGATAGTCCACGGCCAAGTTTCTGCAAGGAACCTGTGTTAGAACGACACCAATACATCAATGTAATAGTGAAATAAGTGTTACACTAATAGGCAATGTGTTAAAGCAATGACAGTGTCTGTTCCATACGTACCTGATTATTCCGAAAGAACAGTGAATTATGTGGTTATGTTTTTACTGCTCATTGATGTTCAACAGGAAACGCTTGAAGCAGTATGTGGATGTGCGCCTGCTAACTATTAATGAGGTTTATGGGAAGTTAGAACATTTGTACACTGCCCACACATAACTGTGTACTATTGGAAGGTTGTGAAAAGTTAAAGTAAAAGACTGTCAAATGCAGTTGTGCATCTGTGGCTACATCATTTAAAATAGACAGCTCTGCACATATACCCCCCCCCCCCCCCCCCCCGAGGACAACAAACAAGGAAATAAAGCAGGTAGAACAGCTACAACATGGTCTGAAGCGACCGGCTCTGAGGCTCTGACAGTGTGTCAACTGGTGTGATGTCCAAATTGTCCGCAGGTGAGATAATCCTCCCCTGATAATGGCACCAAATGTATCATAATCATATTTACCTATGCTAATATGCCTTCAGTAGCTGCGCCTCCATTGAATCTAGCTCAAAAGTGACTGTCGGAAGTAGGCTATATCAAGTGATGATGTTTACACCAGGTTTGGTATTCTATTTCATTAATAGTGGGTTGTATGAATAAGATGGAGTTTATTCTCGGAAAGAACATTCTCAGGTTTGCGAGTCAAAGAATATACTACACCCGAAAATGTTCTCAGCTTGAGTAAAAAGGTCAGGGAAATTTTCTCAGTGAAAAGAAAATTCTCTGGTTTCGTATGAATTAAACAAGAGAAGTTTCTTACTAGCAGAGAACATTCTCCATTGTTTTCTGAAGCGATCTCTGTGGCGGACTTAGTGTTGAGTAAGCTGTGTTGAGGTTAAGTTTTATCCAGGTTTTTTTTCTTCTTTTTTCTTAAGTATAAATGGCAGAATACATTTTTCTTGGAAGTTAAAACAAGATATACGCAGCCCAAAGAAATAGTGAAGAGAAACTGTAGAAGTATATGTAGATTGAGCAGCTAAAACATTATTTTGCTGGCAAACTTCCTTTCCTAGAAGTCATGAAAACCTAGCGTGAGATTTCAAATGAAGCAAAAATGAAAACACATTTGCGTTATTTACCAGAGTCAGGTTTTCAGACCGATGTACGGGAGATGACTTAGGTACACATGAGACAACTGTGTCATTGACATTTTCATATATTCATCATCATGTTTGCTCACAGCATGAATCTTATATTTTGTTATACAGTAGAGCGTCGATTATCCAAATGTCGGTCAACCGAACAACCACTTAACCGAACTGTGTACTCGCTCGCACCTATTACTCTCCCACCCTACCATCCATCATCCCCCTCACTCCCAAACCAAGTTTCCCACAGTAGTCGCCGCACTGGGCCACCGCTGGTGGAACATTGCTTCTAATGTGGCCTTCACAAGGTGCTGCTGACCGGCCAAGCCACCAGTCGCTGTTTGCAACAATCAGCACACTTCTGTCGGCTTGGCACTGGCAGTAGAAGTAGCGGCGGTATCAAAGCTGTTCACAGCAACAGCTGCGCCAGCTTAGAGTTGAGGCGTGCTGCTCCGCGCAGTTTGAAGGATTGCGCGCCCCCAAGAAGAGCTACTCATGGTGCAATCAGTCACCTTCTGTTCTCTGTTATGACCACTTGTGTGCTGCTGTGTGAAGAAGTGCACCTGATGAAACTAAATGCTTAAACGTGAACGTGTTGTCCTTTCTATGAGGGACAAGTACATTACTATATATTCCTACTGAAGTTGCCTTTGTATGTTACTTTGTAATACTAAAAGAGATGCCTGTTTTTATGAATAAATTTACTGTACAGTACTTCTTTTTGGCAAATAAACATGTACAGTTCGATTATCCGAACAAATCAGTTTTCCGAACACCCATGTCCCCAATTACTTCAGATAATCGACGTTCTACTGTATTAGAAATAAGTAGGTGGTTTAGGAAAATTAATACTGGTTTATTACAAACCTAGAGCTGATTCTTGTACCGAAACCGGGCAGGTGACCATTTAAGTACTTGCGGAGAGAACAGTTATGTGCCATATTCAACCAAAATTAACTCGCGTTAGAAAATTCTGAAGAGAGTTCTGGTTTGGAGTAGATGAAAATGTGATGTATTCATAAGACATCATTTGCACAATGTGTTAACCAAATTTTAATAACAAAGAAGTTTCTCGCATGTCGAAAACTTGGTACCATCGACAGAATATGCATTTTCGTGAACTGCCTGTAATCATCTTAATAATATGTTGCCTAACATAAAAGTAAAATACAAATGTAGTGCAATTCTTTCAGAAGACACTGATGACAGTTCCATATTTGTACAATGAAGAGTTTGTCTGTTTGAGTGAGTTAAATGAAATGTAAGGTTACACGTGTGTTCTGTGCCAGACAGGACAGATGACACACACACACACACACACACACACACACACACACACACACACCAAGAATCTTCTCAATAAGAAGAGGGCATAATCGAAAAGAACTACCTCGTCAGAGAATAGGCTTTGAATTTTATATTCATATAAAGTTGAGAACTTTCTCAGAGAATGTTCTTTTGCTCTGAAAATCTTCTCCCGAGAATGTACTTTTTTTTTTTATTTCATACAGCACAATGTTTTTTGACTATGAATGCAAACTACTCTGAAACTAAATGAGGGCAGAAGTTGCTAACATATTTTCAAAATCATACCATGATTGTATGGGGTACCATTGGGTACTCAACATCATGAACTCTGATTCACTTTGCCCTAACTTTGAGATCGCCATGTCATTGTATTTTAATAAGGTAAAAAAAGATTGCATGCTTCTCATGCTGTCATAACCTACCTCAGTACAGATGGCTTTTGCTGTTACCTCTGCCAGCACTCACTACAGATCTCTCCCACTGAAAACACCCAGTCATGGGTTACAAAGTGACAGCCACTACAATTGATAAGCTCTGGCATAGAACTGAGACATGGAATGGCATATCCATATGCCATCAGAGTTCAGTTCACCTTGATACCCAACTGGGTTAGAGCCATTTTTGCTGCCAGAGATGGCAGTTCTATCTACTAAGTTTTACATTCTGTACACTCCCAAATCACAAATTTAATTATTTATTCTTCATGCTGTACTGTGTACACAACATAAGGAAAATTACATGCAATAAGTAAAATTTTATTTTCTGTCTTTCCTGTCAGGGTGTATACATCCCGGGACAACCGGGAGATCTGGGAAAAACCTGCAAATGAGCGTAACGTCACAATCGTTTACATTAGCTTCGTTAGAGCAGATGCCAGCGGGCTCATGCTCCTGCGCAGTTGAGTCGCGTATGAACAGTACTCTCCCAGTTCTGGCTGCTTGAAGTGTGGCTGTTGGGTGTATCGGCTGTAGCAACCAGTCAGCTGCTACACGGAAAAATTTTTCTGGCCCGCAGTGTTTACATTCAGTGATTTTGCTCTTTCCACTTTGGTTACAGCTCTCTTGTCAAATAAAAATAAAATGGATTGCTGTTGCTGGTAGCCATCAGTTGAATTAAAATAGATTCACATAATTATGGAAGGCTAAAATATGTTATTTGTTTCAGTTTTTTGGTTTTATTTTATTTTGAGGTTTTCAACAGTCAAGCATTAATAACCTTGCAGAACAGTGAAGTTCGTCGGTTTGCTAAAGAAATTTGGTTGTTATTGATATTTTCCACTGAGGCAGTCAATTTATTTGAAACGAAAAGTTTCATTCCAGACTATTGGCTAGTTTCAACTGTTTGCTGGATTTAAAGTGCATGTTTTCATTTTCTGGCACGTATGGCATTATTGATAATAAAGAACCAAACACGAGATAATGCAGCATTGGTGCTCTAAGGAAATTTACATCCCAAAAACCACACTGAAAAGCTTAACATCAGGTTAGGGCCTACTTCACTGTGAACCTGGACATATGAATGGACACTTTAAGCAGAATGGGGTATTTTAGTATGGTTTACGAAATTCCGATGCTCTTGGAGTATCATCTAATGTCCTGTTTCTTTTATTACGTTATGTAAGTTCTCTTACTGCTTTAAAGGTACAAATATACAGGCTTCCTACTTCATCGTAGCTGCGCATGGGTAATAACAACTGTTTTCTGGCTATGAATGGCAACTGCTGAAACGTACCTGTTTCTAATAGCTCGCGGGAAAATATTGCGAATGGTGGTTTCAAAAGCGTCACTTTCAGTGTAAATTTCCTTTTACGCAAGATGAATTATTTTGCCTATGATAATGTGCGATGAATTTCTTAAATCATAGAGCGTTTGACTCCGTTTAAAACTTGAAATTTTACTAGTACATTTGTGTGATGTATCTTGAAGTTTAAAACACATAAAAAAAGACCAATTTATAAGTGAAAAAGCTTAGCTTTTCTGATGGCTAATTGATCTTCTAGACCAGTATTATATCTGAAAGCGCAGCTTTTCTTGTAGCCACACTTGTATATTAATTTAAACCATTAACTTTTCATACTCGTGTATTCACACTACTGAACAGTGTTGTTGCTGTTGACTGACTACATCACGAGTTCTATGCTCTGAATACCTGCATTTATTGGCTTGCGAGATCACATGACATGAGCTGTAATTGACTTACAAAAGCGCATCACAATCTCGATTTCAATGCTTCAGTAACTAATGTGCTATGTTTGGCAGAATTCGAATTTATGCCTTTGTAATATGACAATATGCAGTGTACTTGTTGCTGCACATCAAACTTTTCTTTTTCCACTGGCAGTCATTTGCTAAAGTGCCTGGCCGGTGCATGAAACCTTAACCCTTCAAAGGATTTCTAAGTTTTACAGCTCCGAGGGAAAGTATCCTGTCACTTAACATGGAAAAAGTGTATTTTCATCTGGGAGAAAGTGTATTTTTAACCGGGAAATCCAGGATAAATCTGGGAGTTTTTTTTCCTTGTCCACGTATACACCCTGCCGGTGTTGCAGTTACAATGGCCATCAGTGAAAATAACTGGATTCTTTATGAAACTCTTCATCCACAGTAAAATATAATAAATGTAACATAACCAGATAAAGACACTATTTTTCAGGAATTAAACTGTGGAATAGGAATTGTTACACAGAAATGATAGCAATTTGTTTTTAAAACTTTCATAGCTGCCAGTACATTTAATTCCAAAGTGACTGGGTCTAATATTTTTATGGTTGGATACTTTTCTGCTTTCTGTGCAAGAGAAAGCTTAAGCTGTGAACAGTTGAGGCCATTTCTGTTCATAGGGTTATGTTTACGAGTGTAGGTGGTATTTTCAAATTATGGCTGATTGTCCACAACAAATGTCATAACAGAGTAAATGCATTGAGGGTATTTTGTTAGTAAGCTTAATGTCTTAAACAGATGCCTACACAAAGTTCAGACATGGGCCAGATATTATTCTTACATCATGTTTCTGTGTAATGAATGCTTTGTGTCCATGTATGGAATTGTGCCAGAAAATTATTCCATATGATACCTATGAATGGAAGTGTGCAAAATAAGCTAATTTTCTAACACTTCCATCACTAATATTGACAATTACATGGGGAGGAAATTTTGCTGAACTCAAGCATTTGAGATCATTTACAAAGGGCAATTCTCGGTTCATGTTATCAGTATGCACACCCCCGGGATTTTGAGCACTCAGTTTTGTGTGTTTCCTGCACCCAATGCTGCATTACTTGTGATGTTATTTCTTGCCTTGTACAGAACCGAAAGAACTGTGTTTTGTGCAAGTTAAGTGCTAGATCATTTACCCAAAACTAATCAGTACCACTAGAAGAAATTTCATTTATTGCTCTATATGTTAGTTTGGGTCTGTTAGGCTTGATAATGATGCTCCAATCATAACTGAAGAGCAGCATTTCTGCTATTTCAGTGAATGGTGAAAGTCCATGTATATGTAGCAAGAACAGGAGTGGTCCCAGAATTGAATGCTGTGGCACAACTATTATTTTCAGAATGAATAAACTCTTGATATGAAATGCAAGCTTTTTGATTTTTTTCCTAATTCTTCTCTATAAATATGGCCACACCAAAACCAACATAAATTCGAAATCCAAACATAAGGCCATCAAAGAAATACAATACATGTTACTGGAAGTATGTTCATTATGAACACCAGTGTACAGCCAGAAGTGAAATGACTTCATAGACAAAGAGTACAGCTATTTATACAAACACTGAATGTTACAGAATGCTGTTATTTATAGAAGCAGGGAATATTCCAGGATATACAGACATAAGAGATGCAAAGAATCTTCCAGAGGTGATAAATACTAAACAACAAATAACTGCTAGTGATCAGAGTTGAACTGGTGACCCGCAGCACACCAAGCAGCAAACACTAACCATTAGACTACACTGCATGCACCACAGCTCGCAGCATTGCTCCTTCTCGTGGACAAACACTGACCCACTATTTCAGAATTTATCGCTGGAACCAACTACATTACCCGGATCTAGGTCTTCTCAATAGTCCTGCCTATGGTGGTGCTTTTGGATCCTTCTGGTGTTACATCCTCTTAACTATGATGAGTTTCTAAGGTAGGCCACTCAGTCGAAGGTTCATGATTATAGAGTGGGTCTTCAATTTTCTTGAACCTCCCATTGGCAATCTGCCCCCCTGGACTGCAGTGGGGCTTCAGACAGAAGACATAGCTGAAGTCGCTGCACTTTTGACATCTTTATGAAGGTTCATAATCTTTGCCTCCAGTTGTGATGTCCGACAGGATACAGTATGGCCCAGGTTAGTGCTTTAGTAACTCTTTTGATAGTCCATCTTCTAGCATGGTTATAAAAGTCCAAACCAAGTCTACTGGGCTGTATTTTACTGATGTTACTGTTGCTCTTTATCTTTCTCCTTGATGTCCAGAGTCTGTATGCATGGCAGTTGCCTTGCTTCTTCAGTCCTGGTGATGAGATGATTCACATAGTAATCCTGAGTATTGTCCAGTTGATACGGGAACAACGTATCCATTGTTGTCTCATTCTCATGGCCATGCAGCAGAAAGAATGGCATGAAGCATATTAGATTAGATTGGATTCAGTTTTAATTCCATAGACCCAAAAATGAAATGATTCTCGTGGTTGTGGAACATGTCAGCAAGTATAACAAAAAAACCATAAAACATTTGAATATAATACTTATTACCCTGATCATTTGTCAGAAGCTTTTGATAATAGGTGAATACATTAGGTAAACTGGAACTGCCAATTTTTACAGAAATGTGATGTCTTGCTTCGCCTTGCTGTATGTCAACATCCCAACCACTGTTTCACAACATACACTCCTGGAAATGGAAAAAAGAACACATTGACACCGGTGTGTCAGACCCACCATACTTGCTCCGGACACTGCGAGAGGGCTGTACAAGCAATGATCACACGCACGGCACAGCGGACACACCAGGAACCGCGGTGTTGGCCGTCGAATGGCGTTAGCTGCGCAGCATTTGTGCACCGCCGCCGTCAGTGTCAGCCAGTTTGCCGTGGCATACAGAGCACCATCGCAGCCTTTAACACTGGTAGCATGCCGCGACAGCATGGACGTGAACTGTATGTGCAGTTGACGGACTTTGAGCGAGGGCGTATAGTGGGCATGCGGGAGGCCGGGTGGACGTACCGCCGAATTGCTCAACACGTGGGGCGTGAGGTCTCCACAGTACATCGATGTTGTCGCCAGTGGTCGGAGGAAGGTGCACGTGCCCGTCGACCTGGGACCGGACCGCAGCGACGCACGGATGCACGCCAAGACCGTAGGATCCTACGCAGTGCCGTAGGGGACCGCACCGCCACTTCCCAGCAAATTAGGGACACTGTTGCTCCTGGGGTATCGGCGAGGACCATTCGCAACCGTCTCCATGAAGCTGGGCTACGGTCCCGCACACCGTTAGGCCGTCTTCCGCTCACGCCCCAACATCGTGCAGCCCGCCTCCAGTGGTGTCGCGACAGGCGTGAATGGAGGGACGAATGGAGACGTGTCGTCTTCAGCGATGAGAGTCGCTTCTGCCTTGGTGCCAATGATGGTCGTATGCGTGTTTGGCGCCGTGCAGGTGAGCGCCACAATCAGGACTGCATTACGACCGAGGCACACAGGGCGAACACCCGGCATCATGGTGTGGGGAGCGATCTCCTACACTGGCTGTACACCACTGGTGATCGTCGAGGGGACACTGAATAGTGCACGGTACATCCAAACCGTCATCGAACCCATCGTTCTACCATTCCTAGACCGGCAAGGGAACTTGCTGTTCCAACAGGACAATGCACATCCGCATGTATCCCGTGCCACCCAACGTGCTCTAGAAGGTGTAAGTCAACTACCCTGGCCAGCAAGATCTCCGGATCTGTCCCCCATTGAGCATGTTTGGGACTGGATGAAGCGTCGTCTCACGCGGTCTGCACGTCCAGCACGAACGCTGGTCCAACTGAGGCGCCAGGTGGAAATGGCATGGCAAGCCATTCCACAGGACTACATCCAGCATCTCTACGATCGTCTCCATGGGAGAATAGCAGCCTGCATTGCTGCGAAAGGTGGATATACACTGTACTAGTGCCGACATTGTGCATGCTCTGTTGGCTGTGTCTATGTGCCTGTGGTTCTGTCAGTGTGATCATGTGATGTATCTGACCCCAGGAATGTGTCAATAAAGTTTCCCCTTCCTGGGACAATGTATTCACGGTGTTCTTATTTCAATTTCCAGGAGTGTATGTTAAGAGCATAACTGCCAATGTCTTATTAAAGCATTCTGTGATTCATCAATGGATGGTAGCTAGTTGTCGTCTGTGGGTGAAGTCGCTATGTGAAATTACCTCTACACTAGTCTAGACCAAAACTTTTCCAGAATCAGAGACCACCACATGGAGTGCATCATGTTTCAAAGTACTGTCTTCTACAAGGATCTTCACAATTTCTGAAGCTTCAGCAGTAAACACAGCTTTATTGAAAAGTGTGGCAGCTGAGGTAATCAGCGCAAACCATTGTTCATCAATTGCCATTTGTTTACTGCAGGAACCTCCCAAAGAGGTAGATTTCATTTCAGTGGAATGGAGCTTTTGCCGATTGCATTGGTACGAGATGGTCCAGAGGTCATTTTGCCATGTACTTCCATCATTGGCATTCTTTACAGTGGCTCACAGAGTGTCTTAACAGATCGGTAGAGGCCTGGCCAATGATACCTGCATCTGATTCTGTCCAGATTAATGAATCCAAGGTGATCAGATGTTGGAGCATTGTGGAAATACTTAAAGAAGGCTGGCCACAGATAAGCTGGTATGATAAGCGACCATTTCTGCCCCATCACATCATTGTTCCTGTTATACAATGCTGCATTAAATAATTTGTGTTTTCCTTTGGTCAGTCCCTCTCACCTCCAAGGTTTTTATGCTTTAAATAGTGCTGTTCAGCAGCAATGTCATGTAATGCACTGGCAACTGCAATGTTGTTAATGCTGTAATGTTTTTTGGCAAACAATTCCTTGAAAGGCAGTCAGTCTCCATGTGTTTGTCAGTTTTTGTATACCATTGTGACTTACTCCTGAAGCCTCAGTGCCTATTTTGGCAGATGACCCAACAGATCTGTCAGTCTCCTCAGCAAGTATTGGGAATGGTGATCCATCAAAACAGTGAATCGTTTGCCAAATGAATATGGCCAAGTTTGTTGATGACCCAAACTGCTTCAAAGCTTTCTTTCTCAGTTGTAGAGATGTTATCTGACTTGGAGAGTATTCTGAAAGCATAAGCTATTACCTTTTCAATGACTTCCATAATTTTCAGAAGAACTGCACCAATCCCATTAATGCTAGTGTCATCATGAAATTCTATCTCAGGATTCTCGTCACACAATTTTAGTACTGGAGAGGATGTTAACACTTTATTAAGGACAAGGAAACACTTTTATTTTTTTATTTAGGTGGAGACCTAGACTCTGAACACACTTCTATAGGGTTGTCCGATGGCTTAGGTGTTTTTCAGATGTCTTTCAAAAGATGACTGTGTCATCCAGATTGCAAAGACACATCGCCCATTTGAGGCGTAGAAGTAAGTTGTCTTACTTATGCTCAGATGTGGCTGGAGGGTTTCATAATCCAAACTGTGTAACTTCGAACATTGATTTGCCAGTAGCCTCTCTGTGTGTCCATTGTTGAGAAATACTTCACACCTTTCAAGCAATCGAGAGTGCCACGAATGTACGGCAATGGATGGAAAATTTTTTTTGTGATTTTATTCAGTCATTGGCAGTTGATGCAGAAATGGTATGTACTGTCGATCATAAGGACCGCCAGAGAAGACGAAGGACTCCCAGAAGGTTCAGTGGTGTCACCTTGCAGCATCTTCTCCACTTCCTCCTGTATTATCAATCATTACGCTGGTGACACACTGTATGAGTGGACTGGATTATCCCCAGTGTATTGGCACAGGATACCTATCACATGCTGAAGTTCTTCTGTCAGGCCAGATCCTACTGGCAGTTTGATAGTAGCTTCCTCCCTTGTACTGTCCGTAGTGATAGGGGAGCTCAGTTCTTCTCTGTAACACTGATACTATTAATGGACTGGTTTGAGTGTTCATATGTACACATCTTCAGAGACAAGTTGTGGCTGCTCTTGACAATTAGTGGTCCAAAGTTCTCCTTAACTACCTACAATCCTTATGATATATCTGAGTTGTAGATTTCTTTTGTGAGTCTGAGTAGCCTTTTGCGAGTGACGAAAGCTTCACAATTTAACTGAGCATCTCAACTGACACTACAAACTAATCTCATTGATGATGATGGGATGGAAAAAATCATAAATTGTGAACAACTGCCCAGAGCAAACTTTATGTGTGCCTGTTTGAACAGCTTTCTCAATCTGGAGCACTGAACTTCCACTCTCCCTGAGTGCTTTTGATGCCTACAAAAAGTCCTATCCAAGACTAGTGTCATGATGATATTCTGTTAAAACAACAAATGCAAAGGACTGTGTTTTGTCATTGATAGTTATTTTTGCAATGTTACTGTTGTCCGTGTGTATTTCATATTTGCAACCTTGAGCACAGTCACTTTAGTATAACAGAGTATAGTCTCATTTACCTGACAATGATAAGCATCTGACAATACAGAAAAGGATGGCCTTGAGTCTACCAGGACCTGGGCTAGTTGGTCTTTGATGGTGATATACAAGTGATTCCTGTCATCCATGAAGTATTTTCATCTGTGGCAGTCTCACATTCATAGATGGTCATCTCGCTCAGCTTTTCGAATTTCGGCATGGAAGGTGAGCAGCTGCTACATCTATATGGTGAAGGAGAATGGCTACAGTGTGTTGGGAAGCGACCTGACCATGGGTACAGTAATGAACTTTGGCATGCACATCGACTATAGGTACCTGCAGTTGACTGATGTGAATGGGATTGTTCTGAAATTTGACATCTTGTAGAGTAACAATCAACAAAAACTCACCTTCCTCCACTGAAGTAGTGCACAATGTGCCCAGCTCATTGCATGAAACCAGGCTGGGGTGTGGTCCTTCATCCTTCGAATGTCTGTTCTGTGGCAGGGTGTTGTACTTATTGGGGCAGTTGGTTGTACCTGCTTTGGTCAGACATTGGGTTGTGATTTGATGGTGGCAGCATAAGTCTGAGTTTCCACAGTCTCTTTTCCAAGGTGCATTCAAATGACAATGGATATGGGAGCCAAAGATTGAGACACTACCTCTACAATATTCTCTTCCATCCTGATGTATGGGGTTGACATTTGTGGCTGATCTCTCTGTGTATTCAGTCTGACAGTTATAGCTGTCATAAAATGTTGTACGTCTTCTTACAACCTGGTGTATGAGAAAAGCAAGGTCATTGTCTTCTTCCACAACTGCTATAGTGACAGCATGTGAGAAAATCATATCTCCCTCATCAGACTTCTCCTACTGCATTTCCTCTTTGTGCTGGCACCATTTGATGAGTTGTTCTCTTGTGACATCCCTTCTTATCACATGAGCTTGGTGCAGGTCTTCTGTGACTACTTTCATCAAATGTATTTTGCCAGTTTCTTTCATATTCTGATTAAGAATGTTGCTAAAAGCCAGAACATTCTTTATGTGTGACTGTCATTTTGCCACTACAAAGGGTCCTGCTGTTCTGTTAAGTGGACTTCCTGTCGATTGTCACCAGATGTTTTCTTTAGTTCAGCCTTGAATTTGTCCCAGCTGTTAAGCTTCTCTTGATTGCTCTCGAATGACTGCTGGGCTGTGCCATCTGAGTAAAAGTATACACTTGCTAGCCATGTCACATAATCCCACCTGCTTTATTTGCCAACTCCGTCAAATCCTTTCAACCGTTTTATCTGGTCCTGACCAGTGTCCACAGAAAACACTGAAGGATGCCTCATGTGCAGCTGACTTAATGTGGTACTGCTTGTATTTGGTTCCTGTTCATGTAAGCAGTGGCTTTCATGTTACTGAGTGGAGCCACTGTGGTGTAGATGTCTGTAGTGCCCAGCATCTCCACCAAACAGTGTCCCATCAAAACCATGATAAATCCAAATCTGAAGGCAGGTTCATCAATTAAATACAACCCTTTGCACTGGAAGCATGTTTATTATGAATGCAAATATACAGCCAGAAAAGAACTGACCTCCCAGATGGAGTGGCAAACACCAAATATTCTGGAATATACAAACATAAAATATTTAAAGAACATCCCAGAACTGATAAATAGTAAATAACTGCTGTTGGTTGGATTCCAGATGGTGAACCACAGCATGCCAGGAAGTGAAAAAACCACTACAATACATGCACTGCAGATCATGGCAGTAAGCAGTAGATGAATTAAGGTAATGGATTTGGAATTGGCAAGACATTAGGAGATGTAGTATTGTATGGCATTATCGCAGTGCTCGTGAGGATGTTAGTATATAGGGAGGAAGCATCACCAGTGACATGTTGGGAGTTAGATGGTAATTAGATAGGAATGGTGGAAGAACAGTGGTTGAAGTGGTTGATGCCTTGATATCAGAATAATGCCTCATTACATTTCCAGAATGTAAACATGCTTCTGACCCTACAATTCTGCATCATGAGACCTCATACTCTTACAGAATGGGCCAATAGGGTAAGTTATAAACAGATGTGTAGCTTTCTCATTGCAGTGAATAGTTTATATGCAATCTAGTGAGCCTGCAGCTTCAAACAATTCATGAGGAAAATTCTATCTTTTCCTATAAACTGTATTATTCATATGGCCTAGATAGAAGAGAATTGTACCAAACACAAGACTTGTAGTGTGTATTAATGACAACAAGAGAAAATCATGTACTTGAAAAATATCCATAAAGGTCTCAGCAAATATAGTGGAACATTGTAAATGTGTCTGATAATAGTTTCAGGAACAAAACTGCAATCAGCATGATACATCATTTGAAGAATCTAGAAATATTTCAAGGTGTTCAGGTGTCAACTAGCAACTGTTCATTCTAAAATTTCTTTTTCTCTGGGGTTGAAACTTTTGTATGTATATTAGAGATATAATCTTTTGAATGTGTCAACGTAAGTATGGTACATTTGCACTAGATCAGTTTTCTTTGTTGTAGCCTTAAGTATTTACTTCCTCGCCTACTTTTGTTCACTCTTTGCATACACAAAGTGTAAAAGTTATTTGGATACCAACATATTTCAGCTTTTAAACTTGATTAGGAAACAAATTCTTGTGTTAACAAGAATGTTCCTTGAAGATTGTAGATGCTTCCTCATTTACTTTACATATGTATATGAAATGGTAAATCAAATAAAATAAAATTTTAAGAAGTCATCTGTTTTACAAGCACAATAAATATTCAGATACCTAGGATTTTCTTTTACTAGTTGTAAAACCTCATGCTAACAACAGTTGAATGAATCAGGAAACTTAAAAGAAGTGTTCTGCCATGGAAGGGAAATTGGTGTTGGTGGTTGTGTGGGGATGAATTAGTGTGTCAGTATCAATACACACAAGACTGAAAATTGAAATTTTGATTTTTATTTACAAAAAGGGACAAAAAAATTTAAAAAAGGCGTACATCGTGCCTTACTAAGTGCAGTCGTAAACAGAAGTCTTTGATTCTATTGGTTTCAGTGTCTCTGCTGTTGATATTTTGCCCATCTTTGTGAAAATAGATCAATTGTTTTGCTTTTATTCACCATGTGATTGCTTGGAGTGGACTGTTCTAATGTGTTACCTGAATTCTGAGCATATGTAAAGCAGAAGACTGAAATGTCTTCAGCTTTTTTGGAGTGTTGTGCAGAAACCACCTTGTAGAATGTGGCAGTGTCCTCATTACCGCTAGCCTGTAGGTAGATAAAATTGTTTTCACCCACATCTATACACAGCAAGCCATCATATGGAAGAGCGGAGAGGAGGGTGCTTCCGGTACTACTTTCCAATCCAAACCTAGTTTTTTTCACATCTCATGCATGTTTGCCTTCAGTATATTAATGTGTGATGTTGCCCATTATTCCTAAAATGAAATACAAGTTTTTGATTCCAACTCAACTTGCTATGCATCTCCAAACAAGCACTGAGCACCTAAAATGGTGCTAGGTGTAAAGTTAAAAATATAAGTGAAATCAGCAGACCATCAATATATGAAAGGTATGATATTAAGACTTGAATAAACTGTGTTCATATATTTTATCCGGATGATAGAGCTTTTTTCAGTGGAAAGCAAAATGCATTTATTTCTGAATTTCATCTAAACTGGTTTTGGTTCTACTGCGTTTAATCTTCAAAATAAACTGTTATTTCTGTGTTAACTTAAAACAGATATTCAAAGCAACCGAAAATGCAGCTGTTGAAAGCCATGTTTTGATAAGTGCAGCTGTTAATTTTGCGCGCATAACATCCTTGTTTGTAACCTCAACAATTGTGGCTAGTCATTTCACAGGTTAATTCAGTAACCACACATGTAGATAAAAGCTCTGACATTGATATGCATTCCAGGTCAAGAAAGGGCAGCAGAGATTAACATTTCTCATGATGTTTTACAAGATTGTCCATATTTTGGATGTTTTTCTCAAGACTTGTGAATGAGATAAATTCTCATCCCTAAAAGTAGAAGCTAGGCAGGGAACTCATGTGTTCCCAGAGATTCGTGTAGGAAATGGGAGTTCATGCTGGCCTTCTGTAATGCGATCACTGATGCAAGGAATGATGGTGGAAGAGTTCAACCTTTTGTGGAGACCTCCTACCAGGTAATTCATCTCCACAGTGGTAGAGCTATTATTTGCTGGAAGGATGAACAGGTTAGCATATGCTTGAAGACTACAACTGGGTTCTCTCTGTTACATTGAGAGGTTGGTGCTACTGTGAAAGGAGCCAATCACAATTAGTTGATGCAAATTTGAAATCTCTTAAGTTAATCTGAAGGTAGTTGAGAGTGAGTAGGAGAACATAATGGATGGATAGTGAAATATGTTCACTATTTTTATATACCTGAATTTAGCATATTTAGTGAGAGTACTCACTTTTCCGTGAAATGTTTATAAGATGATATTTGACTTTTCTGTGTTGGCTTCAGTCGTCTAGTGAAAGTATGATTTCACAATGTTGTTTTGTTGGCTGCAGAAATGACCTGGTTCAATGCGTTTGCCTCATTTTTGGTGCTTCAAATACCATTTCTTCCAATGTGGTTCCTTCTTGATGTTTATATAAAGAAGTAGTAACATAATTCATTTTTCCTGTTCACTAGCAAATTATTATAACGGCGACCTGCACATTGTTCCACCGTCACACACACCGAGAGTTCACTGCCGACTGACTACGGTCAAAGACGACTCCAGCGTCAAAGCCATTTCACACAACACACAAGCTTCGACTTGTAACCAGTCTCTTTGATATTCTTCGTCACATGTACTAATATTAATCAATATGCTGTCATTCTCAAACATATAAGCAAATTAGCATAAAATAAGGCAAATTACAATTCACAAAAAAATATTCTGACAAAAATATAATAAAACATTTACAAGCTCCCTCATTAGATTTGGTATTGACGAATCCGGCAGAAAATAACACATCTCCCAGATCCATTACAATAGGCCCATAAATTACAAGGGGCAAGGTTCAGTGTTTCCTTTTTGTTAGTTTTGACACAGAGGGTTGGTAATGATAATACACTACTGGCCATTAAAATTGCTATACCACGAAGATTACATGCTATAGATGCGAAATTTAACTGACATGAAGAAGATACTGTGATATGCAAATGATTAGCTTTTCAGAGCATTCACACAAGGTTGGCGCCGGTGGTGACACTTACAACGAGCTGACATGAGGAAAGTTTCCAACCGATTTCTCATTACATAAACAGCAATTAACCGGTGTTGCCTGGTGAAACATTGTTGTGATGCCTCGTGTAAGGATGAGAAATGCATACCATCATGTTTACGACTTTGATAAAGGTCAGATTGTAGCCTATCGGAATTGCGGTGCATCGTATCGTGACATTGCTGCTCGCGGTGGTCGAGATCCAATGACTGTTAGCTGAATATGGAATCAGTGGGTTCAGGAGGGTAATATGGAACGCCGTGCTGGATCCCAGTGGCCTCGTACCACTAACAGTCAAGATGACATGCATTTTATCTGCATGGCTGTAACGGATCGTGCAGACACGTCTCTATCCCTGTGTCAACAGATGGGGACGTTTGCAACACAACAGCCATCTGCATGAACAGTTCGACGACGTTTGCAGCAGCATGGGCTATCAGCTTGGAGACCATGGCTGCGGTTACCCTTGACGTTGCATCACAGACAGGAGCGCTTGCGATGGTGTACTCAACGACGAACCTGGGTTCACGAATGGCAAAACGTCATTTTTTCAGATGAATCCAGGTTCTGTTTACAGCATCATGACGGCCGCATCCGTGTTTGGTGACATCGCGGTGAACGCACATTGGAAGCGTGTATTCGTCATCACCATACTGGCGTATCACCCGGTGTGATGGTATGGGGTACCATTGGTTACACGTCTCAGTCACCTCTTGTTCGCGTTGACAGCACTTTGAACAATGGACATTACATTTCAGATGTGTTATGACTCGTGGCTCTATCCTTCATTCGATCCCTGCGAAACCCTACATTTCAGCAAGATAATGCATGACCGCATGTTGCAGGTCCTGTACGGGCCTTTGTGGATACAATATTGAATGTGATGTGGTCTCGGCCAGTGTGTGCAGTAACATATTTTAAAGTTAAATTTATGAATTTTTATGAATCATAAACTCTTCAGTCTCCTCCAAAAAAGACATGTCCCTCAATAAATGTAAATTAACAAACATTTCTCTGCATTTATTTTCACTATGCAATATTTCATCGGCACCATTTGTATGTATCTTGATGTAATTGTCTATATTTTTACTGCCATAAGATTACATGAATGCAACAGTGTGTTGAAAATGAATCTGTTGCTCAGTAGCAAAGTGTGAGTTACTTGCTTTTGATAGGGTTGATCTGGGACTGCATATGTAACCCTCATTTTATGGCCAACAAACTTTCATTGAACACAAAATTAGCATTATGTTAAAAGAGATTACATTAGTCATTAGTCCACAAAACCAGACAATAATAGTTCTTGGTTAAATTAATGTAAGTCCAAGTTGATTGCTTCATTGTGTATGTGTATTGTAATTATAATATTGAGCCCAGTTCCAAATAAATCCTATGCTACTGGGAACCACACTTTCATAAAATAAGAACACACTACAGAAATGTTATAGCTGCTCATGGAGTGCATATAATAGGTACATCACTCTAACCACTCAGTAATCAGAAAGCACAGCAATCACTATCCAAACGAAAGTCCAGTTAACAGTTTACTTTATAGAAGTGGAGTTGGAGTTTAATAGTAGAAGTTAGTGAAGGAAAAACAGAGTAAACTAGCTATTGGGTGGCCTTATGTTGGTCCCCTATAGATTTTCATATGACTGGCCTGTGATATTAGTGCCACCTCTGCCAGTGGCAACCTAATCGAACATGGTCAGTGTTTCTCATATCGACACATCTTTATGATCCTTCTGCATGTCTGGGGGAGTTTACTAAAACCGCAGCATGACACTTTCTTTTATTGGCAAGTAAACTACAGTAATGACCCTTCTTTTAAAATTGATAAGCTTATGGTGATGTAGGGCTTGTAACAAGTCACCCCCCTCACCCCCTATTTTTATTTTGAAAGTGTAGTTGACAGTCTTGCAGTGACACCATATATGTAACTATAGATGTTCATACTGTAGTTCATTTATATCAATACTTTTTGTATTTGTAAATTGTAAATTTACAATAATGACAACATGATACATACTTATGTAGCTGAAATAGATTTAATAGCAGAGATTAGTATCATGACAACACACTAATTACCCTTGACATGAATACTGTAACATTGGCTGATCATTTTCCTGCCAAATTATGTAATGTAAAATTACCTAAGAACAAACTGTAACATCTTCTGCTCTAAAACCTCTCTGATGTTGTGATTGCAATTAAAAGTGCCCTTAACTTGTAAAAGTTCAGACTGTGTATCACATCCAGTGGTGTGCATCACCATTTCACTTAGCATTTGCTCTCTGCTGATATCACTGGTGGAATTACTGAAATAATACTTTTATGAACACCAATTTTGCCACACGTAATGACAGTAAACAGAAATCTCATGGCCACTGTAGACTGAGGTGTTGTGGTTTCTGGACATTGTAAAGCTAAATAATAGTACACATTAAAAGCAGAAATCCTATGCCGATCAAATCATTCACACAGAAAGGGCCTCACCTGTTGCATTTCTCCAGTATCAGATCAAAAATGTCATAGGAGATTTATGTTCAGCTGCAGCATTGCTACCTAGATGAGTCATATCACAATAGGCTAATATTGCATGGCATGGCATGGCATGGCATTCACTTTATAGCTTCATAAGACACTCTCATCCTCTGGTTTCACACCAATATTGTAGCAGCATGACCTGTGCAACAAGAGATACCCCTATATTAAAATAAATCAATTATCCAGAAATTTCTCATTGTACCCCATTTGAACTTTCTCACATGCTGATATTATTCCTCTCAGTGGCAAGAGTCATATTGGATGTTACTTTCAGATAACCATATTATTTGCCAAAATAATAAATATTGATCTTGGTGGAGCAGTGATCAACATAGAATGGTGCTGGGATGTTGTGCGTAAACCTGCATTTGATCTTAATTTTTAGGCACTCCAGTTTACACTTTCAACTTGTTGTAATAATCAGTCATCATTATTTTCTGATGCTCTACAAGATGCCTACATTTATACATCAATAGTTTAATGATTTTACTGTAATTTAAAATATGGCAATTACTAGTGCCACTGACCTGTCAAGTATGTTCATTGCAGTATTGTAACCAGAAGTTAGTATTTTCTTGAATATAATGAATTTAAGACTGCAATGTTTTTACACATTGGAATATGTTATTTCCACACTGTGTTTCTCACATTGAGCTAAGGATACTCTTATCTTTCTTGTAGAGCAACATCAACAAACAGCAGTGGCTAATGTGGATGCACCAACAGGAGAAGGTAAGGGCTGGATAGATTTGTGCTACTTGACTATATTAGCAATTTCAAAACTTGTATTTTGTGAAAATTAACGAATTTAACACATCAGTGTTTGTACACATTAATAGATGTTATTTCTCACACTGTGTTACTAACATTCAATTGATGGGTGCTCTTCATTTTTCTTGTAGAACAACATCAAGAAACAGCAGTGCCTAGTGTGGTTGCACCAACTGGACAATGTGAGTGTTGGATAGATTTGTGTACTTAACAAGCTTAGGAAACTAGAAATAAGACAGTTTTCTGTTTGAAATCTTTTGCTTTCCCTGACCTGTGCTAGCACTAAAAGACAATTGCATTTTTTTTAGATGCCCAGCGAGTAGAAACTTTTATTAATGAAGTGGCTGCTTTGGACCAAGGTACAGTGTCTCAATTTAATTTAAAGGAGAAAATTTCATGTTGTAGAAATATTAAAATTCCATGTTTTCGATCTCTTTGTTTGGCTTTTCTGTATTAGTTCAAAAAGATTATTTTTCTAATTCTAGCACTTTCCCAACTTCGAGCTTCACAACGAAAAGGTATGGCATTCATTTAAGCTGGTTGTATAATAAGTCTTATATTCTAGAAATATCACAGTATCTGGTGTGCAATCTTGCTTTCAAATGTAGTATGTATTAATTCCAAATTATGTTTGTTATTCTAGTTAAAAGGTTGCTAGCAATTTCACAAGCTGGCATTACTGGACTATTACAACCAGGTAAGGTCCATTTGGCATTTTGTTTTCAATATAGTTTTGAAATTAAGAAATATCACACTTCTTTGTTTCAGTTCCATGTTTCACTTTACCTGTTGTTTTTCCAAAAATAATTTTCTCATTCCAGTGCCTCAGCCACGAGGAGCTGTAGGACGCCATGTCGCTTTACTACCACATCGAAGTAAGTTGTCGAGAGAGTTATGATCTCCAACGAGTTGTAGATTTTGGAAATAGCAGAGTTCTCTGGATGGTGTCTTGTTTTTTAATGTTATCTGCATTAATTCCAAATGATGGTTTTTCTGATTGATTGTAGGGTCCCACCAATATAGAGTTGTAAAAGCCAAGTTCGATGCACTTAAAGAAGGTAAGCACTACTCATAGCTTTTTCCCCGCTCCTTGTATAACTAGT